>NW_026778218.1:721587-1432556 GCF_025265405.1 Mesoplodon densirostris
ACACTTGATTCCCTTATGGAGACATATCAATACATAGGTTTTAAGATTCTTACTAGTCAGATATATTCCTCTGCGGGAAATATGGGGTTTTGAGTCTCTTTCACTGAGGAAGGTGTCGGTCTTGTCAATTCCAAAGTTGGTTTTTGAAACGGTCCCTGTGCTTATATCAAACTCTGGTTTTATGCATCACCCCACCTCTCCTTCCCCTTTATGCAGGCATAAGAGTGTTCTCTAAATGTGAGACTCTGTTCTCTTTCCTAACTCAGTTCACGTGTAGCCATGTTTACAGGATCTTCATAAGTGATATCTTATGATAAGTTTCTTTTTCTGTGTGACTTATTTCACTTAGAATCATCGTACCTGAATCCACTCACTTTGCTGCTACTGGTCTTATGACATTGATTTCATGGCTGAGGGATATTCCATCGTACGTAAGTACCACAATGTTTTGAACCATTTTTATATTTCCTGGGATATTTAAGGTGTACCCAAGTTGAGGTTCTTGTAGTCAGTGCAGCCCTAAATTTGGAGGTGGCTCTTTCTTATTGATTTTCAGTTTTCCAAAGGTATTTTCCCTAGACTGGAAGTGGCCTTGGCTCTGTAGCTCTGTTGTTTACTTGTTTTAGGGAACACAATGCACTCCTCCAGTGAGGCAGTTGGCAATTTACATCCCGCCCATCAGCATAACAAGGCTCCCTGTTCTCCAGGGCCTGTCTTGCCTTTCTGGTTTTTACACATTTTGTGGATGTCCCTTTTGACCGGTGGGAAGTGATACTTCTTTGTAGTGCAGATTTGCATTGCCCGCTTGCTTGCTTGGCCAAAAAGGGCGTATGCGTTTTCTCCTGAATATATTCAGGAGAAAACGCATACGCCCTTTTTGGCCAAGTGCACCATTGTCCAAGTTGTGCCCCTCTTCCTGTGCTTTACAGGCGATTCCAAGGTACCTCTTGAAATCTGTTTCCTGCTATTTTGCCTCGCTTTCAAGTCTGCCTCGTTGACTTCCCTCAACAGATTTTTGGACGATAGTTGTCCTTTATCACTCTGCCAGTTTGTGAATTGCTGTGCCCCTGAGCTCCATTTCTCAACTCGCTTTTTGTTAGCTGAACGCAAGTCCAAAATTTTGGATCATGTCCTATACTGGTTCCCGGTGGGTGGCTGAGACTTTGGTTAATTCTTCTTCCTGCCGGGAAATTAGAGTGACATGTGCCCGTCCAAATGCCTAACAGCTACTCTCTCATGGGTTCTCTCTCGTCCCTTCCATCCTCTGCCAAATTGGGAACCTGTGCAAACCAGGAGGTTAAAGGGCCTGTCTCTCCAAGTTGGGAGATTGATAGTAAGGCAGTTGGAAAGTCAAACTGGAGCACCAGGAGAGGGACTATTCGTTGAGTTTTAGAAACCTTTCGTATTCACAGTGTGTCCATTCTCCAGGTTTCCTGTACATGTTATAGCTGTAGTAATGTTCCCTTGAACCTGGAGAGTTGGGACCCATGGAATGGGGGCCATGCATTATTGCTTGAAAGGGTCTGCATTTGCTCACCCAATCTCACCAATCCTCTCAGTCCCAAGTGTCCAGCCTTATGCCACATCCAGCTGTCATTGTAGATAGGGTCTTTCCAGGTTTCCTCAGACACCCTGAAGGAATTGTAAAGAATTTCCCTGTTTTTTGGTTTTGCTTTTGAAATTCCTTTTTATAGTGGGTTTGAGCTGATTCTCGCTGCCATGTTTATGCCACTCTAGACACACTTGATTCCCTTATGGAGACATATCAATACATAGGTTTTAAGATTCTTACTAGTCAGATATATTCCTCTGTGGGAAATATGGGGTTTTGAGTCTCTTTCACTGAGGAAGGTGTAGGTCTTGTCTATTCCAAAGTTGGTTTTTGAAACGGTCCCTGTGCTTATATCAAACTCTGGTTTTATGCATCACCCCACCTCTCCTTCCCCTTTATGCAGGCATAAGAGTGTTTTCTAAATGTGAGACTCTGTTCTCTTTCCTAACTCAGTTCACGTGTAGCCATGTTTACAGGATCTTCATAAGTGATATCTTATGATAAGTTTCTTTTTCTGTGTGACTTATTTCACTTAGAATCATCGTACCTGAATCCACTCACTTTGCTGCTACTGGTCTTATGACATTGATTTCATGGCTGAGGGATATTCCATCGTACGTAAGTACCACAATGTTTTGAACCATTTTTATATTTCCTGGGATATTTAAGGTGTACCCAAGTTGAGGTTCTTGTAGTCAGTGCAGCCCTAAATTTGGAGGTGGCTCTTTCTTATTGATTTTCAGTTTTCCAAAGGTATTTTCCCTAGACTGGAAGTGGCCTTGGCTCTGTAGCTCTGTTGTTTACTTGTTTTAGGGAACACAATGCACTCCTCCAGTGAGGCAGTTGGCAATTTACATCCCGCCCATCAGCATAACAAGGCTCCCAGTTCTCCAGGGCCTGTCTTGCCTTTCTGGTTTTTACACATTTTGTGGATGTCCCTTTTGACCGGTGGGAAGTGATACTTCTTTGTAGTGCAGATTTGCATTGCCCGCTTGCTTGCTTGGCCAAAAAGGGCGTATGCGTTTTCTCCTGAATATATTCAGGAGAAAACGCATACGCCCTTTTTGGCCAAGTGCACCATTGTCCAAGTTGTGCCCCTCTTCCTGTGCTTTACAGGCGATTCCAAGGTACCTCTTGAAATCTGTTTCCTGCTATTTTGCCTCGCTTTCAAGTCCGCCTCGTTGACTTCCCTCAACAGATTTTTGGACGATAGTTGTCCTTTATCACTCTGCCAGTTTGTGAATTGCTGTGCCCCTGAGCTCCATTTCTCAACTCGTTTTTTGTGAGCTGAACGCAAGTCCAAAATTTTGGATCCTGTCCTGTACTGGTTCCCGGTGGGTGGCTGAGACTTTGGTTAATTCTTCTTCCTGCCGGGAAATTAGAGTGACATGTGCCCGTCCAAATGCCTAACAGCTACTCTCTCATGGGTTCTCCCTCGTCCCTTCCATCCTCTGGCAAATTGGGAACCTGTGCAAACCAGGAGGTTAAAGGGCCTGTCTCTCCAAGTTGGGAGATTGATAGTAAGGCAGTTGGAAAGTCAAACTGGAGCACCAGGAGAGGGACTATTTATTGAGTTTTAGAAACCTTTCGTATTCACAGTGTGTCCATTCTCTAGGTTTCCTGTACATGTTATAGCTGTAGTAATATTCCCTTGAACATGGAGAGTTGGGACCCATGGAATGGGGGCCATGCATTATTGCTTGAAAGGGTCTGCATTTGCTCACCCAATCTCACCAATCCTCTCAGTCCCAAGTGTCCAGCCTTATGCCACATCCAGCTGTCATTGTAGATAGGGTCTTTCCAGGTTTCCTCAGACACCCTGAAGGAATTGTAAAGAATTTCCCTGTTTTTTGGTTTTGCTTTTGAAATTCCTTTTTATAGTGGGTTTGAGCTGATTCTCGCTGCCATGTTTATGCCACTCTAGACACACTTGATTCCCTTATGGAGACATATCAATACATAGGTTTTAAGATTCTTACTAGTCAGATATATTCCTCTGTGGGAAATATGGGGTTTTGAGTCTCTTTCACTGAGGAAGGTGTAGGTCTTGTCTATTCCAAAGTTGGTTTTTGAAACGGTCCCTGTGCTTATATCAAACTCTGGTTTTATGCATCACCCCACCTCTCCTTCCCCTTTATGCAGGCATAAGAGTGTTTTCTAAATGTGAGACTCTGTTCTCTTTCCTAACTCAGTTCACGTGTAGCCATGTTTACAGGATCTTCATAAGTGATATCTTATGATAAGTTTCTTTTTCTGTGTGACTTATTTCACTTAGAATCATCGTACCTGAATCCACTCACTTTGCTGCTACTGGTCTTATGACATTGATTTCATGGCTGAGGGATATTCCATCGTACGTAAGTACCACAATGTTTTGAACCATTTTTATATTTTCTGGGATATTTAAGGTGTACCCAAGTTGAGGTTCTTGTAGTCAGTGCAGCCCTAAATTTGGAGGTGGCCCTTTCTTATTGATTTTCAGTTTTCCCAAGGTATATTCCCTAGACTGGAAGTGGCCTTGGCTCTGTAGCTCTGTTGTTTACTTGTTTTAGGGAACACAATGCACTCCTCCAGTGAGGCAGTTGGCAATTTACATCCCGCCCATCAGCATAACAAGGCTCCCTGTTCTCCAGGGCCTGTCTTGCCTTTCTGGTTTTTACACATTTTGTGGATGTCCCTTTTGACCGGTGGGAAGGGATACTTCTTTGTAGTGCAGATTTGCATTGCCCGCTTGCTTGCTTGGCCAAAAAGGGCGTATGCGTTTTCTCCTGAATATATTCAGGAGAAAACGCATACGCCCTTTTTGGCCAAGTGCACCATTGTCCAAGTTGTGCCCCTCTTCCTGTGCTTTACAGGCGATTCCAAGGTACCTCTTGAAATCTGTTTCCTGCTATTTTGCCTCGCTTTCAAGTCTGCCTCGTTGACTTCCCTCAACAGATTTTTGGACGATAGTTGTCCTTTATCACTCTGCCAGTTTGTGAATTGCTGTGCCCCTGAGCTCCATTTCTCAACTCGCTTTTTGTTAGCTGAACGCAAGTCCAAAATTTTGGATCATGTCCTATACTGGTTCCCGGTGGGTGGCTGAGACTTTGGTTAATTCTTCTTCCTGCCGGGAAATTAGAGTGACATGTGCCCGTCCAAATGCCTAACAGCTACTCTCTCATGGGTTCTCTCTCATCCCTTCCATCCTCTGCCAAATTGGGAACCTGTGCAAACCAGGAGGTTAAAGGGCCTGTCTCTCCAAGTTGGGAGATTGATAGTAAGGCAGTTGGAAAGTCAAACTGGAGCACCAGGAGAGGGACTATTCGTTGAGTTTTAGAAACCTTTCGTATTCACAGTGTGTCCATTCTCCAGGTTTCCTGTACATGTTATAGCTGTAGTAATGTTCCCTTGAACCTGGAGAGTTGGGACCCATGGAATGGGGGCCATGCATTATTGCTTGAAAGGGTCTGCATTTGCTCACCCAATCTCACCAATCCTCTCAGTCCCAAGTGTCCAGCCTTATGCCACATCCAGCTGTCATTGTAGATAGGGTCTTTCCAGGTTTCCTCAGACACCCTGAAGGAATTGTAAAGAATTTCCCTGTTTTTCGGTTTTGCTTTTGAAATTCCTTTTTATAGTGGGTTTGAGCTGATTCTCGCTGCCATGTTTATGCCACTCTAGACACACTTGATTCCCTTATGGAGACATATCAATACATAGGTTTTAAGATTCTTACTAGTCAGATATATTCCTCTGTGGGAAATATGGGGTTTTGAGTCTCTTTCACTGAGGAAGGTGTAGGTCTTGTCTATTCCAAAGTTGGTTTTTGAAACGGTCCCTGTGCTTATATCAAACTCTGGTTTTATGCATCACCCCACCTCTCCTTCCCCTTTATGCAGGCATAAGAGTGTTTTCTAAATGTGAGACTCTGTTCTCTTTCCTAACTCAGTTCACGTGTAGCCATGTTTACAGGATCTTCATAAGTGATATCTTATGATAAGTTTCTTTTTCTGTGTGACTTATTTCACTTAGAATCATCGTACCTGAATCCACTCACTTTGCTGCTACTGGTCTTATGACATTGATTTCATGGCTGAGGGATATTCCATCGTACGTAAGTACCACAATGTTTTGAACCATTTTTATATTTCCTGGGATATTTAAGGTGTACCCAAGTTGAGGTTCTTGTAGTCAGTGCAGCCCTAAATTTGGAGGTGGCTCTTTCTTATTGATTTTCAGTTTTCCAAAGGTATTTTCCCTAGACTGGAAGTGGCCTTGGCTCTGTAGCTCTGTTGTTTACTTGTTTTAGGGAACACAATGCACTCCTCCAGTGAGGCAGTTGGCAATTTACATCCCGCCCATCAGCATAACAAGGCTCCCAGTTCTCCAGGGCCTGTCTTGCCTTTCTGGTTTTTACACATTTTGTGGATGTCCCTTTTGACCGGTGGGAAGTGATACTTCTTTGTAGTGCAGATTTGCATTGCCCGCTTGCTTGCTTGGCCAAAAAGGGCGTATGCGTTTTCTCCTGAATATATTCAGGAGAAAACGCATACGCCCTTTTTGGCCAAGTGCACCATTGTCCAAGTTGTGCCCCTCTTCCTGTGCTTTACAGGCGATTCCAAGGTACCTCTTGAAATCTGTTTCCTGCTATTTTGCCTCGCTTTCAAGTCCGCCTCGTTGACTTCCCTCAACAGATTTTTGGACGATAGTTGTCCTTTATCACTCTGCCAGTTTGTGAATTGCTGTGCCCCTGAGCTCCATTTCTCAACTCGTTTTTTGTGAGCTGAACGCAAGTCCAAAATTTTGGATCCTGTCCTGTACTGGTTCCCGGTGGGTGGCTGAGACTTTGGTTAATTCTTCTTCCTGCCGGGAAATTAGAGTGACATGTGCCCGTCCAAATGCCTAACAGCTACTCTCTCATGGGTTCTCCCTCGTCCCTTCCATCCTCTGGCAAATTGGGAACCTGTGCAAACCAGGAGGTTAAAGGGCCTGTCTCTCCAAGTTGGGAGATTGATAGTAAGGCAGTTGGAAAGTCAAACTGGAGCACCAGGAGAGGGACTATTTATTGAGTTTTAGAAACCTTTCGTATTCACAGTGTGTCCATTCTCTAGGTTTCCTGTACATGTTATAGCTGTAGTAATATTCCCTTGAACATGGAGAGTTGGGACCCATGGAATGGGGGCCATGCATTATTGCTTGAAAGGGTCTGCATTTGCTCACCCAATCTCACCAATCCTCTCAGTCCCAAGTGTCCAGCCTTATGCCACATCCAGCTGTCATTGTAGATAGGGTCTTTCCAGGTTTCCTCAGACACCCTGAAGGAATTGTAAAGAATTTCCCTGTTTTTTGGTTTTGCTTTTGAAATTCCTTTTTATACTGGGTTTGAGCTGATTCTCGCTGCCATGTTTATGCCACTCTAGACACACTTGATTCCCTTATGGAGACATATCAATACATAGGTTTTAAGATTCTTACTAGTCAGATATATTCCTCTGTGGGAAATATGGGGTTTTGAGTCTCTTTCACTGAGGAAGGTGTAGGTCTTGTCTATTCCAAAGTTGGTTTTTGAAACGGTCCCTGTGCTTATATCAAACTCTGGTTTTATGCATCACCCCACCTCTCCTTCCCCTTTATGCAGGCATAAGAGTGTTTTCTAAATGTGAGACTCTGTTCTCTTTCCTAACTCAGTTCACGTGTAGCCATGTTTACAGGATCTTCATAAGTGATATCTTATGATAAGTTTCTTTTTCTGTGTGACTTATTTCACTTAGAATCATCGTACCTGAATCCACTCACTTTGCTGCTACTGGTCTTATGACATTGATTTCATGGCTGAGGGATATTCCATCGTACGTAAGTACCACAATGTTTTGAACCATTTTTATATTTCCTGGGATATTTAAGGTGTACCCAAGTTGAGGTTCTTGTAGTCAGTGCAGCCCTAAATTTGGAGGTGGCTCTTTCTTATTGATTTTCAGTTTTCCAAAGGTATTTTCCCTAGACTGGAAGTGGCCTTGGCTCTGTAGCTCTGTTGTTTACTTGTTTTAGGGAACACAATGCACTCCTCCAGTGAGGCAGTTGGCAATTTACATCCCGCCCATCAGCATAACAAGGCTCCCAGTTCTCCAGGGCCTGTCTTGCCTTTCTGGTTTTTACACATTTTGTGGATGTCCCTTTTGACTGGTGGGAAGTGATACTTCTTTGTAGTGCAGATTTGCATTGCCCGCTTGCTTGCTTGGCCAAAAAGGGCGTATGCGTTTTCTCCTGAATATATTCAGGAGAAAACGCATACGCCCTTTTTGGCCAAGTGCACCATTGTCCAAGTTGTGCCCCTCTTCCTGTGCTTTACAGGCGATTCCAAGGTACCTCTTGAAATCTGTTTCCTGCTATTTTGCCTCGCTTTCAAGTCCGCCTCGTTGACTTCCCTCAACAGATTTTTGGACGATAGTTGTCCTTTATCACTCTGCCAGTTTGTGAATTGCTGTGCCCCTGAGCTCCATTTCTCAACTCGTTTTTTGTGAGCTGAACGCAAGTCCAAAATTTTGGATCCTGTCCTGTACTGGTTCCCGGTGGGTGGCTGAGACTTTGGTTAATTCTTCTTCCTGCCGGGAAATTAGAGTGACATGTGCCCGTCCAAATGCCTAACAGCTACTCTCTCATGGGTTCTCCCTCGTCCCTTCCATCCTCGGGCAAATTGGGAACCTGTGTAAACCAGGAGGTTAAAGGGCCTGTCTCTCCAAGTTGGGAGATTGATAGTAAGGCAGTTGGAAAGTCAAACTGGAGCACCAGGAGAGGGACTATTTATTGAGTTTTAGAAACCTTTCGTATTCACAGTGTGTCCATTCTCTAGGTTTCCTGTACATGTTATAGCTGTAGTAATATTCCCTTGAACATGGAGAGTTGGGACCCATGGAATGGGGGCCATGCATTATTGCTTGAAAGGGTCTGCATTTGCTCACCCAATCTCACCAATCCTCTCAGTCCCAAGTGTCCAGCCTTATGCCACATCCAGCTGTCATTGTAGATAGGGTCTTTCCAGGTTTCCTCAGACACCCTGAAGGAATTGTAAAGAATTTCCCTGTTTTTCGGTTTTGCTTTTGAAATTCCTTTTTATAGTGGGTTTGAGCTGATTCTCGCTGCCATGTTTATGCCACTCTAGACACACTTGATTCCCTTATGGAGACATATCAATACATAGGTTTTAAGATTCTTACTAGTCAGATATATTCCTCTGTGGGAAATATGGGGTTTTGAGTCTCTTTCACTGAGGAAGGTGTAGGTCTTGTCTATTCCAAAGTTGGTTTTTGAAACGGTCCCTGTGCTTATATCAAACTCTGGTTTTATGCATCACCCCACCTCTCCTTCCCCTTTATGCAGGCATAAGAGTGTTTTCTAAATGTGAGACTCTGTTCTCTTTCCTAACTCAGTTCACGTGTAGCCATGTTTACAGGATCTTCATAAGTGATATCTTATGATAAGTTTCTTTTTCTGTGTGACTTATTTCACTTAGAATCATCGTACCTGAATCCACTCACTTTGCTGCTACTGGTCTTATGACATTGATTTCATGGCTGAGGGATATTCCATCGTACGTAAGTACCACAATGTTTTGAACCATTTTTATATTTTCTTGGATATTTAAGGTGTACCCAAGTTGAGGTTCTTGTAGTCAGTGCAGCCCTAAATTTGGAGGTGGCCCTTTCTTATTGATTTTCAGTTTTCCCAAGGTATATTCCCTAGACTGGAAGTGGCCTTGGCTCTGTAGCTCTGTTGTTTACTTGTTTTAGGGAACACAATGCACTCCTCCAGTGAGGCAGTTGGCAATTTACATCCCGCCCATCAGCATAACAAGGCTCCCTGTTCTCCAGGGCCTGTCTTGCCTTTCTGGTTTTTACACATTTTGTGGATGTCCCTTTTGACCGGTGGGAAGGGATACTTCTTTGTAGTGCAGATTTGCATTGCCCGCTTGCTTGCTTGGCCAAAAAGGGCGTATGCGTTTTCTCCTGAATATATTCAGGAGAAAACGCATACGCCCTTTTTGGCCAAGTGCACCATTGTCCAAGTTGTGCCCCTCTTCCTGTGCTTTACAGGCGATTCCAAGGTACCTCTTGAAATCTGTTTCCTGCTATTTTGCCTCGCTTTCAAGTCTGCCTCGTTGACTTCCCTCAACAGATTTTTGGACGATAGTTGTCCTTTATCACTCTGCCAGTTTGTGAATTGCTGTGCCCCTGAGCTCCATTTCTCAACTCGCTTTTTGTTAGCTGAACGCAAGTCCAAAATTTTGGATCATGTCCTATACTGGTTCCCGGTGGGTGGCTGAGACTTTGGTTAATTCTTCTTCCTGCCGGGAAATTAGAGTGACATGTGCCCGTCCAAATGCCTAACAGCTACTCTCTCATGGGTTCTCTCTCATCCCTTCTATCCTCTGCCAAATTGGGAACCTGTGCAAACCAGGAGGTTAAAGGGCCTGTCTCTCCAAGTTGGGAGATTGATAGTAAGGCAGTTGGAAAGTCAAACTGGAGCACCAGGAGAGGGACTATTCGTTGAGTTTTAGAAACCTTTCGTATTCACAGTGTGTCCATTCTCCAGGTTTCCTGTACATGTTATAGCTGTAGTAATGTTCCCTTGAACCTGGAGAGTTGGGACCCATGGAATGGGGGCCATGCATTATTGCTTGAAAGGGTCTGCATTTGCTCACCCAATCTCACCAATCCTCTCAGTCCCAAGTGTCCAGCCTTATGCCACATCCAGCTGTCATTGTAGATAGGGTCTTTCCAGGTTTCCTCAGACACCCTGAAGGAATTGTAAAGAATTTCCCTGTTTTTTGGTTTTGCTTTTGAAATTCCTTTTTATAGTGGGTTTGAGCTGATTCTCGCTGCCATGTTTATGCCACTCTAGACACACTTGATTCCCTTATGGAGACATATCAATACATAGGTTTTAAGATTCTTACTAGTCAGATATATTCCTCTGTGGGAAATATGGGGTTTTGAGTCTCTTTCACTGAGGAAGGTGTAGGTCTTGTCTATTCCAAAGTTGGTTTTTGAAACGGTCCCTGTGCTTATATCAAACTCTGGTTTTATGCATCACCCCACCTCTCCTTCCCCTTTATGCAGGCATAAGAGTGTTTTCTAAATGTGAGACTCTGTTCTCTTTCCTAACTCAGTTCACGTGTAGCCATGTTTACAGGATCTTCATAAGTGATATCTTATGATAAGTTTCTTTTTCTGTGTGACTTATTTCACTTAGAATCATCGTACCTGAATCCACTCACTTTGCTGCTACTGGTCTTATGACATTGATTTCATGGCTGAGGGATATTCCATCGTACGTAAGTACCACAATGTTTTGAACCATTTTTATATTTCCTGGGATATTTAAGGTGTACCCAAGTTGAGGTTCTTGTAGTCAGTGCAGCCCTAAATTTGGAGGTGGCTCTTTCTTATTGATTTTCAGTTTTCCAAAGGTATTTTCCCTAGACTGGAAGTGGCCTTGGCTCTGTAGCTCTGTTGTTTACTTGTTTTAGGGAACACAATGCACTCCTCCAGTGAGGCAGTTGGCAATTTACATCCCGCCCATCAGCATAACAAGGCTCCCAGTTCTCCAGGGCCTGTCTTGCCTTTCTGGTTTTTACACATTTTGTGGATGTCCCTTTTGACCGGTGGGAAGTGATACTTCTTTGTAGTGCAGATTTGCATTGCCCGCTTGCTTGCTTGGCCAAAAAGGGCGTATGCGTTTTCTCCTGAATATATTCAGGAGAAAACGCATACGCCCTTTTTGGCCAAGTGCACCATTGTCCAAGTTGTGCCCCTCTTCCTGTGCTTTACAGGCGATTCCAAGGTACCTCTTGAAATCTGTTTCCTGCTATTTTGCCTCGCTTTCAAGTCCGCCTCGTTGACTTCCCTCAACAGATTTTTGGACGATAGTTGTCCTTTATCACTCTGCCAGTTTGTGAATTGCTGTGCCCCTGAGCTCCATTTCTCAACTCGTTTTTTGTGAGCTGAACGCAAGTCCAAAATTTTGGATCCTGTCCTGTACTGGTTCCCGGTGGGTGGCTGAGACTTTGGTTAATTCTTCTTCCTGCCGGGAAATTAGAGTGACATGTGCCCGTCCAAATGCCTAACAGCTACTCTCTCATGGGTTCTCCCTCGTCCCTTCCATCCTCTGGCAAATTGGGAACCTGTGCAAACCAGGAGGTTAAAGGGCCTGTCTCTCCAAGTTGGGAGATTGATAGTAAGGCAGTTGGAAAGTCAAACTGGAGCACCAGGAGAGGGACTATTTATTGAGTTTTAGAAACCTTTCGTATTCACAGTGTGTCCATTCTCTAGGTTTCCTGTACATGTTATAGCTGTAGTAATATTCCCTTGAACCTGGAGAGTTGGGACCCATGGAATGGGGGCCATGCATTATTGCTTGAAAGGGTCTGCATTTGCTCACCCAATCTCACCAATCCTCTCAGTCCCAAGTGTCCAGCCTTATGCCACATCCAGCTGTCATTGTAGATAGGGTCTTTCCAGGTTTCCTCAGACACCCTGAAGGAATTGTAAAGAATTTCCCTGTTTTTTGGTTTTGCTTTTGAAATTCCTTTTTATAGTGGGTTTGAGCTGATTCTCGCTGCCATGTTTATGCCACTCTAGACACACTTGATTCCCTTATGGAGACATATCAATACATAGGTTTTAAGATTCTTACTAGTCAGATATATTCCTCTGTGGGAAATATGGGGTTTTGAGTCTCTTTCACTGAGGAAGGTGTAGGTCTTGTCTATTCCAAAGTTGGTTTTTGAAACGGTCCCTGTGCTTATATCAAACTCTGGTTTTATGCATCACCCCACCTCTCCTTCCCCTTTATGCAGGCATAAGAGTGTTTTCTAAATGTGAGACTCTGTTCTCTTTCCTAACTCAGTTCTCGTGTAGCCATGTTTACAGGATCTTCATAAGTGATATCTTATGATAAGTTTCTTTTTCTGTGTGACTTATTTCACTTAGAATCATCGTACCTGAATCCACTCACTTTGCTGCTACTGGTCTTATGACATTGATTTCATGGCTGAGGGATATTCCATCGTACGTAAGTACCACAATGTTTTGAACCATTTTTATATTTCCTGGGATATTTAAGGTGTACCCAAGTTGAGGTTCTTGTAGTCAGTGCAGCCCTAAATTTGGAGGTGGCCCTTTCTTATTGATTTTCAGTTTTCCCAAGGTATATTCCCTAGACTGGAAGTGGCCTTGGCTCTGTAGCTCTGTTGTTTACTTGTTTTAGGGAACACAATGCACTCCTCCAGTGAGGCAGTTGGCAATTTACATCCCGCCCATCAGCATAACAAGGCTCCCTGTTCTCCAGGGCCTGTCTTGCCTTTCTGGTTTTTACACATTTTGTGGATGTCCCTTTTGACCGGTGGGAAGTGATACTTCTTTGTAGTGCAGATTTGCATAGCCCGCTTGCTTGCTTGGCCAAAAAGGGCGTATGCGTTTTCTCCTGAATATATTCAGGAGAAAACGCATACGCCCTTTTTGGCCAAGTGCACCATTGTCCAAGTTGTGCCCCTCTTCCTGTGCTTTACAGGCGATTCCAAGGTACCTCTTGAAATCTGTTTCCTGCTATTTTGCCTCGCTTTCAAGTCCGCCTCGTTGACTTCCCTCAACAGATTTTTGGACGATAGTTGTCCTTTATCACTCTGCCAGTTTGTGAATTGCTGTGCCCCTGAGCTCCATTTCTCAACTCGTTTTTTGTGAGCTGAACGCAAGTCCAAAATTTTGGATCCTGTCCTGTACTGGTTCCCGGTGGGTGGCTGAGACTTTGGTTAATTCTTCTTCCTGCCGGGAAATTAGAGTGACATGTGCCCGTCCAAATGCCTAACAGCTACTCTCTCATGGGTTCTCCCTCGTCCCTTCCATCCTCTGGCAAATTGGGAACCTGTGCAAACCAGGAGGTTAAAGGGCCTGTCTCTCCAAGTTGGGAGATTGATAGTAAGGCAGTTGGAAAGTCAAACTGGAGCACCAGGAGAGGGACTATTTATTGAGTTTTAGAAACCTTTCGTATTCACAGTGTGTCCATTCTCTAGGTTTCCTGTACATGTTATAGCTGTAGTAATATTCCCTTGAACCTGGAGAGTTGGGACCCATGGAATGGGGGCCATGCATTATTGCTTGAAAGGGTCTGCATTTGCTCACCCAATCTCACCAATCCTCTCAGTCCCAAGTGTCCAGCCTTATGCCACATCCAGCTGTCATTGTAGATAGGGTCTTTCCAGGTTTCCTCAGACACCCTGAAGGAATTGTAAAGAATTTCCCTGTTTTTTGGTTTTGCTTTTGAAATTCCTTTTTATAGTGGGTTTGAGCTGATTCTCGCTGCCATGTTTATGCCACTCTAGACACACTTGATTCCCTTATGGAGACATATCAATACATAGGTTTTAAGATTCTTACTAGTCAGATATATTCCTCTGTGGGAAATATGGGGTTTTGAGTCTCTTTCACTGAGGAAGGTGTAGGTCTTGTCTATTCCAAAGTTGGTTTTTGAAACGGTCCCTGTGCTTATATCAAACTCTGGTTTTATGCATCACCCCACCTCTCCTTCCCCTTTATGCAGGCATAAGAGTGTTTTCTAAATGTGAGACTCTGTTCTCTTTCCTAACTCAGTTCACGTGTAGCCATGTTTACAGGATCTTCATAAGTGATATCTTATGATAAGTTTCTTTTTCTGTGTGACTTATTTCACTTAGAATCATCGTACCTGAATCCACTCACTTTGCTGCTACTGGTCTTATGACATTGATTTCATGGCTGAGGGATATTCCATCGTACGTAAGTACCACAATGTTTTGAACCATTTTTATATTTCCTGGGATATTTAAGGTGTACCCAAGTTGAGGTTCTTGTAGTCAGTGCAGCCCTAAATTTGGAGGTGGCCCTTTCTTATTGATTTTCAGTTTTCCCAAGGTATATTCCCTAGACTGGAAGTGGCCTTGGCTCTGTAGCTCTGTTGTTTACTTGTTTTAGGGAACACAATGCACTCCTCCAGTGAGGCAGTTGGCAATTTACATCCCGCCCATCAGCATAACAAGGCTCCCTGTTCTCCAGGGCCTGTCTTGCCTTTCTGGTTTTTACACATTTTGTGGATGTCCCTTTTGACCGGTGGGAAGTGATACTTCTTTGTAGTGCAGATTTGCATTGCCCGCTTGCTTGCTTGGCCAAAAAGGGCGTATGCGTTTTCTCCTGAATATATTCAGGAGAAAACGCATACGCCCTTTTTGGCCAAGTGCACCATTGTCCAAGTTGTGCCCCTCTTCCTGTGCTTTACAGGCGATTCCAAGGTACCTCTTGAAATCTGTTTCCTGCTATTTTGCCTCGCTTTCAAGTCCGCCTCGTTGACTTCCCTCAACAGATTTTTGGACGATAGTTGTCCTTTATCACTCTGCCAGTTTGTGAATTGCTGTGCCCCTGAGCTCCATTTCTCAACTCGTTTTTTGTGAGCTGAACACAAGTCCAAAATTTTGGATCATGTCCTATACTGGTTCCCGGTGGGTGGCTGAGACTTTGGTTAATTCTTCTTCCTGCCGGGAAATTAGAGTGACATGTGCCCGTCCAAATGCCTAACAGCTACTCTCTCATGGGTTCTCCCTCGTCCCTTCCATCCTCTGGCAAATTGGGAACCTGTGCAAACCAGGAGGTTAAAGGGCCTGTCTCTCCAAGTTGGGAGATTGATAGTAAGGCAGTTGGAAAGTCAAACTGGAGCACCAGGAGAGGGACTATTTATTGAGTTTTAGAAACCTTTCGTATTCACAGTGTGTACATTCTCTAGGTTTCCTGTACATGTTATAGCTGTAGTAATATTCCCTTGAACCTGGAGAGTTGGGACCCATGGAATGGGGGCCATGCATTATTGCTTGAAAGGGTCTGCATTTGCTCACCCAATCTCACCAATCCTCTCAGTCCCAAGTGTCCAGCCTTATGCCACATCCAGCTGTCATTGTAGATAGGGTCTTTCCAGGTTTCCTCAGACACCCTGAAGGAGTTGTAAAGAATTTCCCTGTTTTTTGGTTTTGCTTTTGAAATTCCTTTTTATAGTGGGTTTGAGCTGATTCTGGCTGCCATGTTTATGCCACTCTAGACACACTTGATTCCCTTATGGAGTCATATCAATACATAGGTTTTAAGATTCTTACTAGTCAGATATATTCCTCTGTGGGAAATATGTGGTTTTGAGTCTCTTTCACTGAGGAAGGTGTAGGTCTTGTCTATTCCAAAGTTGGTTTTTGGAACGGTCCCTGTGCTTATATCAAACTCTGGTTTTATGCATCACCCGACCTCTCCATCCCCTTTATGCAGGCATAAGAGTGTTTTCTAAATATGAGACTCTGTTCTCTTTCCTAACTCAGTTCACGTGTAGCCATGTTTACAGGATCTTCATAAGTGATATCTTATGATAAGTTTCTTTTTCTGTGTGACTTATTTCACTTAGAATCATCGTACCTGAATCCACTCACTTTGCTGCTACTGGTCTTATGACATTGATTTCATCGCTGAGGGATATTCCATCATACGTAAGTACCACAATGTTTTGAACCATTTTTATATTTCCTGGGATATTTAAGGTGTACCCAAGTTGAGGTTCTTGTAGCCAGTGCAGCCCTAAATTTGGAGGTGGCTCTTTCTTATTGATTTTCAGTTTTCCCAAGGTATATTCCCTAGACTGGAAGTGGCCTTGGCTCTGTAGCTCTGTTGTTTACTTGTTTTAGGGAACACAATGCACTCCTCCAGTGAGGCAGTTGGCAATTTACATCCCGCCCATCAGCATAACAAGGCTCCCTGTTCTCCAGGGCCTGTCTTGCCTTTCTGGTTTTTACACATTTTGTGGATGTCCCTTTTGACCGGTGGGAAGTGATACTTCTTTGTAGTGCAGATTTGCATTGCCCGCTTGCTTGCTTGGCCAAAAAGGGCGTATGCGTTTTCTCCTGAATATATTCAGGAGAAAACGCATACGCCCTTTTTGGCCAAGTGCATCATTGTCCAAGTTGTGCCCCTCTTCCTGTGCTTTACAGGCGATTCCAACGTACCTCTTGAAATCTGTTTCCTGCTATTTTGCCTCGCTTTCAAGTCCACCTCGTTGACTTCCCTCAAGAGATTTTTGGATGATAGTTGTCCTTTATCACTCTGCCAGTTTGTGAATTGCTGTGCCCCTGAGCTCCATTTCTCAACTCGTTTTTTGTGAGCTGAACGCAAGTCCAAAATTTTGGATCATGTCCTATACTGGTTCCCGGTGGGTGGCTGAGACTTTGGTTAATTCTTCTTCCTGCCGGGAAATTAGAGTGACATGTGCCCGTCCAAATGCCTAACAGCTACTCTCTCATGGGTTCTCCCTCGTCCCTTCCATCCTCTGCCAAATTGGGAACCTGTGCAAACCAGGAGGTTAAAGGGCCTGTCTCTCCAAGTTGGGAGATTGATAGTAAGGCAGTTAGAAAGTCAAACTGGAGCACCAGGAGAGGGACTATTCGTGGAGTTTTAGAAACCTTTCGTATTCACAGTGTGTCCATTCTCTAGGTTTCCTGTACATGTTATAGCTGTAGTAATATTCCCTTGAACCTGGAGAGTTGGGACCCATGGAATGGGGGCCATGCATTATTGCTTGAAAGGGTCTGCATTTGCTCACCCAATCTCACCAATCCTCTCAGTCCCAAGTGTCCAGCCTTATGCCACATCCAGCTGTCATTGTAGATAGGGTCTTTCCAGGTTTCCTCAGACACCCTGAAGGAATTGTAAAGAATTTCCCTGTTTTTTGGTTTTGCTTTTGAAATTCCTTTTTATAGTGGGTTTGAGCTGATTCTCGCTGCCATGTTTATGCCACTCTAGATACACTTGATTCCCTTATGGAGACATATCAATACATAGGTTTTAAGATTCTTACTAGTCAGATATATTCCTCTGCGGGAAATATGGGGTTTTGAGTCTCTTTCACTGAGGAAGGTGTCGGTCTTGTCAATTCCAAAGTTGGTTTTTGAAACGGTCCCTGTGCTTATATCAAACTCTGGTTTTATGCATCACCCCACCTCTCCTTCCCCTTTATGCAGGCATAAGAGTGTTTTCTAAATGTGAGACTCTGTTCTCTTTCCTAACTCAGTTCACGTGTAGCCATGTTTACAGGATCTTCATAAGTGATATCTTATGATAAGTTTCTTTTTCTGTGTGACTTATTTCACTTAGAATCATCGTACCTGAATCCACTCACTTTGCTGCTACTGGTCTTATGACATTGATTTCATGGCTGAGGGATATTCCATCGTACGTAAGTACCACAATGTTTTGAACCATTTTTATATTTCCTGGGATATTTAAGGTGTACCCAAGTTGAGGTTCTTCTAGTCAGTGCAGCCCTAAATTTGGAGGTGGCTCTTTCTTATTGATTTTCAGTTTTCCAAAGGTATTTTCCCTAGACTGGAAGTGGCCTTGGCTCTGTAGCTCTGTTGTTTACTTGTTTTAGGGAACACAATGCACTCCTCCAGTGAGGCAGTTGGCAATTTACATCCCGCCCATCAGCATAACAAGGCTCCCAGTTCTCCAGGGCCTGTCTTGCCTTTCTGGTTTTTACACATTTTGTGGATGTCCCTTTTGACCGGTGGGAAGTGATACTTCTTTGTAGTGCAGATTTGCATTGCCCGCTTGCTTGCTTGGCCAAAAAGGGCGTATGCGTTTTCTCCTGAATATATTCAGGAGAAAACGCATACGCCCTTTTTGGCCAAGTGCACCATTGTCCAAGTTGTGCCCCTCTTCCTGTGCTTTACAGGCGATTCCAAGGTACCTCTTGAAATCTGTTTCCTGCTATTTTGCCTCGCTTTCAAGTCCGCCTCGTTGACTTCCCTCAACAGATTTTTGGACGATAGTTGTCCTTTATCACTCTGCCAGTTTGTGAATTGCTGTGCCCCTGAGCTCCATTTCTCAACTCGTTTTTTGTGAGCTGAACGCAAGTCCAAAATTTTGGATCCTGTCCTGTACTGGTTCCCGGTGGGTGGCTGAGACTTTGGTTAATTCTTCTTCCTGCCGGGAAATTAGAGTGACATGTGCCCGTCCAAATGCCTAACAGCTACTCTCTCATGGGTTCTCCCTCGTCCCTTCCATCCTCTGGCAAATTGGGAACCTGTGCAAACCAGGAGGTTAAAGGGCCTGTCTCTCCAAGTTGGGAGATTGATAGTAAGGCAGTTGGAAAGTCAAACTGGAGCACCAGGAGAGGGACTATTTATTGAGTTTTAGAAACCTTTCGTATTCACAGTGTGTCCATTCTCTAGGTTTCCTGTACATGTTATAGCTGTAGTAATATTCCCTTGAACCTGGAGAGTTGGGACCCATGGAATGGGGGCCATGCATTATTGCTTGAAAGGGTCTGCATTTGCTCACCCAATCTCACCAATCCTCTCAGTCCCAAGTGTCCAGCCTTATGCCACATCCAGCTGTCATTGTAGATAGGGTCTTTCCAGGTTTCCTCAGACACCCTGAAGGAATTGTAAAGAATTTCCCTGTTTTTTGGTTTTGCTTTTGAAATTCCTTTTTATAGTGGGTTTGAGCTGATTCTCGCTGCCATGTTTATGCCACTCTAGACACACTTGATTCCCTTATGGAGACATATCAATACATAGGTTTTAAGATTCTTACTAGTCAGATATATTCCTCTGTGGGAAATATGGGGTTTTGAGTCTCTTTCACTGAGGAAGGTGTAGGTCTTGTCTATTCCAAAGTTGGTTTTTGAAACGGTCCCTGTGCTTATATCAAACTCTGGTTTTATGCATCACCCCACCTCTCCTTCCCCTTTATGCAGGCATAAGAGTGTTTTCTAAATGTGAGACTCTGTTCTCTTTCCTAACTCAGTTCACGTGTAGCCATGTTTACAGGATCTTCATAAGTGATATCTTATGATAAGTTTCTTTTTCTGTGTGACTTATTTCACTTAGAATCATCGTACCTGAATCCACTCACTTTGCTGCTACTGGTCTTATGACATTGATTTCATGGCTGAGGGATATTCCATCGTACGTAAGTACCACAATGTTTTGAACCATTTTTATATTTCCTGGGATATTTAAGGTGTACCCAAGTTGAGGTTCTTGTAGTCAGTGCAGCCCTAAATTTGGAGGTGGCCCTTTCTTATTGATTTTCAGTTTTCCCAAGGTATATTCCCTAGACTGGAAGTGGCCTTGGCTCTGTAGCTCTGTTGTTTACTTGTTTTAGGGAACACAATGCACTCCTCCAGTGAGGCAGTTGGCAATTTACATCCCGCCCATCAGCATAACAAGGCTCCCTGTTCTCCAGGGCCTGTCTTGCCTTTCTGGTTTTTACACATTTTGTGGATGTCCCTTTTGACCGGTGGGAAGTGATACTTCTTTGTAGTGCAGATTTGCATAGCCCGCTTGCTTGCTTGGCCAAAAAGGGCGTATGCGTTTTCTCCTGAATATATTCAGGAGAAAACGCATACGCCCTTTTTGGCCAAGTGCACCATTGTCCAAGTTGTGCCCCTCTTCCTGTGCTTTACAGGCGATTCCAAGGTACCTCTTGAAATCTGTTTCCTGCTATTTTGCCTCGCTTTCAAGTCCGCCTCGTTGACTTCCCTCAACAGATTTTTGGACGATAGTTGTCCTTTATCACTCTGCCAGTTTGTGAATTGCTGTGCCCCTGAGCTCCATTTCTCAACTCGTTTTTTGTGAGCTGAACGCAAGTCCAAAATTTTGGATCCTGTCCTGTACTGGTTCCCGGTGGGTGGCTGAGACTTTGGTTAATTCTTCTTCCTGCCGGGAAATTAGAGTGACATGTGCCCGTCCAAATGCCTAACAGCTACTCTCTCATGGGTTCTCCCTCGTCCCTTCCATCCTCTGGCAAATTGGGAACCTGTGCAAACCAGGAGGTTAAAGGGCCTGTCTCTCCAAGTTGGGAGATTGATAGTAAGGCAGTTGGAAAGTCAAACTGGAGCACCAGGAGAGGGACTATTTATTGAGTTTTAGAAACCTTTCGTATTCACAGTGTGTCCATTCTCTAGGTTTCCTGTACATGTTATAGCTGTAGTAATATTCCCTTGAACCTGGAGAGTTGGGACCCATGGAATGGGGGCCATGCATTATTGCTTGAAAGGGTCTGCATTTGCTCACCCAATCTCACCAATCCTCTCAGTCCCAAGTGTCCAGCCTTATGCCACATCCAGCTGTCATTGTAGATAGGGTCTTTCCAGGTTTCCTCAGACACCCTGAAGGAATTGTAAAGAATTTCCCTGTTTTTTGGTTTTGCTTTTGAAATTCCTTTTTATAGTGGGTTTGAGCTGATTCTCGCTGCCATGTTTATGCCACTCTAGACACACTTGATTCCCTTATGGAGACATATCAATACATAGGTTTTAAGATTCTTACTAGTCAGATATATTCCTCTGTGGGAAATATGGGGTTTTGAGTCTCTTTCACTGAGGAAGGTGTAGGTCTTGTCTATTCCAAAGTTGGTTTTTGAAACGGTCCCTGTGCTTATATCAAACTCTGGTTTTATGCATCACCCCACCTCTCCTTCCCCTTTATGCAGGCATAAGAGTGTTTTCTAAATGTGAGACTCTGTTCTCTTTCCTAACTCAGTTCACGTGTAGCCATGTTTACAGGGTCTTCATAAGTGATATCTTATGATAAGTTTCTTTTTCTGTGTGACTTATTTCACTTAGAATCATCGTACCTGAATCCACTCACTTTGCTGCTACTGGTCTTATGACATTGATTTCATGGCTGAGGGATATTCCATCGTACGTAAGTACCACAATGTTTTGAACCATTTTTATATTTCCTGGGATATTTAAGGTGTACCCAAGTTGAGGTTCTTGTAGTCAGTGCAGCCCTAAATTTGGAGGTGGCCCTTTCTTATTGATTTTCAGTTTTCCCAAGGTATATTCCCTAGACTGGAAGTGGCCTTGGCTCTGTAGCTCTGTTGTTTACTTGTTTTAGGGAACACAATGCACTCCTCCAGTGAGGCAGTTGGCAATTTACATCCCGCCCATCAGCATAACAAGGCTCCCTGTTCTCCAGGGCCTGTCTTGCCTTTCTGGTTTTTACACATTTTGTGGATGTCCCTTTTGACCGGTGGGAAGTGATACTTCTTTGTAGTGCAGATTTGCATTGCCCGCTTGCTTGCTTGGCCAAAAAGGGCGTATGCGTTTTCTCCTGAATATATTCAGGAGAAAACGCATACGCCCTTTTTGGCCAAGTGCACCATTGTCCAAGTTGTGCCCCTCTTCCTGTGCTTTACAGGCGATTCCAAGGTACCTCTTGAAATCTGTTTCCTGCTATTTTGCCTCGCTTTCAAGTCCGCCTCGTTGACTTCCCTCAACAGATTTTTGGACGATAGTTGTCCTTTATCACTCTGCCAGTTTGTGAATTGCTGTGCCCCTGAGCTCCATTTCTCAACTCGTTTTTTGTGAGCTGAACACAAGTCCAAAATTTTGGATCATGACCTATACTGGTTCCCGGTGGGTGGCTGAGACTTTGGTTAATTCTTCTTCCTGCCGGGAAATTAGAGTGACATGTGCCCGTCCAAATGCCTAACAGCTACTCTCTCATGGGTTCTCCCTCGTCCCTTCCATCCTCTGGCAAATTGGGAACCTGTGCAAACCAGGAGGTTAAAGGGCCTGTCTCTCCAAGTTGGGAGATTGATAGTAAGGCAGTTGGAAAGTCAAACTGGAGCACCAGGAGAGGGACTATTTATTGAGTTTTAGAAACCTTTCTTATTCACAGTGTGTACATTCTCTAGGTTTCCTGTACATGTTATAGCTGTAGTAATATTCCCTTGAACATGGAGAGTTGGGACCCATGGAATGGGGGCCATGCATTATTGCTTGAAAGGGTCTGCATTTGCTCACCCAATCTCACCAATCCTCTCAGTCCCAAGTGTCCAGCCTTATGCCACATCCAGCTGTCATTGTAGATAGGGTCTTTCCAGGTTTCCTCAGACACCCTGAAGGAGTTGTAAAGAATTTCCCTGTTTTTTGGTTTTGCTTTTGAAATTCCTTTTTATAGTGGGTTTGAGCTGATTCTGGCTGCCATGTTTATGCCACTCTAGACACACTTGATTCCCTTATGGAGTCATATCAATACATAGGTTTTAAGATTCTTACTAGTCAGATATATTCCTCTGTGGGAAATATGTGGTTTTGAGTCTCTTTCACTGAGGAAGGTGTAGGTCTTGTCTATTCCAAAGTTGGTTTTTGGAACGGTCCCTGTGCTTATATCAAACTCTGGTTTTATGCATCACCCGACCTCTCCATCCCCTTTATGCAGGCATAAGAGTGTTTTCTAAATATGAGACTCTGTTCTCTTTCCTAACTCAGTTCACGTGTAGCCATGTTTACAGGATCTTCATAAGTGATATCTTATGATAAGTTTCTTTTTCTGTGTGACTTATTTCACTTAGAATCATCGTACCTGAATCCACTCACTTTGCTGCTACTGGTCTTATGACATTGATTTCATCGCTGAGGGATATTCCATCATACGTAAGTACCACAATGTTTTGAACCATTTTTATATTTCCTGGGATATTTAAGGTGTACCCAAGTTGAGGTTCTTGTAGCCAGTGCAGCCCTAAATTTGGAGGTGGCTCTTTCTTATTGATTTTCAGTTTTCCCAAGGTATATTCCCTAGACTGGAAGTGGCCTTGGCTCTGTAGCTCTGTTGTTTTCCTGTTTTAGGGAACACAATGCACTCCTCCAGTGAGGCAGTTGGCAATTTACATCCCGCCCATCAGCATAACAAGGCTCCCTGTTCTCCAGGGCCTGTCTTGCCTTTCTGGTTTTTACACATTTTGTGGATGTCCCTTTTGACCGGTGGGAAGTGATACTTCTTTGTAGTGCAGATTTGCATTGCCCGCTTGCTTGCTTGGCCAAAAAGGGCGTATGCGTTTTCTCCTGAATATATTCAGGAGAAAACGCATACGCCCTTTTTGGCCAAGTGCATCATTGTCCAAGTTGTGCCCCTCTTCCTGTGCTTTACAGGCGATTCCAACGTACCTCTTGAAATCTGTTTCCTGCTATTTTGCCTCGCTTTCAAGTCCACCTCGTTGACTTCCCTCAAGAGATTTTTGGATGATAGTTGTCCTTTATCACTCTGCCAGTTTGTGAATTGCTGTGCCCCTGAGCTCCATTTCTCAACTCGTTTTTTGTGAGCTGAACGCAAGTCCAAAATTTTGGATCATGTCCTATACTGGTTCCCGGTGGGTGGCTGAGACTTTGGTTAATTCTTCTTCCTGCCGGGAAATTAGAGTGACATGTGCCCGTCCAAATGCCTAACAGCTACTCTCTCATGGGTTCTCCCTCGTCCCTTCCATCCTCTGCCAAATTGGGAACCTGTGCAAACCAGGAGGTTAAAGGGCCTGTCTCTCCAAGTTGGGAGATTGATAGTAAGGCAGTTAGAAAGTCAAACTGGAGCACCAGGAGAGGGACTATTCGTGGAGTTTTAGAAACCTTTCGTATTCACAGTGTGTCCATTCTCTAGGTTTCCTGTACATGTTATAGCTGTAGTAATATTCCCTTGAACCTGGAGAGTTGGGACCCATGGAATGGGGGCCATGCATTATTGCTTGAAAGGGTCTGCATTTGCTCACCCAATCTCACCAATCCTCTCAGTCCCAAGTGTCCAGCCTTATGCCACATCCAGCTGTCATTGTAGATAGGGTCTTTCCAGGTTTCCTCAGACACCCTGAAGGAATTGTAAAGAATTTCCCTGTTTTTTGGTTTTGCTTTTGAAATTCCTTTTTATAGTGGGTTTGAGCTGATTCTCGCTGCCATGTTTATGCCACTCTAGATACACTTGATTCCCTTATGGAGACATATCAATACATAGGTTTTAAGATTCTTACTAGTCAGATATATTCCTCTGCGGGAAATATGGGGTTTTGAGTCTCTTTCACTGAGGAAGGTGTCGGTCTTGTCAATTCCAAAGTTGGTTTTTGAAACGGTCCCTGTGCTTATATCAAACTCTGGTTTTATGCATCACCCCACCTCTCCTTCCCCTTTATGCAGGCATAAGAGTGTTCTCTAAATGTGAGACTCTGTTCTCTTTCCTAACTCAGTTCACGTGTAGCCATGTTTACAGGATCTTCCTAAGTGATATCTTATGATAAGTTTCTTTTTTCTGTGTGACTTATTTCACTTAGAATCATCGTACCTGAATCCACTCACTTTGCTGCTACTGGTCTTATGACATTGATTTCATGGCTGAGGGATATTCCATCGTACGTAAGTACCACAATGTTTTGAACCATTTTTATATTTCCTGGGATATTTAAGGTGTACCCAAGTTGAGGTTCTTGTAGCCAGTGCAGCCCTAAATTTGGAGCTGGCTCTTTCTTATTGATTTTCAGTTTTCCCCAGGTTTATTCCCTAGACTGGAAGTGGCCTTGGCTCTGTAGCTCTGTTGTTTACTTGTTTTAGGGAACACAATGCACTCCTCCAGTGAGGCAGTTGGCAATTTACATCCCGCCCATCAGCATAACAAGGCTCCCTGTTCTCCAGGGCCTGTCTTGCCTTTCTGGTTTTTACACATTTTGTGGATGTCCCTTTTGACCGGTGGGAAGTGATACTTCTTTGTAGTGCAGATTTGCATTGCCCGCTTGCTTGCTTGGCCAAAAAGGGCGTATGCGTTTTCTCCTGAATATATTCAGGAGAAAACGCATACGCCCTTTTTGGCCAAGTGCACCATTGTCCAAGTTGTGCCCCTCTTCCTGTGCTTTACAGGCGATTCCAAGGTACCTCTTGAAATCTGTTTCCTGCTATTTTGCCTCGCTTTCAAGTCTGCCTCGTTGACTTCCCTCAACAGATTTTTGGACGATAGTTGTCCTTTATCACTCTGCCAGTTTGTGAATTGCTGTGCCCCTGAGCTCCATTTCTCAACTCGCTTTTTGTTAGCTGAACGCAAGTCCAAAATTTTGGATCATGTCCTATACTGGTTCCCGGTGGGTGGCTGAGACTTTGGTTAATTCTTCTTCCTGCCGGGAAATTAGAGTGACATGTGCCCGTCCAAATGCCTAACAGCTACTCTCTCATGGGTTCTCTCTCGTCCCTTCCATCCTCTGCCAAATTGGGAACCTGTGCAAACCAGGAGGTTAAAGGGCCTGTCTCTCCAAGTTGGGAGATTGATAGTAAGGCAGTTGGAAAGTCAAACTGGAGCACCAGGAGAGGGACTATTCGTTGAGTTTTAGAAACCTTTCGTATTCACAGTGTGTCCATTCTCCAGGTTTCCTGTACATGTTATAGCTGTAGTAATGTTCCCTTGAACCTGGAGAGTTGGGACCCATGGAATGGGGGCCATGCATTATTGCTTGAAAGGGTCTGCATTTGCTCACCCAATCTCACCAATCCTCTCAGTCCCAAGTGTCCAGCCTTATGCCACATCCAGCTGTCATTGTAGATAGGGTCTTTCCAGGTTTCCTCAGACACCCTGAAGGAATTGTAAAGAATTTCCCTGTTTTTTGGTTTTGCTTTTGAAATTCCTTTTTATAGTGGGTTTGAGCTGATTCTCGCTGCCATGTTTATGCCACTCTAGACACACTTGATTCCCTTATGGAGACATATCAATACATAGGTTTTAAGATTCTTACTAGTCAGATATATTCCTCTGTGGGAAATATGGGGTTTTGAGTCTCTTTCACTGAGGAAGGTGTAGGTCTTGTCTATTCCAAAGTTGGTTTTTGAAACGGTCCCTGTGCTTATATCAAACTCTGGTTTTATGCATCACCCCACCTCTCCTTCCCCTTTATGCAGGCATAAGAGTGTTTTCTAAATGTGAGACTCTGTTCTCTTTCCTAACTCAGTTCACGTGTAGCCATGTTTACAGGATCTTCATAAGTGATATCTTATGATAAGTTTCTTTTTCTGTGTGACTTATTTCACTTAGAATCATCGTACCTGAATCCACTCACTTTGCTGCTACTGGTCTTATGACATTGATTTCATGGCTGAGGGATATTCCATCGTACGTAAGTACCACAATGTTTTGAACCATTTTTATATTTCCTGGGATATTTAAGGTGTACCCAAGTTGAGGTTCTTGTAGTCAGTGCAGCCCTAAATTTGGAGGTGGCTCTTTCTTATTGATTTTCAGTTTTCCAAAGGTATTTTCCCTAGACTGGAAGTGGCCTTGGCTCTGTAGCTCTGTTGTTTACTTGTTTTAGGGAACACAATGCACTCCTCCAGTGAGGCAGTTGGCAATTTACATCCCGCCCATCAGCATAACAAGGCTCCCTGTTCTCCAGGGCCTGTCTTGCCTTTCTGGTTTTTACACATTTTGTGGATGTCCCTTTTGACCGGTGGGAAGTGATACTTCTTTGTAGTGCAGATTTGCATTGCCCGCTTGCTTGCTTGGCCAAAAAGGGCGTATGCGTTTTCTCCTGAATATATTCAGGAGAAAACGCATACGCCCTTTTTGGCCAAGTGCACCATTGTCCAAGTTGTGCCCCTCTTCCTGTGCTTTACAGGCGATTCCAAGGTTCCTCTTGAAATCTGTTTCCTGCTATTTTGCCTCGCTTTCAAGTCCGCCTCGTTGACTTCCCTCAACAGATTTTTGGACGATAGTTGTCCTTTATCACTCTGCCAGTTTGTGAATTGCTGTGCCCCTGAGCTCCATTTCTCAACTCGTTTTTTGTGAGCTGAACGCAAGTCCAAAATTTTGGATCCTGTCCTGTACTGGTTCCCGGTGGGTGGCTGAGACTTTGGTTAATTCTTCTTCCTGCCGGGAAATTAGAGTGACATGTGCCCGTCCAAATGCCTAACAGCTACTCTCTCATGGGTTCTCCCTCGTCCCTTCCATCCTCTGGCAAATTGGGAACCTGTGCAAACCAGGAGGTTAAAGGGCCTGTCTCTCCAAGTTGGGAGATTGATAGTAAGGCAGTTGGAAAGTCAAACTGGAGCAACAGGAGAGGGACTATTTATTGAGTTTTAGAAACCTTTCGTATTCACAGTGTGTCCATTCTCTAGGTTTCCTGTACATGTTATAGCTGTAGTAATATTCCCTTGAACCTGGAGAGTTGGGACCCATGGAATGGGGGCCATGCATTATTGCTTGAAAGGGTCTGCATTTGCTCACCCAATCTCACCAATCCTCTCAGTCCCAATTGTCCAGCCTTATGCCACATCCAGCTGTCATTGTAGATAGGGTCTTTCCAGGTTTCCTCAGACACCCTGAAGGAATTGTAAAGAATTTCCCTGTTTTTCGGTTTTGCTTTTGAAATTCCTTTTTATAGTGGGTTTGAGCTGATTCTCGCTGCCATGTTTATGCCACTCTAGACACACTTGATTCCCTTATGGAGACATATCAATACATAGGTTTTAAGATTCTTACTAGTCAGATATATTCCTCTGTGGGAAATATGGGGTTTTGAGTCTCTTTCACTGAGGAAGGTGTAGGTCTTGTCTATTCCAAAGTTGGTTTTTGAAACGGTCCCTGTGCTTATATCAAACTCTGGTTTTATGCATCACCCCACCTCTCCTTCCCCTTTATGCAGGCATAAGAGTGTTTTCTAAATGTGAGACTCTGTTCTCTTTCCTAACTCAGTTCACGTGTAGCCATGTTTACAGGATCTTCATAAGTGATATCTTATGATAAGTTTCTTTTTCTGTGTGACTTATTTCACTTAGAATCATCGTACCTGAATCCACTCACTTTGCTGCTACTGGTCTTATGACATTGATTTCATGGCTGAGGGATATTCCATCGTACGTAAGTACCACAATGTTTTGAACCATTTTTATATTTTCTTGGATATTTAAGGTGTACCCAAGTTGAGGTTCTTGTAGTCAGTGCAGCCCTAAATTTGGAGGTGGCCCTTTCTTTTTGATTTTCAGTTTTCCCAAGGTATATTCCCTAGACTGGAAGTGGCCTTGGCTCTGTAGCTCTGTTTTTTACTTGTTTTAGGGAACACAATGCACTCCTCCAGTGAGGCAGTTGGCAATTTACATCCCGCCCATCAGCATAACAAGGCTCCCAGTTCTCCAGGGCCTGTCTTGCCTTTCTGGTTTTTACACATTTTGTGGATGTCCCTTTTGACCGGTGGGAAGTGATACTTCTTTGTAGTGCAGATTTGCATTGCCCGCTTGCTTGCTTGGCCAAAAAGGGCGTATGCGTTTTCTCCTGAATATATTCAGGAGAAAACGCATACGCCCTTTTTGGCCAAGTGCACCATTGTCCAAGTTGTGCCCCTCTTCCTGTGCTTTACAGGCGATTCCAAGGTACCTCTTGAAATCTGTTTCCTGCTATTTTGCCTCGCTTTCAAGTCTGCCTCGTTGACTTCCCTCAACAGATTTTTGGACGATAGTTGTCCTTTATCATTCTGCCAGTTTGTGAATTGCTGTGCCCCTGAGCTCCATTTCTCAACTCGCTTTTTGTTAGCTGAACGCAAGTCCAAAATTTTGGATCATGTCCTATACTGGTTCCCGGTGGGTGGCTGAGACTTTGGTTAATTCTTCTTCCTGCCGGGAAATTAGAGTGACATGTGCCCGTCCAAATGCCTAACAGCTACTCTCTCATGGGTTCTCTCTCATCCCTTCCATCCTCTGCCAAATTGGGAACCTGTGCAAACCAGGAGGTTAAAGGGCCTGTCTCTCCAAGTTGGGAGATTGATAGTAAGGCAGTTGGAAAGTCAAACTGGAGCACCAGGAGAGGGACTATTCGTTGAGTTTTAGAAACCTTTCGTATTCACAGTGTGTCCATTCTCCAGGTTTCCTGTACATGTTATAGCTGTAGTAATGTTCCCTTGAACCTGGAGAGTTGGGACCCATGGAATGGGGGCCATGCATTATTGCTTGAAAGGGTCTGCATTTGCTCACCCAATCTCACCAATCCTCTCAGTCCCAAGTGTCCAGCCTTATGCCACATCCAGCTGTCATTGTAGATAGGGTCTTTCCAGGTTTCCTCAGACACCCTGAAGGAATTGTAAAGAATTTCCCTGTTTTTTGGTTTTGCTTTTGAAATTCCTTTTTATAGTGGGTTTGAGCTGATTCTCGCTGCCATGTTTATGCCACTCTAGACACACTTGATTCCCTTATGGAGACATATCAATACATAGGTTTTAAGATTCTTACTAGTCAGATATATTCCTCTGTGGGAAATATGGGGTTTTGAGTCTCTTTCACTGAGGAAGGTGTAGGTCTTGTCTATTCCAAAGTTGGTTTTTGAAACGGTCCCTGTGCTTATATCAAACTCTGGTTTTATGCATCACCCCACCTCTCCTTCCCCTTTATGCAGGCATAAGAGTGTTTTCTAAATGTGAGACTCTGTTCTCTTTCCTAACTCAGTTCACGTGTAGCCATGTTTACAGGATCTTCATAAGTGATATCTTATGATAAGTTTCTTTTTCTGTGTGACTTATTTCACTTAGAATCATCGTACCTGAATCCACTCACTTTGCTGCTACTGGTCTTATGACATTGATTTCATGGCTGAGGGATATTCCATCGTACGTAAGTACCACAATGTTTTGAACCATTTTTATATTTCCTGGGATATTTAAGGTGTACCCAAGTTGAGGTTCTTGTAGTCAGTGCAGCCCTAAATTTGGAGGTGGCTCTTTCTTATTGATTTTCAGTTTTCCCAAGGTATTTTCCCTAGACTGGAAGTGGCCTTGGCTCTGTAGCTCTGTTGTTTACTTGTTTTAGGGAACACAATGCACTCCTCCAGTGAGGCAGTTGGCAATTTACATCCCGCCCATCAGCATAACAAGGCTCCCAGTTCTCCAGGGCCTGTCTTGCCTTTCTGGTTTTTACACATTTTGTGGATGTCCCTTTTGACCGGTGGGAAGTGATACTTCTTTGTAGTGCAGATTTGCATTGCCCGCTTGCTTGCTTGGCCAAAAAGGGCGTATGCGTTTTCTCCTGAATATATTCAGGAGAAAACGCATACGCCCTTTTTGGCCAAGTGCACCATTGTCCAAGTTGTGCCCCTCTTCCTGTGCTTTACAGGCGATTCCAAGGTACCTCTTGAAATCTGTTTCCTGCTATTTTGCCTCGCTTTCAAGTCCGCCTCGTTGACTTCCCTCAACAGATTTTTGGACGATAGTTGTCCTTTATCACTCTGCCAGTTTGTGAATTGCTGTGCCCCTGAGCTCCATTTCTCAACTCGTTTTTTGTGAGCTGAACGCAAGTCCAAAATTTTGGATCCTGTCCTGTACTGGTTCCCGGTGGGTGGCTGAGACTTTGGTTAATTCTTCTTCCTGCCGGGAAATTAGAGTGACATGTGCCCGTCCAAATGCCTAACAGCTACTCTCTCATGGGTTCTCCCTCGTCCCTTCCATCCTCTGGCAAATTGGGAACCTGTGCAAACCAGGAGGTTAAAGGGCCTGTCTCTCCAAGTTGGGAGATTGATAGTAAGGCAGTTGGAAAGTCAAACTGGAGCACCAGGAGAGGGACTATTTATTGAGTTTTAGAAACCTTTCGTATTCACAGTGTGTCCATTCTCTAGGTTTCCTGTACATGTTATAGCTGTAGTAATATTCCCTTGAACCTGGAGAGTTGGGACCCATGGAATGGGGGCCATGCATTATTGCTTGAAAGGGTCTGCATTTGCTCACCCAATCTCACCAATCCTCTCAGTCCCAAGTGTCCAGCCTTATGCCACATCCAGCTGTCATTGTAGATAGGGTCTTTCCAGGTTTCCTCAGACACCCTGAAGGAATTGTAAAGAATTTCCCTGTTTTTTGGTTTTGCTTTTGAAATTCCTTTTTATAGTGGGTTTGAGCTGATTCTCGCTGCCATGTTTATGCCACTCTAGACACACTTGATTCCCTTATGGAGACATATCAATACATAGGTTTTAAGATTCTTACTAGTCAGATATATTCCTCTGTGGGAAATATGGGGTTTTGAGTCTCTTTCACTGAGGAAGGTGTAGGTCTTGTCTATTCCAAAGTTGGTTTTTGAAACGGTCCCTGTGCTTATATCAAACTCTGGTTTTATGCATCACCCCACCTCTCCTTCCCATTTATGCAGGCATAAGAGTGTTTTCTAAATGTGAGACTCTGTTCTCTTTCCTAACTCAGTTCACGTGTAGCCATGTTTACAGGATCTTCATAAGTGATATCTTATGATAAGTTTCTTTTTCTGTGTGACTTATTTCACTTAGAATCATCGTACCTGAATCCACTCACTTTGCTGCTACTGGTCTTATGACATTGATTTCATGGCTGAGGGATATTCCATCGTACGTAAGTACCACAATGTTTTGAACCATTTTTATATTTTCTGGGATATTTAAGGTGTACCCAAGTTGAGGTTCTTGTAGTCAGTGCAGCCCTAAATTTGGAGGTGGCCCTTTCTTATTGATTTTCAGTTTTCCCAAGGTATATTCCCTAGACTGGAAGTGGCCTTGGCTCTGTAGCTCTGTTGTTTACTTGTTTTAGGGAACACAATGCACTCCTCCAGTGAGGCAGTTGGCAATTTACATCCCGCCCATCAGCATAACAAGGCTCCCTGTTCTCCAGGGCCTGTCTTGCCTTTCTGGTTTTTACACATTTTGTGGATGTCCCTTTTGACCGGTGGGAAGTGATACTTATTTGTAGTGCAGATTTGCATTGCCCGCTTGCTTGCTTGGCCAAAAAGGGCGTATGCGTTTTCTCCTGAATATATTCAGGAGAAAACGCATACGCCCTTTTTGGCCAAGTGCACCATTGTCCAAGTTGTGCCCCTCTTCCTGTGCTTTACAGGCGATTCCAAGGTACCTCTTGAAATCTGTTTCCTGCTATTTTGCCTCGCTTTCAAGTCTGCCTCGTTGACTTCCCTCAACAGATTTTTGGACGATAGTTGTCCTTTATCACTCTGCCAGTTTGTGAATTGCTGTGCCCCTGAGCTCCATTTCTCAACTCGCTTTTTGTTAGCTGAACGCAAGTCCAAAATTTTGGATCATGTCCTATACTGGTTCCCGGTGGGTGGCTGAGACTTTGGTTAATTCTTCTTCCTGCCGGGAAATTAGAGTGACATGTGCCCGTCCAAATGCCTAACAGCTACTCTCTCATGGGTTCTCTCTCGTCCCTTCCATCCTCTGCCAAATTGGGAACCTGTGCAAACCAGGAGGTTAAAGGGCCTGTCTCTCCAAGTTGGGAGATTGATAGTAAGGCAGTTGGAAAGTCAAACTGGAGCACCAGGAGAGGGACTATTCGTTGAGTTTTAGAAACCTTTCGTATTCACAGTGTGTCCATTCTCCAGGTTTCCTGTACATGTTATAGCTGTAGTAATGTTCCCTTGAACCTGGAGAGTTGGGACCCATGGAATGGGGGCCATGCATTATTGCTTGAAAGGGTCTGCATTTGCTCACCCAATCTCACCAATCCTCTCAGTCCCAAGTGTCCAGCCTTATGCCACATCCAGCTGTCATTGTAGATAGGGTCTTTCCAGGTTTCCTCAGACACCCTGAAGGAATTGTAAAGAATTTCCCTGTTTTTTGGTTTTGCTTTTGAAATTCCTTTTTATAGTGGGTTTGAGCTGATTCTCGCTGCCATGTTTATGCCACTCTAGACACACTTGATTCCCTTATGGAGACATATCAATACATAGGTTTTAAGATTCTTACTAGTCAGATATATTCCTCTGTGGGAAATATGGGGTTTTGAGTCTCTTTCACTGAGGAAGGTGTAGGTCTTGTCTATTCCAAAGTTGGTTTTTGAAACGGTCCCTGTGCTTATATCAAACTCTGGTTTTATGCATCACCCCACCTCTCCTTCCCCTTTATGCAGGCATAAGAGTGTTTTCTAAATGTGAGACTCTGTTCTCTTTCCTAACTCAGTTCACGTGTAGCCATGTTTACAGGATCTTCATAAGTGATATCTTATGATAAGTTTCTTTTTCTGTGTGACTTATTTCACTTAGAATCATCGTACCTGAATCCACTCACTTTGCTGCTACTGGTCTTATGACATTGATTTCATGGCTGAGGGATATTCCATCGTACGTAAGTACCACAATGTTTTGAACCATTTTTATATTTCCTGGGATATTTAAGGTGTACCCAAGTTGAGGTTCTTGTAGTCAGTGCAGCCCTAAATTTGGAGGTGGCTCTTTCTTATTGATTTTCAGTTTTCCAAAGGTATTTTCCCTAGACTGGAAGTGGCCTTGGCTCTGTAGCTCTGTTGTTTACTTGTTTTAGGGAACACAATGCACTCCTCCAGTGAGGCAGTTGGCAATTTACATCCCGCCCATCAGCATAACAAGGCTCCCAGTTCTCCAGGGCCTGTCTTGCCTTTCTGGTTTTTACACATTTTGTGGATGTCCCTTTTGACCGGTGGGAAGTGATACTTCTTTGTAGTGCAGATTTGCATTGCCCGCTTGCTTGCTTGGCCAAAAAGGGCGTATGCGTTTTCTCCTGAATATATTCAGGAGAAAACGCATACGCCCTTTTTGGCCAAGTGCACCATTGTCCAAGTTGTGCCCCTCTTCCTGTGCTTTACAGGCGATTCCAAGGTACCTCTTGAAATCTGTTTCCTGCTATTTTGCCTCGCTTTCAAGTCCGCCTCGTTGACTTCCCTCAACAGATTTTTGGACGATAGTTGTCCTTTATCACTCTGCCAGTTTGTGAATTGCTGTGCCCGTGAGCTCCATTTCTCAACTCATTTTTTGTGAGCTGAACGCAAGTCCAAAATTTTGGATCCTGTCCTGTACTGGTTCCCGGTGGGTGGCTGAGACTTTGGTTAATTCTTCTTCCTGCCGGGAAATTAGAGTGACATGTGCCCGTCCAAATGCCTAACAGCTACTCTCTCATGGGTTCTCCCTCGTCCCTTCCATCCTCTGGCAAATTGGGAACCTGTGCAAACCAGGAGGTTAAAGGGCCTGTCTCTCCAAGTTGGGAGATTGATAGTAAGGCAGTTGGAAAGTCAAACTGGAGCACCAGGAGAGGGACTATTTATTGAGTTTTAGAAACCTTTCGTATTCACAGTGTGTCCATTCACTAGGTTTCCTGTACATGTTATAGCTGTAGTAATATTCCCTTGAACCTGGAGAGTTGGGACCCATGGAATGGGGGCCATGCATTATTGCTTGAAAGGGTCTGCATTTGCTCACCCAATCTCACCAATCCTCTCAGTCCCAAGTGTCCAGCCTTATGCCACATCCAGCTGTCATTGTAGATAGGGTCTTTCCAGGTTTCCTCAGACACCCTGAAGGAATTGTAAAGAATTTCCCTGTTTTTTGGTTTTGCTTTTGAAATTCCTTTTTATAGTGGGTTTGAGCTGATTCTCGCTGCCATGTTTATGCCACTCTAGACACACTTGATTCCCTTATGGAGACATATCAATACATAGGTTTTAAGATTCTTACTAGTCAGATATATTCCTCTGTGGGAAATATGGGGTTTTGAGTCTCTTTCACTGAGGAAGGTGTAGGTCTTGTCTATTCCAAAGTTGGTTTTTGAAACGGTCCCTGTGCTTATATCAAACTCTGGTTTTATGCATCACCCCACCTCTCCTTCCCCTTTATGCAGGCATAAGAGTGTTTTCTAAATGTGAGACTCTGTTCTCTTTCCTAACTCAGTTCACGTGTAGCCATGTTTACAGGATCTTCATAAGTGATATCTTATGATAAGTTTCTTTTTCTGTGTGACTTATTTCACTTAGAATCATCGTACCTGAATCCACTCACTTTGCTGCTACTGGTCTTATGACATTGATTTCATGGCTGAGGGATATTCCATCGTACGTAAGTACCACAATGTTTTGAACCATTTTTATATTTCCTGGGATATTTAAGGTGTACCCAAGTTGAGGTTCTTGTAGTCAGTGCAGCCCTAAATTTGGAGGTGGCCCTTTCTTATTGATTTTCAGTTTTCCCAAGGTATATTCCCTAGACTGGAAGTGGCCTTGGCTCTGTAGCTCTGTTGTTTACTTGTTTTAGGGAACACAATGCACTCCTCCAGTGAGGCAGTTGGCAATTTACATCCCGCCCATCAGCATAACAAGGCTCCCTGTTCTCCAGGGCCTGTCTTGCCTTTCTGGTTTTTACACATTTTGTGGATGTCCCTTTTGACCGGTGGGAAGTGATACTTCTTTGTAGTGCAGATTTGCATTGCCCGCTTGCTTGCTTGGCCAAAAAGGGCGTATGCGTTTTCTCCTGAATATATTCAGGAGAAAACGCATACGCCCTTTTTGGCCAAGTGCACCATTGTCCAAGTTGTGCCCCTCTTCCTGTGCTTTACAGGCGATTCCAAGGTACCTCTTGAAATCTGTTTCCTGCTATTTTGCCTCGCTTTCAAGTCTGCCTCGTTGACTTCCCTCAACAGATTTTTGGACGATAGTTGTCCTTTATCACTCTGCCAGTTTGTGAATTGCTGTGCCCCTGAGCTCCATTTCTCAACTCGCTTTTTGTTAGCTGAACGCAAGTCCAAAATTTTGGATCATGTCCTATACTGGTTCCCGGTGGGTGGCTGAGACTTTGGTTAATTCTTCTTCCTGCCGGGAAATTAGAGTGACATGTGCCCGTCCAAATGCCTAACAGCTACTCTCTCATGGGTTCTCCCTCGTCCCTTCCATCCTCTGGCAAATTGGGAACCTGTGCAAACCAGGAGGTTAAAGGGCCTGTCTCTCCAAGTTGGGAGATTGATAGTAAGGCAGTTGGAAAGTCAAACTGGAGCACCAGGAGAGGGACTATTTATTGAGTTTTAGAAACCTTTCGTATTCACAGTGTGTCCATTCTCTAGGTTTCCTGTACATGTTATAGCTGTAGTAATATTCCCTTGAATCTGGAGAGTTGGGACCCATGGAATGGGGGCCATGCATTATTGCTTGAAAGGGTCTGCATTTGCTCACCCAATCTCACCAATCCTCTCAGTCCCAAGTGTCCAGCCTTATGCCACATCCAGCTGTCATTGTAGATAGGGTCTTTCCAGGTTTCCTCAGACACCCTGAAGGAATTGTAAAGAATTTCCCTGTTTTTCGGTTTTGCTTTTGAAATTCCTTTTTATAGTGGGTTTGAGCTGATTCTCGCTGCCATGTTTATGCCACTCTAGACACACTTGATTCCCTTATGGAGTCATATCAATACATAGGTTTTAAGATTCTTACTAGTCAGATATATTACTGTGTGGGAAATATGGGGTTTTGAGTCTCTTTCACTGAGGAAGGTGTAGGTCTTGTCTATTCCATAGTTGGTTTTTGGAACGGTCCCTGTGCTTATATCAAACTCTGGTTTTATGCATCACCCCACCTCTCCTTCCCCTTTATGCAGGCATAAGAGTGTTTTCTAAATGTGAGACTCTGTTCTCTTTCCTAACTCAGTTCACGTGTAGCCATGTTTACAGGATCTTCCTAAGTGATATCTTATGATAAGTTTCTTTTTTCTGTGTGACTTATTTCACTTAGAATCATCGTACCTGAATCCACTCACTTTGCTGCTACTGGTATTATGACATTGATTTCATGGCTGAGGGATATTCCATCGTACGTAAGTACCACAATGTTTTGAACCATTTTTATATTTCCTGGGATATTTAAGGTGTACCCAAGTTGAGGTTCTTGTAGTCAGTGCAGCCCTAAATTTGGAGGTGGCTCTTTCTTATTGATTTTCAGTTTTCCCAAGGTATATTCCCTAGACTGGAAGTGGCCTTGGCCCTGTAGCTCTGTTGTTTACTTGTTTTAGGGAACACAATGCACTCCTCCAGTGAGGCAGTTGGCAATTTACATCCCGCCCATCAGCATAACAAGGCTCCCAGTTCTCCAGGGCCTGTCTTGCCTTTCTGGTTTTTACACATTTTGTGGATGTCCCTTTTGACCGGTGGGAAGTGATACTTCTTTGTAGTGCAGATTTTCATTGCCCGCTTGCTTGCTTGGCCAAAAAGGGCGTATGCGTTTTCTCCTGAATATATTCAGGAGAAAACGCATACGCCCTTTTTGGCCAAGTGCACCATTGTCCAAGTTGTGCCCCTCTTCCTGTGCTTTACAGGCGATTCCAAGGTACCTCTTGAAATCTGTTTCCTGCTATTTTGCCTCGCTTTCAAGGCCACCTCGTTGACTTCCCTCAACAGATTTTTGGACGATAGTTGTCCTTTATCACTCTGCCAGTTTGTGAATTGCTGTGGCCCTGAGCTCCATTTCTCAACTCGTTTTTTGTGAGCTGAACACAAGTCCAAAATTTTGGATCATGTCCTATACTGGTTCCCGGTGGGTGGCTGAGACTTTGGTTAATTCTTCTTCCTGCCGGGAAATTAGAGTGACATGTGCCCGTCCAAATGCCTAACAGCTACTCTCTCATGGGTTCTCCCTCGTCCCTTCCATCCTCTGGCAAATTGGGAACCTGTGCAAACCAGGAGGTTAAAGGGCCTGTCTCTCCAAGGTGGGAGATTGATAGTAAGGCAGTTGGAAAGTCAAACTGGAGCACCAGGAGAGGGACTATTTATTGAGTTTTAGAAACCTTTTGTATTCACAGTGTGTCCATTCTCTAGGTTTCCTGTACATGTTATAGCTGTAGTAATATTCCCTTGAACCTGGAGAGTTGGGACCCATGGAATGGGGGCCATGCATTATTGCTTGAAAGGGTCTGCATTTGCTCACCCAATCTCACCAATCCTCTCAGTCCCAAGTGTCCAGCCTTATGCCACATCCAGCTGTCATTGTAGATAGGGTCTTTCCAGGTTTCCTCAGACACCCTGAAGGAATTGTAAAGAATTTCCCTGTTTTTTGGTTTTGCTTTTGAAATTCCTTTTTATAGTGGGTTTGAGCTGATTCTCGCTGCCATGTTTATGCCACTCTAGACACACTTGATTCCCTTATGGAGACACATCAATACATAGGTTTTAAGATTCTTACTAGTCAGATATATTCCTCTGTGGGAAATATGGGGTTTTGAGTCTCTTTCACTGAGGAAGGTGTAGGTCTTGTCTATTCCAAAGTTTGTTTTTGGAACGGTCCCTGTGCTTATATCAAACTCTGGTTTTATGCATCACCCGACCTCTCCATCCCCTTTATGCAGGCATAAGAGTGTTTTCTAAATGTGAGACTCTGTTCTCTTTCCTAACTCAGTTCACGTGTAGCCATGTTTAAGGATCTTCATAAGTGATATCTTATGATAAGTTTCTTTTTCTGTGTGACTTATTTCACTTAGAATCATCGTACCTGAATCCACTCACTTTGCTGCTACTGGTCTTATGACATTGATTTCATCGCTGAGGGATATTCCATCATACGTAAGTACCACAATGTTTTGAACCATTTTTATATTTCCTGGGATATTTAAGGTGTACCCAATTTGAGGTTCTTGTAGTCAGTGCAGCCCTAAAGTTGGAGGTGGCTCTTTCTTATTGATTTTCAGTTTTCCCAAGGTATATTCCCTAGACTGGAAGTGGCCTTGGCTCTGTAGCTCTGTTGTTTACTTGTTTTAGGGAACACAATGCACTCCTCCAGTGAGGCAGTTGGCAATTTACATCCCGCCCATCAGCATAACAAGGCTCCCTGTTCTCCAGGGCCTGTCTTGCCTTTCTGGTTTTTACACATTTTGTGGATGTCCCTTTTGACCGGTGGGAAGTGATACTTCTTTGTAGTGCAGATTTGCATTGCCCGCTTGCTTGCTTGGCCAAAAAGGGCGTATGCGTTTTCTCCTGAATATATTCAGGAGAAAACGCATACGCCCTTTTTGGCCAAGTGCATCATTGTCCAAGTTGTGCCCCTCTTCCTGTGCTTTACAGGCGATTCCAACGTACCTCTTGAAATCTGTTTCCTGCTATTTTGCCTCGCTTTCAAGTCCACCTCGTTGACTTCCCTCAAGAGATTTTTGGATGATAGTTGTCCTTTATCACTCTGCCAGTTTGTGAATTGCTGTGCCCCTGAGCTCCATTTCTCAACTCGTTTTTTGTGAGCTGAACGCAAGTCCAAAATTTTGGATCATGTCCTATACTGGTTCCCGGTGGGTGGCTGAGACTTTGGTTAATTCTTCTTCCTGCCGGGAAATTAGAGTGACATGTGCCCGTCCAAATGCCTAACAGCTACTCTCTCATGGGTTCTCCCTCGTCCCTTCCATCCTCTGCCAAATTGGGAACCTGTGCAAACCAGGAGGTTAAAGGGCCTGTCTCTCCAAGTTGGGAGATTGATAGTAAGGCAGTTAGAAAGTCAAACTGGAGCACCAGGAGAGGGACTATTCGTTGAGTTTTAGAAACCTTTCGTATTCACAGTGTGTCCATTCTCTAGGTTTCCTGTACATGTTATAGCTGTAGTAATATTCCCTTGAACCTGGAGAGTTGGGACCCATGGAATGGGGGCCATGCATTATTGCTTGAAAGGGTCTGCATTTGCTCACCCAATCTCACCAATCCTCTCAGTCCCAAGTGTCCAGCCTTATGCCACATCCAGCTGTCATTGTAGATAGGGTCTTTCCAGGTTTCCTCAGACACCCGAAGGAATTGTAAAGAATTTCCCTGTTTTTTGGTTTTGCTTTTGAAATTCCTTTTTATACTGGGTTTGAGCTGATTCTCACTGCCATGTTTATGCCACTCTAGATACACTTGATTCCCTTATGGAGACATATCAATACATAGGTTTTAAGATTCTTACTAGTCAGATATATTCCTCTGCGGGAAATATGGGGTTTTGAGTCTCTTTCACTGAGGAAGGTGTAGGTCTTGTGTATTCCAAAGTTGGTTTTTGAAACGGTCCCTGTGCTTATATCAAACTCTGGTTTTATGCATCACCCCACCTCTCCTTCCCCTTTATGCAGGCATAAGAGTGTTTTCTAAATGTGAGACTCTGTTCTCTTTCCTAACTCAGTTCACGTGTAGCCATGTTTACAGGATCTTCATAAGTGATATCTTATGATAAGTTTCTTTTTCTGTGTGACTTATTTCACTTAGAATCATCGTACCTGAATCCACTCACTTTGCTGCTACTGGTCTTATGACATTGATTTCATGGCTGAGGGATATTCCATCGTAGGTAAGTACCACCATGTTTTGAACCATTTTTATATTTCCTGGGATATTTAAGGTGTACCCAAGTTGAGGTTCTTGTAGTCAGTGCAGCCCTAAATTTGGAGGTGGCTCTTTCTTATTGATTTTCAGTTTTCCCAAGGTATATTCCCTAGACTGGAAGTGGCCTTGGCTCTGTAGCTCTGTTGTTTACTTGTTTTAGGGAACACAATGCACTCCTCCAGTGAGGCAGTTGGCAATTTACATCCCGCCCATCAGCATAACAAGGCTCCCAGTTCTCCAGGGCCTGTCTTGCCTTTCTGGTTTTTACACATTTTGTGGATGTCCCTTTTGACCGGTGGGAAGTGATACTTCTTTGTAGTGCAGATTTGCATTGCCCGCTTGCTTGCTTGGCCAAAAAGGGCGTATGCGTTTTCTCCTGAATATATTCAGGAGAAAACGCATACGCCCTTTTTGGCCAAGTGCACCATTGTCCAAGTTGTGCCCCTCTTCCTGTGCTTTACAGGCGATTCCAAGGTACCTCTTGAAATCTGTTTCCTGCTATTTTGCCTCGCTTTCAAGTCCGCCTCGTTGACTTCCCTCAACAGATTTTTGGACGATAGTTGTCCTTTATCACTCTGCCAGTTTGTGAATTGCTGTGCCCCTGAGCTCCATTTCTCAACTCGTTTTTTGTGAGCTGAACGCAAGTCCAAAATTTTGGATCATGTCCTATACTGGTTCCCGGTGGGTGGCTGAGACTTTGGTTAATTCTTCTTCCTGCCGGGAAATTAGAGTGACATGTGCCCGTCCAAATGCTTAACAGCTACTCTCTCATGGGATCTCTCTCGTCCCTTCCATCCTCTGCCAAATTGGGAACCTGTGCAAACCAGGAGGTTAAAGGGCCTGTCTCTCCAAGTTGGGAGATTGATAGTAAGGCAGTTGGAAAGTCAAAGTGGAGCACCAGGAGAGGGACTATTCGTTGAGTTTTAGAAACCTTTCGTATTCACAGTGTGTCCATTCTCTAGGTTTCCTGTACATGTTATAGCTGTAGTAATATTCCCTTGAACATGGAGAGTTGGGACCCATGGAATGGGGGCCATGCATTATTGCTTGAAAGGGTCTGCATTCGCTCACCCAATCTCACCAATCCTCTCAGTCCCAAGTGTCCAGCCTTATGCCACATCCAGCTGTCATTGTAGATAGGGTCTTTCCAGGTTTCCTCAGACACCCTGAAGGATTGTAAAGAATTTCCCTGTTTTTTGGTTTTGCTTTTGAAATTCCTTTTTATAGTGGGTTTGAGCTGATTCTCGCTGCCATGTTTATGCCACTCTAGACACACTTGATTCCCTTATGGAGACATATCAATACATAGGTTTTAAGATTCTTACTAGTCAGATATATTCCTCTGTGGGAAATATGGGGTTTTGAGTCTCTTTCACTGAGGAAGGTGTAGGTCTTGTCTATTCCAAAGTTGGTTTTTGAAACGGTCCCTGTGCTTATATCAAACTCTGGTTTTATGCATCACCCCACCTCTCCTTCCCCTTTATGCAGGCATAAGAGTGTTTTCTAAATGTGAGACTCTGTTCTCTTTCCTAACTCAGTTCACGTGTAGCCATGTTTACAGGATCTTCATAAGTGATATCTTATGATAAGTTTCTTTTTCTGTGTGACTTATTTCACTTAGAATCATCGTACCTGAATCCACTCACTTTGTTGCTACTGGTCTTATGACATTGATTTCATGGCTGAGGGATATTCCATCGTACGTAAGTACCACAATGTTTTGAACCATTTTTATATTTCCTGGGATATTTAAGGTGTACCCAAGTTGAGGTTCTTGTAGCCAGTGCAGCCCTAAATTTGGAGGTGGCTCTTTCTTATTGATTTTCAGTTTTCCCAAGGTATATTCCCTAGACTGGAAGTGGCCTTGGCTCTGTAGCTCTGTTGTTTACTTGTTTTAGGGAACACAATGAACTCCTCCAGTGAGGCAGTTGGCAATTTACATCCCACCCATCAGCATAACAAGGCTCCCAGTTCCTCAGGGCCTGTCTTGCCTTTCTGGTTTTTACACATTTTGTGGATGTCCCTTTTGACCGGTGGGAAATGATACTTCTTTGTAGTGCAGATTTGCATTGCCCGCTTGCTTGCTTGGCCAAAAAGGGCGTATGCATTTTCTCCTGAATATATTCAGGAGAAAACGCATACGCCCTTTTTGGCCAAGTGCACCATTGTCCAAGTTGTGCCCCTCTTCCTGTGCTTTACAGGCGATTCCAAGGTACCTCTTGAAATCTGTTTCCTGCTATTTTGCCTCGCTTTCAAGTCCGCCTCGTTGACTTCCCTCAACAGATTTTTGGACGATAGTTGTCCTTTATCACTCTGCCAGTTTGTGAATTGCTGTGCCCCTGAGCTCCATTTCTCAACTCGTTTTTTGTGAGCTGAATGCAAGTCCAAAATTTTGGATCATGTCCTATACTGGTTCCCGGTGGGTGGCTGAGACTTTGGTTAATTCTTCTTCCTGCCGGGAAATTAGAGTGACATGTGCCCGTCCAAATGCCTAACAGCTACTCTCTCATGGGTTCTCCCTCGTCCCTTCCATCCTCTGGCAAATTGGGAACCTGTGCAAACCAGGAGGTTAAAGGGCCTGTCTCTCCAAGTTGGGAGATTGATAGTAAGGCAGTTGGAAAGTCAAACTGGAGCACCAGGAGAGGGACTATTCGTTGAGTTTTAGAAACCTTTCGTATTCACAGTGTGTCCATTCTCTAGGTTTCCTGTACATGTTATAGCTGTAGTAATATTCCCTTGAACCTGGAGAGTTGGGACCCATGGAATGGGGGCCATGCATTATTGCTTGAAAGGGTCTGCATTTGCTCACCCAATCTCACCAATCCTCTCAGTCCCAAGTGTCCAGCCTTATGCCACATCCAGCTGTCATTGTAGATAGGGTCTTTCCAGGTTTCCTCAGAAACCCTGAAGGAATTGTAAAGAATTTCCCTGTTTTTTGGTTTTGCTTTTGAAATTCCTTTTTATAGTGGGTTTGAGCTGATTCTCGCTGCCATGTTTATGCCACTCTAGACACACTTGATTCCCTTATGGAGACATATCAATACATAGGTTTTAAGATTCTTACTAGTCAGATATATTCCTCTGTGGGAAATATGGGGTTTTGAGTCTCTTTCACTAAGGAAGGTGTCGGTCTTGTCAATTCCAAAGTTGGTTTTTGAAACGGTCCCTGTGCTTATATCAAACTCTGGTTTTATGCATCACCCCACCTCTCCTTCCCCTTTATGCAGGCATAAGAGTGTTTTCTAAATGTGAGACTCTGTTCTCTTTCCTAACTCAGTTCACGTGTAGCCATGTTTACAGGATCTTCATAAGTGATATCTTATGATAAGTTTCTTTTTCTGTGTGACTTATTTCACTTAGAATCATCGTACCTGAATCCACTCACTTTGCTGCTACTGGTCTTATGACATTGATTTCATGGCTGAGGGATATTCCATCGTACGTAAGTACCACAATGTTTTGAACCATTTTTATATTTCCTGGGATATTTAAGGTGTACCCAAGTTGAGGTTCTTGTAGCCAGTGCAGCCCTAAATTTGGAGGTGGCTCTTTCTTATTGATTTTCAGTTTTCCCAAGGTATATTCCCTAGACTGGAAGTGGCCTTGGCTCTGTAGCTCTGTTGTTTACTTGTTTTAGGGAACACAATGCACTCCTCCAGTGAGGCAGTTGGCAATTTACATCCCGCCCATCAGCATAACAAGGCTCCCAGTTCTCCAGGGCCTGTCTTGCCTTTCTGGTTTTTACACATTTTGTGGATGTCCCTTTTGACCGGTGGGAAGTGATACTTCTTTGTAGTGCAGATTTGCATTGCCCGCTTGCTTGCTTGGCCAAAAAGGGCGTATGCGTTTTCTCCTGAATATATTCAGGAGAAAACGCATACGCCCTTTTTGGCCAAGTGCACCATTGTCCAAGTTGTGCCCCTCTTCCTGTGCTTTACAGGCGATTCCAAGGTACCTCTTGAAATCTGTTTCCTGCTATTTTGCCTCGCTTTCAAGTCCGCCTCGTTGACTTCCCTCAACAGATTTTTGGACGATAGTTGTCCTTTATCACTCTGCCAGTTTGTGAATTGCTGTGCCCCTGAGCTCCATTTCTCAACTCGTTTTTTGTGAGCTGAATGCAAGTCCAAAATTTTGGATCATGTCCTATACTGGTTCCCGGTGGGTGGCTGAGACTTTGGTTAATTCTTCTTCCTGCCGGGAAATTAGAGTGACATGTGCCCGTCCAAATGCCTAACAGCTACTCTCTCATGGGTTCTCCCTCGTCCCTTCCATCCTCTGCCAAATTGGGAACCTGTGCAAACCAGGAGGTTAAAGGGCCTGTCTGTCCAAGTTGGGAGATTGATAGTAAGGCAGTTGGAAAGTCAAACTGGAGCACCAGGAGAGGGACTATTCGTTGAGTTTTAGAAACCTTTCGTATTCACAGTGTGTCCATTCTCTAGGTTTCCTGTACATGTTATAGCTGTAGTAATATTCCCTTGAACCTGGAGAGTTGGGACCCATGGAATGGGGGCCATGCATTATTGCTTGAAAGGGTCTGCATTTGCTCACCCAATCTCACCAATCCTCTCAGTCCCAAGTGTCCAGCCTTATGCCACATCCAGCTGTCATTGTAGATAGGGTCTTTCCAGGTTTCCTCAGACACCCTGAAGGAATTGTAAAGAATTTCCCTGTTTTTTGGTTTTGCTTTTGAAATTCCTTTTTATACTGGGTTTGAGCTGATTCTCGCTGCCATGTTTATGCCACTCTAGACACACTTGATTCCCTTATGGAGACATATCAATACATAGGTTTTAAGATTCTTACTAGTCAGATATATTCCTCTGTGGGAAATATGGGGTTTTGAGTCTCTTTCACTAAGGAAGGTGTCGGTCTTGTCAATTCCAAAGTTGGTTTTTGAAACGGTCCCTGTGCTTATATCAAACTCTGGTTTTATGCATCACCCCACCTCTCCTTCCCCTTTATGCAGGCATAAGAGTGTTTTCTAAATGTGAGACTCTGTTCTCTTTCCTAACTCAGTTCACGTGTAGCCATGTTTACAGGATCTTCATAAGTGATATCTTATGATAAGTTTCTTTTTCTGTGTGACTTATTTCACTTAGAATCATCGTACCTGAATCCACTCACTTTGCTGCTACTGGTCTTATGACATTGATTTCATGGCTGAGGGATATTCCATCGTACGTAAGTACCACAATGTTTTGAACCATTTTTATATTTCCTGGGATATTTAAGGTGTACCCAAGTTGAGGTTCTTGTAGCCAGTGCAGCCCTAAATTTGGAGGTGGCTCTTTCTTATTGATTTTCAGTTTTCCCAAGGTATATTCCCTAGACTGGAAGTGGCCTTGGCTCTGTAGCTCTGTTGTTTACTTGTTTTAGGGAACACAATGCACTCCTCCAGTGAGGCAGTTGGCAATTTACATCCCGCCCATCAGCATAACAAGGCTCCCAGTTCTCCAGGGCCTGTCTTGCCTTTCTGGTTTTTACACATTTTGTGGATGTCCCTTTTGACCGGTGGGAAGTGATACTTCTTTGTAGTGCAGATTTGCATTGCCCGCTTGCTTGCTTGGCCAAAAAGGGCGTATGCGTTTTCTCCTGAATATATTCAGGAGAAAACGCATACGCCCTTTTTGGCCAAGTGCACCATTGTCCAAGTTGTGCCCCTCTTCCTGTGCTTTACAGGCGATTCCAAGGTACCTCTTGAAATCTGTTTCCTGCTATTTTGCCTCGCTTTCAAGTCCGCCTCGTTGACTTCCCTCAACAGATTTTTGGACGATAGTTGTCCTTTATCACTCTGCCAGTTTGTGAATTGCTGTGCCCCTGAGCTCCATTTCTCAACTCGTTTTTTGTGAGCTAAACACAAGTCCAAAATTTTGGATCATGTCCTATACTGGTTCCCGGTGGGTGGCTGAGACTTTGGTTAATTCTTCTTCCTGCCTGGAAATTAGAGTGACATGTGCCCGTCCAAATGCCTAACAGCTACTCTCTCATGGGTTCTCCCTCGTCCCTTCCATCCTCTGGCAAATTGGGAACCTGTGCAAACCAGGAGGTTAAAGGGCCTGTCTCTCCAAGTTGGGAGATTGATAGTAAGGCAGTTGGAAAGTCAAACTGGAGCACCAGGAGAGGGACTATTCGTTGAGTTTTAGAAACCTTTCGTATTCACTGTGTGTACATTCTCTAGGTTTCCTGTACATGTTATAGCTGTAGTAATATTCCCTTGAACATGGAGAGTTGGGACCCATGGAATGGGGGCCATGCATTATTGCTTGAAAGGGTCTGCATTTGCTCACCCAATCTCACCAATCCTCTCAGTCCCAAGTGTCCAGCCTTATGCCACATCCAGCTGTCATTGTAGATAGGGTCTTTCCAGGTTTCCTCAGACACCCTGAAGGAATTGTAAATAATTTCCCTGTTTTTTGGTTTTGCTTTTGAAATTCCTTTTTATAGTGGGTTTGAGCTGATTCTCGCTGCCATGTTTATGCCACTCTAGACACACTTGATTCCCTTATGGAGTCATATCAATACATAGGTTTTAAGATTCTTACTAGTCAGATATATTCCTCTGTGGGAAATATGTGGTTTTGAGTCTCTTTCACTGAGGAAGGTGTAGGTCTTGTCTATTCCAAAGTTGGTTTTTGGAACGGTCCCTGTGCTTATATCAAACTCTGGTTTTATGCATCACCCGACCTCTCCATCCCCTTTATGCAGGCATAAGAGTGTTTTCTAAATGTGAGACTCTGTTCTCTTTCCTAACTCAGTTCACGTGTAGCCATGTTTACAGGATCTTCATAAGTGATATCTTATGATAAGTTTCTTTTTCTGTGTGACTTATTTCACTTAGAATCATCGTACCTGAATCCACTCACTTTGCTGCTACTGGTCTTATGACATTGATTTCATCGCTGAGGGATATTCCATCATACGTAAGTACCACAATGTTTTGAACCATTTTTATATTTCCTGGGATATTTAAGGTGTACCCAAGTTGAGGTTCTTGTAGCCAGTGCAGCCCTAAATTTGGAGCTGGCTCTTTCTTATTGATTTTCAGTTTTCCCCAGGTTTATTCCCTAGACTGGAAGTGGCCTTGGCTCTGTAGCTCTGTTGTTTACTTGTTTTAGGGAACACAATGCACTCCTCCAGTGAGGCAGTTGGCAATTTACATCCCGCCCATCAGCATAACAAGGCTCCCTGTTCTCCAGGGCCTGTCTTGCCTTTCTGGTTTTTACACATTTTGTGGATGTCCCTTTTGACCGGTGGGAAGTGATACTTCTTTGTAGTGCAGATTTGCATTGCCCGCTTGCTTGCTTGGCCAAAAAGGGCGTATGCGTTTTCTCCTGAATATATTCAGGAGAAAACGCATACGCCCTTTTTGGCCAAGTGCATCATTGTCCAAGTTGTGCCCCTCTTCCTGTGCTTTACAGGCGATTCCAACGTACCTCTTGAAATCTGTTTCCTGCTATTTTGCCTCGCTTTCAAGTCCACCTCGTTGACTTCCCTCAAGAGATTTTTGGATGATAGTTGTCCTTTATCACTCTGCCAGTTTGTGAATTGCTGTGCCCCTGAGCTCCATTTCTCAACTCGTATTTTGTGAGCTGAACGCAAGTCCAAAATTTTGGATCATGTCCTATACTGGTTCCCGGTGGGTGGCTGAGACTTTGGTTAATTCTTCTTCCTGCCGGGAAATTAGAGTGACATGTGCCCGTCCAAATGCCTAACAGCTACTCTCTCATGGGTTCTCCCTCGTCCCTTCCATCCTCTGCCAAATTGGGAACCTGTGCAAACCAGGAGGTTAAAGGGCCTGTCTCTCCAAGTTGGGAGATTGATAGTAAGGCAGTTAGAAAGTCAAACTGGAGCACCAGGAGAGGGACTATTCGTTGAGTTTTAGAAACCATTCGTATTCACAGTGTGTCCATTCTCTAGGTTTCCTGTACATGTTATAGCTGTAGTAATATTCCCTTGAACCTGGAGAGTTGGGACCCATGGAATGGGGGCCATGCATTATTGCTTGAAAGGGTCTGCATTTGCTCACCGAATCTCACCAATCCTCTCAGTCCCAAGTGTCCAGCCTTATGCCACATCCAGCTGTCATTGTAGATAGGGTCTTTCCAGGTTTCCTCAGACACCCTGAAGGAATTGTAAAGAATTTCCCTGTTTTTTGGTTTTGCTTTTGAAATTCCTTTTTATACTGGGTTTGAGCTGATTCTCGCTGCCATGTTTATGCCACTCTAGATACACTTGATTCCCTTATGGAGACATATCAATACATAGGTTTTAAGATTCTTACTAGTCAGATATATTCCTCTGCGGGAAATATGGGGTTTTGAGTCTCTTTCACTGAGGAAGGTGTCGGTCTTGTCAATTCCAAAGTTGGTTTTTGAAACGGTCCCTGTGCTTATATCAAACTCTGGTTTTATGCATCACCCCACCTCTCCTTCCCCTTTATGGAGGCATAAGAGTGTTTTCTAAATGTGAGACTCTGTTCTCTTTCCTAACTCAGTTCACGTGTAGCCATGTTTACAGGATCTTCCTAAGTGATATCTTATGATAAGTTTCTTTTTTCTGTGTGACTTATTTCACTTAGAATCATCGTACCTGAATGCACTCACTTTGCTGCTACTGGTCTTATGACATTGATTTCATGGCTGAGGGATATTCCATCGTACGTAAGTACCACAATGTTTTGAACCATTTTTATATTTCCTGGGATATTTAAGGTGTACCCAAGTTTAGGTTCTTGTAGTCAGTACAGCCCTAAATTTGGAGGTGGCTCTTTCTTATTGATTTTCAGTTTTCCCAAGGTATATTCCCTAGACTGGAAGTGGCCTTGGCTCTGTAGCTCTGTTGTTTACTTGTTTTAGGGAACACAATGCACTCCTCCAGTGAGGCAGTTGGCAATTTACATCCCGCCCATCAGCATAACAAGGCTCCCTGTTCTCCAGGGCCTGTCTTGCCTTTCTGGTTTTTACACATTTTGTGGATGTCCCTTTTGACCGGTGGGAAGTGATACTTCTTTGTAGTGCAGATTTGCATTGCCCGCTTGCTTGCTTGGCCAAAAAGGGCGTATGCGTTTTCTCCTGAATATATTCAGGAGAAAACGCATACGCCCTTTTTGGCCAAGTGCACCATTGTCCAAGTTGTGCCCCTCTTCCTGTGCTTTACAGGCGATTCCAACGTACCTCTTGAAATCTGTTTCCTGCTATTTTGCCTCGCTTTCAATTCCGCCTCGTTGACTTCCCTCAACAGATTTTTGGACGATAGTTGTCCTTTATCACTCTGCCAGTTTGTGAATTGCTGTGCCCCTGAGCTCCATTTCTCAACTCGTTTTTTGTGAGCTGAACGCAAGTCCAAAATTTTGGATCATGTCCTATACTGGTTCCCGGTGGGTGGCTGAGACTTTGGTTAATTCTTCTTCCTGCCGGGAAATTAGAGTGACATGTGCCCGTCCAAATGCCTAACAGCTACTCTCTCATGGGTTCTCCCTCGTCCCTTCCATCCTCTGCCAATTTGGGAACCTGTGCAAACCAGGAGGTTAAAGGGCCTGTCTCTCCAAGTTGGGAGATTGATAGTAAGGCAGTTGGAAAGTCAAACTGGAGCACCAGGAGAGGGACTATTCGTTGAGTTTTAGAAACCTTTCGTATTCACAGTGTGTCCATTCTCCAGGTTTCCTGTACATGTTATAGCTGTAGTAATATTCCCTTGAACCTGGAGAGTTGGGACCCATGGAATGGGGGCCATGCATTATTGCTTGAAAGGGTCTGCATTTGCTCACCCAATCTCACCAATCCTCTCAGTCCCAAGTGTCCAGCCTTATGCCACATCCAGCTGTCATTGTAGATAGGGTCTTTCCAGGTTTCCTCAGACACCCTGAAGGAATTGTAAAGAATTTCCCTGTTTTTTGGTTTTGCTTTTGAAATTCCTTTTTATAGTGGGTTTGAGCTGATTCTCGCTGCCATGTTTATGCCACTCTAGACACACTTGATTCCCTTATGGAGACATATCAATACATAGGTTTTAAGATTCTTACTAGTCAGATATATTCCTCTGTGGGAAATATGGGGTTTTGAGTCTCTTTCACTGAGGAAGGTGTAGGTCTTGTCTATTCCAAAGTTGGTTTTTGAAACGGTCCCTGTGCTTATATCAAACTCTGGTTTTATGCATCACCCCACCTCTCCTTCCCCTTTATGCAGGCATAAGAGTGTTTTCTAAATGTGAGACTCTGTTCTCTTTCCTAACTCAGTTCACGTGTAGCCATGTTTACAGGATCTTCATAAGTGATATCTTATGATAAGTTTCTTTTTCTGTGTGACTTATTTCACTTAGAATCATCGTACCTGAATCCACTCACTTTGCTGCTACTGGTCTTATGACATTGATTTCATGGCTGAGGGATATTCCATCGTACGTAAGTACCACAATGTTTTGAACCATTTTCATATTTTCTGGGATATTTAAGGTGTACCCAAGTTGAGGTTCTTGTAGTCAGTGCAGCCCTAAATTTGGAGGTGGCCCTTTCTTATTGATTTTCAGTTTTCCCAAGGTATATTCCCTAGACTGGAAGTGGCCTTGGCTCTGTAGCTCTGTTGTTTACTTGTTTTAGGGAACACAATGCACTCCTCCAGTGAGGCAGTTGGCAATTTACATCCCGCCCATCAGCATAACAAGGCTCCCTGTTCTCCAGGGCCTGTCTTGCCTTTCTGGTTTTTACACATTTTGTGGATGTCCCTTTTGACCGGTGGGAAGTGATACTTCTTTGTAGTGCAGATTTGCATTGCCCGCTTGCTTGCTTGGCCAAAAAGGGCGTATGCGTTTTCTCCTGAATATATTCAGGAGAAAACGCATACGCCCTTTTTGGCCAAGTGCACCATTGTCCAAGTTGTGCCCCTCTTCCTGTGCTTTACAGGCGATTCCAAGGTACCTCTTGAAATCTGTTTCCTGCTATTTTGCCTCGCTTTCAAGTCCGCCTCGTTGACTTCCCTCAACAGATTTTTGGACGATAGTTGTCCTTTATCACTCTGCCAGTTTGTGAATTGCTGTGCCCCTGAGCTCCATTTCTCAACTCGCTTTTTGTTAGCTGAACGCAAGTCCAAAATTTTGGATCATGTCCTATACTGGTTCCCGGTGGGTGGCTGAGACTTTGGTTAATTCTTCTTCCTGCCGGGAAATTAGAGTGACATGTGCCCGTCCAAATGCCTAACAGCTACTCTCTCATGGGTTCTCTCTCGTCCCTTCCATCCTCTGCCAAATTGGGAACCTGTGCAAACCAGGAGGTTAAAGGGCCTGTCTCTCCAAGTTGGGAGATTGATAGTAAGGCAGTTGGAAAGTCAAACTGGAGCACCAGGAGAGGGACTATTCGTTGAGTTTTAGAAACATTTCGTATTCACAGTGTGTCCATTCTCCAGGTTTCCTGTACATGTTATAGCTGTAGTAATATTCCCTTGAACCTGGAGAGTTGGGACCCATGGAATGGGGGCCATGCATTATTGCTTGAAAGGGTCTGCATTTGCTCACCCAATCTCACCAATCCTCTCAGTCCCAAGTGTCCAGCCTTATGCCACATCCAGCTGTCATTGTAGATAGGGTCTTTCCAGGTTTCCTCAGACACCCTGAAGGAATTGTAAAGAATTTCCCTGTTTTTTGGTTTTGCTTTTGAAATTCCTTTTTATAGTGGGTTTGAGCTGATTCTCGCTGCTATGTTTATGCCACTCTAGATACACTTGATTCCCTTATGGAGACATATCAATACATAGGTTTTAAGATTCTTACTAGTCAGATATATTCCTCTGCGGGAAATATGGGGTTTTGAGACTCTTTCACTGAGGAAGGTGTAGGTCTTGTCTATTCCAAAGTTGGTTTTTGAAAAGGTCCCTGTGCTTATATCAAACTCTGGTTTTATGCATCACCCCACCTCTCATTCCCCTTTATGCAGGCATAAGAGTGTTTTCTAAATGTGAGACTCTGTTCTCTTTCCTAACTCAGTTCACGTGTAGCCATGTTTACAGGATCTTCATAATTGATATCTTATGATAAGTTTCTTTTTCTGTGTGACTTATTTCACTTAGAATCATTGTACCTGAATCCACTCACTTTGCTGCTACTGGTCTTATGACATTGATTTCATCGCTGAGGGATATTCCATCATACGTTAATACCACAATGTTTTGAACCATTTTTATATTTCCTGGGATATTTAAGGTGTACCCAAGTTGAGGTTCTTGTAGCCAGTGCAGCCCTAAATTTGGAGGTGGCTCTTTCTTATTGATTTTCAGTTTTCCCCAGGTTTATTCCCTAGACTGGAAGTGGCCTTGGCTCTGTAGCTCTGTTGTTTACTTGTTTTAGGGAACACAATGCACTCCTCCAGTGAGGCAGTTGGCAATTTACATCCCGCCCATCAGCATAACAAGGCTCCCTGTTCTCCAGGGCCTGTCTTGCCTTTCTGGTTTTTACACATTTTGTGGATGTCCCTTTTGACCGGTGGGAAGTGATACTTCTTTGTAGTGCAGATTTGCATTGCCCGCTTGCTTGCTTGGCCAAAAAGGGCGTATGCGTTTTCTCCTGAATATATTCAGGAGAAAACGCATACGCCCTTTTTGGCCAAGTGCACCATTGTCCAAGTTGTGCCCCTCTTCCTGTGCTTTACAGGCGATTCCAAGGTACCTCTTGAAATCTGTTTCCTGCTATTTTGCCTCGCTTTCAAGTCCGCCTCGTTGACTTCCCTCAACAGATTTTTGGACGATAGTTGTCCTTTATCACTCTGCCAGTTTGTGAATTGCTGTGCCCCTGAGCTCCATTTCTCAACTCGTTTTTTGTGAGCTGAATGCAAGTCCAAAATTTTGGATCATGTCCTATACTGGTTCCCGGTGGGTGGCTGAGACTTTGGTTAATTCTTCTTCCTGCCGGGAAATTAGAGTGACATGTGCCCGTCCAAATGCCTAACAGCTACTCTCTCATGGGTTCTCCCTCGTCCCTTCCATCCTCTGCCAAATTGGGAACCTGTGCAAATCAGGAGGTTAAAGGGCCTGTCTGTCCAAGTTGGGAGATTGATAGTAAGGCAGTTGGAAAGTCAAACTGGAGCACCAGGAGAGGGACTATTCGTTGAGTTTTAGAAACCTTTCGTATTCACAGTGTGTCCATTCTCTAGGTTTCCTGTACATGTTATAGCTGTAGTAATATTCCCTTGAACCTGGAGAGTTGGGACCCATGGAATGGGGGCCATGCATTATTGCTTGAAAGGGTCTGCATTTGCTCACCCAATCTCACCAATCCTCTCAGTCCCAAGTGTCCAGCCTTATGCCACATCCAGCTGTCATTGTAGATAGGGTCTTTCCAGGTTTCCTCAGACACCCTGAAGGAATTGTAAAGAATTTCCCTGTTTTTTGGTTTTGCTTTTGAAATTCCTTTTTATAGTGGGTTTGAGCTGATTCTCGCTGCCATGTTTATGCCACTCTAGACACACTTGATTCCCTTATGGAGACATATCAATACATAGGTTTTAAGATTCTTACTAATCAGATATATTCCTCTGTGGGAAATATGGGGTTTTGAGTCTCTTTCACTAAGGAAGGTGTCGGTCTTGTCAATTCCAAAGTTGGTTTTTGAAACGGTCCCTGTGCTTATATCAAACTCTGGTTTTATGCATCACCCCACCTCTCCTTCCCCTTTATGCAGGCATAAGAGTGTTTTCTAAATGTGAGACTCTGTTCTCTTTCCTAACTCAGTTCACGTGTAGCCATGTTTACAGGATCTTCATAAGTGATATCTTATGATAAGTTTCTTTTTCTGTGTGACTTATTTCACTTAGAATCATCGTACCTGAATCCACTCACTTTGCTGCTACTGGTCTTATGACATTGATTTCATGGCTGAGGGATATTCCATCGTACGTAAGTACCACAATGTTTTGAACCATTTTTATATTTCCTGGGATATTTAAGGTGTACCCAAGTTGAGGTTCTTGTAGTCAGTGCAGCCCTAAATTTGGAGGTGGCTCTTTCTTATTGATTTTCAGTTTTCCCAAGGTATATTCCCTAGACTGGAAGTGGCCTTGGCTCTGTAGCTCTGTTGTTTACTTGTTTTAGGGAACACAATGCACTCCTCCAGTGAGGCAGTTGGCAATTTACATCCCGCCCATCAGTATAACAAGGCTCCCAGTTCTCCAGGGCCTGTCTTGCCTTTCTGGTTTTTACACATTTTGTGGATGTCCCTTTTGACCGGTGGGAAGTGATACTTCTTTGTAGTGCAGATTTGCATTGCCCGCTTGCTTGCTTGGCCAAAAAGGGCGTATGCGTTTTCTCCTGAATATATTCAGGAGAAAACGCATACGCCCTTTTTGGCCAAGTGCACCATTGTCCAAGTTGTGCCCCTCTTCCTGTGCTTTACAGGCGATTCCAAGGTACCTCTTGAAATCTGTTTCCTGCTATTTTGCCTCGCTTTCAAGTCCGCCTCGTTGACTTCCCTCAACAGATTTTTGGACGATAGTTGTCCTTTATCACTCTGCCAGTTTGTGAATTGCTGTGCCCCTGAGCTCCATTTCTCAACTCGTTTTTTGTGAGCTGAACACAAGTCCAAAATTTTGGATCATGTCCTATACTGGTTCCCGGTGGGTGGCTGAGACTTTGGTTAATTCTTCTTCCTGCCGGGAAATTAGAGTGACATGTGCCCGTCCAAATGCCTAACAGCTACTCTCTCATGGGTTCTCCCTCGTCCCTTCCATCCTCTGGCAAATTGGGAACCTGTGCAAACCAGGAGGTTAAAGGGCCTGTCTCTCCAAGTTGGGAGATTGATAGTAAGGCAGTTGGAAAGTCAAACTGGAGCACCAGGAGAGGGACTATTTATTGAGTTTTAGAAACCTTTCGTATTCACAGTGTGTACATTCTCTAGGTTTCCTGTACATGTTATAGCTGTAGTAATATTCCCTTGAACATGGAGAGTTGGGACCCATGGAATGGGGGCCATGCATTATTGCTTGAAAGGGTCTGCATTTGCTCACCCAATCTCACCAATCCTCTCAGTCCCAAGTGTCCAGCCTTATGCCACATCCAGCTGTCATTGTAGATAGGGTCTTTCCAGGTTTCCTCAGACACCCTGAAGGAATTGTAAAGAATTTCCCTGTTTTTTGGTTTTGCTTTTGAAATTCCTTTTTATAGTGGGTTTGAGCTGATTCTCGCTGCCATGTTTATGCCACTCTAGACACACTTGATTCCCTTATGGAGTCATATCAATACATAGGTTTTAAGATTCTTACTAGTCAGATATATTCCTCTGTGGGAAATATGTGGTTTTGAGTCTCTTTCACTGAGGAAGGTGTAGGTCTTGTCTATTCCAAAGTTGGTTTTTGGAACGGTCCCTGTGCTTATATCAAACTCTGGTTTTATGCATCACCCGACCTCTCCATCCCCTTTATGCAGGCATAAGAGTGTTTTCTAAATGTGAGACTCTGTTCTCTTTCCTAACTCAGTTCACGTGTAGCCATGTTTACAGGATCTTCATAAGTGATATCTTATGATAAGTTTCTTTTTCTGTGTGACTTATTTCACTTAGAATCATCGTACCTGAATCCACTCACTTTGCTGCTACTGGTCTTATGACATTGATTTCATCGCTGAGGGATATTCCATCATACGTAAGTACCACAATGTTTTGAACCATTTTTATATTTCCTGGGATATTTAAGGTGTACCCAAGTTGAGGTTCTTGTAGCCAGTGCAGCCCTAAATTTGGAGGTGGCTCTTTCTTATTGATTTTCAGTTTTCCCCAGGTTTATTCCCTAGACTGGAAGTGGCCTTGGCTCTGTAGCTCTGTTGTTTACTTGTTTTAGGGAACACAATGCACTCCTCCAGTGAGGCAGTTGGCAATTTACATCCCGCCCATCAGCATAACAAGGCTCCCTGTTCTCCAGGGCCTGTCTTGCCTTTCTGGTTTTTACACATTTTGTGGATGTCCCTTTTGACCGGTGGGAAGTGATACTTCTTTGTAGTGCAGATTTGCATTGCCCGCTTGCTTGCTTGGCCAAAAAGGGCGTATGCATTTTCTCCTGAATATATTCAGGAGAAAACGCATACGCCCTTTTTGGCCAAGTGCATCATTGTCCAAGTTGTGCCCCTCTTCCTGTGCTTTACAGGCGATTCCAACGTACCTCTTGAAATCTGTTTCCTGCTATTTTGCCTCGCTTTCAAGTCCACCTCGTTGACTTCCCTCAAGAGATTTTTGGATGATAGTTGTCCTTTATCACTCTGCCAGTTTGTGAATTGCTGTGCCCCTGAGCTCCATTTCTCAACTCGTTTTTTGTGAGCTGAACGCAAGTCCAAAATTTTGGATCATGTCCTATACTGGTTCCCGGTGGGTGGCTGAGACTTTGGTTAATTCTTCTTCCTGCCGGGAAATTAGAGTGACATGTGCCCGTCCAAATGCCTAACAGCTACTCTCTCATGGGTTCTCCCTCGTCCCTTCCATCCTCTGCCAAATTGGGAACCTGTGCAAACCAGGAGGTTAAAGGGCCTGTCTGTCCAAGTTGGGAGATTGATAGTAAGGCAGTTGGAAAGTCAAACTGGAGCACCAGGAGAGGGACTATTCGTTGAGTTTTAGAAACCTTTCGTATTCACAGTGTGTCCATTCTCCAGGTTTCCTGTACATGTTATAGCTGTAGTAATATTCCCTTGAACCTGGAGAGTTGGGACCCATGGAATGGGGGCCATGCATTATTGCTTGAAAGGGTCTGCATTTGCTCACCCAATCTCACCAATCCTCTCAGTCCCAAGTGTCCAGCCTTATGCCATATCCAGCTGTCATTGTAGATAGGGTCTTTCCAGGTTTCCTCAGACACCCTGAAGGAATTGTAAAGAATTTCCCTGTTTTTTGGTTTTGCTTTTGAAATTCCTTTTTATAGTGGGTTTGAGCTGATTCTCGCTGCCATGTTTATGCCACTCTAGACACACTTGATTCCCTTATGGAGACACATCAATACATAGGTTTTAAGATTCTTACTAGTCAGATATATTCCTCTGTGGGAAATATGGGGTTTTGAGTCTCTTTCACTGAGGAAGGTGTAGGTCTTGTCTATTCCAAAGTTGGTTTTTGAAACGGTCACTGTGCTTATATCAAACTCTGGTTTTATGCATCACCCCACCTCTCCTTCCCCTTTATGCAGGCATAAGAGTGTTTTCTAAATGTGAGACCCTGTTCTCTTTCCTAACTCAGTTCACGTGTAGCCATGTTTACAGGATCTTCATAAGTGATATCTTATGATAAGTTTCTTTTTCTGTGTGACTTATTTCACTTAGAATCATCGTACCTGAATCCACTCACTTTGCTGCTACTGGTCTTATGACATTGATTTCATGGCTGAGGGATATTCCATCGTACGTAAGTACCACAATGTTTTGAACCATTTTCATATTTTCTGGGATATTTAAGGTGTACCCAAGTTGAGGTTCTTGTAGTCAGTGCAGCCCTAAATTTGGAGGTGGCCCTTTCTTATTGATTTTCAGTTTTCCCAAGGTATATTCCCTAGACTGGAAGTGGCCTTGGCTCTGTAGCTCTGTTGTTTACTTGTTTTAGGGAACACAATGCACTCCTCCAGTGAGGCAGTTGGCAATTTACATCCCGCCCATCAGCATAACAAGGCTCCCTGTTCTCCAGGGCCTGTCTTGCCTTTCTGGTTTTTACACATTTTGTGGATGTCCCTTTTGACCGGTGGGAAGTGATACTTCTTTGTAGTGCAGATTTGCATTGCCCGCTTGCTTGCTTGGCCAAAAAGGGCATATGCGTTTTCTCCTGAATATATTCAGGAGAAAACGCATACGCCCTTTTTGGCCAAGTGCACCATTGTCCAAGTTGTGCCCCTCTTCCTGTGCTTTACAGGCGATTCCAAGGTACCTCTTGAAATCTGTTTCCTGCTATTTTGCCTCGCTTTCAAGTCCGCCTCGTTGACTTCCCTCAACAGATTTTTGGACGATAGTTGTCCTTTATCACTCTGCCAGTTTGTGAATTGCTGTGCCCCTGAGCTCCATTTCTCAACTCGCTTTTTGTTAGCTGAACGCAAGTCCAAAATTTTGGATCATGTCCTATACTGGTTCCCGGTGGGTGGCTGAGACTTTGGTTAATTCTTCTTCCTGCCGGGAAATTAGAGTGACATGTGCCCGTCCAAATGCCTAACAGCTACTCTCTCATGGGTTCTCCCTCGTCCCTTCCATCCTCTGGCAAATTGGGAACCTGTGCAAACCAGGAGGTTAAAGGGCCTGTCTCTCCAAGTTGGGAGATTGATAGTAAGGCAGTTGGAAAGTCAAACTGGAGCACCAGGAGAGGGACTATTTATTGAGTTTTAGAAACCTTTCGTATTCACAGTGTGTACATTCTCTAGGTTTCCTGTACATGTTATAGCTGTAGTAATATTCCCTTGAACATGGAGAGTTGGGACCCATGGAATGGGGGCCATGCATTATTGCTTGAAAGGGTCTGCATTTGCTCACCCAATCTCACCAATCCTCTCAGTCCCAAGTGTCCAGCCTTATGCCACATCCAGCTGTCATTGTAGATAGGGTCTTTCCAGGTTTCCTCAGACACCCTGAAGGAATTGTAAAGAATTTCCCTGTTTTTTGGTTTTGCTTTTGAAATTCCTTTTTATAGTGGGTTTGAGCTGATTCTCGCTGCCATGTTTATGCCACTCTAGACACACTTGATTCCCTTATGGAGTCATATCAATACATAGGTTTTAAGATTCTTACTAGTCAGATATATTCCTCTGTGGGAAATATGTGGTTTTGAGTCTCTTTCACTGAGGAAGGTGTAGGTCTTGTCTATTCCAAAGTTGGTTTTTGGAACGGTCCCTGTGCTTATATCAAACTCTGGTTTTATGCATCACCCGACCTCTCCATCCCCTTTATGCAGGCATAAGAGTGTTTTCTAAATGTGAGACTCTGTTCTCTTTCCTAACTCAGTTCACGTGTAGCCATGTTTACAGGATCTTCATAAGTGATATCTTATGATAAGTTTCTTTTTCTGTGTGACTTATTTCACTTAGAATCATCGTACCTGAATCCACTCACTTTGCTGCTACTGGTCTTATGACATTGATTTCATCGCTGAGGGATATTCCATCATACGTAAGTACCACAATGTTTTGAACCATTTTTATATTTCCTGGGATATTTAAGGTGTACCCAAGTTGAGGTTCTTGTAGCCAGTGCAGCCCTAAATTTGGAGGTGGCTCTTTCTTATTGATTTTCAGTTTTCCCCAGGTTTATTCCCTAGACTGGAAGTGGCCTTGGCTCTGTAGCTCTGTTGTTTACTTGTTTTAGGGAACACAATGCACTCCTCCAGTGAGGCAGTTGGCAATTTACATCCCGCCCATCAGCATAACAAGGCTCCCTGTTCTCCAGGGCCTGTCTTGCCTTTCTGGTTTTTACACATTTTGTGGATGTCCCTTTTGACCGGTGGGAAGTGATACTTCTTTGTAGTGCAGATTTGCATTGCCCGCTTGCTTGCTTGGCCAAAAAGGGCGTATGCATTTTCTCCTGAATATATTCAGGAGAAAACGCATACGCCCTTTTTGGCCAAGTGCATCATTGTCCAAGTTGTGCCCCTCTTCCTGTGCTTTACAGGCGATTCCAACGTACCTCTTGAAATCTGTTTCCTGCTATTTTGCCTCGCTTTCAAGTCCACCTCGTTGACTTCCCTCAAGAGATTTTTGGATGATAGTTGTCCTTTATCACTCTGCCAGTTTGTGAATTGCTGTGCCCCTGAGCTCCATTTCTCAACTCGTTTTTTGTGAGCTGAACGCAAGTCCAAAATTTTGGATCATGTCCTATACTGGTTCCCGGTGGGTGGCTGAGACTTTGGTTAATTCTTCTTCCTGCCGGGAAATTAGAGTGACATGTGCCCGTCCAAATGCCTAACAGCTACTCTCTCATGGGTTCTCCCTCGTCCCTTCCATCCTCTGCCAAATTGGGAACCTGTGCAAACCAGGAGGTTAAAGGGCCTGTCTGTCCAAGTTGGGAGATTGATAGTAAGGCAGTTGGAAAGTCAAACTGGAGCACCAGGAGAGGGACTATTCGTTGAGTTTTAGAAACCTTTCGTATTCACAGTGTGTCCATTCTCCAGGTTTCCTGTACATGTTATAGCTGTAGTAATATTCCCTTGAACCTGGAGAGTTGGGACCCATGGAATGGGGGCCATGCATTATTGCTTGAAAGGGTCTGCATTTGCTCACCCAATCTCACCAATCCTCTCAGTCCCAAGTGTCCAGCCTTATGCCATATCCAGCTGTCATTGTAGATAGGGTCTTTCCAGGTTTCCTCAGACACCCTGAAGGAATTGTAAAGAATTTCCCTGTTTTTTGGTTTTGCTTTTGAAATTCCTTTTTATAGTGGGTTTGAGCTGATTCTCGCTGCCATGTTTATGCCACTCTAGACACACTTGATTCCCTTATGGAGACACATCAATACATAGGTTTTAAGATTCTTACTAGTCAGATATATTCCTCTGTGGGAAATATGGGGTTTTGAGTCTCTTTCACTGAGGAAGGTGTAGGTCTTGTCTATTCCAAAGTTGGTTTTTGAAACGGTCACTGTGCTTATATCAAACTCTGGTTTTATGCATCACCCCACCTCTCCTTCCCCTTTATGCAGGCATAAGAGTGTTTTCTAAATGTGAGACCCTGTTCTCTTTCCTAACTCAGTTCACGTGTAGCCATGTTTACAGGATCTTCATAAGTGATATCTTATGATAAGTTTCTTTTTCTGTGTGACTTATTTCACTTAGAATCATCGTACCTGAATCCACTCACTTTGCTGCTACTGGTCTTATGACATTGATTTCATGGCTGAGGGATATTCCATCGTACGTAAGTACCACAATGTTTTGAACCATTTTCATATTTTCTGGGATATTTAAGGTGTACCCAAGTTGAGGTTCTTGTAGTCAGTGCAGCCCTAAATTTGGAGGTGGCCCTTTCTTATTGATTTTCAGTTTTCCCAAGGTATATTCCCTAGACTGGAAGTGGCCTTGGCTCTGTAGCTCTGTTGTTTACTTGTTTTAGGGAACACAATGCACTCCTCCAGTGAGGCAGTTGGCAATTTACATCCCGCCCATCAGCATAACAAGGCTCCCTGTTCTCCAGGGCCTGTCTTGCCTTTCTGGTTTTTACACATTTTGTGGATGTCCCTTTTGACCGGTGGGAAGTGATACTTCTTTGTAGTGCAGATTTGCATTGCCCGCTTGCTTGCTTGGCCAAAAAGGGCATATGCGTTTTCTCCTGAATATATTCAGGAGAAAACGCATACGCCCTTTTTGGCCAAGTGCACCATTGTCCAAGTTGTGCCCCTCTTCCTGTGCTTTACAGGCGATTCCAAGGTACCTCTTGAAATCTGTTTCCTGCTATTTTGCCTCGCTTTCAAGTCCGCCTCGTTGACTTCCCTCAACAGATTTTTGGACGATAGTTGTCCTTTATCACTCTGCCAGTTTGTGAATTGCTGTGCCCCTGAGCTCCATTTCTCAACTCGCTTTTTGTTAGCTGAACGCAAGTCCAAAATTTTGGATCATGTCCTATACTGGTTCCCGGTGGGTGGCTGAGACTTTGGTTAATTCTTCTTCCTGCCGGGAAATTAGAGTGACATGTGCCCGTCCAAATGCCTAACAGCTACTCTCTCATGGGTTCTCTCTCGTCCCTTCCATCCTCTGCCAAATTGGGAACCTGTGCAAACCAGGAGGTTAAAGGGCCTGTCTCTCCAAGTTGGGAGATTGATAGTAAGGCAGTTGGAAAGTCAAACTGGAGCACCAGGAGAGGGACTATTCGTTGAGTTTTAGAAACCTTTCGTATTCACAGTGTGTCCATTCTCCAGGTTTCCTGTACATGTTATAGCTGTAGTAATATTCCCTTGAACCTGGAGAGTTGGGACCCATGGAATGGGGGCCATGCATTATTGCTTGAAAGGGTCTGCATTTGCTCACCCAATCTCACCAATCCTCTCAGTCCCAAGTGTCCAGCCTTATGCCACATCCAGCTGTCATTGTAGATAGGGTCTTTCCAGGTTTCCTCAGACACCCTGAAGGAATTGTAAAGAATTTCCCTGTTTTTTGGTTTTGCTTTTGAAATTCCTTTTTATAGTGGGTTTGAGCTGATTCTCGCTGCCATGTTTATGCCACTCTAGACACACTTGATTCCCTTATGGAGACATATCAATACATAGGTTTTAAGATTCTTACTAGTCAAATATATTCCTCTGTGGGAAATATGGGGTTTTGAGTCTCTTTCACTGAGGAAGGTGTAGGTCTTGTCTATTCCAAAGTTGGTTTTTGAAACGGTCCCTGTGCTTATATCAAACTCTGGTTTTATGCATCACCCTACCTCTCCTTCCCCTTTATGCAAGCATAAAAGTGTTTTCTAAATGTGAGACTCTGTTCTCTTTCCTAACTCAGTGCACGTGTAGCCATGTTTACAGGATCTTCATAAGTGATATCTTATGATAAGTTTCTTTTTTCTGTGTGACTTATTTCACTTAGAATCATCGTACCTGAATCCACTCACTTTGCTGCTACTGGTCTTATGACATTGATTTCATGGCTGAGGGATATTCCATCTTACGTAAGTACCACAATGTTTTGAACCATTTTTATATTTCCTGGGATATTTAAGGTGTACCCAAGTTGAGGTTCTTGTAGCCAGTGCAGCCCTAAATTTGGAGGTGGCTCTTTCTTATTGATTTTCAGTTTTCCCCAGGTTTATTCCCTAGACTGGAAGTGGCCTTGGCTCTGTAGCTCTGTTGTTTACTTGTTTTAGGGAACACAATGCACTCCTCCAGTGAGGCAGTTGGCAATTTACATCCCGCCCATCAGCATAACAAGGCTCCCTGTTCTCCAGGGCCTGTCTTGCCTTTCTGGTTTTTACACATTTTGTGGATGTCCCTTTTGACCGGTGGGAAGTGATACTTCTTTGTAGTGCAGATTTGCATTGCCCGCTTGCTTGCTTGGCCAAAAAGGGCGTATGCGTTTTCTCCTGAATATATTCAGGAGAAAACGCATACGCCCTTTTTTGCCAAGTGCACCATTGTCCAAGTTGTGCCCCTCTTCCTGTGCTTTACAGGCGATTCCAAGGTACCTCTTGAAATCTGTTTCCTGCTATTTTGCCTCGCTTTCAAGTCCGCCTCGTTGACTTCCCTCAACAGATTTTTGGACGATAGTTGTCCTTTATCACTCTGCCAGTTTGTGAATTGCTGTGCCCCTGAGCTCCATTTCTCAACTCGTTTTTTGTGAGCTGAACGCAAGTCCAAAATTTTGGATCATGTCCTATACTGGTTCCCGGTGGGTGGCTGAGACTTTGGTTAATTCTTCTTCCTGCCGGGAAATTAGAGTGACATGTGCCCGTCCAAATGCCTAACAGCTACTCTCTCATGGGTTCTCCCTCGTCCCTTCCATCCTCTGGCAAATTGGGAACCTGTGCAAACCAGGAGGTTAAAGGGCCTGTCTCTCCAAGTTGGGAGATTGATAGTAAGGCAGTTGGAAAGTCAAACTGGAGCACCAGGAGAGGGACTATTTATTGAGTTTTAGAAACCTTTCGTATTCACAGTGTGTCCATTCTCTAGGTTTCCTGTACATGTTATAGCTGTAGTAATATTCCCTTGAACCTGGAGAGTTGGGACCCATGGAATGGGGGCCATGCATTATTGCTTGAAAGGGTCTGCATTTGCTCACCCAATCTCACCAATCCTCTCAGTCCCAAGTGTCCAGCCTTATGCCACATACAGCTGTCATTGTAGATAGGGTCTTTCCAGGTTTCCTCAGACACCCTGAAGGAATTGTAAAGAATTTCCCTGTTTTTTGGTTTTGCTTTTGAAATTCCTTTTTATAGTGGGTTTGAGCTGATTCTCACTGCCATGTTTATGCCACTCTAGACACACTTGATTCCCTTATGGAGTCATATCAATACATAGGTTTTAAGATTCTTACTAGTCAGATATATTCCTCTGTGGGAAATATGGGGTTTTGAGTCTCTTTCACTGAGGAAGGTGTAGGTCTTGTCTATTCCAAAGTTGGTTTTTGGAACGGTCCCTGTGCTTATATCAAACTCTGGTTTTATGCATCACCCCACCTCTCATTCCCCTTTATGCAGGCATAAGTGTGTTTTCTAAATGTGAGACTCTGTTCTCTTTCCTAACTCAGTTCACGTGTAGCCATGTTTACAGGATCTTCCTAAGTGATATCTTATGATAAGTTTCTTTTTTTCTGTGTGACTTATTTCACTTAGAATCATCGTACCTGAATCCACTAACTTTGCTGCTACTGGTCTTATGACATTGATTTCATGGCTGAGGGATATTCCATCGTACGTAAGTACCACAATGTTTTGAACCATTTTTATATTTCCTGGGATATTTAAGGTGTACCCAAGTTGAGGTTCTTGTAGTCAGTGCAGCCCTAAATTTGGAGGTGGCTCTTTCTTATTGATTTTCAGTTTTCCCAAGGTATATTCCCTAGACTGGAAGTGGCCTTGGCTCTGTAGCTCTGTTGTTTACTTGTTTTAGGGAACACAATGCACTCCTCCAGTGAGGCAGTTGGCAATTTACATCCCGCCCATCAGCATAACAAGGCTCCCAGTTCTCCAGGGCCTGTCTTGCCTTTCTGGTTTTTACACATTTTGTGGATGTCCCTTTTGACCGGTGGGAAGTGATACTTCTTTGTAGTGCAGATTTGCATTGCCCGCTTGCTTGCTTGGCCAAAAAGGGCGTATGCGTTTTCTCCTGAATATATTCAGGAGAAAACGCATACGCCCTTTTTGGCCAAGTGCACCATTGTCCAAGTTGTGCCCCTCTTCCTGTGCTTTACAGGCGATTCCAAGGTACCTCTTGAAATCTGTTTCCTGCTATTTTGCCTCGCTTTCAAGTCCGCCTCGTTGACTTCCCTCAACAGATTTTTGGACGATAGTTGTCCTTTATCACTCTGCCAGTTTGTGAATTGCTGTGCCCCTGAGCTCCATTTCTCAACTCGTTTTTTGTGAGCTGAACGCAAGTCCAAAATTTTGGATCATGTCCTATACTGGTTCCCGGTGGGTGGCTGAGACTTTGGTTAATTCTTCTTCCTGCCGGGAAATTAGAGTGACATGTGCCCGTCCAAATGCCTAACAGCTACTTTCTCATGGGTTCTCCCTCGTCCCTTCCATCCTCTGGCAAATTGGGAACCTGTGCAAACCAGGAGGTTAAAGGGCCTGTCTCTCCAAGTTGGGAGATTGATAGTAAGGCAGTTGGAAAGTCAAACTGGAGCACCAGGAGAGGGACTATTTATTGAGTTTTAGAAACCTTTCGTATTCACAGTGTGTCCATTCTCTAGGTTTCCTGTACATGTTATAGCTGTAGTAATATTCCCTTGAACCTGGAGAGTTGGGACCCATGGAATGGGGGCCATGCATTATTGCTTGAAAGGGTCTGCATTTGCTCACCCAATCTCACCAATCCTCTCAGTCCCAAGTGTCCAGCCTTATGCCACATAGAGCTGTCATTGTAGATAGGGTCTTTCCAGGTTTCCTCAGACACCCTGAAGGAATTGTAAAGAATTTCCCTGTTTTTTGGTTTTGCTTTTGAAATTCCTTTTTATAGTGGGTTTGAGCTGATTCTCGCTGCCATGTTTATGCCACTCTAGACACACTTGATTCCCTTATGGAGTCATATCAATACATAGGTTTTAAGATTCTTACTAGTCAGATATATTCCTCTGTGGGAAATATGGGGTTTTGAGTCTCTTTCACTGAGGAAGGTGTAGGTCTTGTCTATTCCAAAGTTGGTTTTTGGAACGGTCCCTGTGCTTATATCAAACTCTGGTTTTATGCATCACCCGACCTCTCCATCCCCTTTATGCAGGCATAAGAGTGTTTTCTAAATGTGAGACTCTGTTCTCTTTCCTAACTCAGTTCACGTGTAGCCATGTTTAAGGATCTTCATAAGTGATATCTTATGATAAGTTTCTTTTTCTGTGTGACTTATTTCACTTAGAATCATCGTACCTGAATCCACTCACTTTGCTGCTACTGGTCTTATGACATTGATTTCATCGCTGAGGGATATTCCATCATACGTAAGTACCACAATGTTTTGAACCATTTTTATATTTCCTGGGATATTTAAGGTGTACCCAAGTTGAGGTTCTTGTAGTCAGTGCAGCCCTAAATTTGGAGGTGGCTCTTTCTTATTGATTTTCAGTTTTCCCAAGGTATATTCCCTAGACTGGAAGTGGCCTTGGCTCTGTAGCTCTGTTGTTTACTTGTTTTAGGGAACACAATGCACTCCTCCAGTGAGGCAGTTGGCAATTTACATCCCGCCCATCAGCATAACAAGGCTCCCTGTTCTCCAGGGCCTGTCTTGCCTTTCTGGTTTTTACACATTTTGTGGATGTCCCTTTTGACCGGTGGGAAGTGATACTTCTTTGTAGTGCAGATTTGCATTGCCCGCTTGCTTGCTTGGCCAAAAAGGGCGTATGCGTTTTCTCCTGAATATATTCAGGAGAAAACGCATACGCCCTTTTTGGCCAAGTGCATCATTGTCCAAGTTGTGCCCCTCTTCCTGTGCTTTACAGGCGATTCCAACGTACCTCTTGAAATCTGTTTCCTGCTATTTTGCCTCGCTTTCAAGTCCACCTCGTTGACTTCCCTCAAGAGATTTTTGGATGATAGTTGTCCTTTATCACTCTGCCAGTTTGTGAATTGCTGTGCCCCTGAGCTCCATTTCTCAACTCGTTTTTTGTGAGCTGAACGCAAGTCCAAAATTTTGGATCATGTCCTATACTGGTTCCCGGTGGGTGGCTGAGACTTTGGTTAATTCTTCTTCCTGCCGGGAAATTAGAGTGACATGTGCCCGTCCAAATGCCTAACAGCTACTCTCTCATGGGTTCTCCCTCGTCCCTTCCATCCTCTGCCAAATTGGGAACCTGTGCAAACCAGGAGGTTAAAGGGCCTGTCTCTCCAAGTTGGGAGATTGATAGTAAGGCAGTTAGAAAGTCAAACTGGAGCACCAGGAGAGGGACTATTCGTTGAGTTTTAGAAACCTTTCGTATTCACAGTGTGTCCATTCTCTAGGTTTCCTGTACATGTTATAGCTGTAGTAATATTCCCTTGAACCTGGAGAGTTGGGACCCATGGAATGGGGGCCATGCATTATTGCTTGAAAGGGTCTGCATTTGCTCACCCAATCTCACCAATCCTCTCAGTCCCAAGTGTCCAGCCTTATGCCACATACAGCTGTCATTGTAGATAGGGTCTTTCCAGGTTTCCTCAGACACCCTGAAGGAATTGTAAAGAATTTCCCTGTTTTTTGGTTTTGCTTTTGAAATTCCTTTTTATAGTGGGTTTGAGCTGATTCTCGCTGCCATGTTTATGCCACTCTAGATACACTTGATTCCCTTATGGAGACATATCAATACATAGGTTTTAAGATTCTTACTAGTCAGATATATTCCTCTGCGGGAAATATGGGGTTTTGAGACTCTTTCACTGAGGAAGGTGTAGGTCTTGTCTATTCCAAAGTTGGTTTTTGAAACGGTCCCTGTGCTTATATCAAACTCTGGTTTTATGCATCACCCCACCTCTCCTTCCCCTTTATGCAGGCATAAGAGTGTTTTCTAAATGTGAGACTCTGTTCTCTTTCCTAACTCAGTTCACGTGTAGCCATGTTTACAGGATCTTCATAAGTGATATCTTATGATAAGTTTCTTTTTCTGTGTGACTTATTTCACTTAGAATCATCGTACCTGAATCCACTCACTTTGCTGCTACTGGTCTTATGACATTGATTTCATGGCTGAGGGATATTCCATCGTACGTAAGTACCACAATGTTTTGAACCATTTTTATATTTCCTGGGATATTTAAGGTGTACCCAAGTTGAGGTTCTTGTAGTCAGTGCAGCCCTAAATTTGGAGGTGGCTCTTTCTTATTGATTTTCAGTTTTCCCAAGGTATATTCCCTAGACTGGAAGTGGCCTTGGCTCTGTAGCTCTGTTGTTTACTTGTTTTAGGGAACACAATGCACTCCTCCAGTGAGGCAGTTGGCAATTTACATCCCGCCCATCAGCATAACAAGGCTCCCAGTTCTCCAGGGCCTGTCTTGCCTTTCTGGTTTTTACACATTTTGTGTATGTCCCTTTTGACCGGTGGGAAGTGATACTTCTTTGTAGTGCAGATTTGCATTGCCCGCTTGCTTGCTTGGCCAAAAAGGGCGTATGCGTTTTCTCCTGAATATATTCAGGAGAAAACGCATACGCCCTTTTTGGCCAAGTGCACCATTGTCCAAGTTGTGCCCCTCTTCCTCTGCTTTACAGGCGATTCCAAGGTACCTCTTGAAATCTGTTTCCTGCTATTTTGCCTCGCTTTCAAGTCCGCCTCGTTGACTTCCCTCAACAGATTTTTGGACGATAGTTGTCCTTTATCACTCTGCCAGTTTGTGAATTGCTGTGCCCCTGAGCTCCATTTCTCAACTCGTTTTTTGTGAGCTGAACGCAAGTCCAAAATTTTGAATCATGTCCTATACTGGTTCCCGGTGGGTGGCTGAGACTTTGGTTAATTCTTCTTCCTGCCGGGAAATTAGAGTGACATGTGCCCGTCCAAATGCCTAACAGCTACTCTCTCATGGGTTCTCCCTCGTCCGTTCCATCCTCTGCCAAATTGGGAACCTGTGCAAACCAGGAGGTTAAAGGGCCTGTCTCTCCAAGTTGGGAGATTGATAGTAAGGCAGTTAGAAAGTCAAACTGGAGCACCAGGAGAGGGACTATTCGTTGAGTTTTAGAAACCTTTCGTATTCACAGTGTGTCCATTCTCTAGGTTTCCTGTACATGTTATAGCTGTAGTAATATTCCCTTGAACCTGGAGAGTTGGGACCCATGGAATGGGGGCCATGCATTATTGCTTGAAAGGGTCTGCATTTGCTCACCCAATCTCACCAATCCTCTCAGTCCCAAGTGTCCAGCCTTATGCCACATCCAGCTGTCATTGTAGATAGGGTCTTTCCAGGTTTCCTCAGACACCCTGAAGGAATTGTAAAGAATTTCCCTGTTTTTTGGTTTTGCTTTTGAAATTCCTTTTTATAGTGGGTTTGAGCTGATTCTCACTGCCATGTTTATGCCACTCTAGAAACACTTGATTCCCTTATGGAGTCATATCAATACATAGGTTTTAAGATTCTTACTAGTCAGATATATTCCTCTGTGGGAAATATGGGGTTTTGAGTCTCTTTCACTGAGGAAGGTGTAGGTCTTGTCTATTCCAAAGTTGGTTTTTGAAACGGTCCCTGTGCTTATATCAAACTCTGGTTTTATGCATCACCCCACCTCTCATTCCCCTTTATGCAGGCATAAGAGTGTTTTCTAAATGTGAGACTCTGTTCTCTTTCCTAACTCAGTTCACGTGTAGCCATGTTTGCAGGATCTTCCTAAGTGATATCTTATGATAAGTTTCTTTTTCTGTGTGACTTATTTCACTTAGAATCATCGTACCTGAATCCACTCACTTTGCTGCTACTGGTCTTATGACATTGATTTCATGGCTGAGGAATATTCCATCGTACGTAAGTACCACAATGTTTTGAACCATTTTTATATTTCCTGGGATATTTAAGGTGTACCCAAGTTGAGGTTCTTGTAGTCAGTGCAGCCCTAAATTTGGAGGTGGCTCTTTCTTATTGATTTTCAGTTTTCCCAAGGTATATTCCCTAGACTGGAAGTGGCCTTGGCTCTGTAGCTCTGTTGTTTACTTGTTTTAGGGAACACAATGCACTCCTCCAGTGAGGCAGTTGGCAATTTACATCCCGCCCATCAGCATAACAAGGCTCCCTGTTCTCCAGGGCCTGTCTTGCCTTTCTGGTTTTTACACATTTTGTGGATGTCCCTTTTGACCGGTGGGAAGTGATACTTCTTTGTAGTGCAGATTTGCATTGCCCGCTTGCTTGCTTGGCCAAAAAGGGCGTATGCGTTTTCTCCTGAATATATTCAGGAGAAAACGCATACGCCCTTTTTGGCCAAGTGCATCATTGTCCAAGTTGTGCCCCTCTTCCTGTGCTTTACAGGCGATTCCAAGGTACCTCTTGAAATCTGTTTCCTGCTATTTTGCCTCGCTTTCAAGTCCACCTCGTTGACTTCCCTCAAGAGATTTTTGGATGATAGTTGTCCTTTATCACTCTGCCAGTTTGTGAATTGCTGTGCCCCTGAGCTCCATTTCTCAACTCGTTTTTTGTGAGCTGAACGCAAGTCCAAAATTTTGGATCATGTCCTATACTGGTTCCCGGTGGGTGGCTGAGACTTTGGTTAATTCTTCTTCCTGCCGGGAAATTAGAGTGACATGTGCCCGTCCAAATGCCTAACAGCTACTCTCTCATGGGTTCTCCCTCGTCCCTTCCATCCTCTGCCAAATTGGGAACCTGTGCAAACCAGGAGGTTAAAGGGCCTGTCTCTCCAAGTTGGGAGATTGATAGTAAGGCAGTTGGAAAGTCAAACTGGAGCACCAGGAGAGGGACTATTTATTGAGTTTTAGAAACCTTTCGTATTCACAGTGTGTCCATTCTCTAGGTTTCCTGTACATGTTATAGCTGTAGTAATATTCCCTTGAACATGGAGAGTTGGGACCCATGGAATGGGGGCCATGCATTATTGCTTGAAAGGGTCTGCATTCGCTCACCCAATCTCACCAATCCTCTCAGTCCCAAGTGTCCAGCCTTATGCCACATCCAGCTGTCATTGTAGATAGGGTCTTTCCAGGTTTCCTCAGACACCCTGAAGGAATTGTAAAGAATTTCCCTGTTTTTTGGTTTTGCTTTTGAAATTCCTTTTTATAGTGGGTTTGAGCTGATTCTCGCTGCCATGTTTATGCCACTCTAGACACACTTGATTCCCTTATGGAGTCATATCAATACATAGGTTTTAAGATTCTTACTAGTCAGATATATTCCTCTGCGGGAAATATGGGGTTTTGAGTCTCTTTCACTGAGGAAGGTGTAGGTCTTGTCTATTCCAAAGTTGGTTTTTGGAACGGTCCCTGTGCTTATATCAAACTCTGGTTTTATGCATCACCCGACCTCTCCATCCCCTTTATGCAGGCATAAGAGTGTTTTCTAAATGTGAGACTCTGTTCTCTTTCCTAACTCAGTTCACGTGTAGCCATGTTTACAGGATCTACATAAGTGATATCTTATGATAAGTTTCTTTTTCTGTGTGACTTATTTCACTTAGAATCATCGTACCTGAATCCACTCACTTTGCTGCTACTGGTCTTATGACATTGATTTCATGGCTGAGGGATATTCCATCGTACGTAAGTACCACAATGTTTTGAACCATTTTTATATTTCCTGGGATATTTAAGGTGTACCCAAGTTGAGGTTCTTGTAGTCAGTGCAGCCCTAAATTTGGAGGTGGCTCTTTCTTATTGATTTTCAGTTTTCCCAAGGTATATTCCCTAGACTGGAAGTGGCCTTGGCTCTGTAGCTCTGTTGTTTACTTGTTTTAGGGAACACAATGCACTCCTCCAGTGAGGCAGTTGGCAATTTACATCCCGCCCATCAGCATAACAAGGCTCCCAGTTCTCCAGGGCCTGTCTTGCCTTTCTGGTTTTTACACATTTTGTGGATGTCCCTTTTGACCGGTGGGAAGTGATACTTCTTTGTAGTGCAGATTTGCATTGCCCGCTTGCTTGCTTGGCCAAAAAGGGCGTATGCGTTTTCTCCTGAATATATTCAGGAGAAAACGCATACGCCCTTTTTGGCCAAGTGCACCATTGTCCAAGTTGTGCCCCTCTTCCTGTGCTTTACAGGCGATTCCAAGGTACCTCTTGAAATCTGTTTCCTGCTATTTTGCCTCGCTTTCAAGTCCGCCTCGTTGACTTCCCTCAACAGATTTTTGGACGATAGTTGTCCTTTATCACTCTGCCAGTTTGTGAATTGCTGTGCCCCTGAGCTCCATTTCTCAACTCGTTTTTTGTGAGCTGAACGCAAGTCCAAAATTTTGGATCATGTCCTATACTGGTTCCCGGTGGGTGGCTGAGACTTTGGTTAATTCTTCTTCCTGCCGGGAAATTAGAGTGACATGTGCCCGTCCAAATGCCTAACAGCTACTCTCTCATGGGTTCTCCCTCGTCCCTTCCATCCTCTGCCAAATTGGGAACCTGTGCAAACCAGGAGGTTAAAGGGCCTGTCTCTCCAAGTTGGGAGATTGATAGTAAGGCAGTTGGAAAGTCAAACTGGAGCACCAGGAGAGGGACTATTCGTTGAGTTTTAGAAACCTTTCGTATTCACAGTGTGTCCATTCTCTAGGTTTCCTGTACATGTTATAGCTGTAGTAATATTCCCTTGAACCTGGAGAGTTGGGACCCATGGAATGTGGGCCATGCATTATTGCTTGAAAGGGTCTGCATTTGCTCACCCAATCTCACCAATCCTCTCAGTCCCAAGTGTCCAGCCTTATGCCACATCCAGCTGTCATTGTAGATAGGGTCTTTCCAGGTTTCCTCAGACACCGTGAAGGAATTGTAAAGAATTTCCCTGTTTTTTGGTTTTGCTTTTGAAATTCCTTTTTATAGTGGGTTTGAGCTGATTCTCGCTGCCATGTTTATGCCACTCTAGACACACTTGATTCCCTTATGGAGACATATCAATACATAGGTTTTAAGATTCTTACTAGTCAGATATATTCCTCTGTGGGAAATATGGGGTTTTGAGTCTCTTTCACTAAGGAAGGTGTCGGTCTTGTCAATTCCAAAGTTGGTTTTTGAAACGGTCCCTGTGCTTATATCAAACTCTGGTTTTATGCATCACCCCACCTCTCCATCCCCTTTATGCAGGCATAAGAGTGTTTTCTAAATGTGAGACTCTGTTCTCTTTCCTAACTCAGTTCACGTGTAGCCATGTTTACAGGATCTTCCTAAGTGATATCTTATGATAAGTTTCTTTTTTCTGTGTGACTTATTTCACTTAGAATCATCGTACCTGAATCCACTCACTTTGCTGCTACTGGTCTTATGACATTGATTTCATGGCTGAGGGATATTCCATCGTACGTAAGTACCACAATGTTTTGAACCATTTTTATATTTCCTGGGATATTTAAGGTGTACCCAAGTTGAGGTTCTTGTAGTCAGTGCAGCCCTAAATTTGGAGGTGGCTCTTTCTTATTGATTTTCAGTTTTCCCAAGGTATATTCCCTAGACTGGAAGTGGCCTTGGCTCTGTAGCTCTGTTGTTTACTTGTTTTAGGGAACACAATGCACTCCTCCAGTGAGGCAGTTGGCAATTTACATCCCGCCCATCAGCATAACAAGGCTCCCTGTTCTCCAGGGCCTGTCTTGCCTTTCTGGTTTTTACACATTTTGTGGATGTCCCTTTTGACCGGTGGGAAGTGATACTTCTTTGTAGTGCAGATTTGCATTGCCCGCTTGCTTGCTTGGCCAAAAAGGGCGTATGCGTTTTCTCCTGAATATATTCAGGAGAAAACGCATACGCCCTTTTTGGCCAAGTGCACCATTGTCCAAGTTGTGCCCCTCTTCCTGTGCTTTACAGGCGATTCCAACGTACCTCTTGAAATCTGTTTCCTGCTATTTTGCCTCGCTTTCAAGTCCACCTCGTTGACTTCCCTCAAGAGATTTTTGGATGATAGTTGTCCTTTATCACTCTGCCAGTTTGTGAATTGCTGTGCCCCTGAGCTCCATTTCTCAACTCGTTTTTTGTGAGCTGAACGCAAGTCCAAAATTTTGGATCATGTCCTATACTGGTTCCCGGTGGGTGGCTGAGACTTTGGTTAATTCTTCTTCCTGCCGGGAAATTAGAGTGACATGTGCCCGTCCAAATGCCTAACAGCTACTCTCTCATGGGTTCTCCCTCGTCCCTTCCATCCTCTGCCAAATTGGGAACCTGTGCAAACCAGGAGGTTAAAGGGCCTGTCTCTCCAAGTTGGGAGATTGATAGTAAGGCAGTTAGAAAGTCAAACTGGAGCACCAGGAGAGGGACTATTCGTTGAGTTTTAGAAACCTTTCGTATTCACAGTGTGTCCATTCTCTAGGTTTCCTGTACATGTTATAGCTGTAGTAATATTCCCTTGAACCTGGAAAGTTGGGACCCATGGAATGGGGGCCATGCATTATTGCTTGAAAGGGTCTGCATTTGCTCACCCAATCTCACCAATCCTCTCAGTCCCAAGTGTCCAGCCTTATGCCACATCCAGCTGTCATTGTAGATAGGGTCTTTCCAGGTTTCCTCAGACACCCTGAAGGAATTGTAAAGAATTTCCCTGTTTTTTGGTTTTGCTTTTGAAATTCCTTTTTATAGTGGGTTTGAGCTGATTCTCGCTGCCATGTTTATGCCACTCTAGATACACTTGATTCCCTTATGGAGACATATCAATACATAGGTTTTAAGATTCTTACTAGTCAGATATATTCCTCTGCGGGAAATATGGGGTTTTGAGACTCGTTCACTGAGGAAGGTGTAGGTCTTGTCTATTCCAAAGTTGGTTTTTGGAACGGTCCCTGTGCTTATATCAAACTCTGGTTTTATGCATCACCCCACCTCTCCTTCCCCTTTATGCAGGCATAAGAGTGTTTTCTAAATGTGAGACTCTGTTCTCTTTCCTAACTCAGTTCACGTGTAGCCATGTTTACAGGATCTACATAAGTGATATCTTATGATAAGTTTCTTTTTCTGTGTGACTTATTTCACTTAGAATCATCGTACCTGAATCCACTCACTTTGCTGCTACTGGTCTTATGACATTGATTTCATGGCTGAGGGATATTCCATCGTACGTAAGTACCACAATGTTTTGAACCATTTTTATATTTCCTGGGATATTTAAGGTGTACCCAAGTTGAGGTTCTTGTAGTCAGTGCAGCCCTAAATTTGGAGGTGGCTCTTTCTTATTGATTTTCAGTTTTCCCAAGGTATATTCCCTAGACTGGAAGTGGCCTTGGCTCTGTAGCTCTGTTGTTTACTTGTTTTAGGGAACACAATGCACTCCTCCAGTGAGGCAGTTGGCAATTTACATCCCGCCCATCAGCATAACAAGGCTCCCAGTTCTCCAGGGCCTGTCTTGCCTTTCTGGTTTTTACACATTTTGTGGATGTCCCTTTTGACCGGTGGGAAGTGATACTTCTTTGTAGTGCAGATTTGCATTGCCCGCTTGCTTGCTTGGCCAAAAAGGGCGTATGCGTTTTCTCCTGAATATATTCAGGAGAAAACGCATACGCCCTTTTTGGCCAAGTGCACCATTGTCCAAGTTGTGCCCCTCTTCCTGTGCTTTACAGGCGATTCCAAGGTACCTCTTGAAATCTGTTTCCTGCTATTTTGCCTCGCTTTCAAGTCCGCCTCGTTGACTTCCCTCAACAGATTTTTGGACGATAGTTGTCCTTTATCACTCTGCCAGTTTGTGAATTGCTGTGCCCCTGAGCTCCATTTCTCAACTCGTTTTTTGTGAGCTGAACGCAAGTCCAAAATTTTGGATCATGTCCTATACTGGTTCCCGGTGGGTGGCTGAGACTTTGGTTAATTCTTCTTCCTGCCGGGAAATTAGAGTGACATGTGCCCGTCCAAATGCCTAACAGCTACTCTCTCATGGGTTCTCCCTCGTCCCTTCCATCCTCTGCCAAATTGGGAACCTGTGCAAACCAGGAGGTTAAAGGGCCTGTCTCTCCAAGTTGGGAGATTGATAGTAAGGCAGTTAGAAAGTCAAACTGGAGCACCAGGAGAGGGACTATTCGTTGAGTTTTAGAAACCTTTCGTATTCACAGTGTGTCCATTCTCTAGGTTTCCTGTACATGTTATAGCTGTAGTAATATTCCCTTGAACCTGGAGAGTTGGGACCCATGGAATGGGGGCCATGCATTATTGCTTGAAAGGGTCTGCATTTGCTCACCCAATCTCACCAATCCTCTCAGTCCCAAGTGTCCAGCCTTATGCCACATCCAGCTGTCATTGTAGATAGGGTCTTTCCAGGTTTCCTCAGACACCCTGAAGGAATTGTAAAGAATTTCCCTGTTTTTTGGTTTTGCTTTTGAAATTCCTTTTTATACTGGGTTTGAGCTGATTCTCGCTGCCATGTTTATGCCACTCTAGATACACTTGATTCCCTTATGGAGACATATCAATACATAGGTTTTAAGATTCTTACTAGTCAGATATATTCCTCTGCGGGAAATATGGGGTTTTGAGACTCTTTCACTGAGGAAGGTGTAGGTCTTGTCTATTCCAATGTTGGTTTTTGAAACGGTCCCTGTGCTTATATCAAACTCTGGTTTTATGCATCACCCCACCTCTCATTCCCCTTTATGCAGGCATAAGAGTGTTTTCTAAATGTGAGACTCTGTTCTCTTTCCTAACTCAGTTCACGTGTAGCCATGTTTGCAGGATCTTCCTAAGTGATATCTTATGATAAGTTTCTTTTTCTGTGTGACTTATTTCACTTAGAATCATCGTACCTGAATCCACTCACTTTGCTGCTACTGGTCTTATGACATTGATTTCATGGCTGAGGGATATTCCATCGTACGTAAGTACCACAATGTTTTGAACCATTTTTATATTTCCTGGGATATTTAAGGTGTACCCAAGTTGAGGTTCTTGTAGTCAGTGCAGCCCTAAATTTGGAGGTGGCTCTTTCTTATTGATTTTCAGTTTTCCCAAGGTATATTCCCTAGACTGGAAGTGGCCTTGGCTCTGTAGCTCTGTTGTTTACTTGTTTTAGGGAACACAATGCACTCCTCCAGTGAGGCAGTTGGCAATTTACATCCCGCCCATCAGCATAACAAGGCTCCCAGTTCTCCAGGGCCTGTCTTGCCTTTCTGGTTTTTACACATTTTGTGGATGTCCCTTTTGACCGGTGGGAAGTGATACTTCTTTGTAGTGCAGATTTGCATTGCCCGCTTGCTTGCTTGGCCAAAAAGGGCGTATGCGTTTTCTCCTGAATATATTCAGGAGAAAACGCATACACCCTTTTTGGCCAAGTGCACCATTGTCCAAGTTGTGCCCCTCTTCCTGTGCTTTACAGGCGATTCCAAGGTACCTCTTGAAATCTGTTTCCTGCTATTTTGCCTCGCTTTCAAGTCCGCCTCATTGACTTCCCTCAACAGATTTTTGGATGATAGTTGTCCTTTATCACTCTGCCAGTTTGTGAATTGCTGTGCCCCTGAGCTCCATTTCTCAACTCGTTTTTTGTGAGCTGAACGCAAGTCCAAAATTTTGGATCATGTCCTATACTGGTTCCCGGTGGGTGGCTGAGACTTTGGTTAATTCTTCTTCCTGCCGGGAAATTAGAGTGACATGTGCCCGTCCAAATGCCTAACAGCTACTCTCTCATGGGTTCTCCCTCGTCCCTTCCATCCTCTGCCAAATTGGGAACCTGTGCAAACCAGGAGGTTAAAGGGCCTGTCTCTCCAAGTTGGGAGATTGATAGTAAGGCAGTTGGAAAGTCAAACTGGAGCACCAGGAGAGGGACTATTTATTGAGTTTTAGAAACCTTTCGTATTCACAGTGTGTCCATTCTCTAGGTTTCCTGTACATGTTATAGCTGTAGTAATATTCCCTTGAACCTGGAAAGTTGGGACCCATGGAATGGGGGCCATGCATTATTGCTTGAAAGGGTCTGCATTTGCTCACCCAATCTCACCAATCCTCTCAGTCCCAAGTGTCCAGCCTTATGCCACATCCAGCTGTCATTGTAGATAGGGTCTTTCCAGGTTTCCTCAGACACCCTGAAGGAATTGTAAAGAATTTCCCTGTTTTTTGGTTTTGCTTTTGAAATTCCTTTTTATAGTGGGTTTGAGCTGATTCTCGCTGCCATGTTTATGCCACTCTAGATACACTTGATTCCCTTTTGGAGACATATCAATACATAGGTTTTAAGATTCTTACTAGTCAGATATATTCCTCTGCGGGAAATATGGGGTTTTGAGACTCGTTCACTGAGGAAGGTGTAGGTCTTGTCTATTCCAAAGTTGGTTTTTGAAACGGTCCCTGTGCTTATATCAAACTCTGGTTTTATGCATCACCCCACCTCTCCTTCCCCTTTATGCAGGCATAAGAGTGTTTTCTAAATGTGAGACTCTGTTCTCTTTCCTAACTCAGTTCACGTGTAGCCATGTTTACAGGATCTACATAAGTGATATCTTATGATAAGTTTCTTTTTCTGTGTGACTTATTTCACTTAGAATCATCGTACCTGAATCCACTCACTTTGCTGCTACTGGTCTTATGACATTGATTTCATGGCTGAGGGATATTCCATCGTACGTAAGTACCACAATGTTTTGAACCATTTTTATATTTCCTGGGATATTTAAGGTGTACCCAAGTTGAGGTTCTTGTAGTCAGTGCAGCCCTAAATTTGGAGGTGGCTCTTTCTTATTGATTTTCAGTTTTCCCAAGGTATATTCCCTAGACTGGAAGTGGCCTTGGCTCTGTAGCTCTGTTGTTTACTTGTTTTAGGGAACACAATGCACTCCTCCAGTGAGGCAGTTGGCAATTTACATCCCGCCCATCAGCATAACAAGGCTCCCAGTTCTCCAGGGCCTGTCTTGCCTTTCTGGTTTTTACACATTTTGTGGATGTCCCTTTTGACCGGTGGGAAGTGATACTTCTTTGTAGTGCAGATTTGCATTGCCCGCTTGCTTGCTTGGCCAAAAAGGGCGTATGCGTTTTCTCCTGAATATATTCAGGAGAAAACGCATACGCCCTTTTTGGCCAAGTGCACCATTGTCCAAGTTGTGCCCCTCTTCCTGTGCTTTACAGGCGATTCCAAGGTACCTCTTGAAATCTGTTTCCTGCTATTTTGCCTCGCTTTCAAGTCCGCCTCGTTGACTTCCCTCAACAGATTTTTGGACGATAGTTGTCCTTTATCACTCTGCCAGTTTGTGAATTGCTGTGCCCCTGAGCTCCATTTCTCAACTCGTTTTTTGTGAGCTGAACGCAAGTCCAAAATTTTGGATCATGTCCTATACTGGTTCCCGGTGGGTGGCTGAGACTTTGGTTAATTCTTCTTCCTGCCGGGAAATTAGAGTGACATGTGCCCGTCCAAATGCCTAACAGCTACTCTCTCATGGGTTCTCCCTCGTCCCTTCCATCCTCTGCCAAATTGGGAACCTGTGCAAACCAGGAGGTTAAAGGGCCTGTCTCTCCAAGTTGGGAGATTGATAGTAAGGCAGTTAGAAAGTCAAACTGGAGCACCAGGAGAGGGACTATTCGTTGAGTTTTAGAAACCTTTCGTATTCACAGTGTGTCCATTCTCTAGGTTTCCTGTACATGTTATAGCTGTAGTAATATTCCCTTGAACCTGGAGAGTTGGGACCCATGGAATGGGGGCCATGCATTATTGCTTGAAAGGGTCTGCATTTGCTCACCCAATCTCACCAATCCTCTCAGTCCCAAGTGTCCAGCCTTATGCCACATCCAGCTGTCATTGTAGATAGGGTCTTTCCAGGTTTCCTCAGACACCCTGAAGGAATTGTAAAGAATTTCCCTGTTTTTTGGTTTTGCTTTTGAAATTCCTTTTTATACTGGGTTTGAGCTGATTCTCGCTGCCATGTTTATGCCACTCTAGATACACTTGATTCCCTTATGGAGACATATCAATACATAGGTTTTAAGATTCTTACTAGTCAGATATATTCCTCTGCGGGAAATATGGGGTTTTGAGACTCGTTCACTGAGGAAGGTGTAGGTCTTGTCTATTCCAAAGTTGGTTTTTGAAACGGTCCCTGTGCTTATATCAAACTCTGGTTTTATGCATCACCCCACCTCTCCTTCCCCTTTATGCAGGCATAAGAGTGTTTTCTAAATGTGAGACTCTGTTCTCTTTCCTAACTCAGTTCACGTGTAGCCATGTTTACAGGATCTACATAAGTGATATCTTATGATAAGTTTCTTTTTCTGTGTGACTTATTTCACTTAGAATCATCGTACCTGAATCCACTCACTTTGCTGCTACTGGTCTTATGACATTGATTTCATGGCTGAGGGATATTCCATCGTACGTAAGTACCACAATGTTTTGAACCATTTTTATATTTCCTGGGATATTTAAGGTGTACCCAAGTTGAGGTTCTTGTAGTCAGTGCAGCCCTAAATTTGGAGGTGGCTCTTTCTTATTGATTTTCAGTTTTCCCAAGGTATATTCCCTAGACTGGAAGTGGCCTTGGCTCTGTAGCTCTGTTGTTTACTTGTTTTAGGGAACACAATGCACTCCTCCAGTGAGGCAGTTGGCAATTTACATCCCGCCCATCAGCATAACAAGGCTCCCAGTTCTCCAGGGCCTGTCTTGCCTTTCTGGTTTTTACACATTTTGTGGATGTCCCTTTTGACCGGTGGGAAGTGATACTTCTTTGTAGTGCAGATTTGCATTGCCCGCTTGCTTGCTTGGCCAAAAAGGGCGTATGCGTTTTCTCCTGAATATATTCAGGAGAAAACGCATACGCCCTTTTTGGCCAAGTGCACCATTGTCCAAGTTGTGCCCCTCTTCCTGTGCTTTACAGGCGATTCCAAGGTACCTCTTGAAATCTGTTTCCTGCTATTTTGCCTCGCTTTCAAGTCCGCCTCGTTGACTTCCCTCAACAGATTTTTGGACGATAGTTGTCCTTTATCACTCTGCCAGTTTGTGAATTGCTGTGCCCCTGAGCTCCATTTCTCAACTCGTTTTTTGTGAGCTGAACGCAAGTCCAAAATTTTGGATCATGTCCTATACTGGTTCCCGGTGGGTGGCTGAGACTTTGGTTAATTCTTCTTCCTGCCGGGAAATTAGAGTGACATGTGCCCGTCCAAATGCCTAACAGCTACTCTCTCATGGGTTCTCCCTCGTCCCTTCCATCCTCTGCCAAATTGGGAACCTGTGCAAACCAGGAGGTTAAAGGGCCTGTCTCTCCAAGTTGGGAGATTGATAGTAAGGCAGTTAGAAAGTCAAACTGGAGCACCAGGAGAGGGACTATTCGTTGAGTTTTAGAAACCTTTCGTATTCACAGTGTGTCCATTCTCTAGGTTTCCTGTACATGTTATAGCTGTAGTAATATTCCCTTGAACCTGGAGAGTTGGGACCCATGGAATGGGGGCCATGCATTATTGCTTGAAAGGGTCTGCATTTGCTCACCCAATCTCACCAATCCTCTCAGTCCCAAGTGTCCAGCCTTATGCCACATCCAGCTGTCATTGTAGATAGGGTCTTTCCAGGTTTCCTCAGACACCCTGAAGGAATTGTAAAGAATTTCCCTGTTTTTTGGTTTTGCTTTTGAAATTCCTTTTTATAGTGGGTTTGAGCTGATTCTCGCTGCCATGTTTATGCCACTCTAGATACACTTGATTCCCTTATGGAGACATATCAATACATAGGTTTTAAGATTCTTACTAGTCAGATATATTCCTCTGCGGGAAATATGGGGTTTTGAGACTCGTTCACTGAGGAAGGTGTAGGTCTTGTCTATTCCAAAGTTGGTTTTTGAAACGGTCCCTGTGCTTATATCAAACTCTGGTTTTATGCATCACCCCACCTCTCCTTCCCCTTTATGCAGGCATAAGAGTGTTTTCTAAATGTGAGACTCTGTTCTCTTTCCTAACTCAGTTCACGTGTAGCCATGTTTACAGGATCTACATAAGTGATATCTTATGATAAGTTTCTTTTTCTGTGTGACTTATTTCACTTAGAATCATCGTACCTGAATCCACTCACTTTGCTGCTACTGGTCTTATGACATTGATTTCATGGCTGAGGGATATTCCATCGTACGTAAGTACCACAATGTTTTGAACCATTTTTATATTTCCTGGGATATTTAAGGTGTACCCAAGTTGAGGTTCTTGTAGTCAGTGCAGCCCTAAATTTGGAGGTGGCTCTTTCTTATTGATTTTCAGTTTTCCCAAGGTATATTCCCTAGACTGGAAGTGGCCTTGGCTCTGTAGCTCTGTTGTTTACTTGTTTTAGGGAACACAATGCACTCCTCCAGTGAGGCAGTTGGCAATTTACATCCCGCCCATCAGCATAACAAGGCTCCCAGTTCTCCAGGGCCTGTCTTGCCTTTCTGGTTTTTACACATTTTGTGGATGTCCCTTTTGACCGGTGGGAAGTGATACTTCTTTGTAGTGCAGATTTGCATTGCCCGCTTGCTTGCTTGGCCAAAAAGGGCGTATGCGTTTTCTCCTGAATATATTCAGGAGAAAACGCATACGCCCTTTTTGGCCAAGTGCACCATTGTCCAAGTTGTGCCCCTCTTCCTGTGCTTTACAGGCGATTCCAAGGTACCTCTTGAAATCTGTTTCCTGCTATTTTGCCTCGCTTTCAAGTCCGCCTCGTTGACTTCCCTCAACAGATTTTTGGACGATAGTTGTCCTTTATCACTCTGCCAGTTTGTGAATTGCTGTGCCCCTGAGCTCCATTTCTCAACTCGTTTTTTGTGAGCTGAACGCAAGTCCAAAATTTTGGATCATGTCCTATACTGGTTCCCGGTGGGTGGCTGAGACTTTGGTTAATTCTTCTTCCTGCCGGGAAATTAGAGTGACATGTGCCCGTCCAAATGCCTAACAGCTACTCTCTCATGGGTTCTCCCTCGTCCCTTCCATCCTCTGCCAAATTGGGAACCTGTGCAAACCAGGAGGTTAAAGGGCCTGTCTCTCCAAGTTGGGAGATTGATAGTAAGGCAGTTAGAAAGTCAAACTGGAGCACCAGGAGAGGGACTATTCGTTGAGTTTTAGAAACCTTTCGTATTCACAGTGTGTCCATTCTCTAGGTTTCCTGTACATGTTATAGCTGTAGTAATATTCCCTTGAACCTGGAGAGTTGGGACCCATGGAATGGGGGCCATGCATTATTGCTTGAAAGGGTCTGCATTTGCTCACCCAATCTCACCAATCCTCTCAGTCCCAAGTGTCCAGCCTTATGCCACATACAGCTGTCATTGTAGATAGGGTCTTTCCAGGTTTCCTCAGACACCCTGAAGGAATTGTAAAGAATTTCCCTGTTTTTTGGTTTTGCTTTTGAAATTCCTTTTTATACTGGGTTTGAGCTGATTCTCGCTGCCATGTTTATGCCACTCTAGATACACTTGATTCCCTTATGGAGACATATCAATACATAGGTTTTAAGATTCTTACTAGTCAGATATATTCCTCTGCGGGAAATATGGGGTTTTGAGACTCTTTCACTGAGGAAGGTGTAGGTCTTGTCTATTCCAATGTTGGTTTTTGAAACGGTCCCTGTGCTTATATCAAACTCTGGTTTTATGCATCACCCCACCTCTCATTCCCCTTTATGCAGGCATAAGAGTGTTTTCTAAATGTGAGACTCTGTTCTCTTTCCTAACTCAGTTCACGTGTAGCCATGTTTGCAGGATCTTCCTAAGTGATATCTTATGATAAGTTTCTTTTTCTGTGTGACTTATTTCACTTAGAATCATCGTACCTGAATCCACTCACTTTGCTGCTACTGGTCTTATGACATTGATTTCATGGCTGAGGGATATTCCATCGTACGTAAGTACCACAATGTTTTGAACCATTTTTATATTTCCTGGGATATTTAAGGTGTACCCAAGTTGAGGTTCTTGTAGTCAGTGCAGCCCTAAATTTGGAGGTGGCTCTTTCTTATTGATTTTCAGTTTTCCCAAGGTATATTCCCTAGACTGGAAGTGGCCTTGGCTCTGTAGCTCTGTTGTTTACTTGTTTTAGGGAACACAATGCACTCCTCCAGTGAGGCAGTTGGCAATTTACATCCCGCCCATCAGCATAACAAGGCTCCCAGTTCTCCAGGGCCTGTCTTGCCTTTCTGGTTTTTACACATTTTGTGGATGTCCCTTTTGACCGGTGGGAAGTGATACTTCTTTGTAGTGCAGATTTGCATTGCCCGCTTGCTTGCTTGGCCAAAAAGGGCGTATGCGTTTTCTCCTGAATATATTCAGGAGAAAACGCATACGCCCTTTTTGGCCAAGTGCACCATTGTCCAAGTTGTGTCCCTCTTCCTGTGCTTTACAGGCGATTCCAAGGTACCTCTTGAAATCTGTTTCCTGCTATTTTGCCTCGCTTTCAAGTCCGCCTCGTTGACTTCCCTCAACAGATTTTTGGATGATAGTTGTCCTTTATCACTCTGCCAGTTTGTGAATTGCTGTGCCCCTGAGCTCCATTTCTCAACTCGTTTTTTGTGAGCTGAACGCAAGTCCAAAATTTTGGATCATGTCCTATACTGGTTCCCGGTGGGTGGCTGAGACTTTGGTTAATTCTTCTTCCTGCCGGGAAATTAGAGTGACATGTGCCCGTCCAAATGCCTAACAGCTACTCTCTCATGGGTTCTCCCTCGTCCCTTCCATCCTCTGCCAAATTGGGAACCTGTGCAAACCAGGAGGTTAAAGGGCCTGTCTCTCCAAGTTGGGAGATTGATAGTAAGGCAGTTGGAAAGTCAAACTGGAGCACCAGGAGAGGGACTATTTATTGAGTTTTAGAAACCTTTCGTATTCACAGTGTGTCCATTCTCTAGGTTTCCTGTACATGTTATAGCTGTAGTAATATTCCCTTGAACCTGGAAAGTTGGGACCCATGGAATGGGGGCCATGCATTATTGCTTGAAAGGGTCTGCATTTGCTCACCCAATCTCACCAATCCTCTCAGTCCCAAGTGTCCAGCCTTATGCCACATCCAGCTGTCATTGTAGATAGGGTCTTTCCAGGTTTCCTCAGACACCCTGAAGGAATTGTAAAGAATTTCCCTGTTTTTTGGTTTTGCTTTTGAAATTCCTTTTTATAGTGGGTTTGAGCTGATTCTCGCTGCCATGTTTATGCCACTCTAGATACACTTGATTCCCTTATGGAGACATATCAATACATAGGTTTTAAGATTCTTACTAGTCAGATATATTCCTCTGCGGGAAATATGGGGTTTTGAGACTCGTTCACTGAGGAAGGTGTAGGTCTTGTCTATTCCAAAGTTGGTTTTTGAAACGGTCCCTGTGCTTATATCAAACTCTGGTTTTATGCATCACCCCACCTCTCCTTCCCCTTTATGCAGGCATAAGAGTGTTTTCTAAATGTGAGACTCTGTTCTCTTTCCTAACTCAGTTCACGTGTAGCCATGTTTACAGGATCTACATAAGTGATATCTTATGATAAGTTTCTTTTTCTGTGTGACTTATTTCACTTAGAATCATCGTACCTGAATCCACTCACTTTGCTGCTACTGGTCTTATGACATTGATTTCATGGCTGAGGGATATTCCATCGTACGTAAGTACCACAATGTTTTGAACCATTTTTATATTTCCTGGGATATTTAAGGTGTACCCAAGTTGAGGTTCTTGTAGTCAGTGCAGCCCTAAATTTGGAGGTGGCTCTTTCTTATTGATTTTCAGTTTTCCCAAGGTATATTCCCTAGACTGGAAGTGGCCTTGGCTCTGTAGCTCTGTTGTTTACTTGTTTTAGGGAACACAATGCACTCCTCCAGTGAGGCAGTTGGCAATTTACATCCCGCCCATCAGCATAACAAGGCTCCCAGTTCTCCAGGGCCTGTCTTGCCTTTCTGGTTTTTACACATTTTGTGGATGTCCCTTTTGACCGGTGGGAAGTGATACTTCTTTGTAGTGCAGATTTGCATTGCCCGCTTGCTTGCTTGGCCAAAAAGGGCGTATGCGTTTTCTCCTGAATATATTCAGGAGAAAACGCATACGCCCTTTTTGGCCAAGTGCACCATTGTCCAAGTTGTGCCCCTCTTCCTGTGCTTTACAGGCGATTCCAAGGTACCTCTTGAAATCTGTTTCCTGCTATTTTGCCTCGCTTTCAAGTCCGCCTCGTTGACTTCCCTCAACAGATTTTTGGACGATAGTTGTCCTTTATCACTCTGCCAGTTTGTGAATTGCTGTGCCCCTGAGCTCCATTTCTCAACTCGTTTTTTGTGAGCTGAACGCAAGTCCAAAATTTTGGATCATGTCCTATACTGGTTCCCGGTGGGTGGCTGAGACTTTGGTTAATTCTTCTTCCTGCCGGGAAATTAGAGTGACATGTGCCCGTCCAAATGCCTAACAGCTACTCTCTCATGGGTTCTCCCTCGTCCCTTCCATCCTCTGCCAAATTGGGAACCTGTGCAAACCAGGAGGTTAAAGGGCCTGTCTCTCCAAGTTGGGAGATTGATAGTAAGGCAGTTAGAAAGTCAAACTGGAGCACCAGGAGAGGGACTATTCGTTGAGTTTTAGAAACCTTTCGTATTCACAGTGTGTCCATTCTCTAGGTTTCCTGTACATGTTATAGCTGTAGTAATATTCCCTTGAACCTGGAGAGTTGGGACCCATGGAATGGGGGCCATGCATTATTGCTTGAAAGGGTCTGCATTTGCTCACCCAATCTCACGAATCCTCTCAGTCCCAAGTGTCCAGCCTTATGCCACATCCAGCTGTCATTGTAGATAGGGTCTTTCCAGGTTTCCTCAGACACCCTGAAGGAATTGTAAAGAATTTCCCTGTTTTTTGGTTTTGCTTTTGAAATTCCTTTTTATAGTGGGTTTGAGCTGATTCTCGCTGCCATGTTTATGCCACTCTAGATACACTTGATTCCCTTATGGAGACATATCAATACATAGGTTTTAAGATTCTTACTAGTCAGATATATTCCTCTGCGGGAAATATGGGGTTTTGAGACTCGTTCACTGAGGAAGGTGTAGGTCTTGTCTATTCCAAAGTTGGTTTTTGAAACGGTCCCTGTGCTTATATCAAACTCTGGTTTTATGCATCACCCCACCTCTCCTTCCCCTTTATGCAGGCATAAGAGTGTTTTCTAAATGTGAGACTCTGTTCTCTTTCCTAACTCAGTTCACGTGTAGCCATGTTTACAGGATCTACATAAGTGATATCTTATGATAAGTTTCTTTTTCTGTGTGACTTATTTCACTTAGAATCATCGTACCTGAATCCACTCACTTTGCTGCTACTGGTCTTATGACATTGATTTCATGGCTGAGGGATATTCCATCGTACGTAAGTACCACAATGTTTTGAACCATTTTTATATTTCCTGGGATATTTAAGGTGTACCCAAGTTGAGGTTCTTGTAGTCAGTGCAGCCCTAAATTTGGAGGTGGCTCTTTCTTATTGATTTTCAGTTTTCCCAAGGTATATTCCCTAGACTGGAAGTGGCCTTGGCTCTGTAGCTCTGTTGTTTACTTGTTTTAGGGAACACAATGCACTCCTCCAGTGAGGCAGTTGGCAATTTACATCCCGCCCATCAGCATAACAAGGCTCCCAGTTCTCCAGGGCCTGTCTTGCCTTTCTGGTTTTTACACATTTTGTGGATGTCCCTTTTGACCGGTGGGAAGTGATACTTCTTTGTAGTGCAGATTTGCATTGCCCGCTTGCTTGCTTGGCCAAAAAGGGCGTATGCGTTTTCTCCTGAATATATTCAGGAGAAAACGCATACGCCCTTTTTGGCCAAGTGCACCATTGTCCAAGTTGTGCCCCTCTTCCTGTGCTTTACAGGCGATTCCAAGGTACCTCTTGAAATCTGTTTCCTGCTATTTTGCCTCGCTTTCAAGTCCGCCTCGTTGACTTCCCTCAACAGATTTTTGGACGATAGTTGTCCTTTATCACTCTGCCAGTTTGTGAATTGCTGTGCCCCTGAGCTCCATTTCTCAACTCGTTTTTTGTGAGCTGAACGCAAGTCCAAAATTTTGGATCATGTCCTATACTGGTTCCCGGTGGGTGGCTGAGACTTTGGTTAATTCTTCTTCCTGCCGGGAAATTAGAGTGACATGTGCCCGTCCAAATGCCTAACAGCTACTCTCTCATGGGTTCTCCCTCGTCCCTTCCATCCTCTGCCAAATTGGGAACCTGTGCAAACCAGGAGGTTAAAGGGCCTGTCTCTCCAAGTTGGGAGATTGATAGTAAGGCAGTTAGAAAGTCAAACTGGAGCACCAGGAGAGGGACTATTCGTTGAGTTTTAGAAACCTTTCGTATTCACAGTGTGTCCATTCTCTAGGTTTCCTGTACATGTTATAGCTGTAGTAATATTCCCTTGAACCTGGAGAGTTGGGACCCATGGAATGGGGGCCATGCATTATTGCTTGAAAGGGTCTGCATTTGCTCACCCAATCTCACCAATCCTCTCAGTCCCAAGTGTCCAGCCTTATGCCACATCCAGCTGTCATTGTAGATAGGGTCTTTCCAGGTTTCCTCAGACACCCTGAAGGAATTGTAAAGAATTTCCCTGTTTTTTGGTTTTGCTTTTGAAATTCCTTTTTATACTGGGTTTGAGCTGATTCTCGCTGCCATGTTTATGCCACTCTAGATACACTTGATTCCCTTATGGAGTCATATCAATACATAGGTTTTAAGATTTTTACTAGTCAGATATATTCCTCTGCGGGAAATATGGGGTTTTGAGACTCTTTCACTGAGGAAGGTGTAGGTCTTGTCTATTCCAAAGTTGGTTTTTGAAACGGTCCCTGTGCTTATATCAAACTCTGGTTTTATGCATCACCCCACCTCTCATTCCCCTTTATGCAGGCATAAGAGTGTTTTCTAAATGTGAGACTCTGTTCTCTTTCCTAACTCAGTTCACGTGTAGCCATGTTTGCAGGATCTTCCTAAGTGATATCTTATGATAAGTTTCTTTTTCTGTGTGACTTATTTCACTTAGAATCATCGTACCTGAATCCACTCACTTTGCTGCTACTGGTCTTATGACATTGATTTCATGGCTGAGGGATATTCCATCGTACGTAAGTACCACAATGTTTTGAACCATTTTTATATTTCCTGGGATATTTAAGGTGTACCCAAGTTGAGGTTCTTGTAGTCAGTGCAGCCCTAAATTTGGAGGTGGCTCTTTCTTATTGATTTTCAGTTTTCCCAAGGTATATTCCCTAGACTGGAAGTGGCCTTGGCTCTGTAGCTCTGTTGTTTACTTGTTTTAGGGAACACAATGCACTCCTCCAGTGAGGCAGTTGGCAATTTACATCCCGCCCATCAGCATAACAAGGCTCCCAGTTCTCCAGGGCCTGTCTTGCCTTTCTGGTTTTTACACATTTTGTGGATGTCCCTTTTGACCGGTGGGAAGTGATACTTCTTTGTAGTGCAGATTTGCATTGCCCGCTTGCTTGCTTGGCCAAAAAGGGCGTATGCGTTTTCTCCTGAATATATTCAGGAGAAAACGCATACGCCCTTTTTGGCCAAGTGCACCATTGTCCAAGTTGTGCCCCTCTTCCTGTGCTTTACAGGCGATTCCAAGGTACCTCTTGAAATCTGTTTCCTGCTATTTTGCCTCGCTTTCAAGTCCGCCTCGTTGACTTCCCTCAACAGATTTTTGGATGATAGTTGTCCTTTATCACTCTGCCAGTTTGTGAATTGCTGTGCCCCTGAGCTCCATTTCTCAACTCGTTTTTTGTGAGCTGAACGCAAGTCCAAAATTTTGGATCATGTCCTATACTGGTTCCCGGTGGGTGGCTGAGACTTTGGTTAATTCTTCTTCCTGCCGGGAAATTAGAGTGACATGTGCCCGTCCAAATGCCTAACAGCTACTCTCTCATGGGTTCTCCCTCGTCCCTTCCATCCTCTGCCAAATTGGGAACCTGTGCAAACCAGGAGGTTAAAGGGCCTGTCTCTCCAAGTTGGGAGATTGATAGTAAGGCAGTTGTAAAGTCAAACTGGAGCACCAGGAGAGGGACTATTTATTGAGTTTTAGAAACCTTTCGTATTCACAGTGTGTCCATTCTCTAGGTTTCCTGTACATGTTATAGCTGTAGTAATATTCCCTTGAACCTGGAGAGTTGGGACCCATGGAATGGGGGCCATGCATTATTGCTTGAAAGGGTCTGCATTTGCTCACCCAATCTCACCAATCCTCTCAGTCCCAAGTGTCCAGCCTTATGCCACATCCAGCTGTCATTGTAGATAGGGTCTTTCCAGGTTTCCTCAGACACCCTGAAGGAATTGTAAAGAATTTCCCTGTTTTTTGGTTTTGCTTTTGAAATTCCTTTTTATAGTGGGTTTGAGCTGATTCTCGCTGCCATGTTTATGCCACTCTAGACACACTTGATTCCCTTATGGAGTCATATCAATACATAGGTTTTAAGATTCTTACTAGTCAGATATATTCCTCTGTGGGAAATATGGGGTTTTGAGTCTCTTTCACTGAGGAAGGTGTAGGTCTTGTCTATTCCAAAGTTGGTTTTTGGAACGGTCCCTGTGCTTATATCAAACTCTGGTTTTATGCATCACCCGACCTCTCCATCCCCTTTATGCAGGCATAAGAGTGTTTTCTAAATGTGAGACTCTGTTCTCTTTCCTAACTCAGTTCACGTGTAGCCATGTTTAAGGATCTTCATAAGTGATATCTTATGATAAGTTTCTTTTTCTGTGTGACTTATTTCACTTAGAATCATCGTACCTGAATCCACTCACTTTGCTGCTACTGGTCTTATGACATTGATTTCATGGCTGAGGGATATTCCATCGTACGTAAGTACCACAATGTTTTGAACCATTTTTATATTTCCTGGGATATTTAAGGTGTACCCAAGTTGAGGTTCTTGTAGTCAGTGCAGCCCTAAATTTGGAGGTGGCTCTTTCTTATTGATTTTCAGTTTTCCCAAGGTATATTCCCTAGACTGGAAGTGGCCTTGGCTCTGTAGCTCTGTTGTTTACTTGTTTTAGGGAACACAATGCACTCCTCCAGTGAGGCAGTTGGCAATTTACATCCCGCCCATCAGCATAACAAGGCTCCCTGTTCTCCAGGGCCTGTCTTGCCTTTCTGGTTTTTACACATTTTGTGGATGTCCCTTTTGACCGGTGGGAAGTGATACTTCTTTGTAGTGCAGATTTGCATTGCCCGCTTGCTTGCTTGGCCAAAAAGGGCGTATGCGTTTTCTCCTGAATATATTCAGGAGAAAACGCATACGCCCTTTTTGGCCAAGTGCATCATTGTCCAAGTTGTGCCCCTCTTCCTGTGCTTTACAGGCGATTCCAACGTACCTCTTGAAATCTGTTTCCTGCTATTTTGCCTCGCTTTCAAGTCCACCTCGTTGACTTCCCTCAAGAGATTTTTGGATGATAGTTGTCCTTTATCACTCTGCCAGTTTGTGAATTGCTGTGCCCCTGAGCTCCATTTCTCAACTCGTTTTTTGTGAGCTGAACGCAAGTCCAAAATTTTGGATCATGTCCTATACTGGTTCCCGGTGGGTGGCTGAGACTTTGGTTAATTCTTCTTCCTGCCGGGAAATTAGAGTGACATGTGCCCGTCCAAATGCCTAACAGCTACTCTCTCATGGGTTCTCCCTCGTCCCTTCCATCCTCTGCCAAATTGGGAACCTGTGCAAACCAGGAGGTTAAAGGGCCTGTCTCTCCAAGTTGGGAGATTGATAGTAAGGCAGTTAGAAAGTCAAACTGGAGCACCAGGAGAGGGACTATTCGTTGAGTTTTAGAAACCTTTCGTATTCACAGTGTGTCCATTCTCTAGGTTTCCTGTACATGTTATAGCTGTAGTAATATTCCCTTGAACCTGGAGAGTTGGGACCCATGGAATGGGGGCCATGCATTATTGCTTGAAAGGGTCTGCATTTGCTCACCCAATCTCACCAATCCTCTCAGTCCCAAGTGTCCAGCCTTATGCCACATACAGCTGTCATTGTAGATAGGGTCTTTCCAGGTTTCCTCAGACACCCTGAAGGAATTGTAAAGAATTTCCCTGTTTTTTGGTTTTGCTTTTGAAATTCCTTTTTATAGTGGGTTTGAGCTGATTCTCGCTGCCATGTTTATGCCACTCTAGATACACTTGATTCCCTTATGGAGACATATCAATACATAGGTTTTAAGATTCTTACTAGTCAGATATATTCCTCTGCGGGAAATATGGGGTTTTGAGACTCGTTCACTGAGGAAGGTGTAGGTCTTGTCTATTCCAAAGTTGGTTTTTGAAACGGTCCCTGTGCTTATATCAAACTCTGGTTTTATGCATCACCCCACCTCTCCTTCCCCTTTATGCAGGCATAAGAGTGTTTTCTAAATGTGAGACTCTGTTCTCTTTCCTAACTCAGTTCACGTGTAGCCATGTTTACAGGATCTACATAAGTGATATCTTATGATAAGTTTCTTTTTCTGTGTGACTTATTTCACTTAGAATCATCGTACCTGAATCCACTCACTTTGCTGCTACTGGTCTTATGACATTGATTTCATGGCTGAGGGATATTCCATCGTACGTAAGTACCACAATGTTTTGAACCATTTTTATGTTTCCTGGGATATTTAAGGTGTACCCAAGTTGAGGTTCTTGTAGTCAGTGCAGCCCTAAATTTGGAGGTGGCTCTTTCTTATTGATTTTCAGTTTTCCCAAGGTATATTCCCTAGACTGGAAGTGGCCTTGGCTCTGTAGCTCTGTTGTTTACTTGTTTTAGGGAACACAATGCACTCCTCCAGTGAGGCAGTTGGCAATTTACATCCCGCCCATCAGCATAACAAGGCTCCCAGTTCTCCAGGGCCTGTCTTGCCTTTCTGGTTTTTACACATTTTGTGGATGTCCCTTTTGACCGGTGGGAAGTGCTACTTCTTTGTAGTGCAGATTTGCATTGCCCGCTTGCTTGCTTGGCCAAAAAGGGCGTATGCGTTTTCTCCTGAATATATTCAGGAGAAAACGCATACGCCCTTTTTGGCCAAGTGCACCATTGTCCAAGTTGTGCCCCTCTTCCTGTGCTTTACAGGCGATTCCAAGGTACCTCTTGAAATCTGTTTCCTGCTATTTTGCCTCGCTTTCAAGTCCGCCTCGTTGACTTCCCTCAACAGATTTTTGGACGATAGTTGTCCTTTATCACTCTGCCAGTTTGTGAATTGCTGTGCCCCTGAGCTCCATTTCTCAACTCGTTTTTTGTGAGCTGAACGCAAGTCCAAAATTTTGGATCATGTCCTATACTGGTTCCCGGTGGGTGGCTGAGACTTTGGTTAATTCTTCTTCCTGCCGGGAAATTAGAGTGACATGTGCCCGTCCAAATGCCTAACAGCTACTCTCTCATGGGTTCTCCCTCGTCCCTTCCATCCTCTGCCAAATTGGGAACCTGTGCAAACCAGGAGGTTAAAGGGCCTGTCTCTCCAAGTTGGGAGATTGATAGTAAGGCAGTTAGAAAGTCAAACTGGAGCACCAGGAGAGGGACTATTCGTTGAGTTTTAGAAACCTTTCGTATTCACAGTGTGTCCATTCTCTAGGTTTCCTGTACATGTTATAGCTGTAGTAATATTCCCTTGAACCTGGAGAGTTGGGACCCATGGAATGGGGGCCATGCATTATTGCTTGAAAGGGTCTGCATTTGCTCACCCAATCTCACCAATCCTCTCAGTCCCAAGTGTCCAGCCTTATGCCACATCCAGCTGTCATTGTAGATAGGGTCTTTCCAGGTTTCCTCAGACACCCTGAAGGAATTGTAAAGAATTTCCCTGTTTTTTGGTTTTGCTTTTGAAATTCCTTTTTATAGTGGGTTTGAGCTGATTCTCGCTGCCATGTTTATGCCACTCTAGATACACTTGATTCCCTTATGGAGACATATCAATACATAGGTTTTAAGATGCTTACTAGTCAGATATATTCCTCTGCGGGAAATATGGGGTTTTGAGACTCGTTCACTGAGGAAGGTGTAGGTCTTGTCTATTCCAAAGTTGGTTTTTGAAACGGTCCCTGTGCTTATATCAAACTCTGGTTTTATGCATCACCCCACCTCTCCTTCCCCTTTATGCAGGCATAAGAGTGTTTTCTAAATGTGAGACTCTGTTCTCTTTCCTAACTCAGTTCACGTGTAGCCATGTTTACAGGATCTACATAAGTGATATCTTATGATAAGTTTCTTTTTCTGTGTGACTTATTTCACTTAGAATCATCGTACCTGAATCCACTCACTTTGCTGCTACTGGTCTTATGACATTGATTTCATGGCTGAGGGATATTCCATCGTACGTAAGTACCACAATGTTTTGAACCATTTTTATATTTCCTGGGATATTTAAGGTGTACCCAAGTTGAGGTTCTTGTAGTCAGTGCAGCCCTAAATTTGGAGGTGGCTCTTTCTTATTGATTTTCAGTTTTCCCAAGGTATATTCCCTAGACTGGAAGTGGCCTTGGCTCTGTAGCTCTGTTGTTTACTTGTTTTAGGGAACACAATGCACTCCTCCAGTGAGGCAGTTGGCAATTTACATCCCGCCCATCAGCATAACAAGGCTCCCAGTTCTCCAGGGCCTGTCTTGCCTTTCTGGTTTTTACACATTTTGTGGATGTCCCTTTTGACCGGTGGGAAGTGCTACTTCTTTGTAGTGCAGATTTGCATTGCCCGCTTGCTTGCTTGGCCAAAAAGGGCGTATGCGTTTTCTCCTGAATATATTCAGGAGAAAACGCATACGCCCTTTTTGGCCAAGTGCACCATTGTCCAAGTTGTGCCCCTCTTCCTGTGCTTTACAGGCGATTCCAAGGTACCTCTTGAAATCTGTTTCCTGCTATTTTGCCTCGCTTTCAAGTCCGCCTCGTTGACTTCCCTCAACAGATTTTTGGACGATAGTTGTCCTTTATCACTCTGCCAGTTTGTGAATTGCTGTGCCCCTGAGCTCCATTTCTCAACTCGTTTTTTGTGAGCTGAACGCAAGTCCAAAATTTTGGATCATGTCCTATACTGGTTCCCGGTGGGTGGCTGAGACTTTGGTTAATTCTTCTTCCTGCCGGGAAATTAGAGTGACATGTGCCCGTCCAAATGCCTAACAGCTACTCTCTCATGGGTTCTCCCTCGTCCCTTCCATCCTCTGCCAAATTGGGAACCTGTGCAAACCAGGAGGTTAAAGGGCCTGTCTCTCCAAGTTGGGAGATTGATAGTAAGGCAGTTAGAAAGTCAAACTGGAGCACCAGGAGAGGGACTATTCGTTGAGTTTTAGAAACCTTTCGTATTCACAGTGTGTCCATTCTCTAGGTTTCCTGTACATGTTATAGCTGTAGTAATATTCCCTTGAACTTGGAGAGTTGGGACCCATGGAATGGGGGCCATGCATTATTGCTTGAAAGGGTCTGCATTTGCTCACCCAATCTCACCAATCCTCTCAGTCCCAAGTGTCCAGCCTTATGCCACATCCAGCTGTCATTGTAGATAGGGTCTTTCCAGGTTTCCTCAGACACCCTGAAGGAATTGTAAAGAATTTCCCTGTTTTTTGGTTTTGCTTTTGAAATTCCTTTTTATAGTGGGTTTGAGCTGATTCTCGCTGCCATGTTTATGCCACTCTAGATACACTTGATTCCCTTATGGAGACATATCAATACATAGGTTTTAAGATTCTTACTAGTCAGATATATTCCTCTGCGGGAAATATGGGGTTTTGAGACTCTTTCACTGAGGAAGGTGTAGGTCTTGTCTATTCCAAAGTTGGTTTTTGAAACGGTCCCTGTGCTTATATCAAACTCTGGTTTTATGCATCACCCCACCTCTCATTCCCCTTTATGCAGGCATAAGAGTGTTTTCTAAATGTGAGACTCTGTTCTCTTTCCTAACTCTGTTCACGTGTAGCCATGTTTGCAGGATCTTCCTAAGTGATATCTTATGATAAGTTTCTTTTTCTGTGTGACTTATTTCACTTAGAATCATCGTACCTGAATCCACTCACTTTGCTGCTACTGGTCTTATGACATTGATTTCATGGCTGAGGGATATTCCATCGTACGTAAGTACCACAATGTTTTGAACCATTTTTATATTTCCTGGGATATTTAAGGTGTACCCAAGTTGAGGTTCTTGTAGTCAGTGCAGCCCTAAATTTGGAGGTGGCTCTTTCTTATTGATTTTCAGTTTTCCCAAGGTATATTCCCTAGACTGGAAGTGGCCTTGGCTCTGTAGCTCTGTTGTTTACTTGTTTTAGGGAACACAATGCACTCCTCCAGTGAGGCAGTTGGCAATTGACATCCCGCCCATCAGCATAACAAGGCTCCCAGTTCTCCAGGGCCTGTCTTGCCTTTCTGGTTTTTACACATTTTGTGGATGTCCCTTTTGACCGGTGGGAAGTGATACTTCTTTGTAGTGCAGATTTGCATTGCCCGCTTGCTTGCTTGGCCAAAAAGGGCGTATGCGTTTTCTCCTGAATATATTCAGGAGAAAACGCATACGCCCTTTTTGGCCAAGTGCACCATTGTCCAAGTTGTGCCCCTCTTCCTGTGCTTTACAGGCGATTCCAAGGTACCTCTTGAAATCTGTTTCCTGCTATTTTGCCTCGCTTTCAAGTCCGCCTCGTTGACTTCCCTCAACAGATTTTTGGATGATAGTTGTCCTTTATCACTCTGCCAGTTTGTGAATTGCTGTGCCCCTGAGCTCCATTTCTCAACTCGTTTTTTGTGAGCTGAACGCAAGTCCAAAATTTTGGATCATGTCCTATACTGGTTCCCGGTGGGTGGCTGAGACTTTGGTTAATTCTTCTTCCTGCCGGGAAATTAGAGTGACATGTGCCCGTCCAAATGCCTAACAGCTACTCTCTCATGGGTTCTCCCTCGTCCCTTCCATCCTCTGGCAAATTGGGAACCTGTGCAAACCAGGAGGTTAAAGGGCCTGTCTCTCCAAGTTGGGAGATTGATAGTAAGGCAGTTGGAAAGTCAAACTGGAGCACCAGGAGAGGGACTATTTATTGAGTTTTAGAAACCTTTCGTATTCACAGTGTGTCCATTCTCTAGGTTTCCTGTACATGTTATAGCTGTAGTAATATTCCCTTGAACCTGGAGAGTTGGGACCCATGGAATGGGGGCCATGCATTATTGCTTGAAAGGGTCTGCATTTGCTCACCCAATCTCACCAATCCTCTCAGTCCCAAGTGTCCAGCCTTATGCCACATCCAGCTGTCATTGTAGATAGGGTCTTTCCAGGTTTCCTCAGACACCCTGAAGGAATTGTAAAGAATTTCCCTGTTTTTTGGTTTTGCTTTTGAAATTCCTTTTTATAGTGGGTTTGAGCTGATTCTCGCTGCCATGTTTATGCCACTCTAGACACACTTGATTCCCTTATGGAGTCATATCAATACATAGGTTTTAAGATTCTTACTAGTCAGATATATTCCTCTGTGGGAAATATGGGGTTTTGAGTCTCTTTCACTGAGGAAGGTGTAGGTCTTGTCTATTCCAAAGTTGGTTTTTGGAACGGTCCCTGTGCTTATATCAAACTCTGGTTTTATGCATCACCCGACCTCTCCATCCCCTTTATGCAGGCATAAGAGTGTTTTCTAAATGTGAGACTCTGTTCTCTTTCCTAACTCAGTTCACGTGTAGCCATGTTTAAGGATCTTCATAAGTGATATCTTATGATAAGTTTCTTTTTCTGTGTGACTTATTTCACTTAGAATCATCGTACCTGAATCCACTCACTTTGCTGCTACTGGTCTTATGACATTGATTTCATGGCTGAGGGATATTCCATCATACGTAAGTACCACAATGTTTTGAACCATTTTTATATTTCCTGGGATATTTAAGGTGTACCCAAGTTGAGGTTCTTGTAGTCAGTGCAGCCCTAAATTTGGAGGTGGCTCTTTCTTATTGATTTTCAGTTTTCCCAAGGTATATTCCCTAGACTGGAAGTGGCCTTGGCTCTGTAGCTCTGTTGTTTACTTGTTTTAGGGAACACAATGCACTCCTCCAGTGAGGCAGTTGGCAATTTACATCCCGCCCATCAGCATAACAAGGCTCCCAGTTCTCCAGGGCCTGTCTTGCCTTTCTGGTTTTTACACATTTTGTGGATGTCCCTTTTGACCGGTGGGAAGTGATACTTCTTTGTAGTGCAGATTTGCATTGCCCGCTTGCTTGCTTGGCCAAAAAGGGCGTATGCGTTTTCTCCTGAATATATTCAGGAGAAAACGCATACGCCCTTTTTGGCCAAGTGCATCATTGTCCAAGTTGTGCCCCTCTTCCTGTGCTTTACAGGCGATTCCAACGTACCTCTTGAAATCTGTTTCCTGCTATTTTGCCTCGCTTTCAAGTCCACCTCGTTGACTTCCCTCAAGAGATTTTTGGATGATAGTTGTCCTTTATCACTCTGCCAGTTTGTGAATTGCTGTGCCCCTGAGCTCCATTTCTCAACTCGTTTTTTGTGAGCTGAACGCAAGTCCAAAATTTTGGATCATGTCCTATACTGGTTCCCGGTGGGTGGCTGAGACTTTGGTTAATTCTTCTTCCTGCCGGGAAATTAGAGTGACATGTGCCCGTCCAAATGCCTAACAGCTACTCTCTCATGGGTTCTCCCTCGTCCCTTCCATCCTCTGCCAAATTGGGAACCTGTGCAAACCAGGAGGTTAAAGGGCCTGTCTCTCCAAGTTGGGAGATTGATAGTAAGGCAGTTGGAAAGTCAAACTGGAGCACCAGGAGAGGGACTATTCGTTGAGTTTTAGAAACCTTTCGTATTCACAGTGTGTCCATTCTCTAGGTTTCCTGTACATGTTATAGCTGTAGTAATATTCCCTTGAACCTGGAGAGTTGGGACCCATGGAATGGGGGCCATGCATTATTGCTTGAAAGGGTCTGCATTTGCTCACCCAATCTCACCAATCCTCTCAGTCCCAAGTGTCCAGCCTTATGCCACATCCAGCTGTCATTGTAGATAGGGTCTTTCCAGGTTTCCTCAGACACCCTGAAGGAATTGTAAAGAATTTCCCTGTTTTTTGGTTTTGCTTTTGAAATTCCTTTTTATAGTGGGTTTGAGCTGATTCTCGCTGCCATGTTTATGCCACTCTAGACACACTTGATTCCCTTATGGAGTCATATCAATACATTGGTTTTAAGATTCTTACTAGTCAGATATATTCCTCTGCGGGAAATATGGGGTTTTGAGTCTCTTTCACTGAGGAAGGTGTAGGTCTTGTCTATTCCAAAGTTGGTTTTTGGAACGGTCCCTGTGCTTATATCAAACTCTGGTTTTATGCATCACCCGACCTCTCCATCCCCTTTATGCAGGCATAAGAGTGTTTTCTAAATGTGAGACTCTGTTCTCTTTCCTAACTCAGTTCACGTGTAGCCATGTTTACAGGATCTTCCTAAGTGATATCTTATGATAAGTTTCTTTTTCTGTGTGACTTATTTCACTTAGAATCATCGTACCTGAATCCACTCACTTTGCTGCTACTGGTCTTATGACATTGATTTCATGGCTGAGGGATATTCCATCGTACGTAAGTACCACAATGTTTTGAACCATTTTTATATTTCCTGGGATATTTAAGGTGTACCCAAGTTGAGGTTCTTGTAGTCAGTGCAGCCCTAAATTTGGAGGTGGCTCTTTCTTATTGATTTTCAGTTTTCCCAAGGTATATTCCCTAGACTGGAAGTGGCCTTGGCTCTGTAGCTCTGTTGTTTACTTGTTTTAGGGAACACAATGCACTCCTCCAGTGAGGCAGTTGGCAATTGACATCCCGCCCATCAGCATAACAAGGCTCCCAGTTCTCCAGGGCCTGTCTTGCCTTTCTGGTTTTTACACATTTTGTGGATGTCCCTTTTGACCGGTGGGAAGTGATACTTCTTTGTAGTGCAGATTTGCATTGCCCGCTTGCTTGCTTGGCCAAAAAGGGCGTATGCGTTTTCTCCTGAATATATTCAGGAGAAAACGCATACGCCCTTTTTGGCCAAGTGCACCATTGTCCAAGTTGTGCCCCTCTTCCTGTGCTTTACAGGCGATTCCAAGGTACCTCTTGAAATCTGTTTCCTGCTATTTTGCCTCGCTTTCAAGTCCGCCTCGTTGACTTCCCTCAACAGATTTTTGGATGATAGTTGTCCTTTATCACTCTGCCAGTTTGTGAATTGCTGTGCCCCTGAGCTCCATTTCTCAACTCGTTTTTTGTGAGCTGAACGCAAGTCCAAAATTTTGGATCATGTCCTATACTGGTTCCCGGTGGGTGGCTGAGACTTTGGTTAATTCTTCTTCCTGCCGGGAAATTAGAGTGACATGTGCCCGTCCAAATGCCTAACAGCTACTCTCTCATGGGTTCTCCCTCGTCCCTTCCATCCTCTGCCAAATTGGGAACCTGTGCAAACCAGGAGGTTAAAGGGCCTGTCTCTCCAAGTTGGGAGATTGATAGTAAGGCAGTTGGAAAGTCAAACTGGAGCACCAGGAGAGGGACTATTTATTGAGTTTTAGAAACCTTTCGTATTCACAGTGTGTCCATTCTCTAGGTTTCCTGTACATGTTATAGCTGTAGTAATATTCCCTTGAACCTGGAGAGTTGGGACCCATGGAATGGGGGCCATGCATTATTGCTTGAAAGGGTCTGCATTTGCTCACCCAATCTCACCAATCCTCTCAGTCCCAAGTGTCCAGCCTTATGCCACATCCAGCTGTCATTGTAGATAGGGTCTTTCCAGGTTTCCTCAGACACCCTGAAGGAATTGTAAAGAATTTCCCTGTTTTTTGGTTTTGCTTTTGAAATTCCTTTTTATAGTGGGTTTGAGCTGATTCTCGCTGCCATGTTTATGCCACTCTAGACACACTTGATTCCCTTATGGAGTCATATCAATACATAGGTTTTAAGATTCTTACTAGTCAGATATATTCCTCTGTGGGAAATATGGGGTTTTGAGTCTCTTTCACTGAGGAAGGTGTAGGTCTTGTCTATTCCAAAGTTGGTTTTTGGAACGGTCCCTGTGCTTATATCAAACTCTGGTTTTATGCATCACCCGACCTCTCCATCCCCTTTATGCAGGCATAAGAGTGTTTTCTAAATGTGAGACTCTGTTCTCTTTCCTAACTCAGTTCACGTGTAGCCATGTTTAAGGATCTTCATAAGTGATATCTTATGATAAGTTTCTTTTTCTGTGTGACTTATTTCACTTAGAATCATCGTACCTGAATCCACTCACTTTGCTGCTACTGGTCTTATGACATTGATTTCATCGCTGAGGGATATTCCATCATACGTAAGTACCACAATGTTTTGAACCATTTTTATATTTCCTGGGATATTTAAGGTGTACCCAAGTTGAGGTTCTTGTAGTCAGTGCAGCCCTAAATTTGGAGGTGGCTCTTTCTTATTGATTTTCAGTTTTCCCAAGGTATATTCCCTAGACTGGAAGTGGCCTTGGCTCTGTAGCTCTGTTGTTTACTTGTTTTAGGGAACACAATGCACTCCTCCAGTGAGGCAGTTGGCAGTTTACATCCCGCCCATCAGCATAACAAGGCTCCCTGTTCTCCAGGGCCTGTCTTGCCTTTCTGGTATTTACACATTTTGTGGATGTCCCTTTTGACCGGTGGGAAGTGATACTTCTTTGTAGTGCAGATTTGCATTGCCCGCTTGCTTGCTTGGCCAAAAAGGGCGTATGCGTTTTCTCCTGAATATATTCAGGAGAAAACACATACGCCCTTTTTGGCCAAGTGCATCATTGTCCAAGTTGTGCCCCTCTTCCTGTGCTTTACAGGCGATTCCAAGGTACCTCTTGAAATCTGTTTCCTGCTATTTTGCCTCGCTTTCAAGTCCACCTCGTTGACTTCCCTCAAGAGATTTTTGGATGATAGTTGTCCTTTATCACTCTGCCAGTTTGTGAATTGCTGTGCCCCTGAGCTCCATTTCTCAACTCGTTTTTTGTGAGCTGAACGCAAGTCCAAAATTTTGGATCATGTCCTATACTGGTTCCCGGTGGGTGGCTGAGACTTTGGTTAATTCTTCTTCCTGCCGGGAAATTAGAGTGACATGTGCCCGTCCAAATGCCTAACAGCTACTGTCTCATGGGTTCTCCCTCGTCCCTTCCATCCTCTGCCAAATTGGGAACCTGTGCAAACCAGGAGGTTAAAGGGCCTGTCTCTCCAAGTTGGGAGATTGATAGTAAGGCAGTTGGAAAGTCAAACTGGAGCACCAGGAGAGGGACTATTCGTTGAGTTTTAGAAACCTTTCGTATTCACAGTGTGTCCATTCTCTAGGTTTCCTGTACATGTTATAGCTGTAGTAATATTCCCTTGAACCTGGAGAGTTGGGACCCATGGAATGGGGGCCATGCATTATTGCTTGAAAGGGTCTGCATTTGCTCACCCAATCTCACCAATCCTCTCAGTCCCAAGTGTCCAGCCTTATGCCACATCCAGCTGTCATTGTAGATAGGGTCTTTCCAGGTTTCCTCAGACACCCTGAAGGAATTGTAAAGAATTTCCCTGTTTTTTGGTTTTGCTTTTGAAATTCCTTTTTATAGTGGGTTTGAGCTGATTCTCGCTGCCATGTTTATGCCACTCTAGACACACTTGATTCCCTTATGGAGTCATATCAATACATTGGTTTTAAGATTCTTACTAGTCAGATATATTCCTCTGCGGGAAATATGGGGTTTTGAGTCTCTTTCACTGAGGAAGGTGTAGGTCTTGTCTATTCCAAAGTTGGTTTTTGGAACGGTCCCTGTGCTTATATCAAACTCTGGTTTTATGCATCACCCGACCTCTCCATCCCCTTTATGCAGGCATAAGAGTGTTTTCTAAATGTGAGACTCTGTTCTCTTTCCTAACTCAGTTCACGTGTAGCCATGTTTACAGGATCTTCATAAGTGATATCTTATGATAAGTTTCTTTTTCTGTGTGACTTATTTCACTTAGAATCATCGTACCTGAATCCACTCACTTTGCTGCTACTGGTCTTATGACATTGATTTCATGGCTGAGGGATATTCCATCGTACGTAAGTACCACAATGTTTTGAACCATTTTTATATTTCCTGGGATATTTAAGGTGTACCCAAGTTGAGGTTCTTGTAGTCAGTGCAGCCCTAAATTTGGAGGTGGCTCTTTCTTATTGATTTTCAGTTTTCCCAAGGTATATTCCCTAGACTGGAAGTGGCCTTGGCTCTGTAGCTCTGTTGTTTACTTGTTTTAGGGAACACAATGCACTCCTCCAGTGAGGCAGTTGGCAATTAACATCCCGCCCATCAGCATAACAAGGCTCCCAGTTCTCCAGGGCCTGTCTTGCCTTTCTGGTTTTTACACATTTTGTGGATGTCCCTTTTGACCGGTGGGAAGTGATACTTCTTTGTAGTGCAGATTTGCATTGCCCGCTTGCTTGCTTGGCCAAAAAGGGCGTATGCGTTTTCTCCTGAATATATTCAGGAGAAAACGCATACGCCCTTTTTTGCCAAGTGCACCATTGTCCAAGTTGTGCCCCTCTTCCTGTGCTTTACAGGCGATTCCAAGGTACCTCTTGAAATCTGTTTCCTGCTATTTTGCTTCGCTTTCAAGTCCGCCTCGTTGACTTCCCTCAACAGATTTTTGGACGATAGTTGTCCTTTATCACTCTGCCAGTTTGTGAATTGCTGTGCCCCTGAGCTCCATTTCTCAACTCGTTTTTTGTGAGCTGAACGCAAGTCCAAAATTTTGGATCATGTCCTATACTGTTTCCCGGTGGGTGGCTGAGACTTTGGTTAATTCTTCTTCCTGCCGGGAAATTAGAGTGACATGTGCCCGTCCAAATGCCTAACAGCTACTCTCTCATGGGTTCTCCCTCGTCCCTTCCATCCTCTGCCAAATTGGGAACCTGTGCAAACCAGGAGGTTAAAGGGCCTGTCTCTCCAAGTTGGGAGATTGATAGTAAGGCAGTTGGAAAGTCAAACTGGAGCACCAGGAGAGGGACTATTCATTGAGTTTTAGAAACCTTTCATATTCACAGTGTGTCCATTCTCTAGGTTTCCTGTACATGTTATAGCTGTAGTAATATTCCCTTGAACCTGGAGAGTTGGGACCCATGGAATGGGGGCCATGCATTATTGCTTGAAAGGGTCTGCATTTGCTCACCCAATCTCACCAATCCTCTCAGTCCCAAGTGTCCAGCCTTATGCCACATCCAGCTGTCATTGTAGATAGGGTCTTTCCAGGTTTCCTCAGACACCCTGAAGGAATTGTAAAGAATTTCCCTGTTTTTTGGTTTTGCTTTTGAAATTCCTTTTTATAGTGGGTTTGAGCTGATTCTCGCTGCCATGTTTATGCCACTCTAGACACACTTGATTCCCTTATGGAGTCATATCAATACATAGGTTTTAAGATTCTTACTAGTCAGATATATTCCTCTGCGGGAAATATGGGGTTTTGAGTCTCTTTCACTGAGGAAGGTGTAGGTCTTGTCTATTCCAAAGTTGGTTTTTGGAACGGTCCCTGTGCTTATATCAAACTCTGGTTTTATGCATCACCCGACCTCTCCATCCCCTTTATGCAGGCATAAGAGTGTTTTCTAAATGTGAGACTCTGTTCTCTTTCCTAACTCAGTTCACGTGTAGCCATGTTTACAGGATCTTCATAAGTGATATCTTATGATAAGTTTCTTTTTCTGTGTGACTTATTTCACTTAGAATCATCGTACCTGAATCCACTCACTTTGCTGCTACTGGTCTTATGACATTGATTTCATGGCTGAGGGATATTCCATCGTACGTAAGTACCACAATGTTTTGAACCATTTTTATATTTCCTGGGATATTTAAGGTGTACCCAAGTTGAGGTTCTTGTAGTCAGTGCAGCCCTAAATTTGGAGGTGGCTCTTTCTTATTGATTTTCAGTTTTCCCAAGGTATATTCCCTAGACTGGAAGTGGCCTTGGCTCTGTAGCTCTGTTGTTTACTTGTTTTAGGGAACACAATGCACTCCTCCAGTGAGGCAGTTGGCAATTTACATCCCGCCCATCAGCATAACAAGGCTCCCAGTTCTCCAGGGCCTGTCTTGCCTTTCTGGTTTTTACACATTTTGTGGATGTCCCTTTTGACCGGTGGGAAGTGATACTTCTTTGTAGTGCAGATTTGCATTGCCCGCTTGCTTGCTTGGCCAAAAAGGGCGTATGCGTTTTCTCCTGAATATATTCAGGAGAAAACGCATACGCCCTTTTTGGCCAAGTGCACCATTGTCCAAGTTGTGCCCCTCTTCCTGTGCTTTACAGGCGATTCCAAGGTACCTCTTGAAATCTGTTTCCTGCTATTTTGCCTCGCTTTCAAGTCCGCCTCGTTGACTTCCCTCAACAGATTTTTGGACGATAGTTGTCCTTTATCACTCTGCCAGTTTGTGAATTGCTGTGCCCCTGAGCTCCATTTCTCAACTCGTTTTTTGTGAGCTGAACACAAGTCCAAAATTTTGGATCATGTCCTATACTGGTTCCCGGTGGGTGGCTGAGACTTTGGTTAATTCTTCTTCCTGCCGGGAAATTAGAGTGACATGTGCCCGTCCAAATGCCTAACAGCTACTCTCTCATGGGTTCTCCCTCGTCCCTTCCATCCTCTGGCAAATTGGGAACCTGTGCAAACCAGGAGGTTAAAGGGCCTGTCTCTCCAAGTTGGGAGATTGATAGTAAGGCAGTTGGAAAGTCAAACTGGAGCACCAGGAGAGGGACTATTCGTTGAGTTTTAGAAACCTTTCGTATTCACAGTGTGTCCATTCTCTAGGTTTCCTGTACATGTTATAGCTGTAGTAATATTCCCTTGAACCTGGAGAGTTGGGACCCATGGAATGGGGGCCATGCATTATTGCTTGAAAGGGTCTGCATTTGCTCACCCAATCTCACCAATCCTCTCAGTCCCAAGTGTCCAGCCTTATGCCACATCCAGCTGTCATTGTAGATAGGGTCTTTCCAGGTTTCCTCAGACACCCTGAAGGAATTGTAAAGAATTTCCCTGTTTTTTGGTTTTGCTTTTGAAATTCCTTTTTATCGTGGGTTTGAGCTGATTCTCGCTGCCATGTTTATGCCACTCTAGACACACTTGATTCCCTTATGGAGTCATATCAATACATTGGTTTTAAGATTCTTACTAGTCAGATATATTCCTCTGCGGGAAATATGGGGTTTTGAGTCTCTTTCACTGAGGAAGGTGTAGGTCTTGTCTATTCCAAAGTTGGTTTTTGGAACGGTCCCTGTGCTTATATCAAACTCTGGTTTTATGCATCACCCGACCTCTCCATCCCCTTTATGCAGGCATAAGAGTGTTTTCTAAATGTGAGACTCTGTTCTCTTTCCTAACTCAGTTCACGTGTAGCCATGTTTACAGGATCTTCATAAGTGATATCTTATGATAAGTTTCTTTTTCTGTGTGACTTATTTCACTTAGAATCATCGTACCTGAATCCACTCACTTTGCTGCTACTGGTCTTATGACATTGATTTCATGGCTGAGGGATATTCCATCGTACGTAAGTACCACAATGTTTTGAACCATTTTTATATTTCCTGGGATATTTAAGGTGTACCCAAGTTGAGGTTCTTGTAGTCAGTGCAGCCCTAAATTTGGAGGTGGCTCTTTCTTATTGATTTTCAGTTTTCCCAAGGTATATTCCCTAGACTGGAAGTGGCCTTGGCTCTGTAGCTCTGTTGTTTACTTGTTTTAGGGAACACAATGCACTCCTCCAGTGAGGCAGTTGGCAATTTACATCCCGCCCATCAGCATAACAAGGCTCCCAGTTCTCCAGGGCCTGTCTTGCCTTTCTGGTTTTTACACATTTTGTGGATGTCCCTTTTGACCGGTGGGAAGTGATACTTCTTTGTAGTGCAGATTTGCATTGCCCGCTTGCTTGCTTGGCCAAAAAGGGCGTATGCGTTTTCTCCTGAATATATTCAGGAGAAAACGCATACGCCCTTTTTGGCCAAGTGCACCATTGTCCAAGTTGTGCCCCTCTTCCTGTGCTTTACAGGCGATTCCAAGGTACCTCTTGAAATCTGTTTCCTGCTATTTTGCCTCGCTTTCAAGTCCGCCTCGTTGACTTCCCTCAACAGATTTTTGGACGATAGTTGTCCTTTATCACTCTGCCAGTTTGTGAATTGCTGTGCCCCTGAGCTCCATTTCTCAACTCGTTTTTTGTGAGCTGAACACAAATCCAAAATTTTGGATCATGTCCTATACTGGTTCCCGGTGGGTGGCTGAGACTTTTGTTAATTCTTCTTCCTGCCGGGAAGTTAGAGTGACATGTGCCCGTCCAAATGCCTAACAGCTACTCTCTCATGGGTTCTCCCTCGTCCCTTCCATCCTCTGGCAAATTGGGAACCTGTGCAAACCAGGAGGTTAAAGGGCCTGTCTCTCCAAGTTGGGAGATTGATAGTAAGGCAGTTGGAAAGTCAAACTGGAGCACCAGGAGAGGGACTATTCGTTGAGTTTTAGAAACCTTTCGTATTCACAGTGTGTCCATTCTCTAGGTTTCCTGTACATGTTATAGCTGTAGTAATATTCCCTTGAACCTGGAGAGTTGGGACCCATTGAATGGGGGCCATGCATTATTGCTTGAAAGGGTCTGCATTTGCTCACCCAATCTCACCAATCCTCTCAGTCCCAAGTGTCCAGCCTTATGCCACATCCAGCTGTCATTGTAGATAGGGTCTTTCCAGGTTTCCTCAGACACCCTGAAGGAATTGTAAAGAATTTCCCTGTTTTTTGGTTTTGCTTTTGAAATTCCTTTTTATCGTGGGTTTGAGCTGATTCTCGCTGCCATGTTTATGCCACTCTAGACACACTTGATTCCCTTATGGAGTCATATCAATACATTGGTTTTAAGATTCTTACTAGTCAGATATATTCCTCTGCGGGAAATATGGGGTTTTGAGTCTCTTTCACTGAGGAAGGTGTAGGTCTTGTCTATTCCAAAGTTGGTTTTTGGAACGGTCCCTGTGCTTATATCAAACTCTGGTTTTATGCATCACCCGACCTCTCCATCCCCTTTATGCAGGCATAAGAGTGTTTTCTAAATGTGAGACTCTGTTCTCTTTCCTAACTCAGTTCACGTGTAGCCATGTTTACAGGATCTTCATAAGTGATATCTTATGATAAGTTTCTTTTTCTGTGTGACTTATTTCACTTAGAATCATCGTACCTGAATCCACTCACTTTGCTGCTACTGGTCTTATGACATTGATTTCATGGCTGAGGGATATTCCATCGTACGTAAGTACCACAATGTTTTGAACCATTTTTATATTTCCTGGGATATTTAAGGTGTACCCAAGTTGAGGTTCTTGTAGTCAGTGCAGCCCTAAATTTGGAGGTGGCTCTTTCTTATTGATTTTCAGTTTTCCCAAGGTATATTCCCTAGACTGGAAGTGGCCTTGGCTCTGTAGCTCTGTTGTTTACTTGTTTTAGGGAACACAATGCACTCCTCCAGTGAGGCAGTTGGCAATTTACATCCCGCCCATCAGCATAACAAGGCTCCCAGTTCTCCAGGGCCTGTCTTGCCTTTCTGGTTTTTACACATTTTGTGGATGTCCCTTTTGACCGGTGGGAAGTGATACTTCTTTGTAGTGCAGATTTGCATTGCCCGCTTGCTTGCTTGGCCAAAAAGGGCGTATGCGTTTTCTCCTGAATATATTCAGGAGAAAACGCATACGCCCTTTTTGGCCAAGTGCACCATTGTCCAAGTTGTGCCCCTCTTCCTGTGCTTTACAGGCGATTCCAAGGTACCTCTTGAAATCTGTTTCCTGCTATTTTGCCTCGCTTTCAAGTCCGCCTCGTTGACTTCCCTCAACAGATTTTTGGACGATAGTTGTCCTTTATCACTCTGCCAGTTTGTGAATTGCTGTGCCCCTGAGCTCCATTTCTCAACTCGTTTTTTGTGAGCTGAACGCAAGTCCAAAATTTTGGATCATGTCCTATACTGGTTCCCGGTGGGTGGCTGAGACTTTGGTTAATTCTTCTTCCTGCCGGGAAATTAGAGTGACATGTGCCCGTCCAAATGCCTAACAGCTACTCTCTCATGGGTTCTCCCTCGTCCCTTCCATCCTCTGCCAAATTGGGAACCTGTGCAAACCAGGAGGTTAAAGGGCCTGTCTCTCCAAGTTGGGAGATTGATAGTAAGGCAGTTGGAAAGTCAAACTGGAGCACCAGGAGAGGGACTATTCATTGAGTTTTAGAAACCTTTCGGATTCACAGTGTGTCCATTCTCTAGGTTTCCTGTACATGTTATAGCTGTAGTAATATTCCCTTGAACCTGGAGAGTTGGGACCCATGGAATGGGGGCCATGCATTATTGCTTGAAAGGGTCTGCATTTGCTCACCCAATCTCACCAATCCTCTCAGTCCCAAGTGTCCAGCCTTATGCCACATCCAGCTGTCATTGTAGATAGGGTCTTTCCAGGTTTCCTCAGACACCCTGAAGGAATTGTAAAGAATTTCCCTGTTTTTTGGTTTTGCTTTTGAAATTCCTTTTTATCGTGGGTTTGAGCTGATTCTCGCTGCCATGTTTATGCCACTCTAGACACACTTGATTCCCTTATGGAGACATATCAATACATAGGTTTTAAGATTCTTACTAGTCAGATATATTCCTCTGCGGGAAATATGGGGTTTTGAGTCTCTTTCACTGAGGAAGGTGTCGGTCTTGTCAATTCCAAAGTTGGTTTTTGAAACGGTCCCTGTGCTTATATCAAACTCTGGTTTTATGCATCACCCCACCTCTCCTTCCCCTTTATGCAGGCATAAGAGTGTTTTCTAAATGTGAGACTCTGTTCTCTTTCCTAACTCAGTTCACGTGTAGCCATGTTTACAGGATCTTCATAAGTGATATCTTATGATAAGTTTCTTTTTCTGTGTGACTTATTTCACTTAGAATCATCGTACCTGAATCCACTCACTTTGCTGCTACTGGTCTTATGACATTGATTTCATGGCTGAGGGATATTCCATCGTACGTAAGTACCACAATGTTTTGAACCATTTTTATATTTCCTGGGATATTTAAGGTGTACCCAAGTTGAGGTTCTTGTAGTCAGTGCAGCCCTAAATTTGGAGGTGGCTCTTTCTTATTGATTTTCAGTTTTCCCAAGGTATATTCCCTAGACTGGAAGTGGCCTTGACTCTGTAGCTCTGTTGTTTACTTGTTTTAGGGAACACAATGCACTCCTCCAGTGAGGCAGTTGGCAATTTACATCCCACCCATCAGCATAACAAGGCTCCCAGTTCTCCAGGGCCTGTCTTGCCTTTCTGGTTTTTACACATTTTGTGGATGTCCCTTTTGACCGGTGGGAAGTGATACTTCTTTGTAGTGCAGATTTGCATTGCCCGCTTGCTTGCTTGGCCAAAAAGGGCGTATGCGTTTTCTCCTGAATATATTCAGGAGAAAACGCATACGCCCTTTTTGGCCAAGTGCACCATTGTCCAAGTTGTGCCCCTCTTCCTGTGCTTTACAGGCGATTCCAAGGTACCTCTTGAAATCTGTTTCCTGCTATTTTGCCTCGCTTTCAAGTCCGCCTCGTTGACTTCCCTCAACAGATTTTTGGACGATAGTTGTCCTTTATCACTCTGCCAGTTTGTGAATTGCTGTGCCCCTGAGCTCCATTTCTCAACTCGTTTTTTGTGAGCTGAACGCAAGTCCAAAATTTTGGATCATGTCCTATACTGGTTCCCGGTGGGTGGCTGAGACTTTGGTTAATTCTTCTTCCTGCCGGGAAATTAGAGTGACATGTGCCCGTCCAAATGCCTAACAGCTACTCTCTCATGGGTTCTCCCTCGTCCCTTCCATCCTCTGGCAAATTGGGAACCTGTGCAAACCAGGAGGTTAAAGGGCCTGTCTCTCCAAGTTGGGAGATTGATAGTAAGGCAGTTGGAAAGTCAAACTGGAGCACCAGGAGAGGGACTATTCGTTGAGTTTTAGAAACATTTCGTATTCACAGTGTGTCCATTCTCTAGGTTTCCTGTACATGTTATAGCTGTAGTAATATTCCCTTGAACATGGAGAGTTGGGACGCATGGAATGGGGGCCATGCATTATTGCTTGAAAGGGTCTGCATTCGCTCACCCAATCTCACCAATCCTCTCAGTCCCAAGTGTCCAGCCTTATGCCACATCCAGCTGTCATTGTAGATAGGGTCTTTCCAGGTTTCCTCAGACACCCTGAAGGAATTGTAAAGAATTTCCCTGTTTTTTGGTTTTGCTTTTGAAATTCCTTTTTATAGTGGGTTTGAGCTGATTCTCGCTGCCATGTTTATGCCACTCTAGACACACTTGATTCCCTTATGGAGTCATATCAATACATAGGTTTTAAGATTCTTACTAGTCAGATATATTCCTCTGCGGGAAATATGGGGTTTTGAGTCTCTTTCACTGAGGAAGGTGTAGGTCTTGTCTATTCCAAAGTTGGTTTTTGGAACGGTCCCTGTGCTTATATCAAACTCTGGTTTTATGCATCACCCGACCTCTCCATCCCCTTTATGCAGGCATAAGAGTGTTTTCTAAATGTGAGACTCTGTTCTCTTTCCTAACTCAGTTCACGTGTAGCCATGTTTACAGGATCTTCATAAGTGATATCTTATGATAAGTTTCTTTTTCTGTGTGACTTATTTCACTTAGAATCATCGTACCTGAATCCACTCACTTTGCTGCTACTGGTCTTATGACATTGATTTCATGGCTGAGGGATATTCCATCGTACGTAAGTACCACAATGTTTTGAACCATTTTTATATTTCCTGGGATATTTAAGGTGTACCCAAGTTGAGGTTCTTGTAGTCAGTGCAGCCCTAAATTTGGAGGTGGCTCTTTCTTATTGATTTTCAGTTTTCCCAAGGTATATTCCCTAGACTGGAAGTGGCCTTGGCTCTGTAGCTCTGTTGTTTACTTGTTTTAGGGAACACAATGCACTCCTCCAGTGAGGCAGTTGGCAATTTACATCCCGCCCATCAGCATAACAAGGCTCCCAGTTCTCCAGGGCCTGTCTTGCCTTTCTGGTTTTTACACATTTTGTGGATGTCCCTTTTGACCGGTGGGAAGTGATACTTCTTTGTAGTGCAGATTTGCATTGCCCGCTTGCTTGCTTGGCCAAAAAGGGCGTATGCGTTTTCTCCTGAATATATTCAGGAGAAAACGCATACGCCCTTTTTGGTCAAGTGCACCATTGTCCAAGTTGTGCCCCTCTTCCTGTGCTTTACAGGCGATTCCAAGGTACCTCTTGAAATCTGTTTCCTGCTATTTTGCCTCGCTTTCAAGTCCGCCTCGTTGACTTCCCTCAACAGATTTTTGGACGATAGTTGTCCTTTATCACTCTGCCAGTTTGTGAATTGCTGTGCCCCTGAGCTCCATTTCTCAACTCGTTTTTTGTGAGCTGAACGCAAGTCCAAAATTTTGGATCATGTCCTATACTGGTTCCCGGTGGGTGGCTGAGACTTTGGTTAATTCTTCTTCCTGCCGGGAAATTAGAGTGACATGTGCCCGTCCAAATGCCTAACAGCTACTCTCTCATGGGTTCTCCCTCGTCCCTTCCATCCTCTGCCAAATTGGGAACCTGTGCAAACCAGGAGGTTAAAGGGCCTGTCTCTCCAAGTTGGGAGATTGATAGTAAGGCAGTTAGAAAGTCAAACTGGAGCACCAGGAGAGGGACTATTCGTTGAGTTTTAGAAACCTTTCGTATTCACAGTGTGTCCATTCTCTAGGTTTCCTGTACATGTTATAGCTGTAGTAATATTCCCTTGAACCTGGAGAGTTGGGACCCATGGAATGTGGGCCATGCATTATTGCTTGAAAGGGTCTGCATTTGCTCACCCAATCTCACCAATCCTCTCAGTCCCAAGTGTCCAGCCTTATGCCACATCCAGCTGTCATTGTAGATAGGGTCTTTCCAGGTTTCCTCAGACACCCTGAAGGAATTGTAAAGAATTTCCCTGTTTTTTGGTTTTGCTTTTGAAATTCCTTTTTATCGTGGGTTTGAGCTGATTCTCGCTGCCATGTTTAAGCCACTCTAGACACACTTGATTCCCTTATGGAGACATATCAATACATAGGTTTTAAGATTCTTACTAGTCAGATATATTCCTCTGCGGGAAATATGGGGTTTTGAGTCTCTTTCACTGAGGAAGGTGTCGGTCTTGTCAATTCCAAAGTTGGTTTTTGAAACGGTCCCTGTGCTTATATCAAACTCTGGTTTTATGCATCACCCCACCTCTCCTTCCCCTTTATGCAGGCATAAGAGTGTTTTCTAAATGTGAGACTCTGTTCTCTTTCCTAACTCAATTCACGTGTAGCCATGTTTACAGGATCTTCATAAGTGATATCTTATGATAAGTTTCTTTTTCTGTGTGACTTATTTCACTTAGAATCATCGTACCTGAATCCACTCACTTTGCTGCTACTGGTCTTATGACATTGATTTCATGGCTGAGGGATATTCCATCGTACGTAAGTACCACAATGTTTTGAACCATTTTTATATTTCCTGGGATATTTAAGGTGTACCCAAGTTGAGGTTCTTGTAGTCAGTGCAGCCCTAAATTTGGAGGTGGCTCTTTCTTATTGATTTTCAGTTTTCCCAAGGTATATTCCCTAGACTGGAAGTGGCCTTGGCTCTGTAGCTCTGTTGTTTACTTGTTTTAGGGAACACAATGCACTCCTCCAGTGAGGCAGTTGGCAATTGACATCCCGCCCATCAGCATAACAAGGCTCCCAGTTCTCCAGGGCCTGTCTTGCCTTTCTGGTTTTTACACATTTTGTGGATGTCCCTTTTGACCGGTGGGAAGTGATACTTCTTTGTAGTGCAGATTTGCATTGCCCGCTTGCTTGCTTGGCCAAAAAGGGCGTATGCGTTTTCTCCTGAATATATTCAGGAGAAAACGCATACGCCCTTTTTGGCCAAGTGCACCATTGTCCAAGTTGTGCCCCTCTTCCTGTGCTTTACAGGCGATTCCAAGGTACCTCTTGAAATCTGTTTCCTGCTATTTTGCCTCGCTTTCAAGTCCGCCTCGTTGACTTCCCTCAACAGATTTTTGGACGATAGTTGTCCTTTATCACTCTGCCAGTTTGTGAATTGCTGTGCCCCTGAGCTCCATTTCTCAACTCGTTTTTTGTGAGCTGAACGCAAGTCCAAAATTTTGGATCATGTCCTATACTGGTTCCCGGTGGGTGGCTGAGACTTTGGTTAATTCTTCTTCCTGCCGGGAAATTAGAGTGACATGTGCCCGTCCAAATGCCTAACAGCTACTCTCTCATGGGTTCTCCCTCGTCCCTTCCATCCTCTGGCAAATTGGGAACCTGTGCAAACCAGGAGGTTAAAGGGCCTGTCTCTCCAAGTTGGGAGATTGATAGTAAGGCAGTTGGAAAGTCAAACTGGAGCACCAGGAGAGGGACTATTCGTTGAGTTTTAGAAACATTTCGTATTCACAGTGTGTCCATTCTCTAGGTTTCCTGTACATGTTATAGCTGTAGTAATATTCCCTTTAACATGGAGAGTTGGGACCCATGGAATGGGGGCCATGCATTATTGCTTGAAAGGGTCTGCATTCGCTCACCCAATCTCACCAATCCTCTCAGTCCCAAGTGTCCAGCCTTATGCCACATCCAGCTGTCATTGTAGATAGGGTCTTTCCAGGTTTCCTCAGACACCCTGAAGGAATTGTAAAGAATTTCCCTGTTTTTTGGTTTTGCTTTTGAAATTCCTTTTTATAGTGGGTTTGAGCTGATTCTCGCTGCCATGTTTATGCCACTCTAGACACACTTGATTCCCTTATGGAGTCATATCAATACATAGGTTTTAAGATTCTTACTAGTCAGATATATTCCTCTGCGGGAAATATGGGGTTTTGAGTCTCTTTCACTGAGGAAGGTGTAGGTCTTGTCTATTCCAAAGTTGGTTTTTGGAACGGTCCCTGTGCTTATATCAAACTCTGGTTTTATGCATCACCCGACCTCTCCATCCCCTTTATGCAGGCATAAGAGTGTTTTCTAAATGTGAGACTCTGTTCTCTTTCCTAACTCAGTTCACGTGTAGCCATGTTTACAGGATCTTCATAAGTGATATCTTATGATAAGTTTCTTTTTCTGTGTGACTTATTTCACTTAGAATCATCGTACCTGAATCCACTCACTTTGCTGCTACTGGTCTTATGACATTGATTTCATGGCTGAGGGATATTCCATCGTACGTAAGTACCACAATGTTTTGAACCATTTTTATATTTCCTGGGATATTTAAGGTGTACCCAAGTTGAGGTTCTTGTAGTCAGTGCAGCCCTAAATTTGGAGGTGGCTCTTTCTTATTGATTTTCAGTTTTCCCAAGGTATATTCCCTAGACTGGAAGTGGCCTTGGCTCTGTAGCTCTGTTGTTTACTTGTTTTAGGGAACACAATGCACTCCTCCAGTGAGGCAGTTGGCAATTTACATCCCGCCCATCAGCATAACAAGGCTCCCAGTTCTCCAGGGCCTGTCTTGCCTTTCTGGTTTTTACACATTTTGTGGATGTCCCTTTTGACCGGTGGGAAGTGATACTTCTTTGTAGTGCAGATTTGCATTGCCCGCTTGCTTGCTTGGCCAAAAAGGGCGTATGCGTTTTCTCCTGAATATATTCAGGAGAAAACGCATACGCCCTTTTTGGCCAAGTGCACCATTGTCCAAGTTGTGCCCCTCTTCCTGTGCTTTACAGGCGATTCCAAGGTACCTCTTGAAATCTGTTTCCTGCTATTTTGCCTCGCTTTCAAGTCCGCCTCGTTGACTTCCCTCAACAGATTTTTGGACGATAGTTGTCCTTTATCACTCTGCCAGTTTGTGAATTGCTGTGCCCCTGAGCTCCATTTCTCAACTCGTTTTTTGTGAGCTGAACGCAAGTCCAAAATTTTGGATCATGTCCTATACTGGTTCCCGGTGGGTGGCTGAGACTTTGGTTAATTCTTCTTCCTGCCGGGAAATTAGAGTGACATGTGCCCGTCCAAATGCCTAACAGCTACTCTCTCATGGGTTCTCCCTCGTCCCTTCCATCCTCTGCCAAATTGGGAACCTGTGCAAACCAGGAGGTTAAAGGGCCTGTCTCTCCAAGTTGGGAGATTGATAGTAAGGCAGTTGGAAAGTCAAACTGGAGCACCAGGAGAGGGACTATTCATTGAGTTTTAGAAACCTTTCGGATTCACAGTGTGTCCATTCTCTAGGTTTCCTGTACATGTTATAGCTGTAGTAATATTCCCTTGAACCTGGAGAGTTGGGACCCATGGAATGGGGGCCATGCATTATTGCTTGAAAGGGTCTGCATTTGCTCACCCAATCTCACCAATCCTCTCAGTCCCAAGTGTCCAGCCTTATGCCACATCCAGCTGTCATTGTAGATAGGGTCTTTCCAGGTTTCCTCAGACACCCTGAAGGAATTGTAAAGAATTTCCCTGTTTTTTGGTTTTGCTTTTGAAATTCCTTTTTATCGTGGGTTTGAGCTGATTCTCGCTGCCATGTTTATGCCACTCTAGACACACTTGATTCCCTTATGGAGACATATCAATACATAGGTTTTAAGATTCTTACTAGTCAGATATATTCCTCTGCGGGAAATATGGGGTTTTGAGTCTCTTTCACTGAGGAAGGTGTCGGTCTTGTCAATTCCAAAGTTGGTTTTTGAAACGGTCCCTGTGCTTATATCAAACTCTGGTTTTATGCATCACCCCACCTCTCCTTCCCCTTTATGCAGGCATAAGAGTGTTTTCTAAATGTGAGACTCTGTTCTCTTTCCTAACTCAATTCACGTGTAGCCATGTTTACAGGATCTTCATAAGTGATATCTTATGATAAGTTTCTTTTTCTGTGTGACTTATTTCACTTAGAATCATCGTACCTGAATCCACTCACTTTGCTGCTACTGGTCTTATGACATTGATTTCATGGCTGAGGGATATTCCATCGTACGTAAGTACCACAATGTTTTGAACCATTTTTATATTTCCTGGGATATTTAAGGTGTACCCAAGTTGAGGTTCTTGTAGTCAGTGCAGCCCTAAATTTGGAGGTGGCTCTTTCTTATTGATTTTCAGTTTTCCCAAGGTATATTCCCTAGACTGGAAGTGGCCTTGACTCTGTAGCTCTGTTGTTTACTTGTTTTAGGGAACACAATGCACTCCTCCAGTGAGGCAGTTGGCAATTAACATCCCGCCCATCAGCATAACAAGGCTCCCAGTTCTCCAGGGCCTGTCTTGCCTTTCTGGTTTTTACACATTTTGTGGATGTCCCTTTTGACCGGTGGGAAGTGATACTTCTTTGTAGTGCAGATTTGCATTGCCCGCTTGCTTGCTTGGCCAAAAAGGGCGTATGCGTTTTCTCCTGAATATATTCAGGAGAAAACGCATACGCCCTTTTTGGCCAAGTGCACCATTGTCCAAGTTGTGCCCCTCTTCCTGTGCTTTACAGGCGATTCCAAGGTACCTCTTGAAATCTGTTTCCTGCTATTTTGCCTCGCTTTCAAGTCCGCCTCGTTGACTTCCCTCAACAGATTTTTGGACGATAGTTGTCCTTTATCACTCTGCCAGTTTGTGAATTGCTGTGCCCCTGAGCTCCATTTCTCAACTCGTTTTTTGTGAGCTGAACGCAAGTCCAAAATTTTGGATCATGTCCTATACTGGTTCCCGGTGGGTGGCTGAGACTTTGGTTAATTCTTCTTCCTGCCGGGAAATTAGAGTGACATGTGCCCGTCCAAATGCCTAACAGCTACTCTCTCATGGGTTCTCCCTCGTCCCTTCCATCCTCTGGCAAATTGGGAACCTGTGCAAACCAGGAGGTTAAAGGGCCTGTCTCTCCAAGTTGGGAGATTGATAGTAAGGCAGTTGGAAAGTCAAACTGGAGCACCAGGAGAGGGACTATTCGTTGAGTTTTAGAAACATTTCGTATTCACAGTGTGTCCATTCTCTAGGTTTCCTGTACATGTTATAGCTGTAGTAATATTCCCTTGAACATGGAGAGTTGGGACCCATGGAATGGGGGCCATGCATTATTGCTTGAAAGGGTCTGCATTCGCTCACCCAATCTCACCAATCCTCTCAGTCCCAAGTGTCCAGCCTTATGCCACATCCAGCTGTCATTGTAGATAGGGTCTTTCCAGGTTTCCTCAGACACCCTGAAGGAATTGTAAAGAATTTCCCTGTTTTTTGGTTTTGCTTTTGAAATTCCTTTTTATAGTGGGTTTGAGCTGATTCTCGCTGCCATGTTTATGCCACTCTAGACACACTTGATTCCCTTATGGAGTCATATCAATACATAGGTTTTAAGATTCTTACTAGTCAGATATATTCCTCTGCGGGAAATATGGGGTTTTGAGTCTCTTTCACTGAGGAAGGTGTAGGTCTTGTCTATTCCAAAGTTGGTTTTTGGAACGGTCCCTGTGCTTATATCAAACTCTGGTTTTATGCATCACCCGACCTCTCCATCCCCTTTATGCAGGCATAAGAGTGTTTTCTAAATGTGAGACTCTGTTCTCTTTCCTAACTCAGTTCACGTGTAGCCATGTTTACAGGATCTTCATAAGTGATATCTTATGATAAGTTTCTTTTTCTGTGTGACTTATTTCACTTAGAATCATCGTACCTGAATCCACTCACTTTGCTGCTACTGGTCTTATGACATTGATTTCATGGCTGAGGGATATTCCATCGTACGTAAGTACCACAATGTTTTGAACCATTTTTATATTTCCTGGGATATTTAAGGTGTACCCAAGTTGAGGTTCTTGTAGTCAGTGCAGCCCTAAATTTGGAGGTGGCTCTTTCTTATTGATTTTCAGTTTTCCCAAGGTATATTCCCTAGACTGGAAGTGGCCTTGGCTCTGTAGCTCTGTTGTTTACTTGTTTTAGGGAACACAATGCACTCCTCCAGTGAGGCAGTTGGCAATTTACATCCCGCCCATCAGCATAACAAGGCTCCCAGTTCTCCAGGGCCTGTCTTGCCTTTCTGGTTTTTACACATTTTGTGGATGTCCCTTTTGACCGGTGGGAAGTGATACTTCTTTGTAGTGCAGATTTGCATTGCCCGCTTGCTTGCTTGGCCAAAAAGGGCGTATGCGTTTTCTCCTGAATATATTCAGGAGAAAACGCATACGCCCTTTTTGGCCAAGTGCACCATTGTCCAAGTTGTGCCCCTCTTCCTGTGCTTTACAGGCGATTCCAAGGTACCTCTTGAAATCTGTTTCCTGCTATTTTGCCTCGCTTTCAAGTCCGCCTCGTTGACTTCCCTCAACAGATTTTTGGACGATAGTTGTCCTTTATCACTCTGCCAGTTTGTGAATTGCTGTGCCCCTGAGCTCCATTTCTCAACTCGTTTTTTGTGAGCTGAACGCAAGTCCAAAATTTTGGATCATGTCCTATACTGGTTCCCGGTGGGTGGCTGAGACTTTGGTTAATTCTTCTTCCTGCCGGGAAATTAGAGTGACATGTGCCCGTCCAAATGCCTAACAGCTACTCTCTCATGGGTTCTCCCTCGTCCCTTCCATCCTCTGCCAAATTGGGAACCTGTGCAAACCAGGAGGTTAAAGGGCCTGTCTCTCCAAGTTGGGAGATTGATAGTAAGGCAGTTGGAAAGTCAAACTGGAGCACCAGGAGAGGGACTATTCATTGAGTTTTAGAAACCTTTCGGATTCACAGTGTGTCCATTCTCTAGGTTTCCTGTACATGTTATAGCTGTAGTAATATTCCCTTGAACCTGGAGAGTTGGGACCCATGGAATGGGGGCCATGCATTATTGCTTGAAAGGGTCTGCATTTGCTCACCCAATCTCACCAATCCTCTCAGTCCCAAGTGTCCAGCCTTATGCCACATCCAGCTGTCATTGTAGATAGGGTCTTTCCAGGTTTCCTCAGACACCCTGAAGGAATTGTAAAGAATTTCCCTGTTTTTTGGTTTTGCTTTTGAAATTCCTTTTTATCGTGGGTTTGAGCTGATTCTCGCTGCCATGTTTATGCCACTCTAGACACACTTGATTCCCTTATGGAGACATATCAATACATAGGTTTTAAGATTCTTACTAGTCAGATATATTCCTCTGCGGGAAATATGGGGTTTTGAGTCTCTTTCACTGAGGAAGGTGTCGGTCTTGTCAATTCCAAAGTTGGTTTTTGAAACGGTCCCTGTGCTTATATCAAACTCTGGTTTTATGCATCACCCCACCTCTCCTTCCCCTTTATGCAGGCATAAGAGTGTTTTCTAAATGTGAGACTCTGTTCTCTTTCCTAACTCAATTCACGTGTAGCCATGTTTACAGGATCTTCATAAGTGATATCTTATGATAAGTTTCTTTTTCTGTGTGACTTATTTCACTTAGAATCATCGTACCTGAATCCACTCACTTTGCTGCTACTGGTCTTATGACATTGATTTCATGGCTGAGGGATATTCCATCGTACGTAAGTACCACAATGTTTTGAACCATTTTTATATTTCCTGGGATATTTAAGGTGTACCCAAGTTGAGGTTCTTGTAGTCAGTGCAGCCCTAAATTTGGAGGTGGCTCTTTCTTATTGATTTTCAGTTTTCCCAAGGTATATTCCCTAGACTGGAAGTGGCCTTGACTCTGTAGCTCTGTTGTTTACTTGTTTTAGGGAACACAATGCACTCCTCCAGTGAGGCAGTTGGCAATTTACATCCCACCCATCAGCATAACAAGGCTCCCAGTTCTCCAGGGCCTGTCTTGCCTTTCTGGTTTTTACACATTTTGTGGATGTCCCTTTTGACCGGTGGGAAGTGATACTTCTTTGTAGTGCAGATTTGCATTGCCCGCTTGCTTGCTTGGCCAAAAAGGGCGTATGCGTTTTCTCCTGAATATATTCAGGAGAAAACGCATACGCCCTTTTTGGCCAAGTGCACCATTGTCCAAGTTGTGCCCCTCTTCCTGTGCTTTACAGGCGATTCCAAGGTACCTCTTGAAATCTGTTTCCTGCTATTTTGCCTCGCTTTCAAGTCCGCCTCGTTGACTTCCCTCAACAGATTTTTGGACGATAGTTGTCCTTTATCACTCTGCCAGTTTGTGAATTGCTGTGCCCCTGAGCTCCATTTCTCAACTCGTTTTTTGTGAGCTGAACGCAAGTCCAAAATTTTGGATCATGTCCTATACTGGTTCCCGGTGGGTGGCTGAGACTTTGGTTAATTCTTCTTCCTGCCGGGAAATTAGAGTGACATGTGCCCGTCCAAATGCCTAACAGCTACTCTCTCATGGGTTCTCCCTCGTCCCTTCCATCCTCTGGCAAATTGGGAACCTGTGCAAACCAGGAGGTTAAAGGGCCTGTCTCTCCAAGTTGGGAGATTGATAGTAAGACAGTTGGAAAGTCAAACTGGAGCACCAGGAGAGGGACTATTCGTTGAGTTTTAGAAACATTTCGTATTCACAGTGTGTCCATTCTCTAGGTTTCCTGTACATGTTATAGCTGTAGTAATATTCCCTTGAACATGGAGAGTTGGGACCCATGGAATGGGGGCCATGCATTATTGCTTGAAAGGGTCTGCATTCGCTCACCCAATCTCACCAATCCTCTCAGTCCCAAGTGTCCAGCCTTATGCCACATCCAGCTGTCATTGTAGATAGGGTCTTTCCAGGTTTCCTCAGACACCCTGAAGGAATTGTAAAGAATTTCCCTGTTTTTTGGTTTTGCTTTTGAAATTCCTTTTTATAGTGGGTTTGAGCTGATTCTCGCTGCCATGTTTATGCCACTCTAGACACACTTGATTCCCTTATGGAGTCATATCAATACATTGGTTTTAAGATTCTTACTAGTCAGATATATTCCTCTGCGGGAAATATGGGGTTTTGAGTCTCTTTCACTGAGGAAGGTGTAGGTCTTGTCTATTCCAAAGTTGGTTTTTGGAACGGTCCCTGTGCTTATATCAAACTCTGGTTTTATACATCACCCGACCTCTCCATCCCCTTTATGCAGGCATAAGAGTGTTTTCTAAATGTGAGACTCTGTTCTCTTTCCTAACTCAGTTCACGTGTAGCCATGTTTACAGGATCTTCATAAGTGATATCTTATGATAAGTTTCTTTTTCTGTGTGACTTATTTCACTTAGAATCATCGTACCTGAATCCACTCACTTTGCTGCTACTGGTCTTATGACATTGATTTCATGGCTGAGGGATATTCCATCGTACGTAAGTACCACAATGTTTTGAACCATTTTTATATTTCCTGGGATATTTAAGGTGTACCCAAGTTGAGGTTCTTGTAGTCAGTGCAGCCCTAAATTTGGAGGTGGCTCTTTCTTATTGATTTTCAGTTTTCCCAAGGTATATTCCCTAGACTGGAAGTGGCCTTGGCTCTGTAGCTCTGTTGTTTACTTGTTTTAGGGAACACAATGCACTCCTCCAGTGAGGCAGTTGGCAATTTACATCCCGCCCATCAGCATAACAAGGCTCCCAGTTCTCCAGGGCCTGTCTTGCCTTTCTGGTTTTTACACATTTTGTGGATGTCCCTTTTGACCGGTGGGAAGTGATACTTCTTTGTAGTGCAGATTTGCATTGCCCGCTTGCTTGCTTGGCCAAAAAGGGCGTATGCGTTTTCTCCTGAATATATTCAGGAGAAAACGCATACGCCCTTTTTGGCCAAGTGCACCATTGTCCAAGTTGTGCCCCTCTTCCTGTGCTTTACAGGCGATTCCAAGGTACCTCTTGAAATCTGTTTCCTGCTATTTTGCCTCGCTTTCAAGTCCGCCTCGTTGACTTCCCTCAACAGATTTTTGGACGATAGTTGTCCTTTATCACTCTGCCAGTTTGTGAATTGCTGTGCCCCTGAGCTCCATTTCTCAACTCGTTTTTTGTGAGCTGAACGCAAGTCCAAAATTTTGGATCATGTCCTATACTGGTTCCCGGTGGGTGGCTGAGACTTTGGTTAATTCTTCTTCCTGCCGGGAAATTAGAGTGACATGTGCCCGTCCAAATGCCTAACAGCTACTCTCTCATGGGTTCTCCCTCGTCCCTTCCATCCTCTGCCAAATTGGGAACCTGTGCAAACCAGGAGGTTAAAGGGCCTGTCTCTCCAAGTTGGGAGATTGATAGTAAGGCAGTTAGAAAGTCAAACTGGAGCACCGGGAGAGGGACTATTCGTTGAGTTTTAGAAACCTTTCGTATTCACAGTGTGTCCATTCTCTAGGTTTCCTGTACATGTTATAGCTGTAGTAATATTCCCTTGAACCTGGAGAGTTGGGACCCATGGAATGTGGGCCATGCATTATTGCTTGAAAGGGTCTGCATTTGCTCACCCAATCTCACCAATCCTCTCAGTCCCAAGTGTCCAGCCTTATGCCACATCCAGCTGTCATTGTAGATAGGGTCTTTCCAGGTTTCCTCAGACACCCTGAAGGAATTGTAAAGAATTTCCCTGTTTTTTGGTTTTGCTTTTGAAATTCCTTTTTATCGTGGGTTTGAGCTGATTCTCGCTGCCATGTTTATGCCACTCTAGACACACTTGATTCCCTTATGGAGACATATCAATACATAGGTTTTAAGATTCTTACTAGTCAGATATATTCCTCTGCGGGAAATATGGGGTTTTGAGTCTCTTTCACTGAGGAAGGTGTCGGTCTTGTCAATTCCAAAGTTGGTTTTTGAAACGGTCCCTGTGCTTATATCAAACTCTGGTTTTATGCATCACCCCACCTCTCCTTCCCCTTTATGCAGGCATAAGAGTGTTTTCTAAATGTGAGACTCTGTTCTCTTTCCTAACTCAATTCACGTGTAGCCATGTTTACAGGATCTTCATAAGTGATATCTTATGATAAGTTTCTTTTTCTGTGTGACTTATTTCACTTAGAATCATCGTACCTGAATCCACTCACTTTGCTGCTACTGGTCTTATGACATTGATTTCATGGCTGAGGGATATTCCATCGTACGTAAGTACCACAATGTTTTGAACCATTTTTATATTTCCTGGGATATTTAAGGTGTACCCAAGTTGAGGTTCTTGTAGTCAGTGCAGCCCTAAATTTGGAGGTGGCTCTTTCTTATTGATTTTCAGTTTTCCCAAGGTATATTCCCTAGACTGGAAGTGGCCTTGGCTCTGTAGCTCTGTTGTTTACTTGTTTTAGGGAACACAATGCACTCCTCCAGTGAGGCAGTTGGCAATTGACATCCCGCCCATCAGCATAACAAGGCTCCCAGTTCTCCAGGGCCTGTCTTGCCTTTCTGGTTTTTACACATTTTGTGGATGTCCCTTTTGACCGGTGGGAAGTGATACTACTTTGTAGTGCAGATTTGCATTGCCCGCTTGCTTGCTTGGCCAAAAAGGGCGTATGCGTTTTCTCCTGAATATATTCAGGAGAAAACGCATACGCCCTTTTTGGCCAAGTGCACCATTGTCCAAGTTGTGCCCCTCTTCCTGTGCTTTACAGGCGATTCCAAGGTACCTCTTGAAATCTGTTTCCTGCTATTTTGCCTCGCTTTCAAGTCCGCCTCGTTGACTTCCCTCAACAGATTTTTGGACGATAGTTGTCCTTTATCACTCTGCCAGTTTGTGAATTGCTGTGCCCCTGAGCTCCATTTCTCAACTCGTTTTTTGTGAGCTGAACGCAAGTCCAAAATTTTGGATCATGTCCTATACTGGTTCCCGGTGGGTGGCTGAGACTTTGGTTAATTCTTCTTCCTGCCGGGAAATTAGAGTGACATGTGCCCGTCCAAATGCCTAACAGCTACTCTCTCATGGGTTCTCCCTCGTCCCTTCCATCCTCTGGCAAATTGGGAACCTGTGCAAACCAGGAGGTTAAAGGGCCTGTCTCTCCAAGTTGGGAGATTGATAGTAAGGCAGTTGGAAAGTCAAACTGGAGCACCAGGAGAGGGACTATTCGTTGAGTTTTAGAAACATTTCGTATTCACAGTGTGTCCATTCTCTAGGTTTCCTGTACATGTTATAGCTGTAGTAATATTCCCTTTAACATGGAGAGTTGGGACCCATGGAATGGGGGCCATGCATTATTGCTTGAAAGGGTCTGCATTCGCTCACCCAATCTCACCAATCCTCTCAGTCCCAAGTGTCCAGCCTTATGCCACATACAGCTGTCATTGTAGATAGGGTCTTTCCAGGTTTCCTCAGACACCCTGAAGGAATTGTAAAGAATTTCCCTGTTTTTTGGTTTTGCTTTTGAAATTCCTTTTTATAGTGGGTTTGAGCTGATTCTCGCTGCCATGTTTATGCCACTCTAGACACACTTGATTCCCTTATGGAGTCATATCAATACATAGGTTTTAAGATTCTTACTAGTCAGATATATTCCTCTGCGGGAAATATGGGGTTTTGAGTCTCTTTCACTGAGGAAGGTGTAGGTCTTGTCTATTCCAAAGTTGGTTTTTGGAACGGTCCCTGTGCTTATATCAAACTCTGGTTTTATGCATCACCCGACCTCTCCATCCCCTTTATGCAGGCATAAGAGTGTTTTCTAAATGTGAGACTCTGTTCTCTTTCCTAACTCAGTTCACGTGTAGCCATGTTTACAGGATCTTCATAAGTGATATCTTATGATAAGTTTCTTTTTCTGTGTGACTTATTTCACTTAGAATCATCGTACCTGAATCCACTCACTTTGCTGCTACTGGTCTTATGACATTGATTTCATGGCTGAGGGATATTCCATCGTACGTAAGTACCACAATGTTTTGAACCATTTTTATATTTCCTGGGATATTTAAGGTGTACCCAAGTTGAGGTTCTTGTAGTCAGTGCAGCCCTAAATTTGGAGGTGGCTCTTTCTTATTGATTTTCAGTTTTCCCAAGGTATATTCCCTAGACTGGAAGTGGCCTTGGCTCTGTAGCTCTGTTGTTTACTTGTTTTAGGGAACACAATGCACTCCTCCAGTGAGGCAGTTGGCAATTTACATCCCGCCCATCAGCATAACAAGGCTCCCAGTTCTCCAGGGCCTGTCTTGCCTTTCTGGTTTTTACACATTTTGTGGATGTCCCTTTTGACCGGTGGGAAGTGATACTTCTTTGTAGTGCAGATTTGCATTGCCCGCTTGCTTGCTTGGCCAAAAAGGGCGTATGCGTTTTCTCCTGAATATATTCAGGAGAAAACGCATACGCCCTTTTTGGCCAAGTGCACCATTGTCCAAGTTGTGCCCCTCTTCCTGTGCTTTAGAGGCGATTCCAAGGTACCTCTTGAAATCTGTTTCCTGCTATTTTGCCTCGCTTTCAAGTCCGCCTCGTTGACTTCCCTCAACAGATTTTTGGACGATAGTTGTCCTTTATCACTCTGCCAGTTTGTGAATTGCTGTGCCCCTGAGCTCCATTTCTCAACTCGTTTTTTGTGAGCTGAACGCAAGTCCAAAATTTTGGATCATGTCCTATACTGGTTCCCGGTGGGTGGCTGAGACTTTGGTTAATTCTTCTTCCTGCCGGGAAATTAGAGTGACATGTGCCCGTCCAAATGCCTAACAGCTACTCTCTCATGGGTTCTCCCTCGTCCCTTCCATCCTCTGCCAAATTGGGAACCTGTGCAAACCAGGAGGTTAAAGGGCCTGTCTCTCCAAGTTGGGAGATTGATAGTAAGGCAGTTAGAAAGTCAAACTGGAACACCAGGAGAGGGACTATTCGTTGAGTTTTAGAAACCTTTCGTATTCACAGTGTGTCCATTCTCTAGGTTTCCTGTACATGTTATAGCTGTAGTAATATTCCCTTGAACCTGGAGAGTTGGGACCCATGGAATGTGGGCCATGCATTATTGCTTGAAAGGGTCTGCATTTGCTCACCCAATCTCACCAATCCTCTCAGTCCCAAGTGTCCAGCCTTATGCCACATCCAGCTGTCATTGTAGATAGGGTCTTTCCAGGTTTCCTCAGACACCCTGAAGGAATTGTAAAGAATTTCCCTGTTTTTTGGTTTTGCTTTTGAAATTCCTTTTTATCGTGGGTTTGAGCTGATTCTCGCTGCCATGTTTATGCCACTCTAGACACACTTGATTCCCTTATGGAGACATATCAATACATAGGTTTTAAGATTCTTACTAGTCAGATATATTCCTCTGCGGGAAATATGGGGTTTTCAGTCTCTTTCACTGAGGAAGGTGTCGGTCTTGTCAATTCCAAAGTTGGTTTTTGAAACGGTCCCTGTGCTTATATCAAACTCTGGTTTTATGCATCACCCCACCTCTCCTTCCCCTTTATGCAGGCATAAGAGTGTTTTCTAAATGTGAGACTCTGTTCTCTTTCCTAACTCAATTCACGTGTAGCCATGTTTACAGGATCTTCATAAGTGATATCTTATGATAAGTTTCTTTTTCTGTGTGACTTATTTCACTTAGAATCATCGTACCTGAATCCACTCACTTTGCTGCTACTGGTCTTATGACATTGATTTCATGGCTGAGGGATATTCCATCGTACGTAAGTACCACAATGTTTTGAACCATTTTTATATTTCCTGGGATATTTAAGGTGTACCCAAGTTGAGGTTCTTGTAGTCAGTGCAGCCCTAAATTTGGAGGTGGCTCTTTCTTATTGATTTTCAGTTTTCCCAAGGTATATTCCCTAGACTGGAAGTGGCCTTGGCTCTGTAGCTCTGTTGTTTACTTGTTTTAGGGAACACAATGCACTCCTCCAGTGAGGCAGTTGGCAATTGACATCCCGCCCATCAGCATAACAAGGCTCCCAGTTCTCCAGGGCCTGTCTTGCCTTTCTGGTTTTTACACATATTTTGGATGTCCCTTTTGACTGGTGGGAAGTGATACTTCTTTGTAGTGCAGATTTGCATTGCCCGCTTGCTTGCTTGGCCAAAAAGGGCGTATGCGTTTTCTCCTGAATATATTCAGGAGAAAACGCATACGCCCTTTTTGGCCAAGTGCACCATTGTCCAAGTTGTGCCCCTCTTCCTGTGCTTTACAGGCGATTCCAAGGTACCTCTTGAAATCTGTTTCCTGCTATTTTGCCTCACTTTCAAGTCCGCCTCGTTGACTTCCCTCAACAGATTTTTGGACGATAGTTGTCCTTTATCACTCTGCCAGTTTGTGAATTGCTGTGCCCCTGAGCTCCATTTCTCAACTCGTTTTTTGTGAGCTGAACACAAGTCCAAAATTTTGGATCATGTCCTATACTTGTGCCCGGTGGGTGGCTGAGACTTTGGTTAATTCTTCTTCCTGCCGGGAAATTAGAGTGACATGTGCCCGTCCAAATGCCTAACAGCTACTCTCTCATGGGTTCTCCCTCGTCCCTTCCATCCTCTGCCAAATTGGGAACCTGTGCAAACCAGGAGGTTAAAGGCCCTGTCTCTCCAAGTTGGGAGATTGATAGTAAGGCAGTTGGAAAGTCAAACTGGAGCACCAGGAGAGGGACTATTCGTTGAGTTTTAGAAACCTTTCGTATTCACAGTGTGTCCATTCTCTAGGTTTCCTGTACATGTTATAGCTGTAGTAATATTCCCTTGAACCTGGAGAGTTGGGACCCATGGAATGGGGGCCATGCATTATTGCTTGAAAGGGTCTGCATTTGCTCACCCAATCTCACCAATCCTCTCAGTCCCAAGTGTCCAGCCTTATGCCACCTCCAGCTGTCATTGTAGATAGGGTCTTTCCAGGTTTCCTCAGACACCCTGAAGGAATTGTAAAGAATTTCCCTGTTTTTTGGTTTTGCTTTTGAAATTCCTTTTTATCGTGGGTTTGAGCTGATTCTCGCTGCCATGTTTATGCCACTCTAGACACACTTGATTCCCTTATGGAGACATATCAATACATAGGTTTTAAGATTCTTACTAGTCAGATATATTCCTCTGCGGGAAATATGGGGTTTTGAGTCTCTTTCACTGAGGAAGGTGTCGGTCTTGTCAATTCCAAAGTTGGTTTTTGAAACGGTCCCTGTGCTTATATCAAACTCTGGTTTTATGCATCACCCCACCTCTCCTTCCCCTTTATGCAGGCATAAGAGTGTTTTCTAAATGTGAGACTCTGTTCTCTTTCCTAACTCAATTCACGTGTAGCCATGTTTACAGGATCTTCATAAGTGATATCTTATGATAAGTTTCTTTTTCTGTGTGACTTATTTCACTTAGAATCATCGTACCTGAATCCACTCACTTTGCTGCTACTGGTCTTATGACATTGATTTCATGGCTGAGGGATATTCCATCGTACGTAAGTACCACAATGTTTTGAACCATTTTTATATTTCCTGGGATATTTAAGGTGTACCCAAGTTGAGGTTCTTGTAGTCAGTGCAGCCCTAAATTTGGAGGTGGCTCTTTCTTATTGATTTTCAGTTTTCCCAAGGTATATTCCCTAGACTGGAAGTGGCCTTGGCTCTGTAGCTCTGTTGTTTACCTGTTTTAGGGAACACAATGCACTCCTCCAGTGAGGCAGTTGGCAATTTACATCCCGCCCATCAGCATAACAAGGCTCCCAGTTCTCCAGGGCCTGTCTTGCCTTTCTGGTTTTTACACATTTTGTGGATGTCCCTTTTGACCGGTGGGAAGTGATACTTCTTTGTAGTGCAGATTTGCATTGCCCGCTTGCTTGCTTGGCCAAAAAGGGCGTATGCGTTTTCTCCTGAATATATTCAGGAGAAAACGCATACGCCCTTTTTGGCCAAGTGCACCATTGTCCAAGTTGTGCCCCTCTTCCTGTGCTTTACAGGCGATTCCAAGGTACCTCTTGAAATCTGTTTCCTGCTATTTTGCCTCGCTTTCAAGTCCGCCTCGTTGACTTCCCTCAACAGATTTTTGGACGATAGTTGTCCTTTATCACTCTGCCAGTTTGTGAATTTCTGTGCCCCTGAGCTCCATTTCTCAACTCGTTTTTTGTGAGCTGAACGCAAGTCCAAAATTTTGGATCATGTCCTATACTGGTTCCCGGTGGGTGGCTGAGACTTTGGTTAATTCTTCTTCCTGCCAGGAAATTAGAGTGACATGTGCCCGTCCAAATGCCTAACAGCTACTCTCTCATGGGTTCTCCCTCGTCCCTTCCATCCTCTGGCAAATTGGGAACCTGTGCAAACCAGGAGGTTAAAGGGCCTGTCTCTCCAAGTTGGGAGATTGATAGTAAGGCAGTTGGAAAGTCAAACTGGAGCACCAGGAGAGGGACTATTCGTTGAGTTTTAGAAACCTTTCGTATTCACAGTGTGTCCATTCTCTAGGTTTCCTGTACATGTTATAGCTGTAGTAATATTCCCTTGAACCTGGAGAGTTGGGACCCATGGAATGGGGGCCATGCATTATTGCTTGAAAGGGTCTGCATTTGCTCACCCAATCTCACCAATCCTCTCAGTCCCAAGTGTCCAGCCTTATGCCACATCCAGCTGTCATTGTAGATAGGGTCTTTCCAGGTTTCCTCAGACACCCTGAAGGAATTGTAAAGAATTTCCCTGTTTTTTGGTTTTGCTTTTGAAATTCCTTTTTATAGTGGGTTAGAGCTGATTCTCGCTGCCATGTTTATGCCACTCTAGACACACTTGATTCCCTTATGGAGTCATATCAATACATAGGTTTTAAGATTCTTACTAGTCAGATATATTCCTCTGCGGGAAATATGGGGTTTTGAGTCTCTTTCACTGAGGAAGGTGTCGGTCTTGTGTATTCCAAAGTTTGTTTTTGGAACTGTCCCTGTGCTTATATCAAACTCTGGTTTTATGCATCACCCCACCTCTCCTTCCCCTTTATGCAGGCATAAGAGTGTTTTCTAAATGTGAGACTCTGTTCTCTTTCCTAACTCAGTTCACGTGTAGCCATGTTTACAGGATCTTCCTAAGTGATATCTTATAATAAGTTTCTTTTTCTGTGTGACTTATTTCACTTAGAATCATCGTACCTGAATCCACTCACTTTGCTGCTACTGGTCTTATGACATTGATTTCATGGCTGAGGGATATTCCATCGTACGTAAGTACCACAATGTTTTGAACCATTTTTATATTTCCTGGGATATTTAAGGTGTACCCAAGTTGAGGTTCTTGTAGTCAGTGCAGCCCTAAATTTGGAGGTGGCTCTTTCTTATTGATTTTCAGTTTTCCCAAGGTATATTCCCTAGACTGGAAGTGGCCTTGGCTCTGTAGCTCTGTTGTTTACTTGTTTTAGGGAACACAATGCACTCCTCCAGTGAGGCAGTTGGCAATTTACATCCCGCCCATCAGCATAACAAGGCTCCCAGTTCTCCAGGGCCTGTCTTGCCTTTCTGGTTTTTACACATTTTGTGGATGTCCCTTTTGACCGGTGGGAAGTGATACTTCTTTGTAGTGCAGATTTGCATTGCCCGCTTGCTTGCTTGGCCAAAAAGGGCGTATGCGTTTTCTCCTGAATATATTCAGGAGAAAACGCATACGCCCTTTTTGGCCAAGTGCACCATTGTCCAAGTTGTGCCCCTCTTCCTGTGCTTTACAGGCGATTCCAAGGTACCTCTTGAAATCTGTTTCCTGCTATTTTGCCTCACTTTCAAGTCCGCCTCGTTGACTTCCCTCAACAGATTTTTGGACGATAGTTGTCCTTTATCACTCTGCCAGTTTGTGAATTGCTGTGCCCCTGAGCTCCATTTCTCAACTCGTTTTTTGTGAGCTGAACACAAGTCCAAATTAATGGATCATGTCCTGTACTGGTGCCCGGTGGGTGGCTGAGACTTTGGTTAATTCTTCTTCCTGCCGGGAAATTAGAGTGACATGTGCCCGTCCAAATGCCTAACAGCTACTCTCTCATGGGTTCTCCCTCGTCCCTTCCATCCTCTGCCAAATTGGGAACCTGTGCAAACCAGGAGGTTAAAGGGCCTGTCTCTCCAAGTTGGGAGATTGATAGTAAGGCAGTTGGAAAGTCAAACTGGAGCACCAGGAGAGGGACTATTCGTTGAGTTTTAGAAACCTTTCGTATTCACAGTGTGTCCATTCTCTAGGTTTCCTGTACATGTTATAGCTGTAGTAATATTCCCTTGAACCTGGAGAGTTGGGACCCATGGAATGGGGGCCATGCATTATTGCTTGAAAGGGTCTGCATTTGCTCACCCAATCTCACCAATCCTCTCAGTCCCAAGTGTCCAGCCTTATGCCACATCCAGCTGTCATTGTAGATAGGGTCTTTCCAGGTTTCCTCAGACACCCTGAAGGAATTGTAAAGAATTTCCCTGTTTTTTGGTTTTGCTTTTGAAATTCCTTTTTATACTGGGTTTGAGCTGATTCTCGCTGCCATGTTTATGCCACTCTAGACACACTTGATTCCCTTATGGAGACATATCAATACATAGGTTTTAAGATTCTTACTAGTCAGATATATTCCTCTGTGGGAAATATGGGGTTTTGAGTCTCTTTCACTAAGGAAGGTGTCGGTCTTGTCAATTCCAAAGTTGGTTTTTGAAACGGTCCCTGTGCTTATATCAAACTCTGGTTTTATGCATCACCGCACCTCTCCTTCCCCTTTATGCAGGCATAAGAGTGTTTTCTAAATGTGAGACTCTGTTCTCTTTCCTAACTCAGTTCACGTGTAGCCATGTTTACAGGATTTTCATAAGTGATATCTTATGATAAGTTTCTTTTTCTGTGTGACTTATTTCACTTAGAATCATCGTACCTGAATCCACTCACTTTGCTGCTACTGGTCTTATGACATTGATTTCATGGCTGAGGGATATTCCATCGTACGTAAGTACCACAATGTTTTGAACCATTTTTATATTTCCTGGGATATTTAAGGTGTACCCAAGTTGAGGTTCTTGTAGTCAGTGCAGCCCTAAATTTGGAGGTGGCTCTTTCTTATTGATTTTCAGTTTTCCCAAGGTATATTCCCTAGACTGGAAGTGGCCTTGGCTCTGTAGCTCTGTTGTTTACTTGTTTTAGGGAACACAATGCACTCCTCCAGTGAGGCAGTTGGCAATTTACATCCCGCCCATCAGCATAACAAGGCTCCCAGTTCTCCAGGGCCTGTCTTGCCTTTCTGGTTTTTACACATTTTGTGGATGTCCCTTTTGACCGGTGGGAAGTGATACTTCTTTGTAGTGCAGATTTGCATTGCCCGCTTGCTTGCTTGGCCAAAAAGGGCGTATGCGTTTTCTCCTGAATATATTCAGGAGAAAACGCATACGCCCTTTTTGGCCAAGTGCACCATTGTCCAAGTTGTGCCCCTCTTCCTGTGCTTTACAGGCGATTCCAAGGTACCTCTTGAAATCTGTTTCCTGCTATTTTGCCTCGCTTTCAAGTCCGCCTCGTTGACTTCCCTCAACAGATTTTTGGACGATAGTTGTCCTTTATCACTCTGCCAGTTTGTGAATTGCTGTGCCCCTGAGCTCCATTTCTCAACTCGTTTTTTGTGAGCTGAACGCAAGTCCAAAATTTTGGATCATGTCCTATACTGGTTCCCGGTGGGTGGCTGAGACTTTGGTTAATTCTTCTTCCTGCCGGGAAATTAGAGTGACATGTGCCCGTCCAAATGCCTAACAGCTACTCTCTCATGGGTTCTCCCTCGTCCCTTCCATCCTCTGCAAAATTGGGAACCTGTGCAAACCAGGAGGTTAAAGGGCCTGTCTCTCCAAGTTGGGAGATTGATAGTAAGGTAGTTGGCAAGTCAAACTGGAGCACCAGGAGAGGGACTATTCGTTGAGTTTTAGAAACCTTTCGTATTCACAGTGTGTCCATTCTCTAGGTTTCCTGTACATGTTATAGCTGTAGTAATATTCCCTTGAACCTGGAGAGTTGGGACCCATGGAATGGGGGCCATGCATTATTGCTTGAAAGGGTCTGCATTTGCTCACCCAATCTCACCAATCCTCTCAGTCCCAAGTGTCCAGCCTTATGCCACCTCCAGCTGTCATTGTAGATAGGGTCTTTCCAGGTTTCCTCAGACACCCTGAAGGAATTGTAAAGAATTTCCCTGTTTTTTGGTTTTGCTTTTGAAATTCCTTTTTATAGTGGGTTTGAGCTGATTCTCGCTGCCATGTTTATGCCACTCTAGACACACTTGATTCCCTCATGGAGTCATATCAATACATAGGTTTTAAGATTCTTACTAGTTAGATATATTCCTCTGCGGGAAATATGGGGTTTTTAGTCTCTTTCACTAAGGAAGGTGTCGGTCTTGTCAATTCCAAAGTTGGTTTTTGAAACGGTCCCTGTGCTTATATCAAACTCTGGTTTTATGCATCACCCCACCTCTCCTTCCCCTTTATGCAGGCATAAGAGTGTTTTCTAAATGTGAGACTCTGTTCTCTTTCCTAACTCAGTTCACGTGTAGCCATGTTTACAGGATCTTCATAAGTGATATCTTATGATAAGTTTCTTTTTCTGTGTGACTTATTTCACTTAGAATCATCGTACCTGAATCCACTCACTTTGCTGCTACTGGTCTTATGACATTGATTTCATCGCTGAGGGATATTCCATCATACGTAAGTACCACAATGTTTTGAACCATTTTTATATTTCCTGGGATATTTAAGGTGTACCCAAGTTGAGGTTCTTGTAGCCAGTGCAGCCCTAAATTTGGAGGTGGCTCTTTCTTATTGATTTTCAGTTTTCCCAAGGTATATTCCCTAGACTGGAAGTGGCCTTGGCTCTGTAGCTCTGTTGTTTACTTGTTTTAGGGAACACAATGCACTCCTCCAGTGAGGCAGTTGGCAATTTATATCCCGCCCATCAGCATAACAAGGCTCCCAGTTCTCCAGGGCCTGTCTTGCCTTTCTGGTTTTTACACATTTTGTGGATGTCCCTTTTGACCGGTGGAAAGTGATACTTCTTTGTAGTGCAGATTTGCATTGCCCGCTTGCTTGCTTGGCCAAAAAGGGCGTATGCGTTTTCTCCTGAATATATTCAGGAGAAAACGCATACGCCCTTTTTGGCCAAGTGCACCATTGTCCAAGTTGTGCCCCTCTTCCTGTGCTTTACAGGCGATTCCAAGGTACCTCTTGAAATCTGTTTCCTGCTATTTTGCCTCGCTTTCAAGTCCGCCTCGTTGACTTCCCTCAACAGATTTTTGGACGATAGTTGTCCTTTATCACTCTGCCAGTTTGTGAATTGCTGTGTCCCTGAGCTCCATTTCTCAACTCGTTTTTTTGTGAGCTGAACGCAAGTCCAAAATTTTGGATCATGTCCTATACTGGTTCCCGGTGGGTGGCTGAGACTTTGGTTAATTCTTCTTCCTGCCGGGAAATTAGAGTGACATGTGCCCGTCCAAATGCCTAACAGCTACTCTCTCATGGGTTCTCCCTCGTCCCTTCCATCCTCTGCCAAATTGGGAACCTGTGCAAACCAGGAGGTTAAAGGGCCTGTCTCTCCAAGTTGGGAGATTGATAGTAAGGCAGTTGGAAAGTCAAACTGGAGCACCAGGAGAGGGACTATTCGTTGAGTTTTAGAAACCTTTCGTATTCACAGTGTGTCCATTCTCTAGGTTTCCTGTACATGTTATAGCTGTAGTAATATTCCCTTGAACCTGGAGAGTTGGGACCCATGGAATGGGGGCCATGCATTATTGCTTGAAAGGGTCTGCATTTGCTCACCCAATCTCACCAATCCTCTCAGTCCCAAGTGTCCAGCCTTATGCCACATCCAGCTGTCATTGTAGATAGGGTCTTTCCAGGTTTCCTCAGACACCCTGAAGGAATTGTAAAGAATTTCCCTGTTTTTTGGTTTTGCTTTTGAAATTCCTTTTTATAGTGGGTTTGAGCTGATTCTCGCTGCCATGTTTATGCCACTCTAGACACACTTGATTCCCTCATGGAGTCATATCAATACATAGGTTTTAAGATTCTTACTAGTTAGATATATTCCTCTGCGGGAAATATGGGGTTTTTAGTCTCTTTCACTAAGGAAGGTGTCGGTCTTGTCAATTCCAAAGTTGGTTTTTGAAACGGTCCCTGTGCTTATATCAAACTCTGGTTTTATGCATCACCCCACCTCTCCTTCCCCTTTATGCAGGCATAAGAGTGTTTTCTAAATGTGAGACTCTGTTCTCTTTCCTAACTCAGTTCACGTGTAGCCATGTTTACAGGATCTTCATAAGTGATATCTTATGATAAGTTTCTTTTTCTGTGTGACTTATTTCACTTAGAATCATCGTACCTGAATCCACTCACTTTGCTGCTACTGGTCTTATGACATTGATTTCATCGCTGAGGGATATTCCATCATACGTAAGTACCACAATGTTTTGAACCATTTTTATATTTCCTGGGATATTTAAGGTGTACCCAAGTTGAGGTTCTTGTAGCCAGTGCAGCCCTAAATTTGGAGGTGGCTCTTTCTTATTGATTTTCAGTTTTCCCAAGGTATATTCCCTAGACTGGAAGTGGCCTTGGCTCTGTAGCTCTGTTGTTTACTTGTTTTAGGGAACACAATGCACTCCTCCAGTGAGGCAGTTGGCAATTTATATCCCGCCCATCAGCATAACAAGGCTCCCAGTTCTCCAGGGCCTGTCTTGCCTTTCTGGTTTTTACACATTTTGTGGATGTCCCTTTTGACCGGTGGGAAGTGATACTTCTTTGTAGTGCAGATTTGCATTGCCCGCTTGCTTGCTTGGCCAAAAAGGGCGTATGCGTTTTCTCCTGAATATATTCAGGAGAAAACGCATACGCCCTTTTTGGCCAAGTGCACCATTGTCCAAGTTGTGCCCCTCTTCCTGTGCTTTACAGGCGATTCCAAGGTACCTCTTGAAATCTGTTTCCTGCTATTTTGCCTCGCTTTCAAGTCCGCCTCGTTGACTTCCCTCAACAGATTTTTGGACGATAGTTGTCCTTTATCACTCTGCCAGTTTGTGAATTGCTGTGCCCCTGAGCTCCATTTCTCAACTCGTTTTTTGTGAGCTGAACGCAAGTCCAAAATTTTGGATCATGTCCTATACTGGTTCCCGGTGGGTGGCTGAGAATTTGGTTAATTCTTCTTCCTGCCGGGAAATTAGAGTGACATGTGCCCGTCCAAATGCCTAACAGCTACTCTCTCATGGGTTCTCCCTCGTCCCTTCCATCCTCTGCCAAATTGGGAACCTGTGGAAACCAGGAGGTTAAAGGGCCTGTCTCTCCAAGTTGGGAGATTGATAGTAAGGCAGTTGGAAAGTCAAACTGGAGCACCAGGAGAGGGACTATTCGTTGAGTTTTAGAAACCTTTCGTATTCACAGTGTGTCCATTCTCTAGGTTTCCTGTACATGTTATAGCTGTAGTAATATTCCCTTGAACCTGGAGAGTTGGGACCCATGGAATGGGGGCCATGCATTATTGCTTGAAAGGGTCTGCATTTGCTCACCCAATCTCACCAATCCTCTCAGTCCCAAGTGTCCAGCCTTATGCCACATCCAGCTGTCATTGTAGATAGGGTCTTTCCAGGTTTCCTCAGACACCCTGAAGGAATTGTAAAGAATTTCCCTGTTTTTTGGTTTTGCTTTTGAAATTCCTTTTTATAGTGGGTTTGAGCTGATTCTCGCTGCCATGTTTATGCCACTCTAGACACACTTGATTCCCTCATGGAGTCATATCAATACATAGGTTTTAAGATTCTTACTAGTCAGATATATTCCTCTGCGGGAAATATGGGGTTGTTAGTCTCTTTCACTAAGGAAGGTGTCGGTCTTGTCAATTCCAAAGTTGGTTTTTGAAACGGTCCCTGTGCTTATATCAAACTCTGGTTTTATGCATCACCCCACCTCTCCTTCCCCTTTATGCAGGCATAAGAGTGTTTTCTAAATGTGAGACTCTGTTCTCTTTCCTAACTCAGTTCACGTGTAGCCATGTTTACAGGATCTTCATAAGTGATATCTTATGATAAGTTTCTTTTTCTGTGTGACTTATTTCACTTAGAGTCATCGTACCTGAATCCACTCACTTTGCTGCTACTGGTCTTATGACATTGATTTCATCGCTGAGGGATATTCCATCGTACGTAAGTACCACAATGTTTTGAACCATTTTTATATTTCCTGGGATATTTAAGGTGTACCCAAGTTGAGGTTCTTGTAGTCAGTGCAGCCCTAAATTTGGAGGTGGCTCTTTCTTATTGATTTTCAGTTTTCCCAAGGTATATTCCCTAGACTGGAAGTGGCCTTGGCTCTGTAGCTCTGTTGTTTACTTGTTTTAGGGAACACAATGCACTCCTCCAGTGAGGCAGTTGGCAATTTACATCCCGCCCATCAGCATAACAAGGCTCCCAGTTCTCCAGGGCCTGTCTTGCCTTTCTGGTTTTTACACATTTTGTGGATGTCCCTTTTGACCGGTGGGAAGTGATACTTCTTTGTAGTGCAGATTTGCATTGCCCGCTTGCTTGCTTGGCCAAAAAGGGCGTATGCGTTTTCTCCTGAATATATTCAGGAGAAAACGCATACGCCCTTTTTGGCCAAGTGCACCATTGTCCAAGTTGTGCCCCTCTTCCTGTGCTTTACAGGCGATTCCAACGTACCTCTTGAAATCTGTTTCCTGCTATTTTGCCTCACTTTCAAGTCCGCCTCGTTGACTTCCCTCAACAGACTTTTGGACGATAGTTGTCCTTTATCACTCTGCCAGTTTGTGAATTGCTGTGCCCCTGAGCTCCATTTCTCAACTCGTTTTTTGTGAGCTGAACGCAAGTCCAAAATTTTGGATCATGTCCTATACTGGTTCCCGGTGGGTGGCTGAGACTTTGGTTAATTCTTCTTCCTGCCGGGAAATTAGAGTGACATGTGCCCGTCCAAATGCCTAACAGCTACTCTCTCATGGGTTCTCCCTCGTCCCTTCCATCCTCTGCCAAATTGGGAACCTGTGCAAACCAGGAGGTTAAAGGGCCTGTCTCTCCAAGTTGGGAGATTGATAGTAAGGCAGTTGGAAAGTCAAACTGGAGCACCAGGAGAGGGACTATTCGTTGAGTTTTAGAAACCTTTCGTATTCACAGTGTGTCCATTCTCTAGGTTTCCTGTACATGTTATAGCTGTAGTAATATTCCCTTGAACCTGGAGAGTTGGGACCCATGGAATGGGGGCCATGCATTATTGCTTGAAAGGGTCTGCATTTGCTCACCCAATCTCACCAATCCTCTCAGTCCCAAGTGTCCAGCCTTATGCCACATCCAGCTGTCATTGTAGATAGGGTCTTTCCAGGTTTCTTCAGACACCCTGAAGGAATTGTAAAGAATTTCCCTGTTTTTTGGTTTTGCTTTTGAAATTCCTTTTTATAGTGGGTTTGAGCTGATTCTCGCTGCCATGTTTATGCCACTCTAGACACACTTGATTCCCTTATGGAGACATATCAATACATAGGTTTTAAGATTCTTACTAGTCAGATATATTCCTCTGTGGGTAATATGGGGTTTTGAGTCTCTTTCACGGAGGAAGGTGTCGGTTTTGTCAATTCCAAAGTTGGTTTTTGAAACGGTCCCTGTGCTTATATCAAACTCTGGTTTTATGCATCACCCCACCTCTCCTTCCCCTTTATGCAGGCATAAGAGTGTTTTCTAAATGTGAGACTCTGTTCTCTTTCCTAACTCAGTTCACGTGTAGCCATGTTTACAGGATCTTCATAAGTGATATCTTATGATAAGTTTCTTTTTCTGTGTGACTTATTTCACTTAGAATCATCTACCTGAATCCACTCACTTTGCTGCTACTGGTCTTATGACATTGATTTCATGGCTGAGGGATATTCCATCGTACGTAAGTACCACAATGTTTTGAACCATTTTTATATTTCCTGGGATATTTAAGGTGTACCCAAGTTGAGGTTCTTGTAGCCAGTGCAGCCCTAAATTTGGAGGTGGCTCTTTCTTATTGATTTTCAGTTTTCCCAAGGTATATTCCCTAGACTGGAAGTGGCCTTGGCTCTGTAGCTCTGTTGTTTACTTGTTTTAGGTAACACAATGCACTCCTCCAGTGAGGCAGTTGGCAATTTATATCCCGCCCATCAGCATAACAAGGCTCCCTGTTCTCCAGGGCCTGTCTTGCCTTTCTGGTTTTTACACATTTTGTGGATGTCCCTTTTGACCGGTGGGAAGTGATACTTCTTTGTAGTGCAGATTTGCATTGCCCGCTTGCTTGCTTGGCCAATAAGGGCGTATGCGTTTTCTCCTGAATATATTCAGGAGAAAACGCATACGCCCTTTTTGGCCAAGTGCACCATTGTCCAAGTTGTGCCCCTCTTCCTGTGCTTTACAGGCGATTCCAAGGTACCTCTTGAAATCTGTTTCCTGCTATTTTGCCTCGCTTTCAAGTCCGCCTCGTTGACTTCCCTCAACAGATTTTTGGACGATAGTTGTCCTTTATCACTCTGCCAGTTTGTGAATTGCTGTGCCCCTGAGCTCCATTTCTCAACTCGTTTTTTGTGAGCTGAACGCAAGTCCAAAATTTTGGATCATGTCCTATACTGGTTCCCAGTGGGTGGCTGAGACTTTGGTTAATTCTTCTTCCTGCCGGGAAATTAGAGTGACATGTGCCCGTCCAAATGCCTAACAGCTACTCTCTCATGGGTTCTCCCTCGTCCCTTCCATCCTCTGCCAAATTGGGAACCTGTGCAAACCAGGAGGTTAAAGGGCCTGTCTCTCCAAGTTGGGAGATTGATAGTAAGGCAGTTGGAAAGTCAAACTGGAGCACCAGGAGAGGGACTATTCGTTGAGTTTTAGAAACCTTTCGTATTCACAGTGTGTCCATTCTCTAGGTTTCCTGTACATATTATAGCTGTAGTAATATTCCCTTGAACATGGAGAGTTGGGACCCATGGAATGGGGGCCATGCATTATTGCTTGAAAGGGTCTGCATTTGCTCACCCAATCTCACCAATCCTCTCAGTCCCAAGTGTCCAGCCTTATGCCACATCCAGCTGTCATTGTAGATAGGGTCTTTCCAGGTTTCCTCAGACACCCTGAAGGAATTGTAAAGAATTTCCCTGTTTTTTGGTTTTGCTTTTGAAATTCCTTTTTATAGTGGGTTTGAGCTGATTCTCGCTGCCATGTTTATGCCACTCTAGACACACTTGATTCCCTTATGGAGACATATCAATACATAGGTTTTAAGATTCTTACTAGTCAGATATATTCCTCTGTGGGAAATATGGGGTTTTGAGTCTCTTTCACTAAGGAAGGTGTCGGTCTTGTCAATTCCAAAGTTGGTTTTTGAAACGGTCCCTGTGCTTATATCAAACTCTGGTTTTATGCATCACCCCACCTCTCCTTCCCCTTTATGCAGGCATAAGAGTGTTTTCTAAATGTGAGACTCTATTCTCTTTCCTAACTCAGTTCACGTGTAGCCATGTTTACAGGATCTTCCTAAGTGATATCTTATGATAAGTTTCTTTTTCTGTGTGACTTATTTCACTTAGAATCATCGTACCTGAATCCACTCACTTTGCTGCTACTGGTCTTATGACATTGATTTCATGGCTGAGGGATATTCCATCGTACGTAAGTACCACAATGTTTTGAACCATTTTTATATTTCCTGGGATATTTAAGGTGTACCCAAGTTGAGGTTCTTGTAGCCAGTGCAGCCCTAAATTTGGAGGTGGCTCTTTCTTATTGATTTTCAGTTTTCCCAAGGTATATTCCCTAGACTGGAAGTGGCCTTGGCTCTGTAGCTCTGTTGTTTACTTGTTTTAGGGAACACAATGCACTCCTCCAGTGAGGCAGTTGGCAATTTATATCCCGCCCATCAGCATAACAAGGCTCCCTGTTCTCCAGGGCCTGTCTTGCCTTTCTGGTTTTTACACATTTTGTGGATGTCCCTTTTGACCGGTGGGAAGTGATACTTCTTTGTAGTGCAGATTTGCATTGCCCGCTTGCTTGCTTGGCCAAAAAGGGCGTATGCGTTTTCTCCTGAATATATTCAGGAGAAAACGCATACGCCCTTTTTGGCCAAGTGCACCATTGTCCAAGTTGTGCCCCTCTTCCTGTGCCTTACAGGCGATTCCAAGGTACCTCTTGAAATCTGTTTCCTGCTATTTTGCCTCGCTTTCAAGTCCGCCTCGTTGACTTCCCTCAACAGATTTTTGGACGATAGTTGTCCTTTATCACTCTGCCAGTTTGTGAATTGCTGTGCCCCTGAGCTCCATTTCTCAACTCGTTTTTTGTGAGCTGAACGCAAGTCCAAAATTTTGGATCATGTCCTATACTGGTTCCCGGTGGGTGGCTGAGACTTTGGTTAATTCTTCTTCCTGCCGGGAAATTAGAGTGACATGTGCCCGTCCAAATGCCTAACAGCTACTCTCTCATGGGTTCTCCCTCGTCCCTTCCATCCTCTGGCAAATTGGGAACCTGTGCAAACCAGGAGGTTAAAGGGCCTGTCTCTCCAAGTTGGGAGATTGATAGTAAGGCAGTTGGAAAGTCAAACTGGAGCACCAGGAGAGGGACTATTCGTTGAGTTTTAGAAACCTTTCGTATTCACAGTGTGTCCATTCTCTAGGTTTCCTGTACATGTTATAGCTGTAGTAATATTCCCTTGAACCTGGAGAGTTGGGACCCATGGAATGGGGGCCATGCATTATTGCTTGAAAGGGTCTGCATTCGCTCACCCAATCTCACCAATCCTCTCAGTCCCAAGTGTCCAGCCTTATGCCACATCCAGCTGTCATTGTAGATAGGGTCTTTCCAGGTTTCCTCAGACACCCTGAAGGAATTGTAAAGAATTTCGCTGTTTTTTGGTTTTGCTTTTGAAATTCCTTTTTATAGTGGGTTTGAGCTGATACTCGCTGCCATGTTTATGCCACTCTAGACACACTTGATTCCCTTATGGAGACATATCAATACATAGGTTTTAAGATTCTTACTAGTCAGATATATTCCTCTGTGGGAAATATGGGGTTTTGAGTCTCTTTCACTAAGGAAGGTGTCGGTCTTGTCAATTCCAAAGTTGGTTTTTGAAACGGTCCCTGTGCTTATATCAAACTCTGGTTTTATGCATCACCCCACCTCTCCTTCCCCTTTATGCAGGCATAAGAGTGTTTTCTAAATGTGAGACTCTGTTCTCTTTCCTAACTCAGTTCACGTGTAGCCATGTTTACAGGATCTTCCTAAGTGATATCTTATGATAAGTTTCTTTTTCTGTGTGACTTATTTCACTTAGATCATCGTACCTGAATCCACTCACTTTGCTGCTACTGGTCTTATGACATTGATTTCATGGCTGAGGGATATTCCATCGTACGTAAGTACCACAATGTTTTGAACCATTTTTATATTTCCTGGGATATTTAAGGTGTACCCAAGTTGAGGTTCTTGTAGCCAGTGCAGCCCTAAATTTGGAGGTGGCTCTTTCTTATTGATTTTCAGTTTTCCCAAGGTATATTCCCTAGACTGGAAGTGGCCTTGGCTCTGTAGCTCTGTTGTTTACTTGTTTTAGGGAACACAATGCACTCCTCCAGTGAGGCAGTTGGCAATTTACATCCCGCCCATCAGCATAACAAGGCTCCCTGTTTTCCAGGGCCTGTCTTGCCTTTCTGGTTTTTACACATTTTGTGGATGTCCCTTTTGACCGGTGGGAAGTGATACTTCTTTGTAGTGCAGATTTGCATTGCCCGCTTGCTTGCTTGGCCAAAAAGGGCGTATGCGTTTTCTCCTGAATATATTCAGGAGAAAACGCATACGCCCTTTTTGGCCAAGTGCAACATTGTCCAAGTTGTGCCCCTCTTCCTGTGCTTTACAGGCGATTCCAAGGTACCTCTTGAAATCTGTTTCCTGCTATTTTGCCTTACTTTCAAGTCCGCCTCGTTGACTTCCCTCAACAGATTTTTGGACGATAGTTGTCCTTTATCACTCTGCCAGTTTGTGAATTGCTGTGCCCCTGAGCTCCTTTTCTCAACTCGTTTTTTGTGAGCTGAACGCAAGTCCAAAATTTTGGATCCTGTCCTATACTGGTTCCCGGTGGGTGGCTGAGGCTTTGGTTAATTCTTCTTCCTGCCGGGAAATTAGAGTGACATGTGCCCGTCCAAATGCCTAACAGCTACTCTCTCATGGGTTCTCCCTCGTCCCTTCCATCCTCTGCCAAATTGGGAACCTGTGCAAACCAGGAGGTTAAAGGGCCTGTCTCTCCAAGTTGGGAGATTGATAGTAAGGCAGTTGGAAAGTCAAACTGGAGCACCAGGAGAGGGACTATTCGTTGAGTTTTAGAAACCTTTCGTATTCACAGTGTGTCCATTCTCTAGGTTTCCTGTACATGTTATAGCTGTAGTAATATTCCCTTGAACCTGGAGAGTTGGGACCCATGGAATGGGGGCCATGCATTATTGCTTGAAAGGGTCTGCATTTGCTCACCCAATCTCACCAATCCTCTCAGTCCCAAGTGTCCAGCCTTATGCCACATCCAGCTGTCATTGTAGATAGGGTCTTTCCAGGTTTCCTCAGACACCCTGAAGGAATTGTAAAGAATTTCCTTGTTTTTTGGTTTTGCTTTTGAAATTCCTTTTTATAGTGGGTTTGAGCTGATTCTCGCTGCCATGTTTATGCCACTCTAGACACACTTGATTCCCTTATGGAGTCATATCAATACATAGGTTTTAAGATTCTTACTAGTCAGATATATTCCTCTGTGGGAAATATGGGGTTTTGAGTCTCTTTCACTGAGGAAGGTGTAGGTGTTGTCTATTCCAAAGTTGGTTTTTGGAACGGTCCCTGTGCTTATATCAAACTCTGGTTTTATGCATCACCCCACCTCTCCATCCCCTTTATGCAGGCATAAGAGTGTTTTCTAAATGTGAGACTCTGTTCTCTTTCCTAACTCAGTTCACGTGTAGCCATGTTTACAGGATTTTCATAAGTGATATCTTATGATAAGTTTCTTTTTCTGTGTGACTTATTTCACTTAGAATCATCGTACCTGAATCCACTCACTTTGCTGCTACTGGTCTTATGACATTGATTTCATGGCTGAGGGATATTCCATCGTACGTAAGTACCACAATGTTTTGAACCATTTTTATATTTCCTGGGATATTTAAGGTGTACCCAAGTTGAGGTTCTTGTAGTCAGTGCAGCCCTAAATTTGGAGGTGGCTCTTTCTTATTGATTTTCAGTTTTCCCAAGGTATATTCCCTAGACTGGAAGTGGCCTTGGCTCTGTAGCTCTGTTGTTTACTTGTTTTAGGGAACACAATGCACTCCTCCAGTGAGGCAGTTGGCAATTTACATCCCGCCCATCAGCATAACAAGGCTCCCAGTTCTCCAGGGCCTGTCTTGCCTTTCTGGTTTTTACACATTTTGTGGATGTCCCTTTTGACCGGTGGGAAGTGATACTTCTTTGTAGTGCAGATTTGCATTGCCCGCTTGCTTGCTTGGCCAAAAAGGGCGTATGCGTTTTCTCCTGAATATATTCAGGAGAAAACGCATACGCCCTTTTTGGCCAAGTGCACCATTGTCCAAGTTGTGCCCCTCTTCCTGTGCTTTACAGGCGATTCCAAGGTACCTCTTGAAATCTGTTTCCTGCTATTTTGCCTCGCTTTCAAGTCCGCCTCGTTGACTTCCCTCAACAGATTTTTGGACGATAGTTGTCCTTTATCACTCTGCCAGTTTGTGAATTGCTCTGCCGCTGAGCTCCATTTCTCAACTCGTTTTTTGTGAGCTGAACACAAGTACAAAATTTTGGATCATGTCCTATACTGGTTCCCGGTGGGTGGCTGAGACTTTGGTTAATTCTTCTTCCTGCCGGGAAATTAGAGTGACATGTGCCCGTCCAAATGCCTAACAGCTACTCTCTCATGGGTTCTCCCTCGTCCCTTCCATCCTCTGGCAAATTGGGAACCTGTGAAAACCAGGAGGTTAAAGGGCCTGTCTCTCCAAGTTGGGAGATTGATAGCAAGGCAGTTGGAAAGTCAAACTGGAGCACCAGGAGAGGGACTATTCATTGAGTTTTAGAAACCTTTCGTATTCACAGTGTGTCCATTCTCTAGGTTTCCTGTACATGTTATAGCTGTAGTAATATTCCCTTGAACCTGGAGAGTTGGGACCCATGGAATGGGGGCCATGCATTATTGCTTGAAAGGGTCTGCATTTGCTCACCCAATCTCACCAATCCTCTCAGTCCCAAGTGTCCAGCCTTATGCCACATCCAGCTGTCATTGTAGATAGGGTCTTTCCAGGTTTCCTCAGACACCCTGAAGGAATTGTAAAGAATTTCCCTGTTTTTTGGTTTTGCTTTTGAAATTCTTTTTTATAGTGGGTTTGAGCTGATTCTCGCTGCCATGTTTATGCCACTCTAGACACACTTGATTCCCTTATGGAGTCATATCAATACATAGGTTTTAAGATTCTTACTAGTCAGATATATTCCTCTGCGGGAAATATGGGGTTTTGAGTCTCTTTCACTGAGGAAGGTGTAGGTCTTGTCTATTCCAAAGTTGGTTTTTGGAACGGTCCCTGTGCTTATATCAAACTCTGGTTTTATGCATCACCCCACCTCTCCATCCCCTTTATGCAGGCATAAGAGTGTTTTCTAAATGTGAGACTCTGTTCTCTTTCCTAACTCAGTTCACGTGTAGCCATGTTTACAGGATCTTCATAAGTGATATCTTATGATAAGTTTCTTTTTCTGTGTGACTTATTTCACTTAGAATCATCGTACCTGAATCCACTTCCTTTGCTTCTACTGGTCTTATGACATTGATTTCATCGCTGAGGGATATTCCATCGTACGTAAGTACCACAATGTTTTGAACCATTTTTATATTTCCTGGGATATTTAAGGTGTACCCAAGTTGAGGTTCTTGTAGTCAGTGCAGCCCTAAATTTGGAGGTGGCTCTTTCTTATTGATTTTCAGTTTTCCCAATGTATATTCCCTAGACTGGAAGTGGCCTTGGCTCTGTAGCTCTGTTGTTTACTTGTTTTAGGGAACACAATGCACTCCTCCAGTGAGGCAGTTGGCAGTTTACATCACGCCCATCAGCATAACAAGGCTCCCAGTTCTCCAGGGCCTGTCTTGCCTTTCTGGTTTTTACACATTTTGTGGATGTCCCTTTTGACCGGTGGGAAGTGATACTTCTTTGTAGTGCAGATTTGCATTGCCCGCTTGCTTGCTTGGCCAAAAAGGGCGTATGCGTTTTCTCCTGAATATATTCAGGAGAAAACGCATACGCCCTTTTTGGCCAAGTGCACCATTGTCCAAGTTGTGCCCCTCTTCCTGTGCTTTACAGGCGATTCCAACGTACCTCTTGAAATCTGTTTCCTGCTATTTTGCCTCACTTTCAAGTCCGCCTCGTTGACTTCCCTCAACAGACTTTTGGAGGAAAGTTGTCCTTTATCACTCTGCCAGTTTGTGTATTGCTGTGCCCCTGAGCTCCATTTCTCAACTCGTTTTTTGTGAGCTGAACGCAAGTCCAAAATTTTGGATCATGTCCTCTACTGGTTCCCGGTGGGTGGCTGAGACTTTGGTTAATTCTTCTTCCTGCCGGGAAATTAGAGTGACATGTGCCCGTCCAAATGCCTAACAGCTACTCTCTCATGGGTTCTCCCTCGTCCCTTCCATCCTCTGCCAAATTGGGAACCTGTGCAAACCAGGAGGTTAAAGGGCCTGTCTCTCCAAGTTGGGAGATTGATAGTAAGGCAGTTGGAAAGTCAAACTGGAGCACCAGGAGAGGGACTATTCGTTGAGTTTTAGAAACCTTTCGTATTCACAGTGTGTCCATTCTCTAGGTTTCCTGTACATGTTATAGCTGTAGTAATATTCCCTTGAACCTGGAGAGTTGGGACCCATGGAATGGGGGCCATGCATTATTGCTTGAAAGGGTCTGCATTTGCTCACCCAATCTCACCAATCCTCTCAGTCCCAAGTGTCCAGCCTTATGCCACATCCAGCTGTCATTGTAGATAGGGTCTTTCCAGGTTTCCTCAGACACCCTGAAGGAATTGTAAAGAATTTCCCTGTTTTTTGGTTTTGCTTTTGAAATTCCTTTTTATAGTGGGTTTCAGCTGATTCTCGCTGCCATGTTTATGCCACTCTAGACACACTTGATTCCCTTATGGAGACATATCAATACATAGGTTTTAAGATTCTTACTAGTCAGATATATTCCTCTGTGGGAAATATGGGGTTTTGAGTCTCTTTCACTGAGGAAGGTGTCGGTCTTGTCAATTCCAAAGTTGGTTTTTGAAACGGTCCCTGTGCTTATATCAAACTCTGGTTTTATGCATCACCCCACCTCTCCTTCCCCTTTATGCAGGCATAAGAGTGTTTTCTAAATGTGAGACTCTGTTCTCTTTCCTAACTCAGTTCACGTGTAGCCATGTTTACAGGATCTTCATAAGTGATATCTTATGATAAGTTTCTTTTTCTGTGTGACTTATTTCACTTAGAATCATCATACCTGAATCCACTCACTTTGCTGCTACTGGTCTTATGACATTGATTTCATGGCTGAGGGATATTCCATCGTACGTAAGTACCACAATGTTTTGAACCATTTTTATATTTCCTGGGATATTTAAGGTGTACCCAAGTTGAGGTTCTTGTAGTCAGTGCAGCCCTAAATTTGGAGGTGGCTCTTTCTTATTGATTTTCAGTTTTCCCAAGGTATATTCCCTAGACTGGAAGTGGCCTTGGCTCTGTAGCTCTGTTGTTTACTTGTTTTAGGGAACACAATGCACTCCTCCAGTGAGGCAGTTGGCAATTTACATCCCGCCCATCAGCATAACAAGGCTCCCAGTTCTCCAGGGCCTGTCTTGGCTTTCTGGTTTTTACACATTTTGTGGATGTCCCTTTTGACCGGTGGGAAGTGATACTTCTTTGTAGTGCAGATTTGCATTGCCCGCTTGCTTGCTTGGCCAAAAAGGGCGTATGCGTTTTCTCCTGAATATATTCAGGAGAAAACGCATACGCCCTTTTTGGCCAAGTGCACCATTGTCCAAGTTGTGCCCCTCTTCCTGTGCTTTACAGGCGATTCCAAGGTACCTCTTGAAATCTCTTTCCTGCTATTTTGCCTCGCTTTCAAGTCCGCCTCGTTGACTTCCCTCAACAGATTTTTGGACGATAGTTGTCCTTTATCACTCTGCCAGTTTGTGAATTGCTCTGCCGCTGAGCTCCATTTCTCAACTCGTTTTTTGTGAGCTGAACACAAGTACAAATTTTGGATCATGTCCTCTACTGGTTCCCGGTGGGTGGCTGAGACTTTGGTTAATTCTTCTTCCTGCCGGGAAATTAGAGTGACATGTGCCCGTCCAAATGCCTAACAGCTACTCTCTCATGGGTTCTCCCTCGTCCCTTCCATCCTCTGGCAAATTGGGAACCTGTGAAAACCAGGAGGTTAAAGGGCCTGTCTCTCCAAGTTGGGAGATTGATAGTAAGGCAGTTGGAAAGTCAAACTGGAGCACCAGGAGAGGGACTATTCATTGAGTTTTAGAAACCTTTCGTATTCACAGTGTGTACATTCTCTAGGTTTCCTGTACATGTTATAGCTGTAGTAATATTCCCTTGAACCTGGAGAGTTGGGACCCATGGAATGGGGGCCATGCATTATTGCTTGAAAGGGTCTGCATTTGCTCACCCAATCTCACCAATCCTCTCAGTCCCAAGTGTCCAGCCTTATGCCACATCCAGCTGTCATTGTAGATAGGGTCTTTCCAGGTTTCCTCAGACACCCTGAAGGAATTGTAAAGAATTTCCCTGTTTTTTGGTTTTGCTTTTGAAATTCCTTTTTATAGTGGGTTTGAGCTGATTCTCGCTGCCATGTTTATGCCACTCTAGACACACTTGATTCCCTTATGGAGTCATATCAATACATAGGTTTTAAGATTCTTACTAGTCAGATATATTCCTCTGTGGGAAATATGGGGTTTTGAGTCTCTTTCACTGAGGAAGGTGTAGGTGTTGTCTATTCCAAAGTTGGTTTTTGGAACGGTCCCTGTGCTTATATCAAACTCTGGTTTTATGCATCACCCCACCTCTCCATCCCCTTTATGCAGGCATAAGAGTGTTTTCTAAATGTGAGACTCTGTTCTCTTTCCTAACTCAGTTCACGTGTAGCCATGTTTACAGGATCTTCATAAGTGATATCTTATGATAAGTTTCTTTTTCTGTGTGACTTATTTCACTTAGAATCATCGTACCTGAATCCACTCCCTTTGCTTCTACTGGTCTTATGACATTGATTTTTTCGCTGAGGGATATTCCATCGTACGTAAGTACCACAATGTTTTGAACCATTTTTATATTTCCTGGGATATTTAAGGTGTACCCAAGTTGAGGTTCTTGTAGTCAGTGCAGCCCTAAATTTGGAGGTGGCTCTTTCTTATTGATTTTCAGTTTTCCCAAGGTATATTCCCTAGACTGGAAGTGGCCTTGGCTCTGTAGCTCTGTTGTTTACTTGTTTTAGGGAACACAATGCACTCCTCCAGTGAGGCAGTTGGCAGTTTACATCCCGCCCATCAGCATAACAAGGCTCCCAGTTCTCCAGGGCCTGTCTTGCCTTTCTGGTTTTTACACATTTTGTGGATGTCCCTTTTGACCGGTGGGAAGTGATACTTCTTTGTAGTGCAGATTTGCATTGCCCGCTTGCTTGCTTGGCCAAAAAGGGCGTATGCGTTTTCTCCTGAATATATTCAGGAGAAAACGCATACGCCCTTTTTGGCCAAGTGCACCATTGTCCAAGTTGTGCCCCTCTTCCTGTGCTTTACAGGCGATTCCAATGTACCTCTTGAAATCTGTTTCCTGCTATTTTGCCTCGCTTTCAAGTCCGCCTCGTTGACTTCCCTCAACAGATTTTTGGACGATAGTTGTCCTTTACCACTCTGCCAGTTTGTGAATTGCTGTGCCCCTGAGCTCCATTTCTCAACTCGTTTTTTGTGAGCTGAACGCAAGTCCAAAATTTTGGATCATGTCCTATACTGGTTCCCGGTGGGTGGCTGAGACTTTGGTTAATTCTTCTTCCTGCCGGGAAATTAGAGTGACATGTGCCCGTCCAAATGCCTAACAGCTACTCTCTCATGGGTTCTACCTCGTCCCTTCCAACCTCTGCCAAATTGGGAACCTGTGCAAACCAGGAGGTTAAAGGGCCTGTCTCTCCAAGTTGGGAGATTGATAGTAAGGCAGTTGGAAAGTCAAACTGGAGCACCAGGAGAGGGACTATTCGTTGAGTTTTAGAAACCTTTCGTATTCACAGTGTGTCCATTCTCTAGGTTTCCTGTACATGTTATAGCTGTAGTAATATTCCCTTGAACCTGGAGAGTTGGGACCCATGGAATGGGGGCCATGCATTATTGCTTGAAAGGGTCTGCATTTGCTCACCCAATCTCACCAATCCTCTCAGTCCCAAGTGTCCAGCCTTATGCCACATCCAGCTGTCATTGTAGATAGGGTCTTTCCAGGTTTCCTCAGACACCCTGAAGGAATTGTAAAGAATTTCCCTGTTTTTTGGTTTTGCTTTTGAAATTCCTTTTTATAGTGGGTTTGAGCTGATTCTCGCTGCCATGTTTATGCCACTCTAGACACACTTGATTCCCTTATGGAGACATATCAATACATAGGTTTTAAGATTCTTACTAGTCAGATATATTCCTCTGTGGGAAATATGGGGTTTTGAGTCTCTTTCACTGAGGAAGGTGTAGGTCTTGTCTATTCCAAAGTTGGTTTTTGAAACGGTCCCTGTGCTTATATCAAACTCTGGTTTTATGCATCACCCCACCTCTCCTTACCCTTTATGCAGGCATAAGAGTGTTTTCTAAATGTGAGACTCTGTTCTCTTTCCTAACTCAGTTCACGTGTAGCCATGTTTACAGGATCTTCCTAAGTGATATCTTATGATAAGTTTCTTTTTCTGTGTGACTTATTTCACTTAGAATCATCGTACCTGAATCCACTCACTTTGCTGCTACTGGTCTTATGACATTGATTTCATGGCTGAGGGATATTCCATCGTACGTAAGTACCACAATGTTTTGAACCATTTTTATATTTCCTGGGATATTTAAGGTGTACCCAAGTTGAGGTTCTTGTAGTCAGTGCAGCCCTAAATTTGGAGGTGGCTCTTTCTTATTGATTTTCAGTTTTCCCAAGGTATATTCCCTAGACTGGAAGTGGCCTTGGCTCTGTAGCTCTGTTGTTTACTTGTTTTAGGGAACACAATGCACTCCTCCAGTGAGGCAGTTGGCAATTTACATCCCGCCCATCAGCATAACAAGGCTCCCAGTTCTCCAGGGCCTGTCTTGCCTTTCTGGTTTTTACACATTTTGTGGATGTCCCTTTTGACCGGTGGGAAGTGATACTTCTTTGTAGTGCAGATTTGCATTGCCCGCTTGCTTGCTTGGCCAAAAAGGGCGTATGCGTTTTCTCCTGAATATATTCAGGAGAAAACGCATACGCCCTTTTTGGCCAAGTGCACCATTGTCCAAGTTGTGCCCCTCTTCCTGTGCTTTACAGGCGATTCCAAGGTACCTCTTGAAATCTCTTTCCTGCTATTTTGCCTCGCTTTCAAGTCCGCCTCGTTGACTTCCCTCAACAGATTTTTGGACGATAGTTGTCCTTTATCACTCTGCCAGTTTGTGAATTGCTCTGCCGCTGAGCTCCATTTCTCAACTCGTTTTTTGTGAGCTGAACACAAGTACAAATTTTGGATCATGTCCTCTACTGGTTCCCGGTGGGTGGCTGAGACTTTGGTTAATTCTTCTTCCTGCCGGGAAATTAGAGTGACATGTGCCCGTCCAAATGCCTAACAGCTACTCTCTCATGGGTTCTCCCTCGTCCCTTCCATCCTCTGGCAAATTGGGAACCTGTGAAAACCAGGAGGTTAAAGGGCCTGTCTCTCCAAGTTGGGAGATTGATAGTAAGGCAGTTGGAAAGTCAAACTGGAGCACCAGGAGAGGGACTATTCATTGAGTTTTAGAAACCTTTCGTATTCACAGTGTGTACATTCTCTAGGTTTCCTGTACATGTTATAGCTGTAGTAATATTCCCTTGAACCTGGAGAGTTGGGACCCATGGAATGGGGGCCATGCATTATTGCTTGAAAGGGTCTGCATTTGCTCACCCAATCTCACCAATCCTCTCAGTCCCAAGTGTCCAGCCTTATGCCACATCCAGCTGTCATTGTAGATAGGGTCTTTCCAGGTTTCCTCAGACACCCTGAAGGAATTGTAAAGAATTTCCCTGTTTTTTGGTTTTGCTTTTGAAATTCCTTTTTATAGTGGGTTTGAGCTGATTCTCGCTGCCATGTTTATGCCACTCTAGACACACTTGATTCCCTTATGGAGTCATATCAATACATAGGTTTTAAGATTCTTACTAGTCAGATATATTCCTCTGTGGGAAATATGGGGTTTTGAGTCTCTTTCACTGAGGAAGGTGTAGGTGTTGTCTATTCCAAAGTTGGTTTTTGGAACGGTCCCTGTGCTTATATCAAACTCTGGTTTTATGCATCACCCCACCTCTCCATCCCCTTTATGCAGGCATAAGAGTGTTTTCTAAATGTGAGACTCTGTTCTCTTTCCTAACTCAGTTCACGTGTAGCCATGTTTACAGGATCTTCATAAGTGATATCTTATGATAAGTTTCTTTTTCTGTGTGACTTATTTCACTTAGAATCATCGTACCTGAATCCACTCCCTTTGCTTCTACTGGTCTTATGACATTGATTTTTTCGCTGAGGGATATTCCATCGTACGTAAGTACCACAATGTTTTGAACCATTTTTATATTTCCTGGGATATTTAAGGTGTACCCAAGTTGAGGTTCTTGTAGTCAGTGCAGCCCTAAATTTGGAGGTGGCTCTTTCTTATTGATTTTCAGTTTTCCCAAGGTATATTCCCTAGACTGGAAGTGGCCTTGGCTCTGTAGCTCTGTTGTTTACTTGTTTTAGGGAACACAATGCACTCCTCCAGTGAGGCAGTTGGCAGTTTACATCCCGCCCATCAGCATAACAAGGCTCCCAGTTCTCCAGGGCCTGTCTTGCCTTTCTGGTTTTTACACATTTTGTGGATGTCCCTTTTGACCGGTGGGAAGTGATACTTCTTTGTAGTGCAGATTTGCATTGCCCGCTTGCTTGCTTGGCCAAAAAGGGCGTATGCGTTTTCTCCTGAATATATTCAGGAGAAAACGCATACGCCCTTTTTGGCCAAGTGCACCATTGTCCAAGTTGTGCCCCTCTTCCTGTGCTTTACAGGCGATTCCAATGTACCTCTTGAAATCTGTTTCCTGCTATTTTGCCTCGCTTTCAAGTCCGCCTCGTTGACTTCCCTCAACAGATTTTTGGACGATAGTTGTCCTTTACCACTCTGCCAGTTTGTGAATTGCTGTGCCCCTGAGCTCCATTTCTCAACTCGTTTTTTGTGAGCTGAACGCAAGTCCAAAATTTTGGATCATGTCCTATACTGGTTCCCGGTGGGTGGCTGAGACTTTGGTTAATTCTTCTTCCTGCCGGGAAATTAGAGTGACATGTGCCCGTCCAAATGCCTAACAGCTACTCTCTCATGGGTTCTACCTCGTCCCTTCCAACCTCTGCCAAATTGGGAACCTGTGCAAACCAGGAGGTTAAAGGGCCTGTCTCTCCAAGTTGGGAGATTGATAGTAAGGCAGTTGGAAAGTCAAACTGGAGCACCAGGAGAGGGACTATTCGTTGAGTTTTAGAAACCTTTCGTATTCACAGTGTGTCCATTCTCTAGGTTTCCTGTACATGTTATAGCTGTAGTAATATTCCCTTGAACCTGGAGAGTTGGGACCCATGGAATGGGGGCCATGCATTATTGCTTGAAAGGGTCTGCATTTGCTCACCCAATCTCACCAATCCTCTCAGTCCCAAGTGTCCAGCCTTATGCCACATCCAGCTGTCATTGTAGATAGGGTCTTTCCAGGTTTCCTCAGACACCCTGAAGGAATTGTAAAGAATTTCCCTGTTTTTTGGTTTTGCTTTTGAAATTCCTTTTTATAGTGGGTTTGAGCTGATTCTCGCTGCCATGTTTATGCCACTCTAGACACACTTGATTCCCTTATGGAGACATATCAATACATAGGTTTTAAGATTCTTACTAGTCAGATATATTCCTCTGTGGGAAATATGGGGTTTTGAGTCTCTTTCACTGAGGAAGGTGTAGGTCTTGTCTATTCCAAAGTTGGTTTTTGAAACGGTCCCTGTGCTTATATCAAACTCTGGTTTTATGCATCACCCCACCTCTCCTTACCCTTTATGCAGGCATAAGAGTGTTTTCTAAATGTGAGACTCTGTTCTCTTTCCTAACTCAGTTCACGTGTAGCCATGTTTACAGGATCTTCCTAAGTGATATCTTATGATAAGTTTCTTTTTCTGTGTGACTTATTTCACTTAGAATCATCGTACCTGAATCCACTCACTTTGCTGCTACTGGTCTTATGACATTGATTTCATGGCTGAGGGATATTCCATCGTACGTAAGTACCACAATGTTTTGAACCATTTTTATATTTCCTGGGATATTTAAGGTGTACCCAAGTTGAGGTTCTTGTAGTCAGTGCAGCCCTAAATTTGGAGGTGGCTCTTTCTTATTGATTTTCAGTTTTCCCAAGGTATATTCCCTAGACTGGAAGTGGCCTTGGCTCTGTAGCTCTGTTGTTTACTTGTTTTAGGGAACACAATGCACTCCTCCAGTGAGGCAGTTGGCAATTTACATCCCGCCCATCAGCATAACAAGGCTCCCAGTTCTCCAGGGCCTGTCTTGCCTTTCTGGTTTTTACACATTTTGTGGATGTCCCTTTTGACCGGTGGGAAGTGATACTTCTTTGTAGTGCAGATTTGCATTGCCCGCTTGCTTGCTTGGCCAAAAAGGGCGTATGCGTTTTCTCCTGAATATATTCAGGAGAAAACGCATACGCCCTTTTTGGCCAAGTGCACCATTGTCCAAGTTGTGCCCCTCTTCCTGTGCTTTACAGGCGATTCCAACGTACCTCTTGAAATCTGTTTCCTTCTATTTTGCCTCGCTTTCAAGTCCGCCTCGTTGACTTCCCTCAACAGATTTTTGGACGATAGTTGTCCTTTATCACTCTGCCAGTTTGTGAATTGCTGTGCCCCTGAGCTCCATTTCTCAACTCGTTTTTTGTGAGCTGAACGCAAGTCCAAAATTTTGGATCATGTCCTATACTGGTTCCCGGTGGGTGGCTGAGACTTTGGTTAATTCTTCTTCCTGCCGGGAAATTAGAGTGACATGTGCCCGTCCAAATGCCTAACAGCTACTCTCTCATGGGTTCTCCCTCGTCCCTTCCATCCTCTGCCAAATTGGGAACCTGTGCAAACCAGGAGGTTAAAGGGCCTGTCTCTCCAAGTTGGGAGATTGATAGTAAGGCAGTTGGAAAGTCAAACTGGAGCACCAGGAGAGGGATTATTCGTTGAGTTTTAGAAACCTTTCGTATTCACAGTGTGTACATTCTATAGGTTTCCTGTACATGTTATAGCTGTAGTAATATTCCCTTGAACATGGAGAGTTGGGACCCATGGAATGGGGGCCATGCATTATTGCTTGAAAGGGTCTGCATTCGCTCACCCAATCTCACCAATCCTCTCAGTCCCAAGTGTCCAGCCTTATGCCACATCCAGCTGTCATTGTAGATAGGGTCTTTCCAGGTTTCCTCAGACACCCTGAAGGAATTGTAAAGAATTTCCCTGTTTTTTGGTTTTGCTTTTGAAATTCCTTTTTATAGTGGGTTTGAGCTGATTCTCGCTGCCATGTTTATGCCACTCTAGACACAGTTGATTCCCTTATGGAGACATATCAATACATAGGTTTTAAGATTCTTACTAGTCAGATATATTCCTCTGCGGGAAATATGGGGTTTTGAGTCTCTTTCACTGAGGAAGGTGTCGGTCTTGTCTATTCCAAAGTTGGTTTTTGGAACGATCCCTGTGCTTATATCAAACTCTGGTTTTATGCATCACCCCACCTCTCCTTCCCCTTTATGCAGGCATAAGAGTGTTTTCTAAATGTGAGACTCTGTTCTCTTTCCTAACTCAGTTCATGTGTAGCCATGTTTACAGGATCATCATAAGTGATATCTTATGATAAGTTTCTTTTTCTGTGTGACTTATTTGACTTAGAATCATCGTACCTGAATCCACTCATTTTGCTGCTACTGGTCTTATGACATTCATTTCATGGCTGAGGGATATTCCATCGTATGTAAGTACCACAATTTTTTGAACCATTTTTATATTTCCTGGGATATTTAAGGTGTCCCCAAGTTGAGGTTCTTGTAAGCAATTCAGCCCTAAATTTTGGCGTGGCTCTGTCTTATTGATTTTCAGTTTTCCCAAGGTATATTCCCTAGACTGGAAGCGCCCTTGGCTCTGTAGCTCTGTTGTTTACTTGTTTTAGGGAACACAATGCACTCCTCCAGTGAGGCAGTTGGCAATTTACATCCTGCCCATCAGCATAACAAGGCTCCCTGTTCTCCAGGGCCTGTCTTGCCTTTCTGGTTTTTACACATTTTGTGGATGTCCCTTTTGACCAGTGGGAAGTGATACTTCTTTGTAGTGCAGATTTGCATTGCCCGCTTGCTTGCTTGGCCAAAAAGGGTGTATGCGTTTTCTCCTGAATATATTCAGGAGAATACGCATACGGCCCTTTTGGCCAAGTGCATCAGTGTCAAAGTTGTGCCCCTCTTCCTGTGCTTTCAATGTGATTGCAACGTACCTCTTGAAATCTGTTTCCTGCTATTCAGCCTCGCTTTCAAGTCCGCCTCGTTGCCTTCCCTAAACAGATTTTTGGACGATAGTTGTCCTTTATTACTCTGCCAGTTTGTGAATTGCTGTGCCCCTGAGCTCCATTTTTCCACTCGTTTTTTGTGAGCTGAACGCAAGTCCAAAATTTTGGTTCAGGACCTATACAGGTTCCCAGTGGGTGGCTGAGACTTTGGTAAATTCTTCTTCCTGCCAGGATATTAGAGTGACATGTGCTAGTCCAAATGCCTAAGAGCTACTCTCTCATTGGTACTCCCTCTTCCCTTTCATCCTCTGCCAAATTGGCAACCTGTTTGAACCAGGAGGTTAAGGGGCTTTCTCTCCAAGTTGGGGGATTGATAGTAAAGCAGTTGGAAATTCAAAACGGAGCACCAGGTGAGGGACTATTCATTGAGGTTTAGAAACCTTTCGTATTCACCCTGTGTCCATTCTCTAGGTTTTTCGTACATGTTATAGCTGTTGTAATATTCCCTTCAACCTGGAGAGTTGGGACCCAAGGAATGGGTGCCATACCTTATTGCTTTAAAGGGTCTGCATTTGCTCACCCAATCTCACCAATCCTCTCAGTCCCAAGTGTCCAGCCTTATGCCACATCCAGCTGTCATTGTCGATAGGGTCATTCCACGTTTCATCAGAGACCCTGAAGGATTTGTAAAGAATTTCCCTGTTTTTTTGTTTTGTTTTTGAAATTCCTTTTTATAGTGGGTTTGAGCTGATTCTCGCTGCCATGTTTATGCCAGTCTAGACACACTTGATTCCCTTACGCAGACATATCAATACATAGGTTTTAACATTCTTACTAGTGAGATATATTCCTCTGCAGTAAATATGGGGTTTTGAGTCCCTTTCACTGAGGAAGTTGTAGGTCTTGTCTGTTCCATAGTTGGTTTCTGGAACGTTATTTGTACTTATATCAAACTCTGGTTTTATGCATCACCCCACCTCTCCTTCCCCCTTAAGCAGTCATAAGAGTTTTTACTAAATGAGAGACTCTGTTCTCTTTCCTAACTCAGTTCATGTGTAGCCATGTTTACAGGATCTTCATAAGTGATATCTTATGATAAGATTATTTTTCTGTGTGACTAATTTCCCTTAGATTCATCATACCTAAATCCACTCCTTATGCTGCTACTGGCCTTATATACATTGATTTCATGTCTGAGTGATATTCCATTGTGCAAAATTACCACAAGTTCTTTATGCATTTCTCTTTTTCCTGGCATATTTTAGGTGTACCAAAGTTGAGGTCCTTGTATGCAGAGCAGCCCTAAATTTTGGGGTGCCTGTGTCTTATTGATATTTAATCTTCCCAAGTTATATACCCATGAGTTGAAGTCCCCTTTGCTCGGGGGCTTTGTATTTTAGATGTTTTAGGAAACAGCATACACTTCTTCAGAATGGCTCTTGGATATTTATACCCCACCCATCAGCGTGACTAGGCTCCCTGTTTTCCATGGCCTCTCCTGCATTTCTGGTTTGCACACATTTTTTGGATGGCCTTTCTGAGCAGTGGAAATTGAGACTTCTTTGTTGTGTGGATTTGCATTTCCCTCTTGTTTGGTTGGCCAAAATCTCTGTATGTGTTTTTTTCCTGAAGATATTCACGAAAAATACGCATACACCCTTTTGCCCAACTGCATCATTTTAGAAATTCTGCTGCTTTTCATATGCTTTAAATGTGAGTAGAATCTACCTTTTGAAATCTGTTTCCTGCAATTCTGCCTCTCATTCAGATCCTCTTCGTTGCCTTACCTGAATATATTTTTGGATGTTGGTTATCATTTATATCTTTGCAGGTCTTTGAATTGTCTGCTCCTGAGCTCCATTTTGCAACTCGCTTTTTTTGTGAGCTGGCCGCCAAACCATTGGATTGCTTCCGGCCCTATTCTGGTTCTGGGGAGGCAGGTTGAGCCTTTGGTTAATTCTTCTTCCTAATGGGAAATTAGAGTGACATATGCCTGTCAAAACTCCTACAGCTAATCTCTCATTGGTTCCCCCTCTTCCCATTTATCCTCTGCACAAATTGAAAACTGTGTAAAACAGGAGGTTAAAGGTGCTGATTCTCCAAGTGGGGAGATTGTTAGTAATGTAGCTGGAATGGCGAACCCCAGCACCAGGAGATCAAAAATGAGGTGCATTTTAGACACCTTTCCTGAGCACACGGTGTACATTCATCTCGGTTTCCCAGGCATGTATTCACTGTCAGAAGATTCCCTTGAACCTGCAGATTTGGGACCCATGGAATGGGTACCAGGCAGTATTACTTTAAAAGGTCTGCATTTCCTCACCCAGCCTCTCTAACATCTCTTAGCGTGCATAGCTTCCAGCCTTATATATCATCCTGCTGTGGGTCTACATGTGTTCAATCCATATTACATCGTAGCCCTTCAACAAAAGTTGTAAGAATTTTTGTCTGTCTCACTGTTTTTATAAATATTTTTAAATTTATTTTTATATTGGTTACAGCTGATTTTCAAAGCTCTGTGTTTTGCTGCTGTACATCCACTTGATTCATGTACTGTGAGACAACAATAAATTCTTTTTCAGATGCTTACCAGTCTTATGTATTATTTTCCAGTGACTTGAGTGGGCTGAGTGCAGTTCTTTGAGGTACCGTGTAGGCCTTGTCAGTTATTCAATGTGGTACTTGGAATGGTATCTTTGCTAATTTCAACCTCCTCGATAATACCTCACCATTCCCCACCTTTCCCATTTAGCAGCCTTATGTCTATTTTCTACATATTTGAGTATGTTTCTGTTTTGTAATTTATTTCATGTGTAGCCATTTTTGATTCCACCTTTAAGTGACATCTTATGATATGTGTCTTTTTCTTTCTGACATATGTCACTTAGAATGATCGTAGGTAACTCCTCCAGAGTTGTTCCAACTGGCCTTATTTCATTGATTTCTGGATGAGTAATATTCCACTCTACATAAGTACCCCATCTCTTTTATCCATTTTATCCTTCCAGGGACATTTAGGTTATATCCAAGTGGAGGCCCTTTTTAACAGAGAGGTGGTAAACGTTGGGGTGCCTGTTTTCTTTTGATTTTTGTTTTTCCCAAGGTATATGCGCATGAGTGCAAGTGCCCTATGCTCTGTAGATCATTTTTTAGATGTTTTAGCAAACACAATACACTTCTCCAGAGTGGCCACTGGCAAATTACATTTCCACTATCAGCCTCACAGGGCTCCCTTTTCTCCTCGCCCTGTCCTGCATTTCTGGTGTTTACACTTTATGTGGATGGCCCTTCTGACTGATGTGAAGTGATATATTTTGTAGTATTGATTTCCAGTGTCCACCTGTTTGGTTGGATAAAAAGTGTGTATGGCCTTTACTTGAATATATTCAGAAAAAATGCATACGCCCTTTTTGGCCAACTGCATCATTGGCGACGTTCAGCCCCTTTTCTTGTGCTTTAATGGGGAGTCCTTTCTACCTCTTCAAATATGTTTCCTGCCACTCTCCCTTGCTTACAAGTCTTTTTCTGTGGCTTACCTCAAGACATTTTTCGACGATAGATATTTTCAACTCTGCAGTTTCATGAATTTTAGTGCCCCTGAGTTCCATTTTTCAACTTGTGTTTTTGGAAACTGGACACAAAACAGCGGGATTTCCTCTAGCCCTATTCTGTTTCCGTGGGCAATTCTAGCCTTTGATGAATTTTTCTTCCGGATTGGAAATTAGAGTGACATGTGCCTGTCCGCACACCTAAGACTCGTCTCTAAATTTTTCTCATCCTTCCGCTTCATGCTCTGGACAAATTCCAAACTCTGTGCAACAGGATGTTGACGGTGTTGATATCCCCAAGTGAGGAGATTGTTAGGAAAGATGCTGGCGGTGTGAACCCGAGCACCAGGCGATGAGGAGATGAGGTGCCTTTTCCAAACTCTTTCCGATCAAATGGTATACCATCCTCTAGGTGTGACAGGCATGTTTTAGCTGTAGGAAGGGTCATGTGCATGTAAGGAGAACACCAGGGATTTTTCCAAATCAGTGCCTCCCCGAACCCCAAACTGGGGAATTTTTAAGCTACGGCTACACGTATGTCCATTAAGATCCTTGGGAAATAGGCAGAGCCCAAACTTTAGATGATTGAAATCTTCAGGGTCAGAAGCGCTCACCATCGGCCTTGCTTAGGTTACATTTTATCTGTCATTGATAGATGATGTCAATAAAAATATCGATTCTTTTTCAGATTATTTCCCCTTATAGGTTATTGCAAAATATTCAGTGTAGTTCCCTGGGCTATACAGTAGTTCCTTGTTGATGATCTATTTTATACATAGCAGTGTGTATGTGTTAATCCCAAACTGTTAATTTATCCCTTCTCCTACCTTTCCCCTTTGGTAATAATAAATTATAAGATTTTATACTTCTCAGAAATGGGGGAGCTGAAAGAGAGGTATCCTTTTCAATGGAAAAGCATTCAAAACAAGATTGAAGCTTCAGCCAAGAGTATTCGATCTACATCCATGGAAATAAATCACTTCATTTATCTAATGTTGACCTGACAAATAAGACAGACGTCTTCACTGAACTTGCTTATAGGAAAGTGATGGAAATATCAAATGTAAGTCTTAAAAACATCTTATTTTACCCGAGCATTATACACTGCTCTATGTTAACTACAGTTTGGCTCACACACCTGTTCATTGAAGTTACAATGTTCTCAATTTCTGTTACTGATCCTCCAGAGTGGACCCCAACAGGAGTCCCCGTGCCCAGTGTCATTGGAGCCAACAGATCAAGACTGAGTTTGGTTCAGAAGCAAAGGAAACATTATTTTGAAAACAGAATGGAGAGGTGAGAACGTGCACTGCCCCACGGGCTGTGGGCTGGGCTGCTGTGTAGGGATCCCGGCAGCGTCAGTGGGAGGGAGGGGATGGAGCTCTCGAGGGCTGGGTTGGCTGCAGCTCGGGCTCTATGCCGCAGAGTTTGCATGGGACCCCGCTAGCTGAGGTGTCGACCCAGCCATTCTGCACTAGGAAATCGGGTCTGAAGTGACGGGTGTGGGACCTCTGCATGCGGAACCCTAGGAACACGTGAAATTAGACAAAGCACAAAGGAAAAACAGGTTAGACTTTATTTTATTGCCCAGATTCTCTTTTTATCTCCCAGGAATTTTTAATGAACGTTGCCGGAGATGAACACCTCGTCTGCTTTTTGTTCCATTCCTCATCCTTGGGGTGTTGAGGGTGCAGACCCCTCTTTTGTAACTGCTTCATGCTGTGGTGGGAGCCCTGATACATGGGGGGAGGGGCAAAATGTCTCCCCACCAGCCTCCAGGTGAGGTTGATTGTCCCAAGGCCTCCTGCCTCACTTCTCGTCCGCCTGAGCACCAGCATTGGAAGTGTTATAGATTCTAATGACCTTTAAGGTCCGGGAAAGAGATGCGCAGAGATGCTGCGGTGGCAGGTTTCACCCCACCCCACATTTGTTCGGCGACCTTAGGCTGACGGATTTTGCCAGCCTAGATGCTCTGACCAGTAGTCTGTGCTTTCTTTAATTAGGTCCCTGAATTAATGTACAAACAGCACCATGTGTGAGAGCCCTGCCTGCACAACTCCCAGACAGTCCAGGGCCAGTGGTGATCCAGGGCCATGAGGTCCACTGAGTCAACGGCCTTTAGAAGTAGCCAGCAGTCCAGCCGGTCATATTGGCCACCATCACCGTGGTGTCTGTAGGGTTTTCTATGGTGAAAGCATGATATACATTTCCCCCGCCAAGCTTATTAGCTCCCCTCTGGGTGCAGTAAGTCCTGCAAGCAGTAGTCTGCTCTTTCGGGGCACAGTCTTGTTGTTTTCTGAGAGAAACTCCAGGTCAAGTGATGGTCACACGAGTCATCTTGGTGGCCCGTTGCCCCCGTTTGTCTCTCTGGAGGTTGGCGTTGGAGGGCCTCCTCACTCGAGGTCAGTGTGTCCACAGAGTGACCCCTGCAACTTCAGGGCATGATGCATGGTTAGGATCACCACGTGGGGTCCTTTTCCCTTAGGAGGGAGCTGGCCTTGTGGGCTGCTGATTTCCATCTTTTTAGATACCCCAGTATCCTGGCCTGATGAGTCGGTGGGCAAAGCCCTTGGTGACCATAGTTTATCATACCTGAAGGGCATTCTTGTGTTGCTCCATTTCAAGTGGTCCCAGTTTTTGCACTAAGGCTCCAAGGGCAATTAACCTTTGACCGGGTATGTAAAGGTCAAAGGGTTTAGCTAAATTAGGGAGTTCCTGGGCAAGGGTCTGAATTGACTGCTCTTTCCATTCTTGAGAGGCTGCTTCTGGATTCTATTCAAAAGGATCATCATCTTTTCATGTCAGTGTTTCATGTAGAGGCCCAGCTATTAGACTGTAGTTAGGGATCCAGATGCAGAAAACCTTGGCCTCCCCAGGAACCCCTAAGCTGTCCTCTAGGTTTAGAAGAGGTAAGGCTGCAAATGGCTTCTTCCCTATCCTGGGATGCGTTTCTCCGTATATCTGTGAGAATGAAGCTCAGGCATGTCACCTTAGCCTGGGATATTTGAGCCTTTTTCTTGGACACCTTCTATCCTTTCTTGGCTAGGTAGTTCAGAGGCGTCTTTAGTAGGCCTGGCGATCAGAATGTCCGCTGCATATTGAAGGAGGGTTCCCTTTCACAGAGGTAGAACTTTTAGGTCTTTAGAGGACATTTCCCCAATGATGGTGTGGGGATTTTTGAACCATTGGGGCAGGACGGCCCAGCATTATTGCTTTGGTTGCATGTTGTGTCCTGCCACTCACAAGCCAAAAATTCTTGTGACTCTGAGATGAATGGAATACAGAAGAAGGCATCATTGAAGTCTAATACAGAATGCCATGGCCTGGTGGATGGTAGAATGACCAGCAGGGTGTAGGAAATAGGAGCTACTGGATGTATATCCTCGGTGGCTTCACTGACTGTCCTGATATCCTTTACCAGGTTTCCAGCAGCCCATGGGGCTCTCGTGGTCAGGCCAATCCCAGGATATGGAGCTCACCTGGGCTGCACCCCCACCCCACAGCCCACGGGGCTCTCGTGGTCAAGTCCCTCCCAGGGTATGGAGCTCACCTGTGCAGCTACCCAGCAGCCCATGGGGCTCTCATAGTCAGGCCCTTCCCAGGATACGGAGCTCCCCTGGGCAGGTAACCCAGCAGGGCTGGAAACACAGGAACTGTGCACATAGCCCACCATGCAGAGAACCCCCAGCTCACCTGTCGCTCACAGCTGACACAGAACACCACAGAGCAGGACTTGAACTAACAAACAGCAGCTCTGACAGGTCTGTGACCCTGGCTATCACTCTGTGCAGCCTCTCTCTGCCTGGTCTTCCAGACACTTCCACTGCAGCCAGGCACCAGACCTCTGTCTCCACCCACCATCACTCCTCTCCCTGACTCCTGGGTTCCTCTCATTAGTATAGGGTCTTCTTGAAGTTGTTTTCCACTCATGGACCAGATAAAATGAGAAGAAAACAAGCCGCAGCTGCAGCCCCTTGTCTATCCTGACTCTCAAGAGCCCACACCTGTTCCTTGGGCGTGGCCCATTTAGCAAGGTTCATTTTCTGCAACTGTGAGTCCCTGAGGGGTGAGGATTGGCTGATTTGGGCAGCCTGACGCTGCCTGCCAGCCCTCCCCACGTGTGCCTGGTTGAGGTCAATATAAACACCTCTCCAGTCAGCAAGAGCCCCTGTAGCTGTACCTGACGCCATATTCTCGGCCCCATCAGCAGTGTCGGGGCTGGGGTGGTGGGAGGGAGTGAGGGGCCGTGGCTTTGTGGGTGGCCCATTGTGAGTGGGGCTCTGCTGGACTTTCTGCAGGAGTTGCCAGGCTGCCACCTGCTAAAGAAGAGGATGTGTCACCCATACCTGCCACTGGAATGTCTCCCCAGGCAGAGGTGAGGAAGTAAAAAAGCAGTGGGGGCCGTGGCAGGAGGGGTATCACAGGTAGGGAAATGGAAAGCTTCCAGAAGAGCATCTGAGGCCAGGACCATCCTGGCTGGCCTGCAGGCACCAAGTCGGCCTGCGTGCTGTGCTGGTGTGGCTCCACAGCCCTTCCCCTAGGCTTGCAAGTTCTTGTGCATATTCATGTGTTTTACCTGGAAAGGGTGGGAAGAGTTCAGCTGCAGCAGGACTGGGGCTCAGCTCACATTGACTCACAGACGCCTCGACACAGTCCCCCAGCTTTGCAATGAGGTTGCTCCTTGTGGGGCTGACTGCATGGGAGAAGATTTCCCACCTCTGACCAACTTAAGAATCTTTTACCACTGGAGCAAGTGCCCTGATACGATTTTCCTCTGTATAACTGGTGGGTTCTGTTTTTTTCTTTTTTCTTTTTTTTTATTTTTGGTTCAAGGTAGATTTTATTTATTCCTCTTTTTTTAATTTGGAGATATAAACATGGAAATAATGCATTAAGATAAAGACGTCTATGTGAAGGGAAAAACCTTTTTTGGTTTATTTTATTAAATGTTATTTATTTATTTTTAATTTTTTTAAAATTTATTTATTTCTTTTATACAGCAGGTTCTTATTGGATATCTATTTTATACATATAAGTGTGCACATGTGAATCCCAGTCTCCCAATTCATCCCACCACCACCCTCACATAGCATTACCCCCTTGGTGTCCATATGTTTGTTCTCTACATCTGTGTCTCTATCTCTGCCCTGCAAACCGGTTCATCTGTACCATTTTTCTAGGTTCCACATATATGCATTAACATACAATATTTGTTTTTCTCTTTCTGACTTACTTCACTCTGTATGACAGTCTCTAGATCCATCAAGGTCTCTACAAATGACCCAATTTCATTCCTATGTATGGCTGAGTAATATTCCATTGTATATATGTACCACATCTTTATCCATTCATCTGTCTGTGGGCACTTAGGTTGCTTTCATTACCTGGCTATTGTAAATAGTGCTGCAATGAACATTGTGGTGAATGTGTCTTTTTGATTTATGGTTTTCTCTGGGTATATGCCCAGTAGTGGGATTGCTGGATTATATGGTAATTCTATTTTTAGTTTTTTAAGGAACCTCCATACTGTTCTCCATAGAGACTATATCAATTTACATTCCCAACAATAGTGGAAGAAGGTTCCTTTTCTCCACAGCGTCTCCAGCATTTGTTGTTTGTAGATTTTCTGATGATGCCCATTCTAACAGGTGTGACGTGATACCTCATTGTAGTTTCGATTTCCATTTCTCTAATAATTAGTGATGTTGAGCAGATTTTCATGTGCGTACTGGCCATCTCTATGTCTTCTTGGAAGAAATGTCTATTTAGATCTTCTTCCATTTTTGTATTGGGTTGTTTGTTTTATTAATATTGAGCTGCATGAGCTGTTTATATATATATATTGGAGATTAATTATTTGTCCATTGATTCATTTGCAAATATTTTCTGCCATTCTGAGGGTTGTCTTTTCGTCTTGTTTGTAGTTTCCTTTGCTTTGTAAAAGCTTTTACATTTCATTAGGTCCCATCTGTTTAGTTTTCTTTTTTATTTCATTACTACAGGAGGTGGATCAAAAAAGATCTTGCTGTGATTTACGTCAGAGTATCCTTCGTAAGTTTTCCTCTCAGAGTTTTATACTGTCCCGTCTTACATTAAGGTCTCTAATCCATTTTGAATATATTTTTATGTATGGTGTTGGGGAGTGTTCTAATTTCATTCTTTTACATGTAGCTGTCCATATTTCCCAGCACCAATGATTGAAGAGACTGTCTTATCTCCATTGTATAGTCTTGCCTCCTTTGTCATAGATTAGTTGACCATAGGTGTGTAGGTTTATCCCTGGGCATTCTTTTTTTTTTTCCTTTTACACGTTTATTGGAGTATAATTGTTTTACAATGGAGTGTTAGTTTCTGCTGTATAACAAAGTGAATCAGCTATACATATACAAATATCACCAGATCCCCTCCCTCTTGCATCTCCCTCCCACACTCCATATCCCACCCCTTTATGTGGTCACAAAGCACCGAGCTGATCTCCCTGTTCTATGTGGCTGCTTTCCAGTAGCTATCAGTGTTACATTTGGTAATGTATTTATGTCCATGCCACTCTGTCACTTCGTCTCAGCTTACCCATCCCCCTTCCAGTGTCCTCAAGTCCTTTCTCTACGTCTGTGTCCTTAATCCTGTCCTGCCACTAGGTTCTTCAAAATCTTTTTTTTTCTTCATTAGATTCCGTATATCTCTGTTAACATACAGTATTTGTTTTTCCCTTTCTGACTTACTTCACTTTGTAGGACAGATTCTAAGTCCATCCACCTCAGTACAAATAACTCAGTTTTGCTTCTTTTTATGGCTGAGTAATATTCCATTGTATATATGTGCCAGATCTTCTTTATCCATTCATCTGTCGATGGACACTTAGGTTGCTTCTATGTCCTGGCTATTGTAAATAGAGCTGCAATGAACATTTTTGTACATAACTCTTTTTGAATTATGGTTTTCGCAAGGCAAATGCCCAGTAGTTGGATTGTTGTGTCGTATGGTACCTCTATTGTTAGCTATTTAGAGGAACCTCCGGAGTGTTCTCCCTAGTGCCCATATCAATTTACATTCCCACCCACAGTGCAAGTGTGTTCCCTTTTCTCCAATAAAGGCCTCTCCAGCATTTATTGTTTTGTAGATTTTTTTGGATGATTGCCACTCTGACTGCTGTGCGGTGATACCTCACGGTAGTTTTGATTTGCATTTCTCTAATGATTAGTGATGTTCAGCATCCTTTCATGTGTTTCTTGGTAATCTGTATATCTTCTTTGGAGAAATGTCTATTTAAGTCTTCTGCCCGTTTTTGGATTGGGTTGTTTGTTTTTGTGATATTGAGCTACATGTGGTGCTTGTAAAGTTTGGAGATTAATCCTTTGTCAATTGCTTCATTTGAAAATATTTTCTCCCATTCTGAGGGTTGTTTCTGCATCTTGTTTATGTTTTCCTATACTGTGTAAAAGCTTTTAAGTTTCATTAGGTCCCATTTGTTGATTTCTGTTTTTATTTCCATTTCTCTAGGAGGTGAGTCAAAAAGGATCTTGCTGTGATTTATGTCATAGAGTGTTCTGCCTATGGTTTCCTCTAAGTGTTTTATAGTGTCTGGTCTTCTATTTAGATCTCTAATCCATTTAGAGTTTATTTTTGTGTATGGTGTTATGGAGTGTTCTAATTTCATTCTTTTATGTGTAGGGGTCCAGTTTTCCCAGCACCAATTACTGAAGAGACTGTCTTTTCTCCATTGTATATCCTTAGCTCCTTTGTCATAGATGAGATAGCCATAGGTATGTAGGTTTATCTCTGGGCTTTCTGTCCTGTTCCATTGATCTGTGTTTATGCCAATCTACATACACTTGATTCCATTATGGAGACTTATAAATACATAGGTTTCAAGATTATTACCAGTCAGATATATTCCTCTTCAGTGAATAGGGTGTTTTGTGTCCAGTTCATTGAGAAAGGAGTAGGTCTTGTCTATTACATATTTGGTATATGGAATGGTATCTGTGCTAATTTCAAACTCTGCTTTTACACATCACCCCACGTCACCTTTCCCCTTAAGGAGGCATAAGTGTGTTTTCTAAATGTGTAACTCTGTTCTCTTTTGTAATTCAGTTCATGTGTAGCCATGTTTACATTCCCTCTATAAGTGATATATTACAATAAGTTTCTTTTTCTTTGAGGCTCATTTCACTTAGCATCATCGTACCTAAAGCCACTCATTATGCTGCTATTGGCCTTATGACATTGATTTTATGTCTGAGTGACATTCCATTGTATATAAGTACCACAACATCTATATCAATTTTTTTCCTTTCCTGGGATATTTAAAGTGTACCAAAGTCGAGGTTCTTGTAAACAGAGCAGCCCTAAACTTTGGGCTGGCTGTGTGTTGTGGATTTTTAGTTTTCCCAAAATACACGCCCATGAGTGGAAGTGTGCTATGCTCTGTAGCTCTGTTTTAGAAAACAACATACAGTTCTCCAGAGAGGCTGTTGGCAATTTACATCCTCTCCATCGGTGTAACCAGGCTCCCTTTTCTCCATGGCCTGTCCTGCATTTGTGGTTTTTCCACTGTTTGTGGATGGCCCTTTTGACTGGAGGTAAGGGACACTTCTATGTGGTGTGGATTTTCAATGCCTGATGGCTTGCTTGGCCAAAAAGGGCGTATGCATTTTTTCCCAATTATATTCAAGAAAATACACATAATCCCTTTTCGGTCAAGGGCAACATTGTTGAAGTTCTGTCGCTTTTCATGTGCTTTAAAGATGACTCCAGTGTACCTCTTGAAATCTGTTTCCTTCAATTCTGCCTTGCATTCAAATCCTCTTCACTGCCTTACCTCAATATATTTCTGGATGATAGTTGTCCTTTAAAACTCTGCAAGTTTGTGAATTGCTGTGTCCCTGAGCTCCATTTTTCAACTCGCCTATTTGTGAGCTGGCTGCAATACCGCAGGATGGCTTTAGGCCCTAGTCTGGTTCCAGGGCTTCAGGCTGAGCCTTTGGTTAATTCTTCTTCCTGATGGGAAACTAGAGTGACATGTGCCCATCCAAACACCTACAGCTAATCTCTCATTTGTTTCCCCTCTTCCTTTTCATCCTCTGCACAATTTACAAACTGTGCATACAGGAGGGTAAAGGCGCTGACATTCCAAGTGAGGAGATTTTTAGTAATGCAGATGGAATGGTGAAGCCGAGCACGACGAAAGGAAAAATGAGGTACCTTTTAGAAAACTTTCCCAATCGCACAGTGTACCATCCACTGGGTGTCCCATGCATGTTTTAACTGTAGGAAGATTCCCTTAAACCTGGAGAGTTGGCACCACTAGAATGGGTAGCACACAGTATTGCTCTAAGTGGTGTTCTTTTGCTCACACAACCTCAGCAAACTTGTCAGCCCCAAGTGTCCAGTCTTATGTCTCATCCAGCTGTGGGTGTAAAGGTGGTCAATCCAGGTGGGATCACAGGCCCTGAACGTAATTTTTAAGGCTTTCTCTCTGTTTCGCTGTTTTTGCATTTTGCTTTTGAAACTTAATTTTATAAGGGGGTTTAGTTGAATTTCAGTGCTGTGTTCATGTCATTATACACACATATGATACCTTTATGGAGACATGAGAATACATATGTTTTAAAATTCTAGAGTCAGATATATTCCTCTGCAATGAATAGGGGGCGTTAAGTCCAGTTCATTGTTCCGGCAGTAGGTGTTGTCTATTACATACTTGGTTTATGTAACAGTATCTGTGCTAATTTAAAACTGTGGTTTTATGCATCACCCCACCTCGCCTTTCCCCTTAAGCAGGCAGAAGATTGTTTTCTAAATGTATGACTCTATTGTGTTTGAAATTCAGTTCATGTTTACATTCACACTATGAGTGATATCTTATGATAAGATTTGTTATTCTGTTATCTTTCCTAACTCAGTTCATGTGTAGCCATGTTTACAGGATTTTCATAAGTGATATCTTATGATAAGTTTCTTTTTCAGTGTGACTTATTTCACTTAGAATCATCGTACGTGAATCCACTCATTTTGCTGCTACTTGCCTTATGACATTGATTTCATGGCTAACGGATATTACATCGTACGTAAGTTCCACAGTTTCTTGAAATATTTTTGTCTTTCCTGGGATATATAAGGTGTACCCAAGATGAGGTTCTTGTAAGCAGTGCAGCCTTAAATTTTGGCATGCCTGTGTCTTATTGATTTTCAGTTTTCCAAAGATATATTCCCTAGACTGGAACACCCCATTGCTCTGTACCTCTGTTGTTTATTTGTTTTAGGGAACACAATGCACTCCTCCAGAGAGGCAGTTAGCAATTTACATGCCACCCATTAGCCTAAAAAAGCTCCCTGTTCTCCAGGACCTGTCTTGCCTTTCTGGTTTTTACACATTTTGTGGATGTCCCTTTTGACCGGTGGGAACTGAAACTTATTTGTAGTGCAGATTTGCATTGCCTGCTTGCTTGCTTGGCCAAAAAGGGCGTATGCGTTTTCTACTGAATATATTCAGGAGAAAACGCATACGCCGTTTTTGGCCAAGTGCATCATTGTCCAAGTTGTGCCCTTCTTCCTGTGCTTTACAGGCGATTCCAAGGTATCTCTTGAAATCTGTTTCCTGCTATTCTTGCTCGCTTTCAAGTCCTCCTCATTGCCTTGCCTCAACAGATTTTTTGACGATACTTGTCCTTTATTACTCTGCCAGTTTGTGAATTGCTGTGCCCCTGAGCTCCATTTTTCAACTCGTTTTTTGTGAGCTGAACGCAAGTCCAAAATTTTGGTTCAGGGCATATACTGGTTCCCGGTGGGTGGCTGAGACTTTGGATAATTTTTCTTCCTGCTGGGAAATTAGAGTGAAATGTGCCCGTCCAAATGCCTAACAGCTACTCTCTCATAGGTTCTCCCTCTTCCATTTCATCCTCTGCCAAATTGGCAACCTGTGCGAACCAGGAGGGTAACGGGGCTGTCTCTCCAAGTTTTGAGGTTGATAGTAAAGCAGTTGAAAAGTCAAACTGGAGCACCAGGAGAGGGACTATTCGTTGAGTTTTAGAAACCTTTCGTATTCACAGTGTGTCCATTCTCTAGGTTTCCCATACATGTTATAGCTGTAGTAATATTCCCTTCAACCTGGAGAGTTGGGACCCATGGAATGGGGGCCATGCATTATTGCTTGAAAGGGTCTGCATTTGCTCACCCAATCTCACCAATCCTCTCAGTCCCAAGTGTCCAGCCTTATGCCACATCCAGCTGTCATTGTAGATAGGGTCTTTCCAGGTTTCCTCAGACACCCTGAAGGAATTGTAAAGAATTTCCCTGTTTTTTGGTTTTGCTTTTGAAATTCCTTTTTATAGTGGGTTTGAGCTGATTCTCGCTGCCATGTTTATCCCACTCTAGACACACTTGATTCCCTTATGGAGACATATCAATACATAGGTTTTAAGATTCTTACTAGTCAGATATATTCCTCTGTGGGAAATATGGGGTTTTGAGTCTCTTTCACTGAGGAAGGTGTCGGTCTTGTCAATTCCAAAGTTGGTTTTTGGAACGGTCCCTGTGCTTATATCAAACTCTGGTTTTATGCATCACCCCACCTCTCCTTCCCCTTATGCAGGCATAAGAGTGTTTTCTAAATGTGAGACTCTGTTCTCTTTCCTAACTCAGTTCACGTGTAGCCATGTTTACAGGATCTTCATAAGTGATATCTTATGATAAGTTTCTTTTTCTGTGTGACTTATTTCACTTAGAATCATCGTACCTGAATCCACTCACTTTGCTGCTACTGGTCTTATGACATTGATTTCATGGCTGAGGGATATTCCATCGTACGTAAGTACCACAAAGTTTTGAACCATTTTTATATTTCCTGGGATATTTAAGGTGTACCCAAGTTGAGGTTCTTGTAGTCAGTGCAGCCCTAAATTTGGAGGTGGCTCTTTCTTATTGATTTTCAGTTTTCCCAAGGTATATTCCCTAGACTGGAAGTGGCCTTGGCTCTGTAGCTCTGTTGTTTACTTGTTTTAGGGAACACAATGCACTCCTCCAGTGAGGCAGGTGGCAATTGACATCCCGCCCATCAGCATAACAAGGCTCCCTGTTCTCCAGGGCCTGTCTTGCCTTTCTGGTTTTTACACATTTTGTGGATGTCCCTTTTGACCGGTGGGAAGTGATACTTCTTTGTAGTGCAGATTTGCATTGCCCGCTTGCTTGCTTGGCCAAAAAGGGCGTATGCGTTTTCTCCTGAATATATTCAGGAGAAAACGCATACGCCCATTTTGGCCAAGTGCACCATTGTCCAAGTTGTGCCCCTCTTCCTGTGCTTTACAGGCGATTCCAACGTACCTCTTGAAATCTGTTTCCTGCTATTTTGCCTCACTTTCAAGTCCACCTCGTTGAATTCCCTCAACAGATTTTTGGACGATAGTTGACCTTTATCACTCTGCCAGTTTGTGAATTGCTGTGCCCCTGAGCTCCATTTCTCAACTCGTTTTTTGTGAGCTGAACGCAAGTCCAAAATTTTGGATCATGTCCTATACTGGTTCCCGGTGGGTGGCTGAGACTTTGGTTAATTCTTCTTCCTGCCGGGAAATTAGAGTGACATGTGCCCGTCCAAATGCCTAACAGCTACTCTCTCATGGGTTCTCCCTCGTCCCTTCCATCCTCTGCCAAATTGGGAACCTGTGCAAACCAGGAGGTTAAAGGGCCTCTCTGTCCAAGTTGGGAGATTGATAGTAAGGCAGTTGGAAAGTCAAACTGGAGCACCAGGAGAGGGACTATTCGTTGAGTTTTAGAAACATTTCGTATTCACAGTGTGTCCATTCTCTAGGTTTCCTGTACATGTTATAGCTGTAGTAATATTCCCTTGAACATGGAGAGTTGGGACCCATGGAATGGGGGCCATGCATTATTGCTTGAAAGGGTCTGCATTCGCTCACCCAATCTCACCAATCCTCTCAGTCCCAAGTGTCCAGCCTTATGCCACATCCAGCTGTCATTGTAGATAGGGTCTTTCCAGGTTTCCTCAGACACCCTGAAGGAATTGTAAAGAATTTCCCTGTTTATTGGTTTTGCTTTTGAAATTCCTTTTTATAGTGGGTTTGAGCTGATTCTCGCTGCCATGTTTATGCCACTCTAGAAACACTTGATTCCCTTATGGAGTCTTATCAATACATAGGTTTTAAGATTCTTACTAGTCAGATATATTCCTCTGTGGGAAATATGGGGTTTTGAGTCTCTTTCACTGAGGAAGGTGTAGGTCTTGTCTATTCCAAAGTTGGTTTTTGGAACGGTCCCTGTGCTTATATCAAACTCTGGTTTTATGCATCACCCCACCTCTCCATCCCCTTTATGCAGGCATAAGAGTGTTTTCTAAATGTGAGACTCTGTTCTCTTTCCTAACTCAGTTCACGTGTAGCCATGTTTACAGGATCTTCATAAGTGATATCTTATGATAAGTTTCTTTTTCTGTGTGACTTATTTCACTTAGAATCATCGTACCTGAATCCACTCACTTTGATGCTTCTGGTCTTATGACATTGATTTCATCGCTGAGGGATATTCCATCGTACGTAAGTACCACAATGTTTTGAACCATTTTTATATTTCCCTGGATATTTAAGGTGTACCCAAGTTGAGGTTCTTGTAGTCAGTGCAGCCCTAAATTTGGATGTGGCACTTTCTTATTGATTTTCAGTTTTCCCAAGGTATATTCCCTAGACTGGAAGTGGCCTTGGCTCTGTAGCTCTGTTGTTTACTTGTTTTAGGGAACACAATGCACTCCTCCAGTGAGGCAGTTGGCAATTGACATCCCGCCCATCAGCATGACAAGGCTCCCTGTTCTCCAGGGCCTGTCTTGCCTTTCTGGTTTTTACACATTTTGTGGATGTCCCTTTTGACCGGTGGGAAGTGATACTTCTTTGTAGTGCAGATTTGCATTGCCCACTTGCTTGCTTGGCCAAAAAGGGCGTATGCGTTTTCTCCTGAATATATTCAGGAGAAAACGCATACGCCCTTTTTGGCCAAGTGCACCATTGTCCAAGTTGTGCCCCTCTTCCTGTGCTTTACAGGCGATTCCAACGTACCTCTTGAAATCTGTTTCCTGCTATTTTGCCTCACTTTCAAGTCCACCTCGTTGAATTCCCTCAACAGATTTTTGGACGATAGTTGACCTTTATCACTCTGCCAGTTTGTGAATTGCTGTGCCCCTGAGCTCCATTTCTCAACTCGTTTTTTGTGAGCTGAACGCAAGTCCAAAATTTTGGATCATGTCCTATACTGGTTCCCGGTGGGTGGCTGAGACTTTCGTTAATTCTTCTTCCTGCCGGGAAATTAGAGTGACATGTGCCCGTCCAAATGCCTAACAGCTACTCTCTCATGGGTTCTCCCTCGTCCCTTCCATCCTCTGCCAAATTGGGAACCTGTGCAAACCAGGAGGTTAAAGGGCCTCTCTGTCCAAGTTGGGAGATTGATAGTAAGGCAGTTGGAAAGTCAAACTGGAGCACCAGGAGAGGGACTATTCGTTGAGTTTTAGAAACCTTTCATATTCAGAGTGTGTCCATTCTCTAGGTTTCCTGTACATGTTATAGCTGTAGTAATATTCCCTTGAACATGGAGAGTTGGGACCCATGGAATGGGGGCCATGCATTATTGCTTGAAAGGGTCTGCATTTGCTCACCCAAACTCACCAATCCTCTCAGTCCCAAGTGTCCAGCCTTATGCCACATACAGCTGTCATTGTAGATAGGGTCTTTCCAGGTTTCCTCAGACACCCGGAAGGAATTGTAAAGAATTTCCCTGTTTTTTGGTTTTGCTTTTGAAATTCCTTTTTATAGTGGGTTTGAGCTGATTCTCGCTGCCATGTTTATGCCACTCTAGACACACTTGATTCCCTTATGGAGTCATATCAATACATAGGTTTTAAGATTCTTACTAGTCAGATATATTACTGTGTGGGAAATATGGGGTTTTGAGTCTCTTTCACTGAGGAAGGTGTAGGTCTTGTCTATTCCATAGTTGGTTTTTGGAACGGTCCCTGTGCTTATATCAAACTCTGGTTTTATGCATCACCCCACCTCTCCTTCCCCTTTATGCAGACATAAGAGTGTTTTCTAAATGTGAGACTCTGTTCTCTTTCCTAACTCAGTTCACGTGTAGCCATGTTTACAGGATCTTCATAAGTGATATCTTATGATAAGTTTCTTTTTCTGTGTGACTTATTTCACTTAGAATCATCGTACCTGAATCCACTCACTTTGCTGCTACTGGTCTTATGACATTGATTTCATGGCTGAGGGATATTCCATCGTACGTAAGTACCACAATGTTTTGAACCATTTTTATATTTCCTGGGACATTTAAGGTGTACCCAAGTTGAGGTTCTTGTAGTCAGTGCAGCCCTAAATTTGGAGGTGGCTCTTTCTTATTGATTTTCAGTTTTCCCAAGGTATATTCCCTAGACTGGAAGTGGCCTTGGCTCTGTAGCTCTGTTGTTTACTTGTTTTAGGGAACACAATGCACTCCTCCAGTGAGGCAGTTGGCAATTTACATCCCGCCCATCAGCATAACAAGGCTCCCAGTTCTCCAGGGCCTGTCTTGCCTTTCTGGTTTTTACACATTTTGTGGATGTCCCTTTTGACCGGTGGGAAGTGATACTTCTTTGTAGTGCAGATTTGCATTGCCCGCTTGCTTGCTTGGCCAAAAAGGGCGTATGCGTTTTCTCCTGAATATATTCAGGAGAAAACGCATACGCCCTTTTTGGCCAAGTGCACCATTGTCCAAGTTGTGCCCCTCTTCCTGTGCTTTACAGGCGATTCCAAGGTACCTCTTGAAATCTGTTTCCTGCTATTTTGCCTCGCTTTCAAGTCCGCCTCGTTGACTTCCCTCAACAGATTTTTGGACGATAGTTGTCCTTTATCACTCTGCCAGTTTGTGAATTGCTGTGCCCCTGAGCTCCATTTCTCAACTCGTTTTTTGTGAGCTGAACGCAAGTCCAAAATTTTGGATCATGTCCTATACTGGTTCCCGGTGGGTGGCTGAGACTTTGGTTAATTCTTCTTCCTGCCGGGAAATTAGAGTGACATGTGCCCGTCCAAATGCCTAACAGCTACTCTCTCATGGGTTCTCTCTCGTCCCTTCCATCCTCTGCCAAATTGGGAACCTGTGCAAACCAGGAGGTTAAAGGGCCTGTCTCTCCAAGTTGGGAGATTGATAGTAAGGCAGTTGGAAAGTCAAACTGGAGCACCAGGAGAGGGACTATTCGTTGAGTTTTAGAAACCTTTCGTATTCACAGTGTGTCCATTCTCTAGGTTTCCTGTACATGTTATAGCTGTAGTAATATTCTCTTGAACATGGAGAGTTGGGACCCATGGAATGGGGGCCATGCAATATTGCTTGAAAGGGTCTGGATTTGCTCACCCAATCTCACCAATCCTCTCAGTCCCAAGTGTCCAGCCTTATGCCACATCCAGCTGTCATTGTAGATAGGGTCTTTCCAGGTTTCCTCAGACACCCGGAAGGAATTGTAAAGAATTTCCCTGTTTTTTGGTTTTGCTTTTGAAATTCCTTTTTATAGTGGGTTTGAGCTGATTCTCGCTGCCATGTTTATGCCACTCTAGACACACTTGATTCCCTTATGGAGACATATCAATACATAGGTTTTAAGATTCTTACTAGTCAGATATATTCCTCTGTGGGAAATATGGGGTTTTGAGTCTCTTTCACTGAGGAAGGTGTCGGTCTTGTCAATTCCAAAGTTGGTTTTTGAAACGGTCCCTGTGCTTATATCAAACTCTGGTTTTATGCATCACCCCACCTCTCCTTCCCCTTTATGCAGGCATAAGAGTGTTTTCTAAATGTGAGACTCTGTTCTCTTTCCTAACTCAGTTCACGTGTAGCCATGTTTACAGGATCTTCATAAGTGATATCTTATGATAAGTTTCTTTTTCTGTGTGACTTATTTCACTTAGAATCATCGTACCTGAATCCACTCACTTTGCTGCTACTGGTCTTATGACATTGATTTCCTGGCTGAGGGATATTCCATCGTACGTAAGTACCACAATGTTTTGAACCATTTTTATATTTCCTGGGATATTTAAGGTGTACCCAAGTTGAGGTTCTTGTAGTCAGTGCAGCCCTAAATTTGGAGGTGGCTCTTTCTTATTGATTTTCAGTTTTCCCCATGTATATTCCCTAGACTGGAAGTGGCCTTGGCTCTGTAGCTCTGTTGTTTACTTGTTTTAGGGAACACAATGCACTCCTCCAGTGAGGCAGTTGGCAGTTTACATCCCGCCCATCAGCATAACAAGGCTCCCAGTTCTCCAGGGCCTGTCTTGCCTTTCTGGTTTTTACACATTTTGTGGATGTCCCTTTTGACCGGTGGGAAGTGATACTTCTTTGTAGTGCAGATTTGCATTGCCCGCTTGCTTGCTTGGCCAAAAAGGGCGTATGCGTTTTCTCCTGAATATATTCAGGAGAAAACGCATACGCCCTTTTTGGCCAAGTGCACCATTGTCCAAGTTGTGCCCCTCTTCCTGTGCTTTACAGGCGATTCCAAGGTACCTCTTGAAATCTGTTTCCTGCTATTTTGCCTCGCTTTCAAGTCCGCCTCGTTGACTTCCCTCAACAGATTTTTGGACGATAGTTGTCCTTTATCACTCTGCCAGTTTGTGAATTGCTGTGCCCCTGAGCTCCATTTCTCAACTCGTTTTTTGTGAGCTGAACGCAAGTCCAAAATTTTGGATCATGTCCTATACTGGTTCCCGGTGGGTGGCTGAGACTTTGGTTAATACTTCTTCCTGCCGGGAAATTAGAGTGACATGTGCCCGTCCAAATTCCTAACAGCTACTCTCTCATGGGTTCTCTCTCGTCCCTTCCATCCTCTGCCAAATTGGGAACCTGTGCAAACCAGGAGGTTAAAGGGCCTGTCTGTCCAAGTTGGGAGATTGATAGTAAGGCAGTTGGAAAGTCAAACTGGAGCACCAGGAGAGGGACTATTCGTTGAGTTTTAGAAACCTTTCGTATTCACAGTGTGTCCATTCTCTAGGTTTCCTGTACATGTTATAGCTGTAGTAATATTCCCTTGAACATGGAGAGTTGGGACCCATGGAATGGGGGCCATGCAATATTGCTTGAAAGGGTCTGCATTTGCTCACCCAATCTCACCAATCCTCTCAGTCCCAAGTGTCCAGCCTTATGCCACATCCAGCTGTCATTGTAGATAGGGTCTTTCCAGGTTTCCTCAGACACCCTGAAGGAATTGTAAAGAATTTCCCTGTTTTTTGGTTTTGCTTTTGAAATTCCTTTTTATAGTGGGTTTGAGCTGATTCTCGCTGCCATGTTTATGCCACTCTAGACACACTTGATTCCCTTATGGAGACATATCAATACATAGGTTTTAAGATTCTTACTAGTCAGATATATTCCTCTGTGGGAAATATGGGGTTTTGAGTCTCTTTCACTGAGGAAGGTGTCGGTCTTGTCAATTCCAAAGTTGGTTTTTGAAACGGTCCCTGTGCTTATATCAAACTCTGGTTTTATGCATCACCCCACCTCTCCTTCCCCTTTATGCAGGCATAAGAGTGTTTTCTAAATGTGAGACTCTGTTCTCTTTCCTAACTCAGTTCACGTGTAGCCATGTTTACAGGATCTTCATAAGTGATATCTTATGATAAGTTTCTTTTTCTGTGTGACTTATTTCACTTAGAATCATCGTACCTGAATCCACTCACTTTGCTGCTACTGGTCTTATGACATTGATTTCATGGCTGAGGGATATTCCATCGTACATAAGTACCACAATGTTTTGAACCATTTTTATATTTCCTGGGATATTTAAGGTGTACCCAAGTTGAGCTTCTTGTAGTCAGTGCAGCCCTAAATTTGGAGGTGGCTCTTTCTTATTGATTTTCAGTTTTCCCCATGTATATTCCCTAGACTGGAAGTGGCCTTGGCTCTGTAGCTCTGTTGTTTACTTGTTTTAGGGAACACAATGCACTCCTCCAGTGAGGCAGTTGGCAGTTTACATCCCGCCCATCAGCATAACAAGGCTCCCAGTTCTCCAGGGCCTGTCTTGCCTTTCTGGTTTTTACACTTTTTGTGGATGTCCCTTTTGACGGGTGGGAAGTGATACTTCTTTGTAGTGCAGATTTGCATTGCCCGCTTGCTTGCTTGGCCAAAAAGGGCGTATGCGTTTTCTCCTGAATATATTCAGGAGAAAACGCATACGCCCTTTTTGGCCAAGTGCACCATTGTCCAAGTTGTGCCCCTCTTCCTGTGCTTTACAGGCGATTCCAAGGTACCTCTTGAAATCTGTTTCCTGCTATTTTGCCTCACTTTCAAGTCCGCCTCGTTGACTTCCCTCAACAGATTTTTGGACGATAGTTGTCCTTTATCACTCTGCCAGTTTGTGAATTGCTGTGCCCCTGAGCTCCATTTCTCAACTCGTTTTTTGTGAGCTGAACGCAAGTCCAAAATTTTGGATCATGTCCTATACTGGTTCCCGGTGGGTGGCTGAGACTTTGGTTAATTCTTCTTCCTGCCGGGAAATTAGATTGACATGTGCCCGTTCAAATGCCTAACAGCTACTCTCTCATGGGTTCTCCCTCGTCCCTTCCATCCTCTGCCAAATTGGGAACCTGTGCAAACCAGGAGGTTAAAGGGCCTCTCTGTCCAAGTTGGGAGATTGATAGTAAGGCAGTTGGAAAGTCAAACTGGAGCACCAGGAGAGGGACTATTCGTTGAGTTTTAGAAACCTTTCGTATTCACAGTGTGTCCATTCTCTAGGTTTCCTGTACATGTTATAGCTGTAGTAATATTCCCTTGAACATGGAGAGTTGGGACCCATGGAATGGGGGCCATGCATTATTGCTTGAAAGGGTCTGCATTTGCTCACCCAATCTCACCAATCCTCTCAGTCCCAAGTGTCCAGCCTTATGCCACATCCAGCTGTCATTGTAGATAGGGTCTTTCCAGGTTTCCTCAGACACCCTGAAGGAATTGTAAAGAATTTCCCTGTTTTTTGGTTTTGCTTTTGAAATTCCTTTTTATAGTGGGTTTGAGCTGATTCTCGCTGCCATGTTTATGCCACTCTAGACACACTTGATTCCCTTATGGAGACATATCAATACATAGGTATTAAGATTCTTACTAGTCAGATATATTCCTCTGTGGGAAATATGGGGTTTTGAGTCACTTTCACTGAGGAAGGTGTAGGTCTTGTCTATTCCAAAGTTGGTTTTTGAAACGGTCCCTGTGCTTATATCAAACTCTGGTTTTATGCATCACCCCACCTCTCCTTCCCCTTTATGCAGGCATAAGAGTGTTTTCTAAATGTGAGACTCTGTTCTCTTTCCTAACTCAGTTCACGTGTAGCCATGTTTACAGGATCTTCATAAGTGATATCTTATGATAAGTTTCTTTTTCTGTGTGACTTATTTCACTTAGAATCATCGTACCTGAATCCACTCACTTTGCTGCTACTGGTCTTATGACATTGATTTCATGGCTGAGGGATATTCCATCGTACGTAAGTACCACAATGTTTTGAACCATTTTTATATTTCCTGGGATATTTAAGGTGTACCCAAGTTGAGGTTCTTGTAGCCAGTGCAGCCCTAAATTTGGAGGTGGCTCTTTCTTATTGATTTTCAGTTTTCCCAAGGTATATTCCCTAGACTGGAAGTGGCCTTGGCTCTGTAGCTCTGTTGTTTACTTGTTTTAGGGAACACAATGCACTCCTCCAGTGAGGCAGTTGGCAATTTACATCCCGCCCATCAGCATAACAAGGCTCCCAGTTCTCCAGGGCCTGTCTTGCCTTTCTGGTTTTTACACATTTTGTGGATGTCCCTTTTGACCGGTGGGAAGTGATACTTCTTTGTAGTGCAGATTTGCATTGCCCGCTTGCTTGCTTGGCCAAAAAGGGCGTATGCGTTTTCTCCTGAATATATTCAGGAGAAAACGCATACGCCCTTTTTGGCCAAGTGCACCATTGTCCAAGTTGTGCCCCTCTTCCTGTGCTTTACAGGCGATTCCAAGGTACCTCTTGAAATCTGTTTCCTGCTATTTTGCCTCGCTTTCAAGTCCGCCTCGTTGACTTCCCTCAACAGATTTTTGGACGATAGTTGTCCTTTATCACTCTGCCAGTTTCTGAATTGCTGTGCCCCTGAGCTCCATTTCTCAACTCGTTTTTTGTGAGCTGAACGCAAGTCCAAAATTTTGGATCATGTCCTATACTGGTTCCCGGTGGGTGGCTGAGACTTTGGTTAATTCTTCTTCCTGCCGGGAAATTAGAGTGACATGTGCCCGTCCAAATGCCTAACAGCTAATCTCTCATAGGTTCTCTCTCGTCCCTTCCATCCTCTGCCAAATTGGGAACCTGTGCAAACCAGGAGGTTAAAGGGCCTGTCTCTCCAAGTTGGGAGATTGATAGTAAGGCAGTTGGAAAGTCAAACTGGAGCACCAGGAGAGGGACTATTCGTTGAGTTTTAGAAACCTTTCGTATTCACAGTGTGTCCATTCTCTAGGTTTCCTGTACATGTTATAGCTGTAGTAATATTCCCTTGAACATGGAGAGTTGGGACCCATGGAATGGGGGCCATGCAATATTGCTTGAAAGGGTCTGCATTTGCTCACCCAATCTCACCAATCCTCTCAGTCCCAAGTGTCCAGCCTTATGCCACATCCAGCTGTCATTGTAGATAGGGTCTTTCCAGGTTTCCTCAGACACCCTGAAGGAATTGTAAAGAATTTCCCTGTTTTTTGGTTTTGCTTTTGAAATTCCTTTTTATAGTGGGTTTGAGCTGATTCTCGCTGCCATGTTTATGCCACTCTAGACACACTTGATTCCCTTATGGAGACATATCAATACATAGGTTTTAAGATTCTTACTAGTCAGATATATTCCTCTGTGGGAAATATGGGGTTTTGAGTCTCTTTCACTGAGGAAGGTGTCGGTCTTGTCAATTCCAAAGTTGGTTTTTGAAACGGTCCCTGTGCTTATATCAAACTCTGGTTTTATGCATCACCTCACCTCTCCTTCCCCTTTATGCAGGCATAAGAGTGTTTTCTAAATGTGAGACTCTGTTCTCTTTCCTAACTCAGTTCACGTGTAGCCATGTTTACAGGATCTTCATAAGTGATATCTTATGATAAGTTTCTTTTTCTGTGTGACTTATTTCACTTAGAATCATCGTACCTGAATCCACTCACTTTGCTGCTACTGGTCTTATGACATTGATTTCATGGCTGAGGGATATTCCATCGTACGTAAGTACCACAATGTTTTGAACCATTTTTATATTTCCTGGGATATTTAAGGTGTACCCAAGTTGAGGTTCTTGTAGCCAGTGCAGCCCTAAATTTGGAGGTGGCTCTTTCTTATTGATTTTCAGTTTTCCCAAGGTATATTCCCTAGACTGGAAGTGGCCTTGGCTCTGTAGCTCTGTTGTTTACTTGTTTTAGGGAACACAATGCACTCCTCCAGTGAGGCAGTTGGCAATTTACATCCCGCCCATCAGCATAACAAGGCTCCCAGTTCTCCAGGGCCTGTCTTGCCTTTCTGGTTTTTACACATTTTGTGGATGTCCCTTTTGACCGGTGGGAAGTGATACTTCTTTGTAGTGCAGATTTGCATTGCCCGCTTGCTTGCTTGGCCAAAAAGGGCGTATGCGTTTTCTCCTGAATATATTCAGGAGAAAACGCATACGCCCTTTTTGGCCAAGTGCACCATTGTCCAAGTTGTGCCCCTCTTCCTGTGCTTTACAGGCGATTCCAAGGTACCTCTTGAAATCTGTTTCCTGCTATTTTGCCTCGCTTTCAAGTCCGCCTCGTTGACTTCCCTCAACAGATTTTTGGACGATAGTTGTCCTTTATCACTCTGCCAGTTTGTGAATTGCTGTGCCCCTGAGCTCCATTTCTCAACTCGTTTTTTGTGAGCTGAACGCAAGTCCAAAATTTTGGATCATGTCCTATACTGGTTCCCGGTGGGTGGCTGAGACTTTGGTTAATTCTTCTTCCTGCCGGGAAATTAGAGTGACATGTGCCCGTCCAAATGCCTAACAGCTAATCTCTCATGGGTTCTCTCTCGTCCCTTCCATCCTCTGCCAAATTGGGAACCTGTGCAAACGAGGAGGTTAAAGGGCCTGTCTCTCCAAGTTGGGAGATTGATAGTAAGGCAGTTGGAAAGTCAAACTGGAGCACCAGGAGAGGGACTATTCGTTGAGTTTTAGAAACCTTTCGTATTCACAGTGTGTCCATTCTCTAGGTTTCCTGTACATGTTATAGCTGTAGTAATATTCCCTTGAACATGGAGAGTTGGGACCCATGGAATGGGGGCCATGCAATATTGCTTGAAAGGGTCTGCATTTGCTCACCCAAGCTCACCAATCCTCTCAGTCCCAAGTGTCCAGCCTTATGCCACATCCAGCTGTCATTGTAGATAGGGTCTTTCCAGGTTTCCTCAGACACCCTGAAGGAATTGTAAAGAATTTCCCTGTTTTTTGGTTTTGCTTTTGAAATTCCTTTTTATAGTGGGTTTGAGCTGATTCTCGCTGCCATGTTTATGCCACTCTAGACACACTTGATTCCCTTATGGAGACATATCAATACATAGGTTTTAAGATTCTTACTAGTCAGATATATTCCTCTGTGGGAAATATGGGGTTTTGAGTCTCTTTCACTGAGGAAGGTGTCGGTCTTGTCAATTCCAAAGTTGGTTTTTGAAACGGTCCCTGTGCTTATATCAAACTCTGGTTTTATGCATCACCTCACCTCTCCTTCCCCTTTATGCAGGCATAAGAGTGTTTTCTAAATGTGAGACTCTGTTCTCTTTCCTAACTCAGTTCACGTGTAGCCATGTTTACAGGATCTTCATAAGTGATATCTTATGATAAGTTTCTTTTTCTGTGTGACTTATTTCACTTAGAATCATCGTACCTGAATCCACTCACTTTGCTGCTACTGGTCTTATGACATTGATTTCATGGCTGAGGGATATTCCATCGTACGTAAGTACCACAATGTTTTGAACCATTTTTATATTTCCTGGGATATTTAAGGTGTACCCAAGTTGAGGTTCTTGTAGTCAGTGCAGCCCTAAATTTGGAGGTGGCTCTTTCTTATTGATTTTCAGTTTTCCCCATGTATATTCCCTAGACTGGAAGTGGCCTTGGCTCTGTAGCTCTGTTGTTTACTTGTTTTAGGGAACACAATGCACTCCTCCAGTGAGGCAGTTGGCAGTTTACATCCCGCCCATCAGCATAACAAGGCTCCCAGTTCTCCAGGCCTGTTCTGCCTTTCTGGTTTTTACACTTTTTGTGGATGTCCCTTTTGACCGGTGGGAAGTGATACTTCTTTGTAGTGCAGATTTGCATTGCCCGCTTGCTTGCTTGGCCAAAAAGGGCGTATGCGTTTTCTCCTGAATATATTCAGGAGAAAACGCATACGCCCTTTTTGGCAAAGTGCACCATTGTCCAAGTTGTGCCCCTCTTTCTGTGCTTTACAGGCGATTCCAAGGTACCTCTTGAAATCTGTTTCCTGCTATTTTGCCTCACTTTCAAGTCCGCCTCGTTGACTTCCCTCAACAGATTTTTGGACGATAGTTGTCCTTTATCACTCTGCCAGTTTGTGAATTGCTGTGCCCCTGAGCTCCCTTTCTCAACTCGTTTTTTGTGAGCTGAACGCAAGTCCAAAATTTTGGATCATGTCCTATACTGGTTCCCGGTGGGTGGCTGAGACTTTGGTTAATTCTTCTTCCTGCCGGGAAATTAGAGTGACATGTGCCCGTCCAAATGCCTAACAGCTACTCTCTCATGGGTTCTCCCTCGTCCCTTCCATCCTCTGCCAAATTGGGAACCTGTGCAAACCAGGAGGTTAAAGGGCCTGTCTCTCCAAGTTGGGAGATTGATAGTAAGGCAGTTGGAAAGTCAAACTGGAGCACCAGGAGAGGGACTATTCGTTGAGTTTTAGAAACCTTTCGTATTCACAGTGTGTCCATTCTCTAGGTTTCCTGTACATGTTATAGCTGTAGTAATATTCCCTTGAACCTGGAGAGTTGGGACCCATGGAATGGGTGCCATGCATTATTGCTTGAAAGGGTCTGCATTTGCTCACCCAATCTCACCAATCCTCTCAGTCCCAAGTTTCCAGCCTTATGCCACATCCAGCTGTCATTGTAGATAGGGTCTTTCCAGGTTTCCTCAGACACCCTGAAGGAATTGTAAAGAATTTCCCTGTTTTATGGTTTTGCTTTTGAAATTCCTTTTTATAGTGGGTTTGAGCTGATTCTCGCTGCCATGTTTATGCCACTCTAGACACACTTGATTCCCTCATGGAGTCATATCAATACATAGGTTTTAAGATTCTTACTAGTCAGATATATTCCTCTGTGGGAAATATGGGGTTTTGAGTCTCTTTCACTGAGGAAGGTGTAGGTCTTGTATATTCCAAATTTGGTTTTTGGAACGGTCCCTGTGCTTATATCAAACTCTGGTTTTATGCATCACCCGACCTCTCCATCCCCTTTATGCAGGCATAAGTGTGTTTTCTAAATGTGAGACTCTGTTCTGTTTCCTAACTCAGTTCACGTGTAGCCATGTTTACAGGATCTTCATAAGTGATATCTTATGATAAGTTTCTTTTTCTGTGTGACTTATTTCACTTAGAATCATCGTACCTGAATCCACTCACTTTGCTGCTACTGGTCTTATGACATTGATTTCATCGCTGAGGGATATTCCATCATACGTAAGTACCACAATGTTTTGAACCATTTTTATATTTCCTGGGATATTTAAGGTGTACCCAAGTTGAGGTTCTTGTAGTCATTGCCGCCCTAAATTTGGAGGTGGCTCTTTCTTATTGATTTTCAGTTTTCCCTAGGTATATTCCCTAGACTGGAAGTGGCCTTGGCTCTGTAGCTCTGTTGTTTACTTGTTTTAGGGAACACAATGCACTCCTCCAGGGAGGCAGTTGGCAATTTACATCCCGCCCATCAGCATAACAAGGCTCCCTGTTCTCCAGGGCCTGTCTTGCCTTTCTGGTTTTTACACATTTTGTGGATGTCCCTTTTGACCGGTGGGAAGTGATACTTCTTTGTAGTGCAGATTTGCATTGCCCGCTTGCTTGCTTGGCCAAAAAGGGCGTATGCGTTTTCTCCTGAATATATTCAGGAGAAAACGGATACGCCCTTTTTGGCCAAGTGCACCATTGTCCAAGTTGTGCCCCTCTTCATGTGCTTTACAGGCGATTCCAAGGTACCTCTTGAAATCTGTTTCCTGCTATTTTGCCTCGCTTTCAAGTCCGCCTCGTTGACTTCCCTCAACAGATTTTTGGACGATAGTTGTCCTTTATCACTCTGCCATTTGTGAATTGCTGTGCCCCTGAGCTCCATTTCTCAACTCGTTTTTTGGGAGCTGAACGCAAGTCCAAAACTTTGGATCATGTCCTATACTGGTTCCCGGTGGGTGGCTGAGACTTTGGTTAATTCTTCTTCCTGCCGGGAAATTAGAGTGACATGTGCCCGTCCAAATGCCTAACAGCTACTCTCTCATGGGTTCTCCCTCGTCCCTTCCATCCTCTGCCAAATTGGGAACGTGTGCAAACCAGGAGGTTAAAGGGCCTGTCTCTCCAAGTTGGGAGATTGATAGTAAGGCAGTTGGAAAGTCAAACTGGAGCACCAGGAGAGGGATTATTCGTTGAGTTTTAGAAACCTTTCGTATTCACAGTGTGTCCATTCTCTAGGTTTCCTGTACATGTTATAGCTGTAGTAATATTCCCTTGAACCTGGAGAGTTGGGACCCATGGAATGGGGGCCATGCATTATTGCTTGAAAGGGTCTGCATTTGCTCACCCAATCTCACCAATCCTCTCAGTCCCAAGTGTCCAGCCTTATGCCACATCCAGCTGTCATTGTAGATAGGGTCTTTCCAGGTTTCCTCAGACACCCTGAAGGAATTGTAAAGAATTTCCCTGTTTTTTGGTTTTGCTTTTGAAATTCCTTTTTATAGTGGGTTTGAGCTGATTCTCGCTGCCATGTTTATGCCACTCTAGACACACTTGATTCCCTTATGGAGACATATCAATACATAGGTTTTAAGATTCTTACTAGTCAGATATATTCCTCTGTGGGAAATATGGGGTTTTGAGTCTCTTTCACTGAGGAAGGTGTAGGTCTTGTCTATTCCAAAGTTGGTTTTTGAAACGGTCCCTGTGCTTATATCAAACTCTGGTTTTATGCATCACCCCACCTCTCCTTCCCCTTTATGCAGGCATAAGAGTGTTTTCTAAATGTGAGACTCTGTTCTCTTTCCTAACTCAGTTCACGTGTAGCCATGTTTACAGGATCTTCCTAAGTGATATTTTATGATAAGTTTCTTTTTCTGTGTGACTTATTTCACTTAGAATCATCGTACCTGAATCCACTCACTTTGCTGCTACTGGTCTTATGACATTGATTTCATGGCTGAGGGATATTCCATCGTACGTAAGTACCACAATGTTTTGAACCATTTTTATATTTCCTGGGATATTTAAGGTGTACCCAAGTTGAGGTTCTTGTAGTCAGTGCAGCCCTAAATTTGGAGGTGGCTCTTTCTTATTGATTTTCAGTTTTCCCCATGTATATTCCCTAGACTGGAAGTGGCCTTGGCTCTGTAGCTCTGTTGTTTACTTGTTTTAGGGAACACAATGCACTCCTCCAGTGAGGCAGTTGGCAGTTTACATCCCGCCCATCAGCATAACAAGGCTTCCAGTTCTCCAGGGCCTGTCTTGCCTTTCTGGTTTTTACACATTTTGTGGATGTCCCTTTTGACCGGTGGGAAATGATACTTCTTTGTAGTGCAGATTTGCATTGCCCGCTTGCTTGCTTGGCCAAAAAGGGCGTATGCGTTTTCTCCTGAATATATTCAGGAGAAAACGCATACGCCCTTTTTGGCCAAGTGCACCATTGTCCAAGTTGTGCCCCTATTCCTGCACTTTACAGGCGATTCCAACGTACCTCTTGAAATCTGTTTCCTGCTATTTTGCCTCGCTTTCAAGTCCGCCTCGTTGACTTCCCTCAACAGATTTTTGGATGATAGTTGTCCTTTATCACTCTGCCAGTTTGTGAATTGCTGTGCCCCTGAGCTCCATTTCTCAACTCGTTTTTTGTGAGCTGAACGCAAGTCCAAAATTTTGGATCATGTCCTATACTCGTTCCCGGTGGGTGGCTGAGACTTTGGTTAATTCTTCTTCCTGCCGGGAAATTAGAGTGACATGTGCCCGTCCAAATGCCTAACAGCTACTCTCTCATGGGTTCTCCCTCGTCCCTTCCATCCTCTGCCAAATTGGGAACCTGTGCAAACCAGGAGGTTAAAGGGCCTGTCTCTCCAAGTTGGGAGATTGATAGTAAGGCATTGGGAAAGTCAAACTGGAGCACCAGGAGAGGGACTATTCGTTGACTTTTAGAAACCTTTCGTATTAACAGTGTGTCCATTCTCTAGGTTTCCTGTACATGTTATAGCTGTAGTAATATTCCCTTGAACCTGGAGAGTTGGGACCCATGGAATGGGGGCCATGCATTATTGCTTGAAAGGGTCTGCATTTGCTCATCCAATCTCACCAATCCTCTCAGTCCCAAGTGTCCAGCCTTATGCCATATCCAGCTGTCATTGTAGATAGGTTCATTCCACGTTTCATCAGAGACCCTGAAGGAATTGTAAAGACTTTCCCTGTTTTTTTGTTTTGTTTTTGAAATTCCTTTTTATAGTGGGTTTGAGCTGATTCTCGCTGCTATGTTTATGCCAGTCAAGACACACTTGATAACCTTATGGAGACATATCAATACATAGGTTTTAAGATTCTTACTAGTCAGATCTATTCCTCTGCGGGAAATATGTGGTTTTGAGTCCCTTTCACTGAGGAAGGTGTAGGTCTTATGTATTCCATAGTAAGTTTTTGGAACGGTCCCTGTGATTATATCAAACTCTGGTTTTATGCATTACCCCACCTCTCTTTCTCCCTTAAGCATGCATACGAGTTTTTTTCTAAATGTGAGACACTGTTCTCTTTCTTAACTCAGTTCATATGTAGCCATGTTTACAGGATCTCCAAAAGTCATATCTTATGATAAGTTTTTTTCTGTGTGACTTATTTCACTTAGAATCATCGTACCTGAATCTACTCATTTTGCTGCTACTGGTCTTATGACATTGATTTCATGGATGAGGGATATTACATCTTTCGTATGTACCACAATTTTTTGAATCCATTTATATTTCCTGGGATATTTAAGGTGTACCCAAGTTGAGGTTCTTGTAAGCAGTGCAGCCCTAAATTTTGGGGTGACTCTGTCTTATTGATTTTCAGTTTTCCCAAGATATATTCCCTAGACTGAAAGTGTCCTTGGCTCTGTAGCTCTGTTGTTTACTTGTTTTAGGGAACACAGTGCACTCCTCCAGAGAGGCAGTTGGCAATTTACATTCAGACCATCAGCATAAAAAGGCTCCGTGTTCTCCAGGCCCTGTCATGCCATTCTGGTTTTTACACATTTTGTGGATGTCCCTTTTGACCGGTGGGAAGTGACACTTCTTTGTAGTGCAAATTTGCATTGCCCGCTTGCTTGCTTGGCCAAAAAGGGCGTATGCGTTTTCTCCTGAATATATTCAGGAGAAAACGCATACGCCCTTTTTGGCCAAGTGCATCATTGTCCAAGTTGTGCCTCTCTTCCTGTGCTTTAAAGGCGATTCCAACGTACCTCTTGAAATCTGTTTCCTGCTATTCGGCATCGCTTTCAAGTCCGCCTCGTTTCCTTCCCTCAACAGATTTATGGATGATAGATGTCCTGCATTACTCTGCCAGTTTGTGAATTGCTGTGCCCCTGAGATCCATTTTACAACTCGATTTTTGTGAGCTGAACGCAAGTCCAAAATTTTGGTTCAGGATCTATACTGGTTCCCGGTGGGTGGCTGAGACTTTGGTTAATTCTTCTTCCTGCCGGGAAATTAGTATGAAATGTGCCTGTCAAAATGCCTAACAGCTACTCTCTCATTGTTTCTTCCTCTTCCCTTTCATCCTCTGCCAAATTGACAACCTGTGCGAACCAGGAGGTTAAAGGGGCTGTCTCTCCTAGTTGGTTGATTGATAGTAAAGCAGTTGGAAAGTCAAACCAGAGCAGCAGTAGAGGGACTATTCGTTGAGTTTTAGAAACCTTTCATAATCACAGTGTGTCTATTCTCTAGGTTTCACGTACATGTTATAGCTGTAGTAATATTCCCTTCAACATGAAGAGTTGGGACCCATGGAAGAGGTGGCATGCATTATTGCTTGAAAGGGACTGCCTTTGCTCACCCAATCTCACCAATTTTCTCAGTCCCAAGTGTCCAGCCTTATGCCACATCCAGCTGTCATTGTAGATAGGGTCATTCCAGGTTTCATCAGAGACCCCGAAGGAATTTTAAAGAATTACCCTGTTTTTTTGTTTTGTTTTTGTAATTCCTTTTTATTGTGTGTTTGAGCTGATTCTCGCTGCCATGTTTATGCCATTCTAGACTCAGTAGATTCCCTTATGGATACATATCAATAAATAAGTTTTATGATTCTTACTCGTGAGAAATATTCATCTGTGGGAAATATGGGGTTTTGAGTCCCTTTCACTGAGGAAGGTGTAGGTCTTGTCTATTCCATAGTTGGTTTTTGGAATGGTACCTGTGCTTATATCAAACTCTGGTTTTATGCATCACCACACCTCTCCTTCCCCCATAAGAAGGCATAAGAGTGTTTTCTAAATGTGAGACTCTGTTCTCTTTCCTAACTCATTTCATGTGTAGCCATGTTTACAGGATCTTCATAAGTGATATCTTATGATAAGTTTCATTTTCTGTGTGACATATTTCACTTAGAATCATCGTAACTGAATCCACTCATTTTGGTGCAACTGGTCTTATGACATTGATTTCATGGCTGAGGGATATTCCATCGTACGTAAGTACCACAATTTTTTAAACCAATTTTATATTTCCTAGGATATTTAAGGTGTACCCATGTTGAGGTTCTTGTAAGCAGTGCAGCCCTAAATTTTGGGGTGGCTCTGTCTTATTGATTTTCAGTTTTCCCAAGGTATATTCCCTAGACTGGAAGCGCCCTTGGCTCTGTAGCTCTGTTGTTTACTTGTTTTAGGGAACACAATGCACTCTTCCAGTGAGGCAGTTGGCAATTTACATCCCGCCCATCAGCATAACAAGGCTCCTTGTTCTCCAGGGTCTGTCTTGCCTTTCAGGTTTTTACACATTTTGTGGATGTCCCTTTTGACCGTTGGGAAGTGATACTTCTTTGTAGTGCAGATTTGCATTGCCCGCTTGCTTGCTTGGCCAAAAAGGGCGTATGCGTTTTCTCCTGAATATATTCAGGAGAAAACGCATACGCCCTTTTTGGCCAAGTGCATCATTGTCCAAGTTGTGCCCCTCTTCCTGTGCTTTAAAGGTGATTCCAACGTACCTCTTGAAATCTGTTTCCTGCCATTCTGCCTCACATTCAAGTCCGCCTCGTTGCCTTCCCTCAACAGATTTTTGGACGATAGTTGTCCTTTATTACTCTGCCAGTTTGTGAATTGCTGTGCCCCTGAGCTCCATTTTTCAACTCGTTTTTTGTGAGCTGAACGCAAGTCCAAAATTTTGGTTCAGGACTTATACTGGTTCCCGGTGGGTGGGAGAGATTTTGGTTAATTCTTCTTCCTGCCGGGAAATTAGAGTGACATGTGCCCGTCCAAATGCCTAACAGCTACTCTCTCATTGGATCTCCCTCTTCCCATTCCTCCTCAGCCAAATTGGCAACCTGTGCAAACCAGGAGGTAAAAGGGCCTGTCTCTCCATGTTGGGAGATTGATAGTAAATCAGTTGGAACGTCAAACCAGAGCACCAGGAGAGGGACAATTCATTGAGTTTTAGTAACCTTTCGTATTCCCAGTGTGTCCATTCTCTAGGTTTCCCGTACATGTTATAGCTGTCGTAATATTCACTTCAATCTAAAGAGTTGGGACCCATGGAATGGGTGCCATGCATTATTGCTTTAAAGGGTCTGCTTTTGCTCACCCAATCTCACCAGTCCTCTCAGTCCCAAGTGTCCAGCCTTATGCCACATCCAGCTGTCATTGTAGATAGAGTCATTTCAGGGTTCATCAGAGACCCTGAGGGAATTATACAGAATTTCCCTGTTTTTTTCTTTTGTTTTTGAAATTACTTTTTATAGTGGGTTTGAGCTGATTCTCGCTGCCATGTTTATGCCACTCTAGACACACTTGATTCCCTTATGCAGATATATCAATACATTGGTTTTAATATTCTTACAAGTGAAATATATTCCTCTGCAGGAAATATGGGGTTTTGATTCCCTTTCACTGAGGAAGGTGTAGGTCTTTTCTATTCAATAGTTGGTTTTTGGAACGTGGCCTGAGCTTATATCAAACTCTGGTTTTATTCATCACCCCACCTCTCCTTCCCCTTTAAGAAGGCATAAGAGTGTTTTCTAAATGTGAGACTCTGTTCTCTTTCCTAACTCAGTTCATGTGTAGCCATGTTTAAAGGAGCTTCATAAGTGATATCTTATGATAGGTTTCTTTTTCTGTGTGACTTATTTCACTTAGAATCATCGTACCTGAATTGACTCATTTTGTGCAACTGGTCTTATGACATTGATTTCATGGCTGAGGGATATTCCATCATATGTAAGTACCACAATATTTTGAATCAATTTTATATTTCCTGGGATATTTAAGGTGTACCCAAGTTGAGGTTCTTGTAAGCCGTGCAGCCCTAAATTTTGGGGTGGCTCTGTCTTATTGATTTTCAGTTTTCCCAAGGTATATTCCCTAGACAGGAAGCGCCCTTGGCTCTGTAGCTCTGTTGTTTACTTGTTTTAGGTAACACAATGCACTCCTCCAGAGAGGCAGTTGGCAATTTACATCCCGCCCATCAGCATAACATGGCTCCGTGTTCTCCAGGGCATGTCTTGCCTTTCAGGTTTTTACACATTTTGTGGATGTCCCTTTTGACCGTTTGGTGTGATACTTCTTTGTAGTGCAGATTTGCATTGCCCGCTTGCTTGCTTGGCCAAAAAGGGCGTATGCGTTTTCTCCTGAATATATTCAGGAGAAAACGCATACGCCCTTTTTGTCCAATTCCATCAGTGTCAAAGTTGTGCCCCTCTTCCTGTGCTTTAAAGGCAATTCCAACGTACCTCTTGAAATCTGTTTCCTGCTCTTCTGCCTCACTTTCAAGTCTGGCTGGCTGCATTCCCTCAACAGATTTTTGGACGGTAGTTGTCTTTATCACTCTCCCCGTTTGTGAATTGCTGTGCTCCTGAGCTCCATTTCTCAACTCTTTTTTTGTGAGCTGAACACAAGTCCAAAATTTTGGATCATGTCCTATACTGGTTCCCGGTGGGTGGCTGAGACTTTGGTTAATTCTTCTTCCTGCCGGGAAATTAGAGTGACATGTGCCCGTCCAAATGCCTAACAGCTACTCTCTCATGGGTTCTCCCTCGTCCCTTCCATCCTCTGCCAAATTGGGAACCTGTGAAAACCAGGAGGTTAAAGGGCCTGTCTCTCCAAGTTGGGAGATTGATAGTAAGGCAGTTGGAAAATCAAACTGGAGCACCAGGAGAGGGACTAATCGTTGAGTTTTAGAAACTTTTCATATTCACCATGTGTACATTCTCTAGGTTTCCTGTACATGTTATAGCTGTAGTAATATTCCCTTCAACCTGGAGAGTTGGGACCCATGGAATGGGGGCTATGCATTACTGCTTGAAAGGGTCTGCATTTGCTCACCCAATCTCACCAATCCTCTCAGTCCCAAGTGTCCAGCCTTATGCCACATCCAGCTGTCATTGTAGATAGGGTCTTTCCAGGTTTCCTCAGACACCCTGAAGGAATTGTAAAGAATTTCCCTGTTTTTTGGTTTTTCTTTTGAAATTCCTTTTTATAGTGGGTTTGAGCTGATTCTCGCTGCCATGTTTATGCCACTCTAGACACACTTGATTCCCTTATGGAGACATATCAATACATAGGTTTTAAGTTTCTTTCTAGTGTGATATATTCCTCTCCGGGAAATATGGGGTTCTGAGTACCTTTCACTGAGGAAGGTGTAGGTCTTTTCTATTCCATAGATGGTTTTTGGAAGGGTACGTGTGATTCTATCAAAGTCTAGTTTTATGCATCACCCCACCTCTCCTTTCCCCTTAAGCAGGCATAAGAATGTTTTTTAAATGTGAGACTCTGTTCTCTTTCCTAACTCAGTTCATGTGTAGCCATGTTTACAGGATCTTCATAAGTGATATCTTATGATAAGTTTCTTTTTCTGTGTGACTTATTTCACTTAGAATCATCGTACCTGAATCCACTCACTTTGCTGCTACTGGTCTTATGACATTGATTTCATGGCTGAAGGATATTCCATCGTACGTAAGTACCACAATGTTTTGAACCAAGTTTATATTTCCTGGGATATTTAAGGTGTACCCACGTTGAGCTTCCTGTAAGCAGTGCAGCCCTAAATTTTGGGGTGGCCGTGTCTTATTGATTTTCAGTTTTCCCAAGGTATATTCCCTAGACTGGAAGCGCCATTGGCTCTGTAGGTCTGTTGTTTACTTGTTTTAGGGAACACAATGCACTCCTCCAGAGAGGCAGTTGGCAATTTACATCACGCCCATCAGCATAATAAGTCTCCCTGTTCTCCAGGGCCTGTCTTGCCTTTCTGGATTTTACACATTTTGTGGATGTCCCTTTTGACCGGTGGGAAGTGATACTTCTTTGTAGTGCAGATTTGCATTGCCCGCTTGCTTGCTTGGCCAAAAAGGGCGTATGCGTTTTCTCCTGAATATATTCAGGAGAAAACGCATACGCCCTTTTTGGCCAAGTGCACCATTGTCCAAGTTGTGCCCCTCTTCCTGTGCTTTACAGGCGATTCCAAGGTACCTCTTGAAATCTGTTTCCTGCTATTTTGCCTCGCTTTCAAGTCCGCCTCGTTGACTTCCCTCAACAGATTTTTGGACGATAGTTGTCCTTTATCACTCTGCCAGTTTGTGAATTGCTGTGCCCCTGAGCTCCATTTCTCAACTCGTTTTTTGTGAGCTGAACGCAAGTCCAAAATTTTGGATCCTGTCCTATACTGGTTCCCGGTGGGTGGCTGAGACTTTGGTTAATTCTTCTTCCTGCCGGGAAATTAGAGTGACATGTGCCCGTCCAAATGCCTAACAGCTACTCTCTCATGGGTTCTCCCTCGTCCCTTCCATCCTCTGCCAAATTGGGAACCTGTGCAAACCAGGAGGTTAAAGGGCCTGTCTCTCCAAGTTGGGAGATTGATAGTAAGGCAGTTGGAAAGTCAAACTGGAGCACCAGGAGAGGGACTATTCGTTGAGTTTTAGAAACCTTTCGTATTCTCAGTGTGTCCATTCTCTAGGTTTCCTGTACATGTTATAGCTGTAGTAATATTCCCTTGAACCTGGAGAGTTGGGACCCATGGAATGGGGGCCATGCATTATTGCTTGAAAGGGTCTGCATTTGCTCACCCAATCTCTCCAATCCTCTCAGTCCCAAGTGTCCAGCCTTATGCCACATCCAGCTGTCATTGTAGATACGGTCTTTCCAGGTTTCCTCAGACACCCTGAAGGAATTGTAAAGAATTTCCCTGTTTTTTGGTTTTGCTTTTGAAATTCCTTTTTATAGTGGGTTTGAGCTGATTCTCGCTGCCATGTTTATGCCACTCTAGACACACTTGATTCCCTTATGGAGACATATCAATACATAGGTTTTAAGATTCTTACTAGTCAGATCTATTCCTCTGCGGGAAATATGTGGTTTTGAGTCCCTTTCACTGAGGAAGGTGTAGGTCTTATCTATTCCATAGTAAGTTTTTGGAACGGTCCCTGTGATTATATCAAACTCTGGTTTTATGCATCACCCCACCTCTCTTTCTCCCTTAAGCATGCATACGAGTTTTTTTCTAAATGTGAGACACTGTTCTCTTTCCTAACTCAGTTCATATGTAGCCATGTTTACAGGATCTCCAAAAGTCATATCTTATGATAAGTTTCTTTTTCTGTGTGACTTATTTCACTTAGAATCATCGTACCTGAATCGACTCATTTTGCTGCTACTGGTCTTATGACATTGATTTCATGGATGAGGGATATTACATCTTTCGTATGTACCACAATTTTTTGAATCCATTTTATATTTCCTGGGATATTTAAGGTGTACCCAAGTTGAGGTTCTTGTAAGCAGTGCAGCCCTAAATTTTGGGGTGACTCTGTCTTATTGATTTTCAGTTTTCCCAAGATATATTCCCTAGACTGAAAGTGTCCTTGGCTCTGTAGCTCTGTTGTTTACTTGTTTTAGGGAACACAGTGCACTCCTCCAGAGAGGCAGTTGGCAATTTACATCCGGACCATCAGCATAAAAAGGCTCCGTGTTCTCCAGGCCCTGTCATGCCATTCTGGTTTTTACACATTTTGTGGATGTCCCTTTTGACCGGTGGGAAGTGACACTTCTTTGTAGTGCAAATTTGCATTGCCCGCTTGCTTGCTTGGCCAAAAAGGGCGTATGCGTTTTCTCCTGAATATATTCAGGAGAAAACGCATACGCCCTTTTTGGCCAAGTGCATCATTGTCCAAGTTGTGCCTCTCTTCCTGTGCTTTAAAGGCGATTCCAACGTACCTCTTGAAATCTGTTTCCTGCTATTCGGCATCGCTTTCAAGTCTGCCTCGTTTCCTTCCCTCAACAGATTTATGGAAGATAGATGTCCTGCATTACTCTGCCAGTTTGTGAATTGCTGTTCCCCTGAGCTCCATTTTACAACTCGATTTTTGTGAGCTGAACGTAAGTCCAAAATTTTGGTTCAGGATCTATACTGGTTCCCGGTGGGTGGCTGAGACTTTGGTTAATTCTTCTTCCTGCCGGGAAATTAGTATGAAATGTGCCTGTCCAAATGCCTAACAGCTACTCTCTCATTGTTTCTTCCTCTTCCCTTTCATCCTCTGCCAAATTGACAACCTGTGCGAACCAGGAGGTTAAAGGGGCTGTCTCTCCTAGTTGGTTGATTGATAGTAAAGCAGTTGGAAAGTCAAACCAGAGCAGCAGTAGAGGGACTATTCGTTGAGTTTTAGAAACCTTTCATAATCACAGTGTGTCTATTCTCTAGGTTTCACGTACATGTTATAGCTGTAGTAATATTCCCTTCAACATGAAGAGTTGGGACCCATGGAAGAGGTGGCATGCATTATTGCTTGAAAGGGACTGCCTTTGCTCACCCAATCTCACCAATTTTCTCAGTCCCAAGTGTCCAGCCTTATGCCACATCCAGCTGTCATTGTAGATAGGGTCATTCCAGGTTTCATCAGAGACCCCGAAGGAATTTTAAAGAATTACCTGGTTTTTTGTTTTGTTTTTGTAATTCCTTTTTATTGTGTGTTTGAGCTGATTCTCGCTGCCATGTTTATGCCATTCTAGACTCAGTAGATTCCCTTATGGATACATATCAATAAATAAGTTTTATGATTCTTACTCGTGAGAAATATTCATCTGTGGGAAATATGGGGTTTTGAGTCCCTTTCACTGAGGAAGGTGTAGGTCTTGTCTATTCCATAGTTGGTTTTTGGAATGGTACCTGTGCTTATATCAAACTCTGGTTTTATGCATCACCACACCTCTCCTTCCCCCTTAAGAAGGCATAAGAGTGTTTTCTAAATGTGAGACTCTGTTCTCTTTCCTAACTCAGTTCATGTGTAGCCATGTTTACAGGATCTTCATAAGTGATATCTTATGATAAGTTTCATTTTCTGTGTGACATATTTCACTTAGAATCATCGTAACTGAATCCACTCATTTTGGTGCAACTGGTCTTATGACATTGATTTCATGGCTGAGGGATATTCCATCGTACGTAAGTACCACAATTTTTTGAACCAATTTTATATTTCCTAGGATATTTAAGGTGTACCCATGTTGATGTTCTTGTAAGCAGTGCAGCCCTAAATTTTGGGGTGGCTCTGTCTTATTGATTTTCAGTTTTCCCAAGGTATATTCCCTAGACTGGAAGCGCCCTTGGCTCTGTAGCTCTGTTGTTTACTTGTTTTAGGGAACACAATGCACTCTTCCAGTTAGGCAGTTGGCAATTTACATCCCGCCCATCAGGATAACAAGGCTCCTTGTTCTCCAGGGTCTGTCTTGCCTTTCAGGTTTTTACACATTTTGTGGATGTCCCTTTTGACCGTTGGGAAGTGATACTTCTTTGTAGTGCAGATTTGCATTGCCCGCTTGCTTGCTTGGCCAAAAAGGGCGTATGCGTTTTCTCCTGAATATATTCAGGAGAAAACGCATACGCCCTTTTTGGCCAAGTGCATCATTGTCCAAGTTGTGCCCCTCTTCCGGTGCTTTAAAGGTGATTCCAACGTACCTCTTGAAATCTGTTTCCTGCCATTCTGCCTCACATTCCAGTCCGCCTCGTTGCCTTCCCTCAACAGATTTTTGGACGATAGTTGTCCTTTATTACTCTGCCAGTTTGTGAATTGCTGTGCCCCTGAGCTCCATTTTTCAACTCGTTTTTTGTGAGCTGAACGCAAGTCCAAAATTTTGGTTCAGGACTTATACTGGTTCCCGGTGGGTGGGAGAGATTTTGGTTAATTCTTCTTCCTGCCGGGAAATTAGAGTGACATGTGCCCGTCCAAATGCCTAACAGCTACTCTCTCATTGGATCTCCCTCTTCCCATTCCTCCTCAGCCAAATTGGCAACCTGTGCAAACCAGGAGGTAAAAGGGCCTGTCTCTCCATGTTGGGAGATTGATAGTAAATCAGTTGGAACGTCAAACCAGAGCACCAGGAGAGGGACAATTCATTGAGTTTTAGTAACCTTTCGTATTCCCAGTGTGTCCATTCTCTAGGTTTCCCGTACATGTTATAGCTGTCGTAATATTCACTTCAATCTAAAGAGTTGGGACCCATGGAATGGGTGCCATGCATTATTGCTTTAAAGGGTCTGCTTTTGCTCACCCAATCTCACCAGTCCTCTCAGTCCCAAGTGTCCAGCCTTATGCCACATCCAGCTGTCATTGTAGATAGAGTCATTTCAGGGTTCATCAGAGACCCTGAGGGAATTATAAAGAATTTCCCTGTTTTTTTCTTTTGTTTTTGAAATTACTTTTTATAGTGGGTTTGAGCTGATTCTCGCTGCGATGTTTATGCCACTCTAGACACACTTGATTCCCTTATGCAGATATATCAATACATTGGTTTTAATATTCTTACAAGTGAAATATATTCCTCTGCAGGAAATATGGGGTTTTGATTCCCTTTCACTGAGGAAGGTGTAGGTCTTTTCTATTCAATAGTTGGTTTTTGGAACGTGGCCTGAGCTTATATCAAACTCTGGTTTTATTCATCACCCCACCTCTCCTTCCCCTTTAAGAAGGCATAAGAGTGTTTTCTAAATGTGAGACTCTGTTCTCTTTCCTAACTCAGTTCATGTGTAGCCATGTTTTAAGGAGCTTCATAAGTGATATCTTATGATAGGTTTCTTTTTCTGTGTGACTTATTTCACTTAGAATCATCGTACCTGAATTGACTCGTTTTGTGCAACTGGTCTTATGACATTGATTTCATGGCTGAGGGATATTCCATCATACGTAAGTACCACAATATTTTGAATCAATTTTATATTTCCTGGGATATTTAAGGTGTACCCAAGTTGAGGTTCTTGTAAGCCGTGCAGCCCTAAATTTTGGGGTGGCTCTGTCTTATTGATTTTCAGTTTTCCCAAGGTATATTCCCTAGACAGGAAGCGCCCTTGGCTCTGTAGCTCTGTTGTTTACTTGTTTTAGGTAACACAATGCACTCCTCCAGAGAGGCAGTTGGCAATTTACATCCCGCCCATCAGCATAACATGGCTCCGTGTTCTCCAGGGCATGTCTTGCCTTTCAGGTTTTTACACATTTTGTGGATATCCCTTTTGACCGTTTGGTGTGATACTTCTTTGTAGTGCAGATTTGCATTGCCCGCTTGCTTGCTTGGCCAAAAAGGGCGTATGCGTTTTCTCCTGAATATATTCAGGAGAAAACGCATACACCCTTTTTGTCCACTTCCATCAGTGTCAAAGTTGTGCCCCTCTTCCTGTGCTTTAAAGGCAATTCCAACGTACCTCTTGAAATCTGTTTCCTGCTCTTCTGCCTCACTTTCAAATCTGGCTCGCTGCATTCCCTCAACAGATTTTTGGACGGTAGTTGTCTTTATCACTCTGCCCGTTTGTGAATTGCTGTGCTCCTGAGCTCCATTTCTCAACTCTTTTTTTGTGAGCTGAACACAAGTCCAAAATTTTGGATCATGTCCTATACTGGTTCCCGGTGGGTGGCTGAGACTTTGGTTAATTCTTCTTCCTGCCGGGAAATTAGAGTGACATGTGCCCGTCCAAATGCCTAACAGCTACTCTCTCATGGGTTCTCCCTCGTCCCTTCCATCCTCTGCCAATTTGGGAACCTGTGAAAACCAGGAGGTTAAAGGGCCTGTCTCTCCAAGTTGGGAGATTGATAGTAAGGCAGTTGGAAAATCAAACTGGAGCACCAGGAGAGGGACTATTCGTTGAGTTTTAGAAACCTTTCGTATTCACAGTGTGTCCATTCTCTAGGTTTCCTGTACATGTTATAGCTGTAGTAATATTCCCTTGAACCTGGAGAGTTGGGACCCATGGAATGGGGGCCATGCATTATTGCTTGAAAGGGTCTGCATTTGCTCACCCAATCTCACCAATCCTCTCAGTCCCAAGTGTCCAGCCTTATGCCACATCCAGCTGTCATTGTAGATAGGGTCTTTCCAGGTTTCCTCAGACACCCTGAAGGAATTGTAAAGAATTTCCTTGTTTTTTGGTTTTGCTTTTGAAATTCCTTTTTATAGTGGGTTTGAGCTGATTCTCGCTGCCATGTTTATGCCACTCTAGACACACTTGATTCCCTTATGGAGTCATATCAATACATAGGTTTTAAGATTCTTACTAGTCAGATATATTCCTCTGCGGGAAATATGGGGTTTTGAGTCTCTTTCACTGAGGAAGGTGTAGGTCTTGTCTATTCCAAAGTTGGTTTTTGAAACGGTCCCTGTGCTTATATCAAACTCTGGTTTTATGCATCACCCCACCTCTCCATCGCCTTTATGCAGGCATAAGAGTGTTTTCTAAATGTGAGACTCTGTTCTCTTTCCTAACTCAGTTCATGTGTAGCCGTGTTTACAGGATCTTCATAAGTGATATCTTATGATAAGTTTCTTTTTCTGTGTGACTTATTTCACTTAGAATCATCGTACCTGAATCCACTCACTTTGGTGCTACTGGTCTTATGACATTGATTTCATCGCTGAGGGATATTCCGTCATACGTAAGTACCACAATGTTTTGAACCATTTTTATATTTCCTGGGATATTTAAGGTGTACCCAAGTTGAGGTTCTTGTAGTCAGTGCAGCCCTAAATTTGGAGGTGGCTCTTTCTTATTGATTTTCACTTTTCCCAAGGTATATTCCCTAGACTGGAAGTGGCCTTGGCTCTGTAGCTCTGTTGTTTACTTGTTTTAGGGAACACAATGCACTCCTCCAGTGAGGCAGTTGGCAATTTGCATCCCGCCCATCAGCAAAATAAAACTCCCAGTTCTCCAGGGCCTGTCTTGCCTTTCTGGTTTTTACACATTTTGTGGATGTCCCTTTTGACCGGTGGGAAGTGATACTTCTTTGTAGTGCAGATTTGCATTGCCCGCTTGCTTGCTTGGCCAAAAAGGGCGTATGCGTTTTCTCCTGAATATATTCAGGAGAAAACGCATACGCCCTTTTTGGCCAAGTGCACCATTGTCCAAGTTGTGCCCCTCTTCCTGTGCTTTACAGGCGATTCCAAGGTACCTCTTGAAATCTGTTTCCTGCTATTTTGCCTCGCTTTCAAGTCCGCCTCGTTGACTTCCCTCAACAGATTTTTGGACGATAGTTGTCCTTTATCACTCTGCCAGTTTGTGAATTTCTGTGCCCCTGAGCTCCATTTCTCAACTCGTTTTTTGTGAGCTGAACACAAGTCCAAAATTTTGGATCATGTCCTATACTGGTTCCCGGTGGGTGGCTGAGACTTTGGTTAATTCTTCTTCCTGCCAGGAAATTAGAGTGACATGTGCCCGTCCAAATGCCTAACAGCTACTCTCTCATGGGTTCTCCCTCGTCCCTTCCATCCTCTGGCAAATTGGGAACCTGTGCAAACCAGGAGGTTAAAGGGCCTGTCTCTCCAAGTTGGGAGATTGATAGTAAGGCAGTTGGAAAGTCAAACTGGAGCACCAGGAGAGGGACTATTCGTTGAGTTTTAGAAACCTTTCGTATTCACAGTGTGTCCATTCTCTAGGTTTCCTGTACATGTTATAGCTGTAGTAATATTCCCTTGAACCTGGAGAGTTGGGACCCATGGAATGGGGGCCATGCATTATTGCTTGAAAGGGTCTGCATTTGCTCACCCAATCTCACCAATCCTCTCAGTCCCAAGTGTCCAGCCTTATGCCACATCCAGCTGTCATTGTAGATAGGGTCTTTCCAGGTTTCCTCAGACACCCTGAAGGAATTGTAAAGAATTTCCCTGTTTTTTGGTTTTGCTTTTGAAATTCCTTTTTATAGTGGGTTAGAGCTGATTCTCGCTGCCATGTTTATGCCACTCTAGACACACTTGATTCCCTTATGGAGTCATATCAATACATAGGTTTTAAGATTCTTACTAGTCAGATATATTCCTCTGCGGGAAATATGGGGTTTTGAGTCTCTTTCACTGAGGAAGGTGTCGGTCTTGTGTATTCCAAAGTTTGTTTTTGGAACGGTCCCTGTGCTTATATCAAACTCTGGTTTTATGCATCACCCCACCTCTCCTTCCCCTTTATGCAGGCATAAGAGTGTTTTCTAAATGTGAGACTCTGTTCTCTTTCCTAACTCAGTTCACGTGTAGCCATGTTTACAGGATCTTCCTAAGTGATATCTTATGATAAGTTTCTTTTTCTGTGTGACTTATTTCACTTAGAATCATCGTACCTGAATCCACTCACTTTGCTGCTACTGGTCTTATGACATTGATTTCATGGCTGAGGGATATTCCATCGTACGTAAGTACCACAATGTTTTGAACCATTTTTATATTTCCTGGGATATTTAAGGTGTACCCAAGTTGAGGTTCTTGTAGTCAGTGCAGCCCTAAATTTGGAGGTGGCTCTTTCTTATTGATTTTCAGTTTTCCCAAGGTATATTCCCTAGACTGGAAGTGGCCTTGGCTCTGTAGCTCTGTTGTTTACTTGTTTTAGGGAACACAATGCACTCCTCCAGTGAGGCAGTTGGCAATTTACATCCCGCCCATCAGCATAACAAGGCTCCCAGTTCTCCAGGGCCTGTCTTGCCTTTCTGGTTTTTACACATTTTGTGGATGTCCCTTTTGACCGGTGGGAAGTGATACTTCTTTGTAGTGCAGATTTGCATTGCCCGCTTGCTTGCTTGGCCAAAAAGGGCGTATGCGTTTTCTCCTGAATATATTCAGGAGAAAACGCATACGCCCTTTTTGGCCAAGTGCACCATTGTCCAAGTTGTGCCCCTCTTCCTGTGCTTTACAGGCGATTCCAAGGTACCTCTTGAAATCTGTTTCCTGCTATTTTGCCTCACTTTCAAGTCCGCCTCGTTGACTTCCCTCAACAGATTTTTGGACGATAGTTGTCCTTTATCACTCTGCCAGTTTGTGAATTGCTGTGCCCCTGAGCTCCATTTCTCAACTCGTTTTTTGTGAGCTGAACACAAGTCCAAATTAATGGATCATGTCCTGTACTGGTGCCCGGTGGGTGGCTGAGACTTTGGTTAATTCTTCTTCCTGCCGGGAAATTAGAGTGACATGTGCCCGTCCAAATGCCTAACAGCTACTCTCTCATGGGTTCTCCCTCGTCCCTTCCATCCTCTGCCAAATTGGGAACCTGTGCAAACCAGGAGGTTAAAGGGCCTGTCTCTCCAAGTTGGGAGATTGATAGTAAGGCAGTTGGAAAGTCAAACTGGAGCACCAGGAGAGGGACTATTCGTTGAGTTTTAGAAACCTTTCGTATTCACAGTGTGTCCATTCTCTAGGTTTCCTGTACATGTTATAGCTGTAGTAATATTCCCTTGAACCTGGAGAGTTGGGACCCATGGAATGGGGGCCATGCATTATTGCTTGAAAGGGTCTGCATTTGCTCACCCAATCTCACCAATCCTCTCAGTCCCAAGTGTCCAGCCTTATGCCACCTCCAGCTGTCATTGTAGATAGGGTCTTTCCAGGTTTCCTCAGACACCCTGAAGGAATTGTAAAGAATTTCCCTGTTTTTTGGTTTTGCTTTTGAAATTCCTTTTTATCGTGGGTTTGAGCTGATTCTCGCTGCCATGTTTATGCCACTCTAGACACACTTGATTCCCTTATGGAGACATATCAATACATAGGTTTTAAGATTCTTACTAGTCAGATATATTCCTCTGTGGGAAATATGGGGTTTTGAGTCTCTTTCACTAAGGAAGGTGTCGGTCTTGTCAATTCCAAAGTTGGTTTTTGAAACGGTCCCTGTGCTTATATCAAACTCTGGTTTTATGCATCACCCCACCTCTCCTTCCCCTTTATGCAGGCATAAGAGTGTTTTCTAAATGTGAGACTCTGTTCTCTTTCCTAACTCAATTCACGTGTAGCCATGTTTACAGGATCTTCATAAGTGATATCTTATGATAAGTTTCTTTTTCTGTGTGACTTATTTCACTTAGAATCATCGTACCTGAATCCACTCACTTTGCTGCTACTGGTCTTATGACATTGATTTCATGGCTGAGGGATATTCCATCGTACGTAAGTACCACAATGTTTTGAACCATTTTTATATTTCCTGGGATATTTAAGGTGTACCCAAGTTGAGGTTCTTGTAGTCAGTGCAGCCCTAAATTTGGAGGTGGCTCTTTCTTATTGATTTTCAGTTTTCCCAAGGTATATTCCCTAGACTGGAAGTGGCCTTGGCTCTGTAGCTCTGTTGTTTACTTGTTTTAGGGAACACAATGCACTCCTCCAGTGAGGCAGTTGGCAATTTACATCCCGCCCATCAGCATAACAAGGCTCCCAGTTCTCCAGGGCCTGTCTTGCCTTTCTGGTTTTTACACATTTTGTGGATGTCCCTTTTGACCGGTGGGAAGTGATACTTCTTTGTAGTGCAGATTTGCATTGCCCGCTTGCTTGCTTGGCCAAAAAGGGCGTATGCGTTTTCTCCTGAATATATTCAGGAGAAAACGCATACGCCCTTTTTGGCCAAGTGCACCATTGTCCAAGTTGTGCCCCTCTTCCTGTGCTTTACAGGCGATTCCAAGGTACCTCTTGAAATCTGTTTCCTGCTATTTTGCCTCGCTTTCAAGTCCGCCTCGTTGACTTCCCTCAACAGATTTTTGGACGATAGTTGTCCTTTATCACTCTGCCAGTTTGTGAATTGCTGTGCCCCTGAGCTCCATTTCTCAACTCGTTTTTTGTGAGCTGAACACAAGTCCAAAATTTTGGATCATGTCCTATACTGGTGCCCGGTGGGTGGCTGAGACTTTGGTTAATTCTTCTTCCTGCCGGGAAATTAGAGTGACATGTGCCCGTCCAAATGCCTAACAGCTACTCTCTCATGGGTTCTCCCTCGTCCCTTCCATCCTCTGCCAAATTGGGAACCTGTGCAAACCAGGATGTTAAAGGGCCTGTCTCTCCAAGTTGGGAGATTGATAGTAAGGCAGTTGGAAAGTCAAACTGGAGCACCAGGAGAGGGACTATTCGTTGAGTTTTAGAAACCTTTCGTATTCACAGTGTGTCCATTCTCTATGTTTCCTGTACATGTTATAGCTGTAGTAATATTCCCTTGAACCTGGAGAGTTGGGACCCATGGAATGGGGGCCATGCATTATTGCTTGAAAGGGTCTGCATTTGCTCACCCAATCTCACCAATCCTCTCAGTCCCAAGTGTCCAGCCTTATGCCACCTCCAGCTGTCATTGTAGATAGGGTCTTTCCAGGTTTCCTCAGACACCCTGAAGGAATTGTAAAGAATTTCCCTGTTTTTTGGTTTTGCTTTTGAAATTCCTTTTTATCGTGGGTTTGAGCTGATTCTTGCTGCCATGTTTATGCCACTCTAGACACACTTGATTCCCTTATGGAGACATATCAATACATAGGTTTTAAGATTCTTACTAGTCAGATATATTCCTCTGTGGGAAATATGGGGTTTTGAGTCTCTTTCACTAAGGAAGGTGTCGGTCTTGTCAATTTCAAAGTTGGTTTTTGAAACGGTCCCTGTGCTTATATCAAACTCTGGTTTTATGCATCACCCCACCTCTCCTTCCCCTTTATGCAGGCATAAGAGTGTTTTCTAAATGTGAGACTCTGTTCTCTTTCCTAACTCAATTCACGTGTAGCCATGTTTACAGGATCTTCATAAGTGATATCTTATGATAAGTTTCTTTTTCTGTGTGACTTATTTCACTTAGAATCATCGTACCTGAATCCACTCACTTTGCTGCTACTGGTCTTATGACATTGATTTCATGGCTGAGGGATATTCCATCGTACATAAGTTCCACAATGTTTTGAACCATTTTTATATTTCCTGGGATATTTAAGGTGTACCCAAGTTGAGGTTCTTGTAGTCAGTGCAGCCCTAAATTTGGAGGTGGCTCTTTCTTATTGATTTTCAGTTTTCCCAAGGTATATTCCCTAGACTGGAAGTGGCCTTGGCTCTGTAGCTCTGTTGTTTACTTGTTTTAGGGAACACAATGCACTCCTCCAGTGAGGCAGTTGGCAATTTACATCCCGCCCATCAGCATAACAAGGCTCCCAGTTCTCCAGGGCCTGTCTTGCCTTTCTGGTTTTTACACATTTTGTGGATGTCCCTTTTGACCGGTGGGAAGTGATACTTCTTTGTAGTGCAGATTTGCATTGCCCGCTTGCTTGCTTGGCCAAAAAGGGCGTATGCGTTTTCTCCTGAATATATTCAGGAGAAAACGCATACGCCATTTTTGGCCAAGTGCACCATTGTCCAAGTTGTGCCCCTCTTCCTGTGCTTTACAGGCGATTCCAAGGTACCTCTTGAAATCTGTTTCCTGCTATTTTGCCTCGCTTTCAAGTCCGCCTCGTTGACTTCCCTCAACAGATTTTTGGACGATAGTTGTCCTTTATCACTCTGCCAGTTTGTGAATTGCTGTGCCCCTGAGCTCCATTTCTCAACTCGTTTTTTGTGAGCTGAACGCAAGTCCAAAATTTTGGATCATGTCCTATACTGGTTCCCGGTGGGTGGCTGAGACTTTGGTTAATTCTTCTTCCTGCCGGGAAATTAGAGTGACATGTGCCCGTCCAAATGCCTAACAGCTACTCTCTCATGGGTTCTCCCTCGTCCCTTCCATCCTCTGCCAAATTGGGAACCTGTGCAAACCAGGAGGTTAAAGGGCCTGTCTCTCCAAGTTGGGAGATTGATAGTAAGGCAGTTGGAAAGTCAAACTGGAGCACCAGGAGAGGGATTATTCGTTGAGTTTTAGAAACCTTTCGTATTCACAGTGTGTACATTCTATAGGTTTCCTGTACATGTTATAGCTGTAGTAATATTCCCTTGAACATGGAGAGTTGGGACCCATGGAATGGGGGCCATGCATTATTGCTTGAAAGGGTCTGCATTCGCTCACCCAATCTCACCAATCCTCTCAGTCCCAAGTGTCCAGCCTTATGCCACATCCAGCTGTCATTGTAGATAGGGTCTTTCCAGGTTTCCTCAGACACCCTGAAGGAATTGTAAAGAATTTCCCTGTTTTTTGGTTTTGCTTTTGAAATTCCTTTTTATAGTGGGTTTGAGCTGATTCTCGCTGCCATGTTTATGCCACTCTAGACACAGTTGATTCCCTTATGGAGACATATCAATACATAGGTTTTAAGATTCTTACTAGTCAGATATATTCCTCTGCGGGAAATATGGGGTTTTGAGTCTCTTTCACTGAGGAAGGTGTCGGTCTTGTCTATTCCAAAGTTGGTTTTTGGAACGATCCCTGTGCTTATATCAAACTCTGGTTTTATGCATCACCCCACCTCTCCTTCCCCTTTATGCAGGCATAAGAGTGTTTTCTAAATGTGAGACTCTGTTCTCTTTCCTAACTCAGTTCATGTGTAGCCATGTTTACAGGATCATCATAAGTGATATCTTATGATAAGTTTCTTTTTCTGTGTGACTTATTTGACTTAGAATCATCGTACCTGAATCCACTCATTTTGCTGCTACTGGTCTTATGACATTCATTTCATGGCTGAGGGATATTCCATCGTATGTAAGTACCACAATTTTTTGAACCATTTTTATATTTCCTGGGATATTTAAGGTGTCCCCAAGTTGAGGTTCTTGTAAGCAATTCAGCCCTAAATTTTGGCGTGGCTCTGTCTTATTGATTTTCAGTTTTCCCAAGGTATATTCCCTAGACTGGAGGCGCCCTTGGCTCTGTAGCTCTGTTGTTTACTTGTTTTAGGGAACACAATGCACTCCTCCAGTGAGGCAGTTGGCAATTTACATCCTGCCCATCAGCATAACAAGGCTCCCTGTTCTCCAGGGCCTGTCTTGCCTTTCTGGTTTTTACACATTTTGTGGATGTCCCTTTTGACCAGTGGGAAGTGATACTTCTTTGTAGTGCAGATTTGCATTGCCCGCTTGCTTGCTTGGCCAAAAAGGGTGTATGCGTTTTCTCCTGAATATATTCAGGAGAATACGCATACGGCCCTTTTGGCCAAGTGCATCAGTGTCAAAGTTGTGCCCCTCTTCCTGTGCTTTCAATGTGATTGCAACGTACCTCTTGAAATCTGTTTCCTGCTATTCAGCCTCGCTTTCAAGTCCGCCTCGTTGCCTTCCCTAAACAGATTTTTGGACGATAGTTGTCCTTTATTACTCTGCCAGTTTGTGAATTGCTGTGCCCCTGAGCTCCATTTTTCCACTCGTTTTTTGTGAGCTGAACGCAAGTCCAAAATTTTGGTTCAGGACCTATACAGGTTCCCAGTGGGTGGCTGAGACTTTGGTAAATTCTTCTTCCTGCCAGGATATTAGAGTGACATGTGCTAGTCCAAATGCCTAAGAGCTACTCTCTCATTGGTACTCCCTCTTCCCTTTCATCCTCTGCCAAATTGGCAACCTGTTTGAACCAGGAGGTTAAGGGGCTTTCTCTCCAAGTTGGGGGATTGATAGTAAAGCAGTTGGAAATTCAAAACGGAGCACCAGGTGAGGGACTATTCATTGAGGTTTAGAAACCTTTCGTATTCACCCTGTGTCCATTCTCTAGGTTTTTCGTACATGTTATAGCTGTTGTAATATTCCCTTCAACCTGGAGAGTTGGGACCCAAGGAATGGGTGCCATACCTTATTGCTTTAAAGGGTCTGCATTTGCTCACCCAATCTCACCAATCCTCTCAGTCCCAAGTGTCCAGCCTTATGCCACATCCAGCTGTCATTGTCGATAGGGTCATTCCACGTTTCATCAGAGACCCTGAAGGATTTGTAAAGAATTTCCCTGTTTTTTTGTTTTGTTTTTGAAATTCCTTTTTATAGTGGGTTTGAGCTGATTCTCGCTGCCATGTTTATGCCAGTCTAGACACACTTGATTCCCTTACGCAGACATATCAATACATAGGTTTTAACATTCTTACTAGTGAGATATATTCCTCTGCAGTAAATATGGGGTTTTGAGTCCCTTTCACTGAGGAAGTTGTAGGTCTTGTCTGTTCCATAGTTGGTTTCTGGAACGTTATTTGTACTTATATCAAACTCTGGTTTTATGCATCACCCCACCTCTCCTTCCCCCTTAAGCAGTCATAAGAGTTTTTACTAAATGAGAGACTCTGTTCTCTTTCCTAACTCAGTTCATGTGTAGCCATGTTTACAGGATCTTCATAAGTGATATCTTATGATAAGATTATTTTTCTGTGTGACTAATTTCCCTTAGATTCATCATACCTAAATCCACTCCTTATGCTGCTACTGGCCTTATATACATTGATTTCATGTCTGAGTGATATTCCATTGTGCAAAATTACCACAAGTTCTTTATGCATTTCTCTTTTTCCTGGCATATTTTAGGTGTACCAAAGTTGAGGTCCTTGTATGCAGAGCAGCCCTAAATTTTGGGGTGCCTGTGTCTTATTGATATTTAATCTTCCCAAGTTATATACCCATGAGTTGAAGTCCCCTTTGCTCGGGGGCTTTGTATTTTAGATGTTTTAGGAAACAGCATACACTTCTTCAGAATGGCTCTTGGATATTTATACCCCACCCATCAGCGTGACTAGGCTCCCTGTTTTCCATGGCCTCTCCTGCATTTCTGGTTTGCACACATTTTTTGGATGGCCTTTCTGAGCAGTGGAAATTGAGACTTCTTTGTTGTGTGGATTTGCATTTCCCTCTTGTTTGGTTGGCCAAAATCTCTGTATGTGTTTTTTTCCTGAAGATATTCACGAAAAATACGCATACACCCTTTTGCCCAACTGCATCATTTTAGAAATTCTGCTGCTTTTCATATGCTTTAAATGTGAGTAGAATCTACCTTTTGAAATCTGTTTCCTGCAATTCTGCCTCTCATTCAGATCCTCTTCGTTGCCTTACCTGAATATATTTTTGGATGTTGGTTATCATTTATATCTTTGCAGGTCTTTGAATTGTCTGCTCCTGAGCTCCATTTTGCAACTCGCTTTTTTTGTGAGCTGGCCGCCAAACCATTGGATTGCTTCCGGCCCTATTCTGGTTCTGGGGAGGCAGGCTGAGCCTTTGGTTAATTCTTCTTCCTAATGGGAAATTAGAGTGACATATGCCTGTCAAAACTCCTACAGCTAATCTCTCATTGGTTCCCCCTCTTCCCATTTATCCTCTGCACAAATTGAAAACTGTGTAAAACAGGAGGTTAAAGGTGCTGATTCTCCAAGTGGGGAGATTGTTAGTAATGTAGCTGGAATGGCGAACCCCAGCACCAGGAGATCAAAAATGAGGTGCATTTTAGACACCTTTCCTGAGCACACGGTGTACATTCATCTCGGTTTCCCAGGCATGTATTCACTGTCAGAAGATTCCCTTGAACCTGCAGATTTGGGACCCATGGAATGGGTACCAGGCAGTATTACTTTAAAAGGTCTGCATTTCCTCACCCAGCCTCTCTAACATCTCTTAGCGTGCATAGCTTCCAGCCTTATATATCATCCTGCTGTGGGTCTACATGTGTTCAATCCATATTACATCGTAGCCCTTCAACAAAAGTTGTAAGAATTTTTGTCTGTCTCACTGTTTTTTTTTTTTTTTTTTTTTTTTTGCGGTATGCGGGCCTCTCACCGTTGTGGCCTCCCCCGCTGCGGAGCACAGGCTCCGGACGCGCAGGCTCCGGACGCGCAGGCTCAGCGGCCATGGCTCACGGGCCCAGCCGCTCCGCGGCATATGGGATCCTCCCAGACCGGGGCACGAACCCGTATCCCCTGCATCGGCAGGCGGACTCTCAACCACTTGCGCCACCAGGGAGGCCCTGTCTCACTGTTTTTATAAATATTTTTAAATTTATTTTTATATTGGTTACAGCTGATTTTCAAAGCTCTGTGTTTTGCTGCTGTACATCCACTTGATTCATGTACTGTGAGACAACAATAAATTCTTTTTCAGATGCTTACCAGTCTTATGTATTATTTTCCAGTGACTTGAGTGGGCTGAGTGCAGTTCTTTGAGGTACCGTGTAGGCCTTGTCAGTTATTCAATGTGGTACTTGGAATGGTATCTTTGCTAATTTCAACCTCCTCGATAATACCTCACCATTCCCCACCTTTCCCATTTAGCAGCCTTATGTCTATTTTCTACATATTTGAGTATGTTTCTGTTTTGTAATTTATTTCATGTGTAGCCATTTTTGATTCCACCTTTAAGTGACATCTTATGATATGTGTCTTTTTCTTTCTGACATATGTCACTTAGAATGATCGTAGGTAACTCCTCCAGAGTTGTTCCAACTGGCCTTATTTCATTGATTTCTGGATGAGTAATATTCCACTCTACATAAGTACCCCATCTCTTTTATCCATTTTATCCTTCCAGGGACATTTAGGTTATATCCAAGTGGAGGCCCTTTTTAACAGAGAGGTGGTAAACGTTGGGGTGCCTGTTTTCTTTTGATTTTTGTTTTTCCCAAGGTATATGCGCATGAGTGCAAGTGCCCTATGCTCTGTAGATCATTTTTTAGATGTTTTAGCAAACACAATACACTTCTCCAGAGTGGCCATTGGCAAATTACATTTCCACTATCAGCCTCACAGGGCTCCCTTTTCTCCTCGCCCTGTCCTGCATTTCTGGTGTTTACACTTTATGTGGATGGCCCTTCTGACTGATGTGAAGTGATATATTTTGTAGTATTGATTTCCAGTGTCCACCTGTTTGGTTGGATAAAAAGTGTGTATGGCCTTTACTTGAATATATTCAGAAAAAATGCATACGCCCTTTTTGGCCAACTGCATCATTGGCGACGTTCAGCCCCTTTTCTTGTGCTTTAATGGGGAGTCCTTTCTACCTCTTCAAATATGTTTCCTGCCACTCTCCCTTGCTTACAAGTCTTTTTCTGTGGCTTACCTCAAGACATTTTTCGATGATAGATATTTTCAACTCTGCAGTTTCATGAATTTTAGTGCCCCTGAGTTCCATTTTTCAACTTGTGTTTTTGGAAACTGGACACAAAACAGCGGGATTTCCTCTAGCCCTATTCTGTTTCCGTGGGCAATTCTAGCCTTTGATGAATTTTTCTTCCGGATTGGAAATTAGAGTGACATGTGCCTGTCCGCACACCTAAGACTCGTCTCTAAATTTTTCTCATCCTTCCGCTTCATGCTCTGGACAAATTCCAAACTCTGTGCAACAGGATGTTGACGGTGTTGATATCCCCAAGTGAGGAGATTGTTAGGAAAGATGCTGGCGGGGTGAACCCGAGCACCAGGCGATGAGGAGATGAGGTGCCTTTTCCAAACTCTTTCCGATCAAATGGTGTACCATCCTCTAGGTGTGACAGGCATGTTTTAGCTGTAGGAAGGGTCATGTGCATGTAAGGAGAACACCAGGGATTTTTCCAAATCAGTGCCTCCCCGAACCCCAAACTGGGGAATTTTTAAGCTACGGCTACACGTATGTCCATTAAGATCCTTGGGAAATAGGCAGAGCCCAAACTTTAGATGATTGAAATCTTCAGGGTCAGAAGCGCTCACCATCGGCCTTGCTTAGGTTACATTTTATCTGTCATTGATAGATGATGTCAATAAAAATATCGATTCTTTTTCAGATTATTTCCCCTTATAGGTTATTGCAAAATATTCAGTGTAGTTCCCTGGGCTATACAGTAGTTCCTTGTTGATGATCTATTTTATACATAGCAGTGTGTATGTGTTAATCCCAAACTGTTAATTTATCCCTTCTCCTACCTTTCCCCTTTGGTAATAATAAATTATAAGATTTTATACTTCTCAGAAATGGGGGAGCTGAAAGAGAGGTATCCTTTTCAATGGAAAATCATTCAAAACAAGATTGAAGCTTCAGCCAAGAGTATTCGATCTACATCCATGGAAATAAATCACTTCATTTATCTAATGTTGACCTGACAAATAAGACAGACGTCTTCACTGAACTTGCTTATAGGAAAGTGATGGAAATATCAAATGTAAGTCTTAAAAACATCTTATTTTACCCGAGCATTATACACTGCTCTATGTTAACTACAGTTTGGCTCACACACCTGTTCATTGAAGTTACAATGTTCTCAATTTCTGTTACTGATCCTCCAGAGTGGACCCCAACAGGAGTCCCCGTGCCCAGTGTCATTGGAGCCAACAGATCAAGACTGAGTTTGGTTCAGAAGCAAAGGAAACATTATTTTGAAAACAGAATGGAGAGGTGAGAACGTGCACTGCCCCACGGGCTGTGGGCTGGGCTGCTGTGTAGGGATCCCGGCAGCGTCAGTGGGAGGGAGGGGATGGAGCTCTCGAGGGCTGGGTTGGCTGCAGCTCGGGCTCTATGCCGCAGAGTTTGCATGGGACCCCGCTAGCTGAGGTGTCGACCCAGCCATTCTGCACTAGGAAATCGGGTCTGAAGTGACGGGTGTGGGACCTCTGCATGCGGAACCCTAGGAACACGTGAAATTAGACAAAGCACAAAGGAAAAACAGGTTAGACTTTATTTTATTGCCCAGATTCTCTTTTTATCTCCCAGGAATTTTTAATGAACGTTGCCGGAGATGAACACCTCGTCTGCTTTTTGTTCCATTCCTCATCCTTGGGGTGTTGAGGGTGCAGACCCCTCTTTTGTAACTGCTTCATGCTGTGGTGGGAGCCCTGATACATGGGGGGAGGGGCAAAATGTCTCCCCACCAGCCTCCAGGTGAGGTTGATTGTCCCAAGGCCTCCTGCCTCACTTCTCGTCCGCCTGAGCACCAGCATTGGAAGTGTTATAGATTCTAATGACCTTTAAGGTCCGGGAAAGAGATGCGCAGAGATGCTGCGGTGGCAGGTTTCACCCCACCCCACATTTGTTCGGCGACCTTAGGCTGACGGATTTTGCCAGCCTAGATGCTCTGACCAGTAGTCTGTGCTTTCTTTAATTAGGTCCCTGAATTAATGTACAAACAGCACCATGTGTGAGAGCCCTGCCTGCACAACTCCCAGACAGTCCAGGGCCAGTGGTGATCCAGGGCCATGAGGTCCACTGAGTCAACGGCCTTTAGAAGTAGCCAGCAGTCCAGCCGGTCATATTGGCCACCATCACCGTGGTGTCTGTAGGGTTTTCTATGGTGAAAGCATGATATACATTTCCCCCGCCAAGCTTATTAGCTCCCCTCTGGGTGCAGTAAGTCCTGCAAGCAGTAGTCTGCTCTTTCGGGGCACAGTCTTGTTGTTTTCTGAGAGAAACTCCAGGTCAAGTGATGGTCACATGAGTCATCTTGGTGGCCCGTTGCCCCCGTTTGTCTCTCTGGAGGTTGGCGTTGGAGGGCCTCCTCACTCGAGGTCAGTGTGTCCACAGAGTGACCCCTGCAACTTCAGGGCATGATGCGTGGTTAGGATCACCACGTGGGGTCCTTTTCCCTTAGGAGGGAGCTGGCCTTGTGGGCTGCTGATTTCCATCTTTTTAGATACCCCAGTATCCTGGCCTGATGAGTCGGTGGGCAAAGCCCTTGGTGACCATAGTTTATCATACCTGAAGGGCATTCTTGTGTTGCTCCATTTCAAGTGGTCCCAGTTTTTGCACTAAGGCTCCAAGGGCAATTAACCTTTGACCGGGTATGTAAAGGTCAAAGGGTTTAGCTAAATTAGGGAGTTCCTGGGCAAGGGTCTGAATTGACTGCTCTTTCCATTCTTGAGAGGCTGCTTCTGGATTCTATTCAAAAGGATCATCATCTTTTCATGTCAGTGTTTCATGTAGAGGCCCAGCTATTAGACTGTAGTTAGGGATCCAGATGCAGAAAACCTTGGCCTCCCCAGGAACCCCTAAGCTGTCCTCTAGGTTTAGAAGAGGTAAGGCTGCAAATGGCTTCTTCCCTATCCTGGGATGCGTTTCTCCGAATATCTGTGAGAATGAAGCTCAGGCATGTCACCTTAGCCTGGGATATTTGAGCCTTTTTCTTGGACACCTTCTATCCTTTCTTGGCTAGGTAGTTCAGAGGCGTCTTTAGTAGGCCTGGCGATCAGAATGTCCGCTGCATATTGAAGGAGGGTTCCCTTTCACAGAGGTAGAACTTTTAGGTCTTTAGAGGACATTTCCCCAATGATGGTGTGGGGATTTTTGAACCATTGGGGCAGGACGGCCCAGCATTATTGCTTTGGTTGCATGTTGTGTCCTGCCACTCACAAGCCAAAAATTCTTGTGACTCTGAGATGAATGGAATACAGAAGAAGGCATCATTGAAGTCTAATACAGAATGCCATGGCCTGGTGGATGGTAGAATGACCAGCAGGGTGTAGGAAATAGGAGCTACTGGATGTATATCCTCGGTGGCTTCACTGACTGTCCTGATATCCTTTACCAGGTTTCCAGCAGCCCATGGGGCTCTCGTGGTCAGGCCAATCCCAGGATATGGAGCTCACCTGGGCTGCACCCCCACCCCACAGCCCACGGGGCTCTCGTGGTCAAGTCCCTCCCAGGGTATGGAGCTCACCTGTGCAGCTACCCAGCAGCCCATGGGGCTCTCATAGTCAGGCCCTTCCCAGGATACGGAGCTCCCCTGGGCAGGTAACCCAGCAGGGCTGGAAACACAGGAACTGTGCACATAGCCCACCATGCAGAGAACCCCCAGCTCACCTGTCGCTCACAGCTGACACAGAACACCACAGAGCAGGACTTGAACTAACAAACAGCAGCTCTGACAGGTCTGTGACCCTGGCTATCACTCTGTGCAGCCTCTCTCTGCCTGGTCTTCCAGACACTTCCACTGCAGCCAGGCACCAGACCTCTGTCTCCACCCACCATCACTCCTCTCCCTGACTCCTGGGTTCCTCTCATTAGTATAGGGTCTTCTTGAAGTTGTTTTCCACTCATGGACCAGATAAAATGAGAAGAAAACAAGCCGCAGCTGCAGCCCCTTGTCTATCCTGACTCTCAAGAGCCCACACCTGTTCCTTGGGCGTGGCCCATTTAGCAAGGTTCATTTTCTGCAACTGTGAGTCCCTGAGGGGTGAGGATTGGCTGATTTGGGCAGCCTGACGCTGCCTGCCAGCCCTCCCCACGTGTGCCTGGTTGAGGTCAATATAAACACCTCTCCAGTCAGCAAGAGCCCCTGTAGCTGTACCTGACGCCATATTCTCGGCCCCATCAGCAGTGTCGGGGCTGGGGTGGTGGGAGGGAGTGAGGGGCCGTGGCTTTGTGGGTGGCCCATTGTGAGTGGGGCTCTGCTGGACTTTCTGCAGGAGTTGCCAGGCTGCCACCTGCTAAAGAAGAGGATGTGTCACCCATACCTGCCACTGGAATGTCTCCCCAGGCAGAGGTGAGGAAGTAAAAAAGCAGTGGGGGCCGTGGCAGGAGGGGTATCACAGGTAGGGAAATGGAAAGCTTCCAGAAGAGCATCTGAGGCCAGGACCATCCTGGCTGGCCTGCAGGCACCAAGTCGGCCTGCGTGCTGTGCTGGTGTGGCTCCACAGCCCTTCCTCTAGGCTTGCAAGTTCTTGTGCATATTCATGTGTTTTACCTGGAAAGGGTGGGAAGAGTTCAGCTGCAGCAGGACTGGGGCTCAGCTCACATTGACTCACAGACGCCTCGACACAGTCCCCCAGCTTTGCAATGAGGTTGCTCCTTGTGGGGCTGACTGCATGGGAGAAGATTTCCCACCTCTGACCAACTTAAGAATCTTTTACCACTGGAGCAAGTGCCCTGATACGATTTTCCTCTGTATAACTGGTGGGTTCTGTTTTTTTCTTTTTTCTTTTTTTTTATTTTTGGTTCAAGGTAGATTTTATTTATTCCTCTTTTTTTAATTTGGAGATATAAACATGGAAATAATGCATTAAGATAAAGACGTCTATGTGAAGGGAAAAACTTTTTTTGGTTTATTTTATTAAATGTTATTTATTTATTTTTAATTTTTTTAAAATTTATTTATTTCTTTTATACAGCAGGTTCTTATTGGATATCTATTTTATACATATAAGTGTGCACATGTGAATCCCAGTCTCCCAATTCATCCCACCACCACCCTCACATAGCATTACCCCCTTGGTGTCCATATGTTTGTTCTCTACATCTGTGTCTCTATCTCTGCCCTGCAAACCGGTTCATCTGTACCATTTTTCTAGGTTCCACATATATGCATTAACATACAATATTTGTTTTTCTCTTTCTGACTTACTTCACTCTGTATGACAGTCTCTAGATCCATCAAGGTCTCTACAAATGACCCAATTTCATTCCTATGTATGGCTGAGTAATATTCCATTGTATATATGTACCACATCTTTATCCATTCATCTGTCTGTGGGCACTTAGGTTGCTTTCATTACCTGGCTATTGTAAATAGTGCTGCAATGAACATTGTGGTGAATGTGTCTTTTTGATTTATGGTTTTCTCTGGGTATATGCCCAGTAGTGGGATTGCTGGATTATATGGTAATTCTATTTTTAGTTTTTTAAGGAACCTCCATACTGTTCTCCATAGAGACTATATCAATTTACATTCCCAACAATAGTGGAAGAAGGTTCCTTTTCTCCACAGCGTCTCCAGCATTTGTTGTTTGTAGATTTTCTGATGATGCCCATTCTAACAGGTGTGACGTGATACCTCATTGTAGTTTCGATTTCCATTTCTCTAATAATTAGTGATGTTGAGCAGATTTTCATGTGCGTACTGGCCATCTCTATGTCTTCTTGGAAGAAATGTCTATTTAGATCTTCTTCCATTTTTGTATTGGGTTGTTTGTTTTATTAATATTGAGCTGCATGAGCTGTTTATATATATATATTGGAGATTAATTATTTGTCCATTGATTCATTTGCAAATATTTTCTGCCATTCTGAGGGTTGTCTTTTCGTCTTGTTTGTAGTTTCCTTTGCTTTGTAAAAGCTTTTACATTTCATTAGGTCCCATCTGTTTAGTTTTCTTTTTTATTTCATTACTACAGGAGGTGGATCAAAAAAGATCTTGCTGTGATTTACGTCAGAGTATCCTTCGTAAGTTTTCCTCTCAGAGTTTTATACTGTCCCGTCTTACATTAAGGTCTCTAATCCATTTTGAATATATTTTTATGTATGGTGTTGGGGAGTGTTCTAATTTCATTCTTTTACATGTAGCTGTCCATATTTCCCAGCACCAATGATTGAAGAGACTGTCTTATCTCCATTGTATAGTCTTGCCTCCTTTGTCATAGATTAGTTGACCATAGGTGTGTAGGTTTATCCCTGGGCATTCTTTTTTTTTTTTCCTTTTACACGTTTATTGGAGTATAATTGTTTTACAATGGAGTGTTAGTTTCTGCTGTATAACAAAGTGAATCAGCTATACATATACAAATATCACCAGATCCCCTCCCTCTTGCATCTCCCTCCCACACTCCATATCCCACCCCTTTATGTGGTCACAAAGCACCGAGCTGATCTCCCTGTTCTATGTGGCTGCTTTCCAGTAGCTATCAGTGTTACATTTGGTAATGTATTTATGTCCATGCCACTCTGTCACTTCGTCTCAGCTTACCCATCCCCCTTCCAGTGTCCTCAAGTCCTTTCTCTACGTCTGTGTCCTTAATCCTGTCCTGCCACTAGGTTCTTCAAAATCTTTTTTTTTCTTCATTAGATTCCGTATATCTCTGTTAACATACAGTATTTGTTTTTCCCTTTCTGACTTACTTCACTTTGTAGGACAGATTCTAAGTCCATCCACCTCAGTACAAATAACTCAGTTTTGCTTCTTTTTATGGCTGAGTAATATTCCATTGTATATATGTGCCAGATCTTCTTTATCCATTCATCTGTCGATGGACACTTAGGTTGCTTCTATGTCCTGGCTATTGTAAATAGAGCTGCAATGAACATTTTTGTACATAACTCTTTTTGAATTATGGTTTTCGCAAGGCAAATGCCCAGTAGTTGGATTGTTGTGTCGTATGGTACCTCTATTGTTAGCTATTTAGAGGAACCTCCGGAGTGTTCTCCCTAGTGCCCATATCAATTTACATTCCCACCCACAGTGCAAGTGTGTTCCCTTTTCTCCAATAAAGGCCTCTCCAGCATTTATTGTTTTGTAGATTTTTTTGGATGATTGCCACTCTGACTGCTGTGCGGTGATACCTCACGGTAGTTTTGATTTGCATTTCTCTAATGATTAGTGATGTTCAGCATCCTTTCATGTGTTTCTTGGTAATCTGTATATCTTCTTTGGAGAAATGTCTATTTAAGTCTTCTGCCCGTTTTTGGATTGGGTTGTTTGTTTTTGTGATATTGAGCTACATGTGGTGCTTGTAAAGTTTGGAGATTAATCCTTTGTCAATTGCTTCATTTGAAAATATTTTCTCCCATTCTGAGGGTTGTTTCTGCATCTTGTTTATGTTTTCCTATACTGTGTAAAAGCTTTTAAGTTTCATTAGGTCCCATTTGTTGATTTCTGTTTTTATTTCCATTTCTCTAGGAGGTGAGTCAAAAAGGATCTTGCTGTGATTTATGTCATAGAGTGTTCTGCCTATGGTTTCCTCTAAGTGTTTTATAGTGTCTGGTCTTCTATTTAGATCTCTAATCCATTTAGAGTTTATTTTTGTGTATGGTGTTATGGAGTGTTCTAATTTCATTCTTTTATGTGTAGGGGTCCAGTTTTCCCAGCACCAATTACTGAAGAGACTGTCTTTTCTCCATTGTATATCCTTAGCTCCTTTGTCATAGATGAGATAGCCATAGGTATGTAGGTTTATCTCTGGGGTTTCTGTCCTGTTCCATTGATCTGTGTTTATGCCAATCTACATACACTTGATTCCATTATGGAGACTTATAAATACATAGGTTTCAAGATTATTACCAGTCAGATATATTCCTCTTCAGTGAATAGGGTGTTTTGTGTCCAGTTCATTGAGAAAGGAGTAGGTCTTGTCTATTACATATTTGGTATATGGAATGGTATCTGTGCTAATTTCAAACTCTGCTTTTACACATCACCCCACGTCACCTTTCCCCTTAAGGAGGCATAAGTGTGTTTTCTAAATGTGTAACTCTGTTCTCTTTTGTAATTCAGTTCATGTGTAGCCATGTTTACATTCCCTCTATAAGTGATATATTACAATAAGTTTCTTTTTCTTTGAGGCTCATTTCACTTAGCATCATCGTACCTAAAGCCACTCATTATGCTGCTATTGGCCTTATGACATTGATTTTATGTCTGAGTGACATTCCATTGTATATAAGTACCACAACATCTATATCAATTTTTTTCCTTTCCTGGGATATTTAAAGTGTACCAAAGTCGAGGTTCTTGTAAACAGAGCAGCCCTAAACTTTGGGCTGGCTGTGTGTTGTGGATTTTTAGTTTTCCCAAAATACACGCCCATGAGTGGAAGTGTGCTATGCTCTGTAGCTCTGTTTTAGAAAACAACATACAGTTCTCCAGAGAGGCTGTTGGCAATTTACATCCTCTCCATCGGTGTAACCAGGCTCCCTTTTCTCCATGGCCTGTCCTGCATTTGTGGTTTTTACACTGTTTGTGGATGGCCCTTTTGACTGGAGGTAAGGGACACTTCTATGTGGTGTGGATTTTCAATGCCTGATGGCTTGCTTGGCCAAAAAGGGCGTATGCATTTTTTCCCAATTATATTCAAGAAAATACACATAATCCCTTTTCGGTCAAGGGCAACATTGTTGAAGTTCTGTCGCTTTTCATGTGCTTTAAAGATGACTCCAGTGTACCTCTTGAAATCTGTTTCCTTCAATTCTGCCTTGCATTCAAATCCTCTTCACTGCCTTACCTCAATATATTTCTGGATGATAGTTGTCCTTTAAAACTCTGCAAGTTTGTGAATTGCTGTGTCCCTGAGCTCCATTTTTCAACTCGCCTATTTGTGAGCTGGCTGCAATACCGCAGGATGGCTTTAGGGCCTAGTCTGGTTCCAGGGCTTCAGGCTGAGCCTTTGGTTAATTCTTCTTCCTGATGGGAAACTAGAGTGACATGTGCCCATCCAAACACCTACAGCTAATCTCTCATTTGTTTCCCCTCTTCCTTTTCATCCTCTGCACAATTTGCAAACTGTGCATACAGGAGGGTAAAGGCGCTGACATTCCAAGTGAGGAGATTTTTAGTAATGCAGATGGAATGGTGAAGCCGAGCACGACGAAAGGAAAAATGAGGTACCTTTTAGAAAACTTTCCCAATCGCACAGTGTACCATCCACTGGGTGTCCCATGCATGTTTTAACTGTAGGAAGATTCCCTTAAACCTGGAGAGTTGGCACCACTAGAATAGGTAGCACACAGTATTGCTCTAAGTGGTGTTCTTTTGCTCACACAACCTCAGCAAACTTGTCAGCCCCAAGTGTCCAGTCTTATGTCTCATCCAGCTGTGGGTGTAAAGGTGGTCAATCCAGGTGGGATCACAGGCCCTGAACGTAATTTTTAAGGCTTTCTCTCTGTTTCGCTGTTTTTGCATTTTGCTTTTGAAACTTAATTTTATAAAGGGGTTTAGTTGAATTTCAGTGCTGTGTTCATGCCATTATACACACATATGATACCTTTATGGAGACATGAGAATACATATGTTTTAAAATTCTAGAGTCAGATATATTCCTCTGCAATGAATAGGGGGCGTTAAGTCCAGTTCATTGTTCCGGCAGTAGGTGTTGTCTATTACATACTTGGTTTATGTAACAGTATCTGTGCTAATTTAGAACTGTGGTTTTATGCATCACCCCAGCTCGCCTTTCCCCTTAAGCAGGCAGAAGATTGTTTTCTAAATGTATGACTCTATAGTGTTTGAAATTCAGTTCATGTTTACATTCACACTATGAGTGATATCTTATGATAAGATTTGTTATTCTGTTATCTTTCCTAACTCAGTTCATGTGTAGCCATGTTTACAGGATTTTCATAAGTGATATCTTATGATAAGTTTCTTTTTCAGTGTGACTTATTTCACTTAGAATCATGGTACGTGAATCCACTCATTTTGCTGCTACTTGCCTTATGACATTGATTTCATGGCTAACGGATATTACATCGTACGTAAGTACCACAGTTTCTTGAAATATTTTTGTCTTTCCTGGGATATATAAGGTGTACCCACGATGAGGTTCTTGTAAGCAGTGCAGCCTTAAATTTTGGCATGCCTGTGTCTTATTGATTTTCAGTTTTCCAAAGATATATTCCTTAGACTGGAACACCCCATTGCTCTGTAGCTCTGTTGTTTATTTGTTTTAGGGAAGACAATGCACTCCTCCAGAGAGGCAGTTAGCAATTTACATGCCACCCATTAGCCTAAAAAAGCTCCCTGTTCTCCAGGACCTGTCTTGCCTTTCTGGTTTTTACACATTTTGTGGATGTCCCTTTTGACCGGTGGGAACTGAAACTTATTTGTAGTGCAGATTTGCATTGCCCGCTTGCTTGCTTGGCCAAAAAGGGCGTATGCGTTTTCTCCTGAATATATTCAGGAGAAAACGCATACGCCCTTTTTGGCCAAGTGCACCATTGTCCAAGTTGTGCCCCTCTTCCTGTGCTTTACAGGCGATTCCAAGGTACCTCTTGAAATCTGTTTCCTGCTATTTTGCCTCGCTTTCAAGTCCGCCTCGTTGACTTCCCTCAACAGATTTTTGGACGATAGTTGTCCTTTATCACTCTGCCAGTTTGTGAATTGCTGTGCCCCTGAGCTCCATTTCTCAACTCGTTTTTTGTGAGCTGAACGCAAGTCCAAAATTTTGGATCTTGTCCTATACTGGTTCCCGGTGGGTGGCTGAGACTTTGGTTAATTCTTCTTCCTGCCGGGAAATTAGAGTGACATGTGCCCGTCCAAATGCCTAACAGCTACTCTCTCATGGGTTCTCCCTCGTCCCTTCCATCCTCTGGCAAATTGGGAACCTGTGCAAACCAGGAGGTTAAAGGGCCTGTCTCTCCAAGTTGGGAGATTGATAGTAAGGCAGTTGGAAAGTCAAACTGGAGCACCAGGAGAGGGACTATTCGTTGAGTTTTAGAAACCTTTCGTATTCACAGTGTGTCCATTCTCTAGGTTTCCTGTACATGTTATAGCTGTAGTAATATTCCATTGAACCTGGAGAGTTGGGACCCATGGAATGGGGGCCATGCATTATTGCTTGAAAGGGTCTGCATTTGCTCACCCAATCTCACCAATCCTCTCAGTCCCAAGTGTCCAGCCTTATGCCACATCCAGCTGTCATTGTAGATAGGGTCTTTCCAGGTTTCCTCAGACACCCTGAAGGAATTGTAAAGAATTTCCCTGTTTTTTGGTTTTGCTTTTGAAATTCCTTTTTATACTGGGTTTGAGCTGATTCTCGCTGCCATGTTTATGCCACTCTAGACACACTTGATTCCCTTATGGAGTCATATCAATACATAGGTTTTAAGATTCTTACTAGTCAGATATATTCCTCTGCGGGAAATATGGGGTTTTGAGTCTATTTCACTGAGGAAGGTGTAGGTCTTGTCTATTCCAAAGTTGGTTTTTGGAACGGTCCCTGTGCTTATATCAAACTCTGGTTTTATGCATCACCCCACCTCTCCATCCCCTTTATGCAGGCATAAGAGTGTTTTCTAAATGTGAGACTCTGTTCTCTTTCCTAACTCAGTTCACGTGTAGCCATGTTTACAGGATCTTCATAAGTGATATCTTATGATAAGTTTCTTTTTCTGTGTGACTTATTTCACTTAGAATCATCGTACCTGAATCCACTCACTTTGCTGCTACTGGTCTTATGACATTGATTTCATGGCTGAGGAATATTCCATCGTACGTAAGTACCACAATGTTTTGAACCATTTTTATATTTCCTGGGATATTTAAGGTGTACCCAAGTTCAGGTTCTTGTAGTCAGTGCAGCCCTAAATTTGGAGGTGGCTCTTTCTTATTGATTTTCAGTTTTCCCAAGGTATATTCCCTAGACTGGAAGTGGCCTTGGCTCTGTAGCTCTGTTGTTTACTTGTTTTAGGGAACACAATGCACTCCTCCAGTGAGGCAGTTGGCAATTGACATCCCGCCCATCAGCATAACAAGGCCCCCTGTTCTACAGGGCCTGTCTTGCCTTTCTGGTTTTTACACATTTTGTGGATGTCCCTTTTGACCGGTGGGAAGTGATACTTCTTTGTAGTGCAGATTTGCATTGCCCGCTTGCTTGCTTGGCCAAAAAGGGCGTATGCGTTTTCTCCTGAATATATTCAGGAGAAAACGCATACGCCCTTTTTGGCCAAGTGCACCATTGTCCAAGTTGTGCCCCTCTTCCTGTGCTTTACAGGCGATTCCAAGGTACCTCTTGAAATCTGTTTCCTGCTATTTTGCCTCACTTTCAAGTCCGCCTCGTTGACTTCCCTCAACAGATTTTTGGACGATAGTTGTCCTTTATCACTCTGCCAGTTTGTGAATTGCTGTGCCACTGAGCTCCATTTCTCAACTCGTTTTTTGTGAGCTGAACGCAAGTCCAAAATTTTGGATCATGTCCTATACTGGTTCCCGGTGGGTGGCTGAGACTTTGGTTAATTCTTCTTCCTGCCGGGAAATTAGAGTGACATGTGCCCGTCCAAATGCCTAACAGCTACTCTCTCATGGGTTCTCCCTCGTCCCTTCCATCCTCTGCCAAATTGGGAACCTGTGCAAACCAGGAGGTTAAAGGGCCTGTCTCTCCAAGTTGGGAGATTGATAGTAAGGCAGTTGGAAAGTCAAACTGGAGCACCAGGAGAGGGACTATTCGTTGAGTTTTAGAAACCTTTCGTATTCACAGTGTGTCCATTCTCTAGGTTTCCTGTACATGTTATAGCTGTAGTAATATTCCCTTGAACCTGGAGAGTTGGGACCCATGGAATGGGGGCCATGCATTATTGCTTGAAAGGGTCTGCATTTGCTCACCCAATCTCACCAATCCTCTCAGTCCCAAGTGTCCAGCCTTATGCCACATCCAGCTGTCATTGTAGATAGGGTCTTTCCAGGTTTCCTCAGACACCCTGAAGGAATTGTAAAGAATTTCCCTGTTTTTACGTTTTGCTTTTGAAATTCCTTTTTATAGTGGGTTTGAGCTGATTCTCGCTGCCATGTTTATGCCACTCTAGACACACTTGATTCCCTTATGGAGTCATATCAATACATAGGTTTTAAGATTCTTACTAGTCAGATATATTCCTCTGTGGGAAATATGGGGTTTTGAGTCTCTTTCACTGAGGAAGGTGTAGGTGTTGTCTATTCCAAAGTTGGTTTTTGGAACGGTCCCTGTGCTTATATCAAACTCTGGTTTTATGCATCACCCCACCTCTCCATCCCCTTTATGCAGGCATAAGAGTGTTTTCTAAATGTGAGACTCTGTTCTCTTTCCTAACTCAGTTCACGTGTAGCCATGTTTACAGGATCTTCATAAGTGATATATTATGATAAATTTGTTTTTCTGTGTGACTTATTTCACTTAGAATCATCGTACCTGAATCCACTCACTTTGCTGCTTCTGGTCTTATGACATTGATTTCATCGCTGAGGGATATTCCATCGTACGTAAGTACCACAATGTTTTGAACCATTTTTATATTTCCTGGGATATTTAAGGTGTACCCAAGTTGAGGTTCTTGTAGTCAGTGCAGCCCTAAATTTGGAGGTGGCACTTTCTTATTGATTTTCAGTTTTCACAAGGTATATTCCCTAGACTGGAAGTGGCCTTGGCTCTGTAGCTCTGTTGTTTACTTGTTTTAGGGAACACAATGCACTCCTCCAGTGAGGCAGTTGGCAATTGACATCCCGCCCATCAGCATGACAAGGCTCCCTGTTCTCCAGGGCCTGTCTTGCCTTTCTGGTTTTTACACATTTTGTGGATGTCCCTTTTGACCGGTGGGAAGTGATACTTCTTAGTAGTGCAGATTTGCTTTGCCCACTTGCTTGCTTGGCCAAAAAGGGCGTATGCTTTTTCTCCTGAATATATTCAGGAGAAAACGCATACGCCCTTTTTGGCCAAGTGCACCATTGTCCAAGTTGTGCCCCTCTTCCTGTGCTTTACAGGCGATTCCAAGGTACCTCTTGAAATCTGTTTCCTGCTATTTTGCCTCACTTTCAAGTCCACCTCGTTGAATTCCCTCAACAGATTTTTGGACGATAGTTGACCTTTATCACTCTGCCAGTTTGTGAATTGCTGTGCCCCTGAGCTCCATTTCTCAACTCGTTTTTTGTGAGCTGAACGCAAGTCCAAAATTTTGGATCATGTCCTATACTGGTTCCCGGTGGGTGGCTGAGACTTTGGTTAATTCTTCTTCCTGCCGGGAAATTAGAGTGACATGTGCCCGTCCAAATGCCTAACAGCTACTCTCTCATGGGTTCTCCCTCGTCCCTTCCATCCTCTGCCAAATTGGGAACCTGTGCAAACCAGGAGGTTAAAGGGCCTGTCTCTCCAAGTTGGGAGATTGATAGTAAGGCAGTTGGAAAGTCAAACTGGAGCACCAGGAGAGGGACTATTCGTTGAGTTTTAGAAACCTTTCGTATTCACAGTGTGTCCATTCTCTAGGTTTCCTGTACATGTTATAGCTGTAGTAATATTCCCTTGAACCTGGAGAGTTGGGACCCATGGAATGGGGGCCATGCATTATTGCTTGAAAGGGTCTGCATTTGCTCACCCAATCTCACCAATCCTCTCAGTCCCAAGTGTCCAGCCTTATGCCACATCCAGCTGTCATTGTAGATAGGGTCTTTCCAGGTTTCCTCAGACACCCTGAAGGAATTGTAAAGAATTTCCCTGTTTTTTGGTTTTGCTTTTGAAATTCCTTTTTATAGTGGGTTTGAGCTGATTCTCGCTGCCATGTTTATGCCACTCTAGACACACTTGATTCCCTTATGGAGTCATATCAATACATAGGTTTTAAGATTCTTACTAGTCAGATATATTCCTCTGCGGGAAATATGGGGTTTTGAGTCTCTTTCACTGAGGAAGGTGTAGGTCTTGTCTATTCCAAAGTTGGTTTTTGGAACGGTCCCTGTGCTTATATCAAACTCTGGCTTTATGCATCACCCGACCTCTCCATCCTCTTTATGCAGGCATAAGAGTGTTTTCTAAATGTGAGACTCTGTTCTCTTACCTAACTCAGTTCACGTGTAGCCATGTTTACAGGATCTTCATAAGTGATATCTTATGATAAGTTTCTTTTTCTGTGTGACTTATTTCACTTAGAATCATCGTACCTGAATCCACTCACTTTGCTGCTACTGGTCTTATGACATTGATTTCATGGCTGAGGGATATTCCATCGTACGTAAGTACCACAATGTTTTGAACCATTTTTATATTTCCTGGGATATTTAAGGTGTACCCAAGTTGAGGTTCTTGTAGTCAGTGCAGCCCTAAATTTGGAGGTGGCTCTTTCTTATTGATTTTCAGTTTTCCCAAGGTATATTCCCTAGACTGGAAGTGGCCTTGGCTCTGTAGCTCTGTTGTTTACTTGTTTTAGGGAACACAATGCACTCCTCCAGTGAGGCAGTTGGCAATTTACATCCCGCCCATCAGCATAACAAGGCTCCCAGTTCTCCAGGGCCTGTCTTGCCTTTCTGGTTTTTACACATTTTGTGGATGTCCCTTTTGACCGGTGGGAAGTGATACTTCTTTGTAGTGCAGATTTGCATTGCCCGCTTGCTTGCTTGGCCAAAAAGGGCGTATGCGTTTTCTCCTGAATATATTCAGGAGAAAACGCATACGCCCTTTTTGGCCAAGTGCACCATTGTCCAAGTTGTGCCCCTCTTCCTGTGCTTTACAGGCGATTCCAAGGTACCTCTTGAAATCTGTTTCCTGCTATTTTGCCTCGCTTTCAAGTCCGCCTCGTTGACTTCCCTCAACAGATTTTTGGACGATAGTTGTCCTTTATCACTCTGCCAGTTTGTGAATTGCTGTGGCCCTGAGCTCCATTTCTCAACTCGTTTTTTGTGAGCTGAACACAAGTCCAAAATTTTGGATCATGTCCTATACTGGTTCCCGGTGGGTGGCTGAGACTTTGGTTAATTCTTCTTCCTGCCGGGAAATTAGAGTGACATGTGCCCGTCCAAATGCCTAACAGCTACTCTCTCATGGGTTCTCCCTCGTCCCTTCCATCCTCTGGCAAATTGGGAACCTGTGCAAACCAGGAGGTTAAAGGGCCTGTCTCTCCAAGTTGGGAGATTGATAGTAAGGCAGTTGGAAAGTCAAACTGGAGCACCAGGAGAGGGACTATTCGTTGAGTTTTTAGAAACCTTTCGTATTCATAGTGTGTCCATTCTCTAGGTTTCCTGTACATGTTATAGCTGTAATAATATTCCCTTGAACCTGGAGAGTTGGGACCCATGGAATGGGGGCCATGCATTATTGCTTGAAAGGGTCTGCATTTGCTCACCCAATCTCACCAATCCTCTCAGTCCCAAGTGTCCAGCCTTATGCCACATCCAGCTGTCATTGTAGATAGGGTCTTTCCAGGTTTCCTCAGACACCCTGAAGGAATTGTAAAGAATTTCCCTGTTTTTTGGTTTTGCTTTTGAAATTCCTTTTTATAGTGGGTTTGAGCTGATTCTCGCTGCCATGTTTATGCCACTCTAGACACACTTGATTCCCTTACGCAGACATATCAATACATAGGTTTTAAGATTCTTACTAGTGAAATATATTCCTCTGCGGTAAATATGGGGTTTTGAGTCCCTTTCACTGAGGAAGTTGTAGGTCTTGTCTGTTCCATAGTTGGTTTCTGGAACGTTATTTGTACTTATATCAAACTCTGGTTTTATGCATCACCCCACCTCTCCTTCCCCCTTAAGCAGTCATAAGAGTTTTTTCTAAATGAGAGACTCTGTTCTCTTTCCTAACTCAGTTCATGTGTAGCCATGTTTACAGGATCTTCATAAGTGATATCTTATGATAAGATTATTTTTCTGTGTGACTAATTTCCCTTAGATTCATCATACCTAAATCCACTCCTTATGCTGCTACTGGCCTTATATACATTGATTTCATGTCTGAGTGATATTCCATTGTGCAAAATTACCACAAGTTCTTTATGCATTTCTCTTTTTCCTGGCATATTTTAGGTGTACCAAAGTTGAGGTCCTTGTATGCAGAGCAGCCCTAAATTTTGGGGTGCCTGTGTCTTATTGATATTTAATCTTCCCAAGTTATATACCCATGAGTTGAAGTCCCCTTTGCTCGGGGGCTTTGTATTTTAGATGTTTTAGGAAACAGCATACACTTCTTCAGAATGGCTCTTGGATATTTATACCCCACCCATCAGCGTGACTAGGCTCCCTGTTTTCCATGGCCTCTCCTGCATTTCTGGTTTGCACACATTTTTTGGATGGCCTTTCTGAGCAGTGGAAATTGAGACTTCTTTGTTGTGTGGATTTGCATTTCCCTCTTGTTTGGTTGGCCAAAATCTCTGTATGTGTTTTTTTCCTGAAGATATTCACGAAAAATACGCATACACCCTTTTGCCCAACTGCATCATTTTAGAAATTCTGCTGCTTTTCATATGCTTTAAATGTGAGTAGAATCTACCTTTTGAAATCTGTTTCCTGCAATTCTGCCTCTCATTCAGATCCTCTTCGTTGCCTTACCTGAATATATTTTTGGATGTTGGTTATCATTTATATCTTTGCAGGTCTTTGAATTGTCTGCTCCTGAGCTCCATTTTGCAACTCGCTTTTTTTGTGAGCTGGCCGCCAAACCATTGGATTGCTTCCGGCCCTATTCTGGTTCTGGGGAGGCAGGCTGAGCCTTTGGTTAATTCTTCTTCCTAATGGGAAATTAGAGTGACATATGCCTGTCAAAACTCCTACAGCTAATCTCTCATTGGTTCCCCCTCTTCCCATTTATCCTCTGCACAAATTGAAAACTGTGTAAAACAGGAGGTTAAAGGTGCTGATTCTCCAAGTGGGGAGATTGTTAGTAATGTAGCTGGAATGGCGAACCCCAGCACCAGGAGATCAAAAATGAGGTGCATTTTAGACACCTTTCCTGAGCACACGGTGTACATTCATCTCGGTTTCCCAGGCATGTATTCACTGTCAGAAGATTCCCTTGAACCTGCAGATTTGGGACCCATGGAATGGGTACCAGGCAGTATTACTTTAAAAGGTCTGCATTTCCTCACCCAGCCTCTCTAACATCTCTTAGCGTGCATAGCTTCCAGCCTTATATATCATCCTGCTGTGGGTCTACATGTGTTCAATCCATATTACATCGTAGCCCTTCAACAAAAGTTGTAAGAATTTTTGTCTGTCTCACTGTTTTTATAAATATTTTTAAATTTATTTTTATATTGGTTACAGCTGATTTTCAAAGCTCTGTGTTTTGCTGCTGTACATCCACTTGATTCATGTACTGTGAGACAACAATAAATTCTTTTTCAGATGCTTACCAGTCTTATGTATTATTTTCCAGTGACTTGAGTGGGCTGAGTGCAGTTCTTTGAGGTACCGTGTAGGCCTTGTCAGTTATTCAATGTGGTACTTGGAATGGTATCTTTGCTAATTTCAACCTCCTCGATAATACCTCACCATTCCCCACCTTTCCCATTTAGCAGCCTTATGTCTATTTTCTACATATTTGAGTATGTTTCTGTTTTGTAATTTATTTCATGTGTAGCCATTTTTGATTCCACCTTTAAGTGACATCTTATGATATGTGTCTTTTTCTTTCTGACATATGTCACTTAGAATGATCGTAGGTAACTCCTCCAGAGTTGTTCCAACTGGCCTTATTTCATTGATTTCTGGATGAGTAATATTCCACTCTACATAAGTACCCCATCTCTTTTATCCATTTTATCCTTCCAGGGACATTTAGGTTATATCCAAGTGGAGGCCCTTTTTAACAGAGAGGTGGTAAACGTTGGGGTGCCTGTTTTCTTTTGATTTTTGTTTTTCCCAAGGTATATGCGCATGAGTGCAAGTGCCCTATGCTCTGTAGATCATTTTTTAGATGTTTTAGCAAACACAATACACTTCTCCAGAGTGGCCACTGGCAAATTACATTTCCACTATCAGCCTCACAGGGCTCCCTTTTCTCCTCGCCCTGTCCTGCATTTCTGGTGTTTACACTTTATGTGGATGGCCCTTCTGACTGATGTGAAGTGATATATTTTGTAGTATTGATTTCCAGTGTCCACCTGTTTGGTTGGATAAAAAGTGTGTATGGCCTTTACTTGAATATATTCAGAAAAAATGCATACGCCCTTTTTGGCCAACTGCATCATTGGCGACGTTCAGCCCCTTTTCTTGTGCTTTAATGGGGAGTCCTTTCTACCTCTTCAAATATGTTTCCTGCCACTCTCCCTTGCTTACAAGTCTTTTTCTGTGGCTTACCTCAAGACATTTTTCGATGATAGATATTTTCAACTCTGCAGTTTCATGAATTTTAGTGCCCCTGAGTTCCATTTTTCAACTTGTGTTTTTGGAAACTGGACACAAAACAGCGGGATTTCCTCTAGCCCTATTCTGTTTCCGTGGGCAATTCTAGCCTTTGATGAATTTTTCTTCCGGATTGGAAATTAGAGTGACATGTGCCTGTCCGCACACCTAAGACTCGTCTCTAAATTTTTCTCATCCTTCCGCTTCATGCTCTGGACAAATTCCAAACTCTGTGCAACAGGATGTTGACGGTGTTGATATCCCCAAGTGAGGAGATTGTTAGGAAAGATGCTGGCGGGGTGAACCCGAGCACCAGGCGATGAGGAGATGAGGTGCCTTTTCCAAACTCTTTCCGATCAAATGGTGTACCATCCTCTAGGTGTGACAGGCATGTTTTAGCTGTAGGAAGGGTCATGTGCATGTAAGGAGAACACCAGGGATTTTTCCAAATCAGTGCCTCCCCGAACCCCAAACTGGGGAATTTTTAAGCTACGGCTACACGTATGTCCATTAAGATCCTTGGGAAATAGGCAGAGCCCAAACTTTAGATGATTGAAATCTTCAGGGTCAGAAGCGCTCACCATCGGCCTTGCTTAGGTTACATTTTATCTGTCATTGATAGATGATGTCAATAAAAATATCGATTCTTTTTCAGATTATTTCCCCTTATAGGTTATTGCAAAATATTCAGTGTAGTTCCCTGGGCTATACAGTAGTTCCTTGTTGATGATCTATTTTATACATAGCAGTGTGTATGTGTTAATCCCAAACTGTTAATTTATCCCTTCTCCTACCTTTCCCCTTTGGTAATAATAAATTATAAGATTTTATACTTCTCAGAAATGGGGGAGCTGAAAGAGAGGTATCCTTTTCAATGGAAAATCATTCAAAACAAGATTGAAGCTTCAGCCAAGAGTATTCGATCTACATCCATGGAAATAAATCACTTCATTTATCTAATGTTGACCTGACAAATAAGACAGACGTCTTCACTGAACTTGCTTATAGGAAAGTGATGGAAATATCAAATGTAAGTCTTAAAAACATCTTATTTTACCCGAGCATTATACACTGCTCTATGTTAACTACAGTTTGGCTCACACACCTGTTCATTGAAGTTACAATGTTCTCAATTTCTGTTACTGATCCTCCAGAGTGGACCCCAACAGGAGTCCCCGTGCCCAGTGTCATTGGAGCCAACAGATCAAGACTGAGTTTGGTTCAGAAGCAAAGGAAACATTATTTTGAAAACAGAATGGAGAGGTGAGAACGTGCACTGCCCCACGGGCTGTGGGCTGGGCTGCTGTGTAGGGATCCCGGCAGCGTCAGTGGGAGGGAGGGGATGGAGCTCTCAAGGGCTGGGTTGGCTGCAGCTCGGGCTCTATGCCGCAGAGTTTGCATGGGACCCCGCTAGCTGAGGTGTCGACCCAGCCATTCTGCACTAGGAAATCGGGTCTGAAGTGACGGGTGTGGGACCTCTGCATGCGGAACCCTAGGAACACGTGAAATTAGACAAAGCACAAAGGAAAAACAGGTTAGACTTTATTTTATTGCCCAGATTCTCTTTTTATCTCCCAGGAATTTTTAATGAACGTTGCCGGAGATGAACACCTCCTCTGCTTTTTGTTCCATTCCTCATCCTTGGGGTGTTGAGGGTGCAGACCCCTCTTTTGTAACTGCTTCATGCTGTGGTGGGAGCCCTGATACATGGGGGGAGGGGCAAAATGTCTCCCCACCAGCCTCCAGGTGAGGTTGATTGTCCCAAGGCCTCCTGCCTCACTTCTCGTCCGCCTGAGCACCAGCATTGGAAGTGTTATAGATTCTAATGACCTTTAAGGTCCGGGAAAGAGATGCGCAGAGATGCTGCGGTGGCAGGTTTCACCCCACCCCACATTTGTTCGGCGACCTTAGGCTGACGGATTTTGCCAGCCTAGATGCTCTGACCAGTAGTCTGTGCTTTCTTTAATTAGGTCCCTGAATTAATGTACAAACAGCACCATGTGTGAGAGCCCTGCCTGCACAACTCCCAGACAGTCCAGGGCCAGTGGTGATCCAGGGCCATGAGGTCCACTGAGTCAACGGCCTTTAGAAGTAGCCAGCAGTCCAGCCGGTCATATTGGCCACCATCACCGTGGTGTCTGTAGGGTTTTCTATGGTGAAAGCATGATATACATTTCCCCCGCCAAGCTTATTAGCTCCCCTCTGGGTGCAGTAAGTCCTGCAAGCAGTAGTCTGCTCTTTCGGGGCACAGTCTTGTTGTTTTCTGAGAGAAACTCCAGGTCAAGTGATGGTCACACGAGTCATCTTGGTGGCCCGTTGCCCCCGTTTGTCTCTCTGGAGGTTGGCATTGGAGGGCTTCCTCACTCGAGGTCAGTGTGTCCACAGAGTGACCCCTGCAACTTCAGGGCATGATGCGTGGTTAGGATCACCACGTGGGGTCCTTTTCCCTTAGGAGGGAGCTGGCCTTGTGGGCTGCTGATTTCCATCTTTTTAGATACCCCAGTATCCTGGCCTGATGAGTCGGTGGGCAAAGCCCTTGGTGACCATAGTTTATCATACCTGAAGGGCATTCTTGTGTTGCTCCATTTCAAGTGGTCCCAGTTTTTGCACTAAGGCCCCAAGGGCAATTAACCTTTGACCGGGTATGTAAAGGTCAAAGGGTTTAGCTAAATTAGGGAGTTCCTGGGCAAGGGTCTGAATTGACTGCTCTTTCCATTCTTGAGAGGCTGCTTCTGGATTCTATTCAAAAGGATCATCATCTTTTCATGTCAGTGTTTCATGTAGAGGCCCAGCTATTAGACTGTAGTTAGGGATCCAGATGCAGAAAACCTTGGCCTCCCCAGGAACCCCTAAGCTGTCCTCTAGGTTTAGAAGAGGTAAGGCTGCAAATGGCTTCTTCCCTATCCTGGGATGCGTTTCTCCGAATATCTGTGAGAATGAAGCTCAGGCATGTCACCTTAGCCTGGGATATTTGAGCCTTTTTCTTGGACACCTTCTATCCTTTCTTGGCTAGGTAGTTCAGAGGCGTCTTTAGTAGGCCTGGCGATCAGAATGTCCGCTGCATATTGAAGGAGGGTTCCCTTTCACAGAGGTAGAACTTTTAGGTCTTTAGAGGACATTTCCCCAATGATGGTGTGGGGATTTTTGAACCATTGGGGCAGGACGGCCCAGCATTATTGCTTTGGTTGCATGTTGTGTCCTGCCACTCACAAGCCAAAAATTCTTGTGACTCTGAGATGAATGGAATACAGAAGAAGGCATCATTGAAGTCTAATACAGAATGCCATGGCCTGGTGGATGGTAGAATGACCAGCAGGGTGTAGGAAATAGGAGCTACTGGATGTATATCCTCGGTGGCTTCACTGACTGTCCTGATATCCTTTACCAGGTTTCCAGCAGCCCATGGGGCTCTCGTGGTCAGGCCAATCCCAGGATATGGAGCTCACCTGGGCTGCACCCCCACCCCACAGCCCACGGGGCTCTCGTGGTCAAGTCCCTCCCAGGGTATGGAGCTCACCTGTGCAGCTACCCAGCAGCCCATGGGGCTCTCATAGTCAGGCCCTTCCCAGGATACGGAGCTCCCCTGGGCAGGTAACCCAGCAGGGCTGGAAACACAGGAACTGTGCACATAGCCCACCATGCAGAGAACCCCCAGCTCACCTGTCGCTCACAGCTGACACAGAACACCACAGAGCAGGACTTGAACTAACAAACAGCAGCTCTGACAGGTCTGTGACCCTGGCTATCACTCTGTGCAGCCTCTCTCTGCCTGGTCTTCCAGACACTTCCACTGCAGCCAGGCACCAGACCTCTGTCTCCACCCACCATCACTCCTCTCCCTGACTCCTGGGTTCCTCTCATTAGTATAGGGTCTTCTTGAAGTTGTTTTCCACTCATGGACCAGATAAAATGAGAAGAAAACAAGCTGCAGCTGCAGCCCCTTGTCTATCCTGACTCTCAAGAGCCCACACCTGTTCCTTGGGCGTGGCCCGTTTAGCAAGGTTCATTTTCTGCAACTGTGAGTCCCTGAGGGGTGAGGATTGGCTGATTTGGGCAGCCTGACGCTGCCTGCCAGCCCTCCCCACGTGTGCCTGGTTGAGGTCAATATAAACACCTCTCCAGTCAGCAAGAGCCCCTGTAGCTGTACCTGACGCCATATTCTCGGCCCCGTCAGCAGTGTCGGGGCTGGGGTGGTGGGAGGGAGTGAGGGGCCGTGGCTTTGTGGGTGGCCCATTGTGAGTGGGGCTCTGCTGGACTTTCTGCAGGAGTTGCCAGGCTGCCACCTGCTAAAGAAGAGGATGTGTCACCCATACCTGCCACTGGAATGTCTCCCCAGGCAGAGGTGAGGAAGTAAAAAAGCAGTGGGGGCCGTGGCAGGAGGGGTATCACAGGTAGGGAAATGGAAAGCTTCCAGAAGAGCATCTGAGGCCAGGACCATCCTGGCTGGCCTGCAGGCACCAAGTCGGCCTGCGTGCTGTCGCTGGTGTGGCTCCACAGCCCTTCCTCTAGGCTTGCAAGTTCTTGTGCATATTCATGTGTTTTACCTGGAAAGGGTGGGAAGAGTTCAGCTGCAGCAGGACTGGGGCTCAGCTCACATTGACTCACAGACGCCTCGACACAGTCCCCCAGCTTTGCAATGAGGTTGCTCCTTGTGGGGCTGACTGCATGGGAGAAGATTTCCCACCTCTGACCAACTTAAGAATCTTTTACCACTGGAGCAAGTGCCCTGATACGATTTTCCTCTGTATAACTGGTGGGTTCTGTTTTTTTCTTTTTTCTTTTTTTTTTATTTTTGGTTCAAGGTAGATTTTATTTATTCCTCTTTTTTTTAATTTGGAGATATAAACATGGAAATAATGCATTAAGATAAAGACGTCTATGTGAAGGGAAAAACTTTTTTTGGTTTATTTTATTAAATGTTATTTATTTTTATTTTTTTTTAAATTTATTTATTTCTTTTATACAGCAGGTTCTTATTGGATATCTATTTTATACATATAAGTGTGCACATGTGAATCCCAGTCTCCCAATTCATCCCACCACCACCCTCACATGGCATTACCCCCTTGGTGTCCATATGTTTGTTCTCTACATCTGTGTCTCTATCTCTGCCCTGCAAACCGGTTCATCTGTACCATTTTTCTAGGTTCCACATATATGCATTAACATACAATATTTGTTTTTCTCTTTCTGACTTACTTCACTCTGTATGACAGTCTCTAGATCCATCAAGGTCTCTACAAATGACCCAATTTCATTCCTATGTATGGCTGAGTAATATTCCATTGTATATATGTACCACATCTTTATCCATTCATCTGTCTGTGGGCACTTAGGTTGCTTTCATTACCTGGCTATTGTAAATAGTGCTGCAATGAACATTGTGGTGAATGTGTCTTTTTGATTTATGGTTTTCTCTGGGTATATGCCCAGTAGTGGGATTGCTGGATTATATGGTAATTCTATTTTTAGTTTTTTAAGGAACCTCCATACTGTTCTCCATAGAGACTATATCAATTTACATTCCCAACAATAGTGGAAGAAGGTTCCTTTTCTCCACAGCGTCTCCAGCATTTGTTGTTTGTAGATTTTCTGATGATGCCCATTCTAACAGGTGTGACGTGATACCTCATTGTAGTTTCGATTTCCATTTCTCTAATAATTAGTGATGTTGAGCAGATTTTCATGTGCGTACTGGCCATCTCTATGTCTTCTTGGAAGAAATGTCTATTTAGATCTTCTTCCATTTTTGTATTGGGTTGTTTGTTTTATTAATATTGAGCTGCATGAGCTGTTTATATATATATATTGGAGATTAATTATTTGTCCATTGATTCATTTGCAAATATTTTCTGCCATTCTGAGGGTTGTCTTTTCGTCTTGTTTGTAGTTTCCTTTGCTTTGTAAAAGCTTTTACATTTCATTAGGTCCCATCTGTTTAGTTTTCTTTTTTATTTCATTACTACAGGAGGTGGATCAAAAAAGGTCTTGCTGTGATTTACGTCAGAGTATCCTTCGTAAGTTTTCCTCTCAGAGTTTTATACTGTCCCGTCTTACATTAAGGTCTCTAATCCATTTTGAATATATTTTTATGTATGGTGTTGGGGAGTGTTCTAATTTCATTCTTTTACATGTAGCTGTCCATATTTCCCAGCACCAATGATTGAAGAGACTGTCTTATCTCCATTGTATAGTCTTGCCTCCTTTGTCATAGATTAGTTGACCATAGGTGTGTAGGTTTATCCCTGGGCATTCTTTTTTTTTTCCTTTTACACGTTTATTGGAGTATAATTGTTTTACAATGGAGTGTTAGTTTCTGCTGTATAACAAAGTGAATCAGCTATACATATACAAATATCACCAGATCCCCTCCCTCTTGCATCTCCCTCCCACACTCCATATCCCACCCCTTTATGTGGTCACAAAGCACCGAGCTGATCTCCCTGTTCTATGTGGCTGCTTTCCAGTAGCTATCAGTGTTACATTTGGTAATGTATTTATGTCCATGCCACTCTGTCACTTCGTCTCAGCTTACCCATCCCCCTTCCAGTGTCCTCAAGTCCTTTCTCTACGTCTGTGTCCTTAATCCTGTCCTGCCACTAGGTTCTTCAAAATCTTTTTTTTTCTTCATTAGATTCCGTATATCTCTGTTAACATACAGTATTTGTTTTTCCCTTTCTGACTTACTTCACTTTGTAGGACAGATTCTAAGTCCATCCACCTCAGTACAAATAACTCAGTTTTGCTTCTTTTTATGGCTGAGTAATATTCCATTGTATATATGTGCCAGATCTTCTTTATCCATTCATCTGTCGATGGACACTTAGGTTGCTTCTATGTCCTGGCTATTGTAAATAGAGCTGCAATGAACATTTTTGTACATAACTCTTTTTGAATTATGGTTTTCGCAAGGCAAATGCCCAGTAGTTGGATTGTTGTGTCGTATGGTACCTCTATTGTTAGCTATTTAGAGGAACCTCCGGAGTGTTCTCCCTAGTGCCCATATCAATTTACATTCCCACCCACAGTGCAAGTGTGTTCCCTTTTCTCCAATAAAGGCCTCTCCAGCATTTATTGTTTTGTAGATTTTTTTGGATGATTGCCACTCTGACTGCTGTGCGGTGATACCTCACGGTAGTTTTGATTTGCATTTCTCTAATGATTAGTGATGTTCAGCATCCTTTCATGTGTTTCTTGGTAATCTGTATATCTTCTTTGGAGAAATGTCTATTTAAGTCTTCTGCCCGTTTTTGGATTGGGTTGTTTGTTTTTGTGATATTGAGCTACATGTGGTGCTTGTAAAGTTTGGAGATTAATCCTTTGTCAATTGCTTCATTTGAAAATATTTTCTCCCATTCTGAGGGTTGTTTCTGCATCTTGTTTATGTTTTCCTATACTGTGTAAAAGCTTTTAAGTTTCATTAGGTCCCATTTGTTGATTTCTGTTTTTATTTCCATTTCTCTAGGAGGTGAGTCAAAAAGGATCTTGCTGTGATTTATGTCATAGAGTGTTCTGCCTATGGTTTCCTCTAAGTGTTTTATAGTGTCTGGTCTTCTATTTAGATCTCTAATCCATTTAGAGTTTATTTTTGTGTATGGTGTTATGGAGTGTTCTAATTTCATTCTTTTATGTGTAGGGGTCCAGTTTTCCCAGCACCAATTACTGAAGAGACTGTCTTTTCTCCATTGTATATCCTTAGCTCCTTTGTCATAGATGAGATAGCCATAGGTATGTAGGTTTATCTCTGGGCTTTCTGTCCTGTTCCATTGATCTGTGTTTATGCCAATCTACATACACTTGATTCCATTATGGAGACTTATAAATACATAGGTTTCAAGATTATTACCAGTCAGATATATTCCTCTTCAGTGAATAGGGTGTTTTGTGTCCAGTTCATTGAGAAAGGAGTAGGTCTTGTCTATTACATATTTGGTATATGGAATGGTATCTGTGCTAATTTCAAACTCTGCTTTTACACATCACCCCACGTCACCTTTCCCCTTAAGGAGGCATAAGTGTGTTTTCTAAATGTGTAACTCTGTTCTCTTTTGTAATTCAGTTCATGTGTAGCCATGTTTACATTCCCTCTATAAGTGATATATTACAATAAGTTTCTTTTTCTTTGAGGCTCATTTCACTTAGCATCATCGTACCTAAAGCCACTCATTATGCTGCTATTGGCCTTATGACATTGATTTTATGTCTGAGTGACATTCCATTGTATATAAGTACCACAACATCTATATCATTTTTTTTTCCTTTCCTGGGATATTTAAAGTGTACCAAAGTCGAGGTTCTTGTAAACAGAGCAGCCCTAAACTTTGGGCTGGCTGTGTGTTGTGGATTTTTAGTTTTCCCAAAATACACGCCCATGAGTGGAAGTGTGCTATGCTCTGTAGCTCTGTTTTAGAAAACAACATACAGTTCTCCAGAGAGGCTGTTGGCAATTTACATCCTCTCCATCGGTGTAACCAGGCTCTCTTTTCTCCATGGCCTGTCCTGCATTTGTGGTTTTTACACTGTTTGTGGATGGCCCTTTTGACTGGAGGTAAGGGACACTTCTATGTGGTGTGGATTTTCAATGCCTGATGGCTTGCTTGGCCAAAAAGGGCGTATGCATTTTTTCCCAATTATATTCAAGAAAATACACATAATCCCTTTTCGGTCAAGGGCAACATTGTTGAAGTTCTGTCGCTTTTCATGTGCTTTAAAGATGACTCCAGTGTACCTCTTGAAATCTGTTTCCTTCAATTCTGCCTTGCATTCAAATCCTCTTCACTGCCTTACCTCAATATATTTCTGGATGATAGTTGTCCTTTAAAACTCTGCAAGTTTGTGAATTGCTGTGTCCCTGAGCTCCATTTTTCAACTCGCCTATTTGTGAGCTGGCTGCAATACCGCAGGATGGCTTTAGGGCCTAGTCTGGTTCCAGGGCTTCAGGCTGAGCCTTTGGTTAATTCTTCTTCCTGATGGGAAACTAGAGTGACATGTGCCCATCCAAACACCTACAGCTAATCTCTCATTTGTTTCCCCTCTTCCTTTTCATCCTCTGCACAATTTGCAAACTGTGCATACAGGAGGGTAAAGGCGCTGACATTCCAAGTGAGGAGATTTTTAGTAATGCAGATGGAATGGTGAAGCCGAGCACGACGAAAGGAAAAATGAGGTACCTTTTAGAAAACTTTCCCAATCGCACAGTGTACCATCCACTGGGTGTCCCATGCATGTTTTAACTGTAGGAAGATTCCCTTAAACCTGGAGAGTTGGCACCACTAGAATAGGTAGCACACAGTATTGCTCTAAGTGGTGTTCTTTTGCTCACACAACCTCAGCAAACTTGTCAGCCCCAAGTGTCCAGTCTTATGTCTCATCCAGCTGTGGGTGTAAAGGTGGTCAATCCAGGTGGGATCACAGGCCCTGAACGTAATTTTTAAGGCTTTCTCTCTGTTTCACTGTTTTTGCATTTTGCTTTTGAAACTTAATTTTATAAAGGGGTTTAGTTGAATTTCAGTGCTGTGTTCATGCCATTATACACACATATGATACCTTTATGGAGACATGAGAATACATATGTTTTAAAATTCTAGAGTCAGATATATTCCTCTGCAATGAATAGGGGGCGTTAAGTCCAGTTCATTGTTCCGGCAGTAGGTGTTGTCTATTACATACTTGGTTTATGTAACAGTATCTGTGCTAATTTAGAACTGTGGTTTTATGCATCACCCCAGCTCGCCTTTCCCCTTAAGCAGGCAGAAGATTGTTTTCTAAATGTATGACTCTATAGTGTTTGAAATTCAGTTCATGTTTACATTCACACTATGAGTGATATCTTATGATAAGATTTGTTATTCTGTTATCTTTCCTAACTCAGTTCATGTGTAGCCATGTTTACAGGATTTTCATAAGTGATATCTTATGATAAGTTTCTTTTTCAGTGTGACTTATTTCACTTAGAATCATGGTACGTGAATCCACTCATTTTGCTGCTACTTGCCTTATGACATTGATTTCATGGCTAACGGATATTACATCGTACGTAAGTACCACAGTTTCTTGAAATATTTTTGTCTTTCCTGGGATATATAAGGTGTACCCACGATGAGGTTCTTGTAAGCAGTGCAGCCTTAAATTTTGGCATGCCTGTGTCTTATTGATTTTCAGTTTCCAAAGATATATTCCTTAGACTGGAACACCCCATTGCTCTGTAGCTCTGTTGTTTATTTGTTTTAGGGAACACAATGCACTCCTCCAGAGAGGCAGTTAGCAATTTACATGCCACCCATTAGCCTAAAAAAGCTCCCTGTTCTTCAGGACCTGTCTTGCCTTTCTGGTTTTTACACATTTTGTGGATGTCCCTTTTGACCGGTGGGAACTGAAACTTATTTGTAGTGCAGATTTGCATTGCCCGCTTGCTTGCTTGGCCAAAAAGGGCGTATGCGTTTTCTCCTGAATATATTCAGGAGAAAACGCATACGCCCTTTTTGGCCAAGTGCACCATTGTCCAAGTTGTGCCCCTCTTCCTGTGCTTTACAGGCAATTCCAAGGTACCTCTTGAAATCTGTTTCCTGCTATTTTGCCTCGCTTTCAAGTCCGCCTCGTTGACTTCCCTCAACAGATTTTTGGACGATAGTTGTCCTTTATCACTCTGCCAGTTTGTGAATTGCTGTGCCCCTGAGCTCCATTTCTCAAGTCGTTTTTTGTGAGCTGAACGCAAGTCCAAAATTTTGGATCATGTCCTATACTGGTTCCAGGTGGGTGGCTGAGACTTTGGTTAATTCTTCTTCCTGCCGGGAAATTAGAGTGACATGTGCCCGTCCAAATGCCTAACAGCTACTCTCTCATGGGTTCTCCCTCGTCCCTTCCATCCTCTGCCAAATTGGGAACCTGTGCAAACCAGGAGGTTAAAGGGCCTCTCTCTCCAAGTTGGGAGATTGATAGTAAGGCAGTTAGAAAGTCAAACTGGAGCACCAGGAGAGGGACTATTCGTTGAGTTTTAGAAACCTTTCGTATTCACAGTGTGTCCATTCTCTAGGTTTCCTGTACATGTTATAGCTGTAGTAATATTCCCTTGAACCTGGAGAGTTGGGACCCATGGAATGGGGGCCATGCATTATTGCTTGAAAGGGTCTGCATTTGCTCACCCAATCTCACCAATCCTCTCAGTCCCAAGTGTCCAGCCTTATGCCACATCCAGCTGTCATTGTAGATAGGGTCTTTCCAGGTTTCCTCAGACACCGTGAAGGAATTGTAAAGAATTTCCCTGTTTTTTGGTTTTGCTTTTGAAATTCCTTTTTATAGTGGGTTTGAGCTGATTCTCGCTGCCATGTTTATGCCACTCTAGACACACTTGATTCCCTTATGGAGACATATCAATACATAGGTTTTAATATTCTTACTAGTCAGATATATTCCTCTGTGGGAAATATGGGGTTTTGAGTCTCTTTCACTAAGGAAGGTGTCGGTCTTGTCAATTCCAAAGTTGGTTTTTGAAACGGTCCCTGTGCTTATATCAAACTCTGGTTTTATGCATCACCCCACCTCTCCTTCCCCTTTATGCAGGCATAAGAGTGTTTTCTAAATGTGAGACTCTGTTCTCTTTCCTAACTCAGTTCACGTGTAGCCATGTTTACAGGATCTTCATAAGTGATATCTTATGATAAGTTTCTTTTTCTGTGTGACTTATTTCACTTAGAATCATCGTACCTGAATCCACTCACTTTGCTGCTACTGGTCTTATGACATTGATTTCATGGCTGAGGGATATTCCATCGTACGTAAGTACCACAATGTTTTGAACCATTTTTATATTTCCTGGGATATTTAAGGTGTACCCAAGTTGAGGTTCTTGTAGTCAGTGCAGCCCTAAATTTGGAGGTGGCTCTTTCTTATTGATTTTCAGTTTTCCCAAGGTATATTCCCTAGACTGGAAGTGGCCTTGGCTCTGTAGCTCTGTTGTTTACTTGTTTTAGGGAACACAATGCACTCCTCCAGTGAGGCAGTTGGCAATTTACATCCCGCCCATCAGCATAACAAGGCTCCCAGTTCTCCAGGGCCTGTCTTGCCTTTCTGGTTTTTACACATTTTGTGGATGTCCCTTTTGACCGGTGGGAAGTGATACTTCTTTGTAGTGCAGATTTGCATTGCCCGCTTGCTTGCTTGGCCAAAAAGGGCGTATGCGTTTTCTCCTGAATATATTCAGGAGAAAACGCATACGCCCTTTTTGGCCAAGTGCACCATTGTCAAAGTTGTGCCCCTCTTCCTGTGCTTTACAGGCGATTCCAAGGTACCTCTTGAAATCTGTTTCCTGCTATTTTGCCTCGCTTTCAAGTCCGCCTCGTTGACTTCCCTCAACAGATTTTTGGACGATAGTTGTCCTTTATCACTCTGCCAGTTTGTGAATTGCTGTGCCCCTGAGCTCCATTTCTCAACTCGTTTTTTGTGAGCTGAACACAAGTCCAAAATTTTGGATCATGTCCTATACTGGTTCCCGGTGGGTGGCTGAGACTTTGGTTAATTCTTCTTCCTGCCGGGAAATTAGAGTGACATGTGCCCGTCCAAATGCCTAACAGCTACTCTCTCATGGGTTCTCCCTCGTCCCTTCCATCCTCTGGCAAATTGGGAACCTGTGCAAACCAGGAGGTTAAAGGGCCTGTCTCTCCAAGTTGGGAGATTGATAGTAAGGCAGTTGGAAAGTCAAACTGGAGCACCAGGAGAGGGACTATTTATTGAGTTTTAGAAACCTTTCGTATTCACAGTGTGTACATTCTCTAGGTTTCCTGTACATGTTATAGCTGTAGTAATATTCCCTTGAACATGGAGAGTTGGGACCCATGGAATGGGGGCCATGCATTATTGCTTGAAAGGGTCTGCATTTGCTCACCCAATCTCACCAATCCTCTCAGTCCCAAGTGTCCAGCCTTATGCCACATCCAGCTGTCATTGTAGATAGGGTCTTTCCAGGTTTCCTCAGACACCCTGAAGGAATTGTAAAGAATTTCCCTGTTTTTTGGTTTTGCTTTTGAAATTCCTTTTTATAGTGGGTTTGAGCTGATTCTCGCTGCCATGTTTATGCCACTCTAGAAACACTTGATTCCCTTATGGAGTCATATCAATACATAGGTTTTAAGATTCTTACTAGTCAGATATATTCCTCTGTGGGAAATATGTGGTTTTGAGACTCTTTCACTGAGGAAGGTGTAGTTCTTGTCTATTCCAAAGTTGGTTTTTGGAACGGTCCCTGTGCTTATATCAAACTCTGGTTTTATGCATCACCCGACCTCTCCATCCCCTTTATGCAGGCATAAGAGTGTTTTCTAAATGTGAGACTCTGTTCTCTTTCCTAACTCAGTTCACGTGTAGCCATGTTTACAGGATCTTCATAAGTGATATCTTATGATAAGTTTCTTTTTCTCTGTGACTTATTTCACTTAGAATCATCGTACCTGAATCCACTCACTTTGCTGCTACTGGTCTTATGACATTGATTTCATCGCTGAGGGATATTCCATCATACGTAAGTACCACAATGTTTTGAACCATTTTTATATTTCCTGGGATATTTAAGGTGTACCCAAGTTGAGGTTCTTGTAGCCAGTGCAGCCCTAAATTTGGAGGTGGCTCTTTCTTATTGATTTTCAGTTTTCCCAAGGTATATTCCCTAGACTGGAAGTGGCCTTGGCTCTGTAGCTCTGTTGTTTACTTGTTTTAGGGAACACAATGCACTCCTCCAGTGAGGCAGTTGGCAATTTACATCCCGCCCATCAGCATAACAAGGCTCCCTGTTCTCCAGGGCCTGTCTTGCCTTTCTGGTTTTTACACATTTTGTGGATGTCCCTTTTGACCGGTGGGAAGTGATACTTCTTTGTAGTGCAGATTTGCATTGCCCGCTTGCTTGCTTGGCCAAAAAGGGCGTATGCGTTTTCTCCTGAATATATTCAGGAGAAAACGCATACGCCCTTTTTGGCCAAGTGCATCATTTTCCAAGTTGTGCCCCTCTTCCTGTGCTTTACAGGCGATTCCAACGTACCTCTTGAAATCTGTTTCCTGCTATTTTGCCTCGCTTTCAAGTCCACCTCGTTGACTTCCCTCAAGAGATTTTTGGATGATAGTTGTCCTTTATCACTCTGCCAGTTTGTGAATTGCTGTGCCCCTGAGCTCCATTTCTCAACTCGTTTTTTGTGAGCTGAACGCAAGTCCAAAATTTTGGATCATGTCCTATACTGGTTCCCGGTGTGTGGCTGAGACTTTGGTTAATTCTTCTTCCTGCCGGGAAATTAGAGTGACATGTGCCCGTCCAAATGCCTAACAGCTACTCTCTCATGGGTTCTCCCTCGTCCCTTCCATCCTCTGCCAAATTGGGAACCTGTGCAAACCAGGAGGTTAAAGGGCCTGTCTCTCCAAGTTGGGAGATTGATAGTAAGGCAGTTAGAAAGTCAAACTGGAGCACCAGGAGAGGGACTATTCGTTGAGTTTTAGAAACCTTTCGTATTCACAGTGTGTCCATTCTCTAGGTTTCCTGTACATGTTATAGCTGTAGTAATATTCCCTTGAACCTGGAGAGTTGGGACCCATGGAATGGGGGCCATGCATTATTGCTTGAAAGGGTCTGCATTTGCTCACCCAATCTCACCAATCCTCTCAGTCCCAAGTGTCCAGCCTTATGCCACATCCAGCTGTCATTGTAGATAGGGTCTTTCCAGGTTTCCTCAGACACCCTGAAGGAATTGTAAAGAATTTCCCTGTTTTTTGGTTTTGCTTTTGAAATTCCTTTTTATAGTGGGTTTGAGCTGATTCTCGCTGCCATGTTTATGCCACTCTAGACACACTTGATTTCCTTATGGAGACATATCAATACATAGGTTTTAAGATTCTTACTAGTCAGATATATTCCTCTGTGGGAAATATGGGGTTTTGAGTCTCTTTCACTGAGGAAGGTGTCGGTCTTGTCAATTCCAAAGTTGGTTTTTGAAACGGTCCCTGTGCTTATATCAAACTCTGGTTTTATGCATCACCCCACCTCTCCTTCCCCTTTATGCAGGCATAAGAGTGTTTTCTAAATGTGAGACTCTGTTCCCTTTCCTAACTCAGTTCACGTGTAGCCATGTTTACAGGATCTTCATAAGTGATATCTTATGATAAGTTTCTTTTTCTGTGTGACTTATTTCACTTAGAATCATCGTACCTGAATCCACTCACTTTGTTGCTACTGGTCTTATGACATTGATTTCATGGCTGAGGGATATTCCATCGTACGTAAGTACCACAATGTTTTGAACCATTTTTATATTTCCTGGGATATTTAAGGTGTACCCAAGTTGAGGTTCTTGTAGTCAGTGCAGCCCTAAATTTGGAGGTGGCTCTTTCTTATTGATTTTCAGTTTTCCCAAGGTATATTCCCTAGACTGGAAGTGGCCTTGGCTCTGTAGCTCTGTTGTTTACTTGTTTTAGGGAACACAATGCACTCCTCCAGTGAGGCAGTTGGCAATTTACATCCCGCCCATCAGCATAACAAGGCTCCCAGTTCTCCAGGGCCTGTCTTGCCTTTCTGGTTTTTACACATTTTGTGGATGTCCCTTTTGACCGGTGGGAAGTGATACTTCTTTGTAGTGCAGATTTGCATTGCCCGCTTGCTTGCTTGGCCAAAAAGGGCGTATGCGTTTTCTCCTGAATATATTCAGGAGAAAATGCATACGCCCTTTTTGGCCAAGTGCACCATTGTCCAAGTTGTGCCCCTCTTCCTGTGCTTTACAGGCGATTCCAAGGTACCTCTTGAAATCTGTTTCCTGCTATTTTGCCTCGTTTTCAAGTCCGCCTCGTTGACTTCCCTCAACAAATTTTTGGACGATAGTTGTCCTTTATCACTCTGCCAGTTTGTGAATTGCTTTGCCCCTGAGCTCCATTTCTCAACTTGTTTTTTGTGAGCTGAACGCAAGTCCAAAATTTTGGATCATGTCCTATACTGGTTCCCGGTGGGTGGCTGAGACTTTGGTTAATTCTTGTTCCTGCCGGGAAATTAGAGTGACATGTGCCCGTCCAAATGCCTAACAGCTACTCTCTCATGGGTTCTCCCTCGTCCCTTCCATCCTCTGCCAAATTGGGAACCTGTGCAAACCAGGAGGTTAAAGGGCCTGTCTGTCCAAGTTGGGAGATTGATAGTAAGGCAGTTGGAAAGTCAAACTGGAGCACCAGGAGAGGGACTATTCGTTGAGTTTTAGAAACCTTTCGTATTCACAGTGTGTCCATTCTCTAGGTTTCCTGTACATGTTATAGCTGTAGTAATATTCCCTTGAACCTGGAGAGTTGGGACCCATGGAATGGGGGCCATGCATTATTGCTTGAAAGGGTCTGCATTTGCTCACCCAATCTCACCAATCCTCTCAGTCCCAAGTGTCCTGCCTTATGCCACATCCAGCTGTCATTGTAGATAGGGTCTTTCCAGGTTTCCTCAGACACCCTGAAGGATTGTAAAGAATTTCCCTGATTTTTGGTTTTGCTTTTGAAATTCCTTTTTATAGTGGGTTTGAGCTGATTCTCGCTGCCATGTTTATGCCACTCTAGACACACTTGATTTCCTTATGGAGACATATCAATACATAGGTTTTAAGATTCTTACTAGTCAGATATATTCCTCTGTGGGAAATATGGGGTTTTGAGTCTCTTTCACTGAGGAAGGTGTCGGTCTTGTCAATTCCAAAGTTGGTTTTTGAAACGGTCCCTGTGCTTATATCAAACTCTGGTTTTATGCATCACCCCACCTCTCCTTCCCCTTTATGCAGGCATAAGAGTGTTTTCTAAATGTGAGACTCTGTTCTCTTTCCTAACTCAGTTCACGTGTAGCCATGTTTACAGGATCTTCATAAGTGATATCTTATGATAAGTTTCTTTTTCTGTGTGACTTATTTCACTTAGAATCATCGTACCTGAATCCACTCACTTTGTTGCTACTGGTCTTATGACATTGATTTCATGGCTGAGGGATATTCCATCGTACGTAAGTACCACAATGTTTTGAACAATTTTTATATTTCCTGGGATATTTAAGGTGTACCCAAGTTGAGGTTCTTGTAGCCAGTGCAGCCCTAAATTTGGAGGTGGCTCTTTCTTATTGATTTTCAGTTTTCCCAAGGTATATTCCCTAGACTGGAAGTGGCCTTGGCTCTGTAGCTCTGTTGTTTACTTGTTTTAGGGAACACAATGCACTCCTCCAGTGAGGCAGTTGGCAATTTACATCCCACCCATCAGCATAACAAGGCTCCCAGTTCCTCAGGGCCTGTCTTGCCTTTCTGGTTTTTACACATTTTGTGGATGTCCCTTTTGACCGGTGGGAAATGATACTTCTTTGTAGTGCAGATTTGCATTGCCCGCTTGCTTGCTTGGCCAAAAAGGGCGTATGCATTTTCTCCTGAATATATTCAGGAGAAAACGCATACGCCCTTTTTGGCCAAGTGCACCATTGTCCAAGTTGTGCCCCTCTTTCTGTGCTTTACAGGCGATTCCAAGGTACCTCTTGAAATCTGTTTCCTGCTATTTTGCCTCGCTTTCAAGTCCGCCTCGTTGACTTCCCTCAACAGATTTTTGGACGATAGTTGTCCTTTATCACTCTGCCAGTTTGTGAATTGCTGTGCCCCTGAGCTCCATTTCTCAACTCGTTTTTTGTGAGCTGAACGCAAGTCCAAAATTTTGGATCATGTCCTATACTGGTTCCCGGTGGGTGGCTGAGACTTTGGTTAATTCTTCTTCCTGCCGGGAAATTAGAGTGACATGTGCCCGTCCAAATGCCTAACAGCTACTCTCTCATGGGTTCTCCCTCGTCCCTTCCATCCTCTGCCAAATTGGGAACCTGTGCAAACCAGGAGGTTAAAGGGCCTGTCTCTCCAAGTTGGGAGATTGATAGTAAGGCAGTTGGAAAGTCAAACTGGAGCACCAGGAGAGGGACTATTCGTTGAGTTTTAGAAACCTTTCGTATTCACAGTGTGTCCATTCTCTAGGTTTCCTGTACATGTTATAGCTGTAGTAATATTCCCTTGAACCTGGAGAGTTGGGACCCATGGAATGGGGGCCATGCATTATTGCTTGAAAGGGTCTGCATTTGCTCACCCAATCTCACCAATCCTCTCAGTCCCAAGTGTCCAGCCTTATGCCACATCCAGCTGTCATTGTAGATAGGGTCTTTCCAGGTTTCCTCAGACACCCTGAAGGAATTGTAAAGAATTTCCCTGTTTTTTGGTTTTGCTTTTGAAATTCCTTTTTATAGTGGGTTTGAGCTGATTCTCGCTGCCATGTTTATGCCACTCTAGACACACTTGATTCCCTTATGGAGACATATCAATACATAGGTTTTAAGATTCTTACTAGTCAGATATATTCCTCTGTGGGAAATATGGGGTTTTGAGTCTCTTTCACTAAGGAAGGTGTCGGTCTTGTCAATTCCAAAGTTGGTTTTTGAAACGGTCCCTGTGCTTATATCAAACTCTGGTTTTATGCATCACCCCACCTCTCCTTCCCCTTTATGCAGGCATAAGGGTGTTTTCTAAATGTGAGACTCTGTTCTCTTTCCTAACTCAGTTCACGTGTAGCCATGTTTACAGGATCTTCATAAGTGATATCTTATGATAAGTTTCTTTTTCTGTGTGACTTATTTCACTTAGAATCATCGTACCTGAATCCACTCACTTTGCTGCTACTGGTCTTATGACATTGATTTCATCGCTGAGGGATATTCCATCATACGTAAGTACCACAATGTTTTGAACCATTTTTATATTTCCTGGGATATTTAAGGTGTACCCAAGTTGAGGTTCTTGTAGTCAGTGCAGCCCTAAATTTGGAGGTTGCTCTTTCTTATTGATTTTCAGTTTTCCCAAGGTATATTCCCTAGACTGGAAGTGGCCTTGGCTCTGTAGCTCTGTTGTTTACTTGTTTTAGGGAACACAATGCACTCCTCCAGTGAGGCAGTTGGCAATTTACATCCCACCCATCAGCATAACAAGGCTCCCAGTTCTCCAGGGCCTGTCTTGCCTTTCTGGTTTTTACACATTTTGTGGATGTCCCTTTTGACCGGTGGGAAGTGATACTTCTTTGTAGTGCAGATTTGCATTGCCCGCTTCCTTGCTTGGCCAAAAAGGGCGTATGCGTTTTCTCCTGAATATATTCAGGAGAAAACGCATACGCCCTTTTTGGCCAAGTGCACCATTGTCCAAGTTGTGCCCCTCTTCCTGTGCTTTACAGGCGATTCCAAGGTACCTCTTGAAATCTGTTTCCTGCTATTTTGCCTCGCTTTCAAGTCCGCCTCGTTGACTTCCCTCAACAGATTTTTGGACGATAGTTGTCCTTTATCACTCTGCCAGTTTGTGAATTGCTGTGCCCCTGAGCTCCATTTCTCAACTCGTTTTTTGTGAGCTGAACACAAGTCCAAAATTTTGGATCATGTCCTATACTGGTTCCCGGTGGGTGGCTGAGACTTTGGTTAATTCTTCTTCCTGCCGGGAAATTAGAGTGACATGTGCCCGTCCAAATGCCTAACAGCTACTCTCTCATGGGTTCTCCCTCGTCCCTTCCATCCTCTGGCAAATTGGGAACCTGTGCAAACCAGGAGGTTAAAGGGCCTGTCTCTCCAAGTTGGGAGATTGATAGTAAGGCAGTTGGAAAGTCAAACTGGAGCACCAGGAGAGGGACTATTTATTGAGTTTTAGAAACCTTTCGTATTCACAGTGTGTACATTCTCTAGGTTTCCTGTACATGTTATAGCTGTAGTAATATTCCCTTGAACATGGAGAGTTGGGACCCATGGAATGGGGGCCATGCATTATTGCTTGAAAGGGTCTGCATTTGCTCACCCAATCTCACCAATCCTCTCAGTCCCAAGTGTCCAGCCTTATGCCACATCCAGCTGTCATTGTAGATAGGGTCTTTCCAGGTTTCCTCAGACACCCTGAAGGAGTTGTAAAGAATTTCCCTGTTTTTTGGTTTTGCTTTTGAAATTCCTTTTCATAGTGGGTTTGAGCTGATTCTGGCTGCCATGTTTATGCCACTCTAGACACACTTGATTCCCTTATGGAGTCATATCAATACATAGGTTTTAAGATTCTTACTAGTCAGATATATTCCTCTGTGGGAAATATGTGGTTTTGAGTCTCTTTCACTGAGGAAGGTGTAGGTCTTGTCTATTCCAAAGTTGGTTTTTGGAACGGTCCCTGTGCTTATATCAAACTCTGGTTTTATGCATCACCCGACCTCTCCATCCCCTTTATGCAGGCATAAGAGTGTTTTCTAAATATGAGACTCTGTTCTCTTTCCTAACTCAGTTCACGTGTAGCCATGGTTACAGGATCTTCATAAGTGATATCTTATGATAAGTTTCTTTTTCTGTGTGACTTATTTCACTTAGAATCATCGTACCTGAATCCACTCACTTTGCTGCTACTGGTCTTATGACATTGATTTCATCGCTGAGGGATATTCCATCATACGTAAGTACCACAATGTTTTGAACCATTTTTATATTTCCTGGGATATTTAAGGTGTACCCAAGTTGAGGTTCTTGTAGCCAGTGCAGCCCTAAATTTGGAGGTGGCTCTTTCTTATTGATTTTCAGTTTTCCCAAGGTATATTCCCTAGACTGGAAGTGGCCTTGGCTCTGTAGCTCTGTTGTTTACTTGTTTTAGGGAACACAATGCACTCCTCCAGTGAGGCAGTTGGCAATTTACATCCCGCCCATCAGCATAACAAGGCTCCCTGTTCTCCAGGGCCTGTCTTGCCTTTCTGGTTTTTACACATTTTGTGGATGTCCCTTTTGACCAGTGGGAAGTGATACTTCTTTGTAGTGCAGATTTGAATTGCCCGCTTGCTTGCTTGGCCAAAAAGGGCGTATGCGTTTTCTCCTGAATATATTCAGGAGAAAACGCATACGCCCTTTTTGGCCAAGTGCATCATTGTCCAAGTTGTGCCCCTCTTCCTGTGCTTTACAGGCGATTCCAACGTACCTCTTGAAATCTGTTTCCTGCTATTTTGCCTCGCTTTCAAGTCCACCTCGTTGACTTCCCTCAAGAGATTTTTGGATGATAGTTGTCCTTTATCACTCTGCCAGTTTGTGAATTGCTGTGCCCCTGAGCTCCATTTCTCAACTCGTTTTTTGTGAGCTGAACGCAAGTCCAAAATTTTGGATCATGTCCTATACTGGTTCCCGGTGGGTGGCTGAGACTTTGGTTAATTCTTCTTCCTGCCGGGAAATTAGAGTGACATGTGCCCGTCCAAATGCCTAACAGCTACTCTCTCATGGGTTCTCCCTCGTCCCTTCCATCCTCTGCCAAATTGGGAACCTGTGCAAACCAGGAGGTTAAAGGGCCTGTCTCTCCAAGTTGGGAGATTGATAGTAAGGCAGTTAGAAAGTCAAACTGGAGCACCAGGAGAGGGACTATTCGTTGAGTTTTAGAAACCTTTCGTATTCACAGTGTGTCCATTCTCTAGGTTTCCTGTACATGTTATAGCTGTAGTAATATTCCCTTGAACCTGGAGAGTTGGGACCCATGGAATGGGGGCCATGCATTATTGCTTGAAAGGGTCTGCATTTGCTCACCCAATCTCACGAATCCTCTCAGTCCCAAGTGTCCAGCCTTATGCCACATCCAGCTGTCATTGTAGATAGGGTCTTTCCAGGTTTCCTCAGACACCCTGAAGGAATTGTAAAGAATTTCCCTGTTTTTCGGTTTTGCTTTTGAAATTCCTTTTTATAGTGGGTTTGAGCTGATTCTCGCTGCCATGTTTATGCCACTCTAGACACACTTGATTCCCTTATGGAGTCATATCAATACATAGGTTTTAAGATTCTTACTAGTCAGATATATTCCTCTTTGGGAAATATGTGGTTTTGAGTCTCTTTCACTGAGGAAGGTGTAGGTCTTGTCTATTCCAAAGTTGGTTTTTGGAACGGTCCCTGTGCTTATATCAAACTCTGGTTTTATGCATCACCCGACCTCTCCATCCCCTTTATGCAGGCATAAGAGTGTTCTCTAAATATGAGACTCTGTTCTCTTTCCTAACTCAGTTCACGTGTAGCCATGTTTACAGGATCTTCATAAGTGATATCTTATGATAAGTTTCTTTTTCTGTGTGACTTATTTCACTTAGAATCATCGTACCTGAATCCACTCACTTTGCTGCTACTGGTCTTATGACATTGATTTCATCGCTGAGGGATATTCCATCGTACGTAAGTACCACAATGTTTTGAACCATTTTTATATTTCCTGGGATATTTAAGGTGTACCCAAGTTGAGGTTCTTGTAGCCAGTGCAGCCCTAAATTTGGAGGTGGCTCTTTCTTATTGATTTTCAGTTTTCCCAAGGTATATTCCCTAGACTGGAAGTGGCCTTGGCTCTGTAGCTCTGTTGTTTACTTGTTTTAGGGAACACAATGCACTCCTCCAGTGAGGCAGTTGGCAATTTACATCCCGCCCATCAGCATAACAAGGCTCCCTGTTCTCCAGGGCCTGTCTTGCCTTTCTGGTTTTTACACATTTTGTGGATGTCCCTTTTGACCGGTGGGAAGTGATACTTCTTTGTAGTGCAGATTTGCATTGCCCGCTTGCTTGCTTGGCCAAAAAGGGCGTATGCGTTTTCTCCTGAATATATTCAGGAGAAAACGCATACACCCTTTTTGGCCAAGTGCATCATTGTCCAAGTTGTGCCCCTCTTCCTGTGCTTTACAGGCGATTCCAACGTACCTCTTGAAATCTGTTTCCTGCTATTTTGCCTCGCTTTCAAGTCCACCTCGTTGACTTCCCTCAAGAGATTTTTGGATGATAGTTGTCCTTTATCACTCTGCCAGTTTGTGAATTGCTGTGCCCCTGAGCTCCATTTCTCAACTCGTTTTTTGTGAGCTGAACGCAAGTCCAAAATTTTGGATCATGTCCTATACTGGTTCCCGGTGGGTGGCTGAGACTTTGGTTAATTCTTCTTCCTGCCGGGAAATTAGAGTGACATGTGCCCGTCTAAATGCCTAACAGCTACACTCTCATGGGTTCTCCCTCGTCCCTTCCATCCTCTGCCAAATTGGGAACCTGTGCAAACCAGGAGGTTAAAGGGCCTGTCTCTCCAAGTTGGGAGATTGATAGTAAGGCAGTTAGAAAGTCAAACTGGAGCACCAGGAGAGGGACTATTCGTTGAGTTTTAGAAACCTTTCGTATTCACAGTGTGTCCATTCTCTAGGTTTCCTGTACATGTTATAGCTGTAGTAATATTCCCTTGAACCTGGAGAGTTGGGACCCATGGAATGGGGGCCATGCATTATTGCTTGAAAGGGTCTGCATTTGCTCACCCAATCTCACCAATCCTCTCAGTCCCAAGTGTCCAGCCTTATGCCACATCCAGCTGTCATTGTAGATAGGGTCTTTCCAGGTTTCCTCAGACACCCTGAAGGAATTGTAAAGAATTTCCCTGTTTTTTGGTTTTGCTTTTGAAATTCCTTTTTATAGTGGGTTTGAGCTGATTCTCGCTGCCATGTTTATGCCACTCTAGATACACTTGATTCCCTTATGGAGACATATCAATACATAGGTTTTAAGATTCTTACTAGTCAGATATATTCCTCTGCGGGAAATATGGGGTTTTGAGTCTCTTTCACTGAGGAAGGTGTCGGTCTTGTCAATTCCAAAGTTGGTTTTTGAAACGGTCCCTGTGCTTATATCAAACTCTGGTTTTATGCATCACCCCACCTCTCCTTCCCCTTTATGCAGGCATAAGAGTGTTCTCTAAATGTGAGACTCTATTCTCTTTCCTAACTCAGTTCACGTGTAGCCATGTTTACAGGATCTTCCTAAGTGATATCTTATGATAAGTTTCTTTTTTCTGTGTGACTTATTTCACTTAGAATCATCGTACCTGAATCCACTCACTTTGCTGCTACTGGTCTTATGACATTGATTTCATGGCTGAGGGATATTCCATCGTACGTAAGTACCACAATGTTTTGAACCATTTTTATATTTCCTGGGATATTTAAGGTGTACCCAAGTTTAGGTTCTTGTAGTCAGTACAGCCCTAAATTTGGAGGTGGCTCTTTCTTATTGATTTTCAGTTTTCCCAAGGTATATTCCCTAGACTGGAAGTGGCCTTGGCTCTGTAGCTCTGTTGTTTACTTGTTTTAGGGAACACAATGCACTCCTCCAGTGAGGCAGTTGGCAATTTACATCCCGCCCATCAGCATAACAAGGCTCCCTGTTCTCCAGGGCCTGTCTTGCCTTTCTGGTTTTTACACATTTTGTGGATGTCCCTTTTGACCGGTGGGAAGTGATACTTCTTTGTAGTGCAGATTTGCATTGCCCGCTTGCTTGCTTGGCCAAAAAGGGCGTATGCGTTTTCTCCTGAATATATTCAGGAGAAAACGCATACGCCCTTTTTGGCCAAGTGCACCATTGTCCAAGTTGTGCCCCTCTTCCTGTGCTTTACAGGCGATTCCAAGGTACCTCTTGAAATCTGTTTCCTGCTATTTTGCCTCGCTTTCAAGTCCGCCTCGTTGACTTCCCTCAACAGATTTTTGGACGATAGTTGTCCTTTATCACTCTGCCAGTTTGTGAATTGCTGTGCCCCTGAGCTCCATTTCTCAACTCGTTTTTTGTGAGCTGAACGCAAGTCCAAAATTTTGGATCATGTCCTATACTGGTTCCCGGTGGGTGGCTGAGACTTTGGTTAATTCTTCTTCCTGCCGGGAAATTAGAGTGACATGTGCCCGTCCAAATGCCTAACAGCTACTCTCTCATGGGTTCTCCCTCGTCCCTTCCATCCTCTGGCAAATTGGGAACCTGTGCAAACCAGGAGGTTAAAGGGCCTGTCTCTCCAAGTTGGGAGATTGATAGTAAGGCAGTTGGAAAGTCAAACTGGAGCACCAGGAGAGGGACTATTTATTGAGTTTTAGAAACCTTTCGTATTCACAGTGTGTCCATTCTCTAGGTTTCCTGTACATGTTATAGCTGTAGTAATATTCCCTTGAACCTGGAGAGTTGGGACCCATGGAATGGGGGCCATGCATTATTGCTTGAAAGGGTCTGCATTTGCTCACCCAATCTCACCAATCCTCTCAGTCCCAAGTGTCCAGCCTTATGCCACATCCAGCTGTCATTGTAGATAGGGTCTTTCCAGGTTTCCTCAGACACCCTGAAGGAATTGTAAAGAATTTCCCTGTTTTTCGGTTTTGCTTTTGAAATTCCTTTTTATAGTGGGTTTGAGCTGAATCTCGCTGCCATGTTTATGCCACTCTAGACACACTTGATTCCCTTATGGAGACATATCAATACATAGGTTTTAAGATTCTTACTAGTCAGATATATTCCTCTGTGGGAAATATGGGGTTTTGAGTCTCTTTCACTGAGGAAGGTGTAGGTCTTGTCTATTCCAAAGTTGGTTTTTGAAACGGTCCCTGTGCTTATATCAAACTCTGGTTTTATGCATCACCCCACCTCTCCTTCCCCTTTATGCAGGCATAAGAGTGTTTTCTAAATGTGAGACTCTGTTCTCTTTCCTAACTCAGTTCACGTGTAGCCATGTTTACAGGATCTTCATAAGTGATATCTTATGATAAGTTTCTTTTTCTGTGTGACTTATTTCACTTAGAATCATCGTACCTGAATCCACTCACTTTGCTGCTACTGGTCTTATGACATTGATTTCATGGCTGAGGGATATTCCATCGTACGTAAGTACCACAATGTTTTGAACCATTTTTATATTTTCTGGGATATTTAAGGTGTACCCAAGTTGAGGTTCTTGTAGTCAGTGCAGCCCTAAATTTGGAGGTGGCCCTTTCTTATTGATTTTCAGTTTTCCCAAGGTATATTCCCTAGACTGGAAGTGGCCTTGGCTCTGTAGCTCTGTTGTTTACTTGTTTTAGGGAACACAATGCACTCCTCCAGTGAGGCAGTTGGCAATTTACATCCCGCCCATCAGCATAACAAGGCTCCCTGTTCTCCAGGGCCTGTCTTGCCTTTCTGGTTTTTACACATTTTGTGGATGTCCCTTTTGACCGGTGGGAAGTGATACTTCTTTGTAGTGCAGATTTGCATTGCCCGCTTGCTTGCTTGGCCAAAAAGGGCGTATGCGTTTTCTCCTGAATATATTCAGGAGAAAACGCATACGCCCTTTTTGGCCAAGTGCATCATTGTCCAAGTTGTGCCCCTCTTCCTGTGCTTTACAGGCGATTCCAAGGTACCTCTTGAAATCTGTTTCCTGCTATTTTGCCTCGCTTTCAAGTCTGCCTCGTTGACTTCCCTCAACAGATTTTTGGACGATAGTTGTCCTTTATCACTCTGCCAGTTTGTGAATTGCTGTGCCCCTGAGCTCCATTTCTCAACTCGCTTTTTGTTAGCTGAACGCAAGTCCAAAATTTTGGATCATGTCCTATACTGGTTCCCGGTGGGTGGCTGAGACTTTGGTTAATTCTTCTTCCTGCCGGGAAATTAGAGTGACATGTGCCCGTCCAAATGCCTAACAGCTACTCTCTCATGGGTTCTCTCTCGTCCCTTCCATCCTCTGCCAAATTGGGAACCTGTGCAAACCAGGAGGTTAAAGGGCCTGTCTCTCCAAGTTGGGAGATTGATAGTAAGGCAGTTGGAAAGTCAAACTGGAGCACCAGGAGAGGGACTATTCGTTGAGTTTTAGAAACCTTTCGTATTCACAGTGTGTCCATTCTCCAGGTTTCCTGTACATGTTATAGCTGTAGTAATGTTCCCTTGAACCTGGAGAGTTGGGACCCATGGAATGGGGGCCATGCATTATTGCTTGAAAGGGTCTGCATTTGCTCACCCAATCTCACCAATCCTCTCAGTCCCAAGTGTCCAGCCTTATGCCACATCCAGCTGTCATTGTAGATAGGGTCTTTCCAGGTTTCCTCAGACACCCTGAAGGAATTGTAAAGAATTTCCCTGTTTTTTGGTTTTGCTTTTGAAATTCCTTTTTATACTGGGTTTGAGCTGATTCTCGCTGCCATGTTTATGCCACTCTAGACACACTTGATTCCCTTATGGAGACATATCAATACATAGGTTTTAAGATTCTTACTAGTCAGATATATTCCTCTGTGGGAAATATGGGGTTTTGAGTCTCTTTCACTGAGGAAGGTGTAGGTCTTGTCTATTCCAAAGTTGGTTTTTGAAACGGTCCCTGTGCTTATATCAAACTCTGGTTTTATGCATCACCCCACCTCTCCTTCCCCTTTATGCAGGCATAAGAGTGTTTTCTAAATGTGAGACTCTGTTCTCTTTCCTAACTCAGTTCACGTGTAGCCATGTTTACAGGATCTTCATAAGTGATATCTTATGATAAGTTTCTTTTTCTGTGTGACTTATTTCACTTAGAATCATCGTACCTGAATCCACTCACTTTGCTGCTACTGGTCTTATGACATTGATTTCATGGCTGAGGGATATTCCATCGTACGTAAGTACCACAATGTTTTGAACCATTTTTATATTTCCTGGGATATTTAAGGTGTACCCAAGTTGAGGTTCTTGTAGTCAGTGCAGCCCTAAATTTGGAGGTGGCTCTTTCTTATTGATTTTCAGTTTTCCAAAGGTATTTTCCCTAGACTGGAAGTGGCCTTGGCTCTGTAGCTCTGTTGTTTACTTGTTTTAGGGAACACAATGCACTCCTCCAGTGAGGCAGTTGGCAATTTACATCCCGCCCATCAGCATAACAAGGCTCCCTGTTCTCCAGGGCCTGTCTTGCCTTTCTGGTTTTTACACATTTTGTGGATGTCCCTTTTGACCGGTGGGAAGTGATACTTCTTTGTAGTGCAGATTTGCATTGCCCGCTTGCTTGCTTGGCCAAAAAGGGCGTATGCGTTTTCTCCTGAATATATTCAGGAGAAAACGCATACGCCCTTTTTGGCCAAGTGCACCATTGTCCAAGTTGTGCCCCTCTTCCTGTGCTTTACAGGCGATTCCAAGGTACCTCTTGAAATCTGTTTCCTGCTATTTTGCCTCGCTTTCAAGTCTGCCTCGTTGACTTCCCTCAACAGATTTTTGGACGATAGTTGTCCTTTATCACTCTGCCAGTTTGTGAATTGCTGTGCCCCTGAGCTCCATTTCTCAACTCGCTTTTTGTTAGCTGAACGCAAGTCCAAAATTTTGGATCATGTCCTATACTGGTTCCCGGTGGGTGGCTGAGACTTTGGTTAATTCTTCTTCCTGCCGGGAAATTAGAGTGACATGTGCCCGTCCAAATGCCTAACAGCTACTCTCTCATGGGTTCTCTCTCGTCCCTTCCATCCTCTGCCAAATTGGGAACCTGTGCAAACCAGGAGGTTAAAGGGCCTGTCTCTCCAAGTTGGGAGATTGATAGTAAGGCAGTTGGAAAGTCAAACTGGAGCACCAGGAGAGGGACTATTCGTTGAGTTTTAGAAACCTTTCGTATTCACAGTGTGTCCATTCTCCAGGTTTCCTGTACATGTTATAGCTGTAGTAATGTTCCCTTGAACCTGGAGAGTTGGGACCCATGGAATGGGGGCCATGCATTATTGCTTGAAAGGGTCTGCATTTGCTCACCCAATCTCACCAATCTTCTCAGTCCCAAGTGTCCAGCCTTATGCCACATCCAGCTGTCATTGTAGATAGGGTCTTTCCAGGTTTCCTCAGACACCCTGAAGGAATTGTAAAGAATTTCCCTGTTTTTTGGTTTTGCTTTTGAAATTCCTTTTTATAGTGGGTTTGAGCTGATTCTCGCTGCCATGTTTATGCCACTCTAGACACACTTGATTCCCTTATGGAGTCATATCAATACATAGGTTTTAAGATTCTTACTAGTCAGATATATTCCTCTGTGGGAAATATGGGGTTTTGAGTCTCTTTCACTGAGGAAGGTGTAGGTCTTGTCTATTCCAAAGTTGGTTTTTGAAACGGTCCCTGTGCTTATATCAAACTCTGGTTTTATGCATCACCCCACCTCTCCTTCCCCTTTATGCAGGCATAAGAGTGTTTTCTAAATGTGAGACTCTGTTCTCTTTCCTAACTCAGTTCACGTGTAGCCATGTTTACAGGATCTTCATAAGTGATATCTTATGATAAGTTTCTTTTTCTGTGTGACTTATTTCACTTAGAATCATCGTACCTGAATCCACTCACTTTGCTGCTACTGGTCTTATGACATTGATTTCATGGCTGAGGGATATTCCATCGTACGTAAGTACCACAATGTTTTGAACCATTTTTATATTTCCTGGGATATTTAAGGTGTACCCAAGTTGAGGTTCTTGTAGTCAGTGCAGCCCTAAATTTGGAGGTGGCTCTTTCTTATTGATTTTCAGTTTTCCCAAGGTATATTCCCTAGACTGGAAGTGGCCTTGGCTCTGTAGCTCTGTTGTTTACTTGTTTTAGGGAACACAATGCACTCCTCCAGTGAGGCAGTTGGCAATTTACATCCCGCCCATCAGCATAACAAGGCTCCCAGTTCTCCAGGGCCTGTCTTGCCTTTCTGGTTTTTACACATTTTGTGGATGTCCCTTTTGACCGGTGGGAAGTGATACTTCTTTGTAGTGCAGATTTGCATTGCCCGCTTGCTTGCTTGGCCAAAAAGGGCGTATGCGTTTTCTCCTGAATATATTCAGGAGAAAACGCATACGCCCTTTTTGGCCAAGTGCACCATTGTCCAAGTTGTGCCCCTCTTCCTGTGCTTTACAGGCGATTCCAAGGTACCTCTTGAAATCTGTTTCCTGCTATTTTGCCTCGCTTTCAAGTCCGCCTCGTTGACTTCCCTCAACAGATTTTTGGACGATAGTTGTCCTTTATCACTCTGCCAGTTTGTGAATTGCTGTGCCCCTGAGCTCCATTTCTCAACTCGTTTTTTGTGAGCTGAACGCAAGTCCAAAATTTTGGATCCTGTCCTGTACTGTTCCCGGTGGGTGGCTGAGACTTTGGTTAATTCTTCTTCCTGCCGGGAAATTAGAGTGACATGTGCCCGTCCAAATGCCTAACAGCTACTCTCTCATGGGTTCTCCCTCGTCCCTTCCATCCTCTGGCAAATTGGGAACCTGTGCAAACCAGGAGGTTAAAGGGCCTGTCTCTCCAAGTTGGGAGATTGATAGTAAGGCAGTTGGAAAGTCAAACTGGAGCACCAGGAGAGGGACTATTTATTGAGTTTTAGAAACCTTTCGTATTCACAGTGTGTCCATTCTCTAGGTTTCCTGTACATGTTATAGCTGTAGTAATATTCCCTTGAACCTGGAGAGTTGGGACCCATGGAATGGGGGCCATGCATTATTGCTTGAAAGGGTCTGCATTTGCTCACCCAATCTCACCAATCCTCTCAGTCCCAAGTGTCCAGCCTTATGCCACATCCAGCTGTCATTGTAGATAGGGTCTTTCCAGGTTTCCTCAGACACCCTGAAGGAATTGTAAAGAATTTCCCTGTTTTTTGGTTTTGCTTTTGAAATTCCTTTTTATAGTGGGTTTGAGCTGATTCTCGCTGCCATGTTTATGCCACTCTAGACACACTTGATTCCCTTATGGAGACATATCAATACATAGGTTTTAAGATTCTTACTAGTCAGATATATTCCTCTGTGGGAAATATGGGGTTTTGAGTCTCTTTCACTGAGGAAGGTGTAGGTCTTGTCTATTCCAAAGTTGGTTTTTGAAACGGTCCCTGTGCTTATATCAAACTCTGGTTTTATGCATCACCCCACCTCTCCTTCCCCTTTATGCAGGCATAAGAGTGTTTTCTAAATGTGAGACTCTGTTCTCTTTCCTAACTCAGTTCACGTGTAGCCATGTTTACAGGATCTTCATAAGTGATATCTTATGATAAGTTTCTTTTTCTGTGTGACTTATTTCACTTAGAATCATCGTACCTGAATCCACTCACTTTGCTGCTACTGGTCTTATGACATTGATTTCATGGCTGAGGGATATTCCATCGTACGTAAGTACCACAATGTTTTGAACCATTTTTATATTTTCTGGGATATTTAAGGTGTACCCAAGTTGAGGTTCTTGTAGTCAGTGCAGCCCTAAATTTGGAGGTGGCCCTTTCTTATTGATTTTCAGTTTTCCCAAGGTATATTCCCTAGACTGGAAGTGGCCTTGGCTCTGTAGCTCTGTTGTTTACTTGTTTTAGGGAACACAATGCACTCCTCCAGTGAGGCAGTTGGCAATTTACATCCCGCCCATCAGCATAACAAGGCTCCCTGTTCTCCAGGGCCTGTCTTGCCTTTCTGGTTTTTACACATTTTGTGGATGTCCCTTTTGACCGGTGGGAAGTGATACTTCTTTGTAGTGCAGATTTGCATTGCCCGCTTGCTTGCTTGGCCAAAAAGGGCGTATGCGTTTTCTCCTGAATATATTCAGGAGAAAACGCATACGCCCTTTTTGGCCAAGTGCACCATTGTCCAAGTTGTGCCCCTCTTCCTGTGCTTTACAGGCGATTCCAAGGTACCTCTTGAAATCTGTTTCCTGCTATTTTGCCTCGCTTTCAAGTCTGCCTCGTTGACTTCCCTCAACAGATTTTTGGACGATAGTTGTCCTTTATCACTCTGCCAGTTTGTGAATTGCTGTGCCCCTGAGCTCCATTTCTCAACTCGCTTTTTGTTAGCTGAACGCAAGTCCAAAATTTTGGATCATGTCCTATACTGGTTCCCGGTGGGTGGCTGAGACTTTGGTTAATTCTTCTTCCTGCCGGGAAATTAGAGTGACATGTGCCCGTCCAAATGCCTAACAGCTACTCTCTCATGGGTTCTCTCTCATCCCTTCCATCCTCTGCCAAATTGGGAACCTGTGCAAACCAGGAGGTTAAAGGGCCTGTCTCTCCAAGTTGGGAGATTGATAGTAAGGCAGTTGGAAAGTCAAACTGGAGCACCAGGAGAGGGACTATTCGTTGAGTTTTAGAAACCTTTCGTATTCACAGTGTGTCCATTCTCCAGGTTTCCTGTACATGTTATAGCTGTAGTAATGTTCCCTTGAACCTGGAGAGTTGGGGCCCATGGAATGGGGGCCATGCATTATTGCTTGAAAGGGTCTGCATTTGCTCACCCAATCTCACCAATCCTCTCAGTCCCAAGTGTCCAGCCTTATGCCACATCCAGCTGTCATTGTAGATAGGGTCTTTCCAGGTTTCCTCAGACACCCTGAAGGAATTGTAAAGAATTTCCCTGTTTTTTGGTTTTGCTTTTGAAATTCCTTTTTATAGTGGGTTTGAGCTGATTCTCGCTGCCATGTTTATGCCACTCTAGACACACTTGATTCCCTTATGGAGACATATCAATACATAGGTTTTAAGATTCTTACTAGTCAGATATATTCCTCTGTGGGAAATATGGGGTTTTGAGTCTCTTTCACTGAGGAAGGTGTAGGTCTTGTCTATTCCAAAGTTGGTTTTTGAAACGGTCCCTGTGCTTATATCAAACTCTGGTTTTATGCATCACCCCACCTCTCCTTCCCCTTTATGCAGGCATAAGAGTGTTTTCTAAATGTGAGACTCTGTTCTCTTTCCTAACTCAGTTCACGTGTAGCCATGTTTACAGGATCTTCATAAGTGATATCTTATGATAAGTTTCTTTTTCTGTGTGACTTATTTCACTTAGAATCATCGTACCTGAATCCACTCACTTTGCTGCTACTGGTCTTATGACATTGATTTCATGGCTGAGGGATATTCCATCGTACGTAAGTACCACAATGTTTTGAACCATTTTTATATTTCCTGGGATATTTAAGGTGTACCCAAGTTGAGGTTCTTGTAGTCAGTGCAGCCCTAAATTTGGAGGTGGCTCTTTCTTATTGATTTTCAGTTTTCCAAAGGTATTTTCCCTAGACTGGAAGTGGCCTTGGCTCTGTAGCTCTGTTGTTTACTTGTTTTAGGGAACACAATGCACTCCTCCAGTGAGGCAGTTGGCAATTTACATCCCGCCCATCAGCATAACAAGGCTCCCAGTTCTCCAGGGCCTGTCTTGCCTTTCTGGTTTTTACACATTTTGTGGATGTCCCTTTTGACCGGTGGGAAGTGATACTTCTTTGTAGTGCAGATTTGCATTGCCCGCTTGCTTGCTTGGCCAAAAAGGGCGTATGCGTTTTCTCCTGAATATATTCAGGAGAAAACGCATACGCCCTTTTTGGCCAAGTGCACCATTGTCCAAGTTGTGCCCCTCTTCCTGTGCTTTACAGGCGATTCCAAGGTACCTCTTGAAATCTGTTTCCTGCTATTTTGCCTCGCTTTCAAGTCTGCCTCGTTGACTTCCCTCAACAGATTTTTGGACGATAGTTGTCCTTTATCACTCTGCCAGTTTGTGAATTGCTGTGCCCCTGAGCTCCATTTCTCAACTCGCTTTTTGTTAGCTGAACGCAAGTCCAAAATTTTGGATCATGTCCTATACTGGTTCCCGGTGGGTGGCTGAGACTTTGGTTAATTCTTCTTCCTGCCGGGAAATTAGAGTGACATGTGCCCGTCCAAATGCCTAACAGCTACTCTCTCATGGGTTCTCTCTCGTCCCTTCCATCCTCTGCCAAATTGGGAACCTGTGCAAACCAGGAGGTTAAAGGGCCTGTCTCTCCAAGTTGGGAGATTGATAGTAAGGCAGTTGGAAAGTCAAACTGGAGCACCAGGAGAGGGACTATTCGTTGAGTTTTAGAAACCTTTCGTATTCACAGTGTGTCCATTCTCCAGGTTTCCTGTACATGTTATAGCTGTAGTAATGTTCCCTTGAACCTGGAGAGTTGGGACCCATGGAATGGGGGCCATGCATTATTGCTTGAAAGGGTCTGCATTTGCTCACCCAATCTCACCAATCTTCTCAGTCCCAAGTGTCCAGCCTTATGCCACATCCAGCTGTCATTGTAGATAGGGTCTTTCCAGGTTTCCTCAGACACCCTGAAGGAATTGTAAAGAATTTCCCTGTTTTTTGGTTTTGCTTTTGAAATTCCTTTTTATAGTGGGTTTGAGCTGATTCTCGCTGCCATGTTTATGCCACTCTAGACACACTTGATTCCCTTATGGAGTCATATCAATACATAGGTTTTAAGATTCTTACTAGTCAGATATATTCCTCTGTGGGAAATATGGGGTTTTGAGTCTCTTTCACTGAGGAAGGTGTAGGTCTTGTCTATTCCAAAGTTGGTTTTTGAAACGGTCCCTGTGCTTATATCAAACTCTGGTTTTATGCATCACCCCACCTCTCCTTCCCCTTTATGCAGGCATAAGAGTGTTTTCTAAATGTGAGACTCTGTTCTCTTTCCTAACTCAGTTCACGTGTAGCCATGTTTACAGGATCTTCATAAGTGATATCTTATGATAAGTTTCTTTTTCTGTGTGACTTATTTCACTTAGAATCATCGTACCTGAATCCACTCACTTTGCTGCTACTGGTCTTATGACATTGATTTCATGGCTGAGGGATATTCCATCGTACGTAAGTACCACAATGTTTTGAACCATTTTTATATTTCCTGGGATATTTAAGGTGTACCCAAGTTGAGGTTCTTGTAGTCAGTGCAGCCCTAAATTTGGAGGTGGCTCTTTCTTATTGATTTTCAGTTTTCCAAAGGTATTTTCCCTAGACTGGAAGTGGCCTTGGCTCTGTAGCTCTGTTGTTTACTTGTTTTAGGGAACACAATGCACTCCTCCAGTGAGGCAGTTGGCAATTTACATCCCGCCCATCAGCATAACAAGGCTCCCAGTTCTCCAGGGCCTGTCTTGCCTTTCTGGTTTTTACACATTTTGTGGATGTCCCTTTTGACCGGTGGGAAGTGATACTTCTTTGTAGTGCAGATTTGCATTGCCCGCTTGCTTGCTTGGCCAAAAAGGGCGTATGCGTTTTCTCCTGAATATATTCAGGAGAAAACGCATACGCCCTTTTTGGCCAAGTGCACCATTGTCCAAGTTGTGCCCCTCTTCCTGTGCTTTACAGGCGATTCCAAGGTACCTCTTGAAATCTGTTTCCTGCTATTTTGCCTCGCTTTCAAGTCCGCCTCGTTGACTTCCCTCAACAGATTTTTGGACGATAGTTGTCCTTTATCACTCTGCCAGTTTGTGAATTGCTGTGCCCCTGAGCTCCATTTCTCAACTCGTTTTTTGTGAGCTGAACGCAAGTCCAAAATTTTGGATCCTGTCCTGTACTGGTTCCCGGTGGGTGGCTGAGACTTTGGTTAATTCTTCTTCCTGCCGGGAAATTAGAGTGACATGTGCCCGTCCAAATGCCTAACAGCTACTCTCTCATGGGTTCTCCCTCGTCCCTTCCATCCTCTGGCAAATTGGGAACCTGTGCAAACCAGGAGGTTAAAGGGCCTGTCTCTCCAAGTTGGGAGATTGATAGTAAGGCAGTTGGAAAGTCAAACTGGAGCACCAGGAGAGGGACTATTTATTGAGTTTTAGAAACCTTTCGTATTCACAGTGTGTCCATTCTCTAGGTTTCCTGTACATGTTATAGCTGTAGTAATATTCCCTTGAACCTGGAGAGTTGGGACCCATGGAATGGGGGCCATGCATTATTGCTTGAAAGGGTCTGCATTTGCTCACCCAATCTCACCAATCCTCTCAGTCCCAAGTGTCCAGCCTTATGCCACATCCAGCTGTCATTGTAGATAGGGTCTTTCCAGGTTTCCTCAGACACCCTGAAGGAATTGTAAAGAATTTCCCTGTTTTTTGGTTTTGCTTTTGAAATTCCTTTTTATAGTGGGTTTGAGCTGATTCTCGCTGCCATGTTTATGCCACTCTAGACACACTTGATTCCCTTATGGAGACATATCAATACATAGGTTTTAAGATTCTTACTAGTCAGATATATTCCTCTGTGGGAAATATGGGGTTTTGAGTCTCTTTCACTGAGGAAGGTGTAGGTCTTGTCTATTCCAAAGTTGGTTTTTGAAACGGTCCCTGTGCTTATATCAAACTCTGGTTTTATGCATCACCCCACCTCTCCTTCCCCTTTATGCAGGCATAAGAGTGTTTTCTAAATGTGAGACTCTGTTCTCTTTCCTAACTCAGTTCACGTGTAGCCATGTTTACAGGATCTTCATAAGTGATATCTTATGATAAGTTTCTTTTTCTGTGTGACTTATTTCACTTAGAATCATCGTACCTGAATCCACTCACTTTGCTGCTACTGGTCTTATGACATTGATTTCATGGCTGAGGGATATTCCATCGTACGTAAGTACCACAATGTTTTGAACCATTTTTATATTTTCTGGGATATTTAAGGTGTACCCAAGTTGAGGTTCTTGTAGTCAGTGCAGCCCTAAATTTGGAGGTGGCCCTTTCTTATTGATTTTCAGTTTTCCCAAGGTATATTCCCTAGACTGGAAGTGGCCTTGGCTCTGTAGCTCTGTTGTTTACTTGTTTTAGGGAACACAATGCACTCCTCCAGTGAGGCAGTTGGCAATTTACATCCCGCCCATCAGCATAACAAGGCTCCCAGTTCTCCAGGGCCTGTCTTGCCTTTCTGGTTTTTACACATTTTGTGGATGTCCCTTTTGACCGGTGGGAAGTGATACTTCTTTGTAGTGCAGATTTGCATTGCCCGCTTGCTTGCTTGGCCAAAAAGGGCGTATGCGTTTTCTCCTGAATATATTCAGGAGAAAACGCATACGCCCTTTTTGGCCAAGTGCACCATTGTCCAAGTTGTGCCCCTCTTCCTGTGCTTTACAGGCGATTCCAAGGTACCTCTTGAAATCTGTTTCCTGCTATTTTGCCTCGCTTTCAAGTCTGCCTCGTTGACTTCCCTCAACAGATTTTTGGACGATAGTTGTCCTTTATCACTCTGCCAGTTTGTGAATTGCTGTGCCCCTGAGCTCCATTTCTCAACTCGCTTTTTGTTAGCTGAACGCAAGTCCAAAATTTTGGATCATGTCCTATACTGGTTCCCGGTGGGTGGCTGAGACTTTGGTTAATTCTTCTTCCTGCCGGGAAATTAGAGTGACATGTGCCCGTCCAAATGCCTAACAGCTACTCTCTCATGGGTTCTCTCTCGTCCCTTCCATCCTCTGCCAAATTGGGAACCTGTGCAAACCAGGAGGTTAAAGGGCCTGTCTCTCCAAGTTGGGAGATTGATAGTAAGGCAGTTGGAAAGTCAAACTGGAGCACCAGGAGAGGGACTATTCGTTGAGTTTTAGAAACCTTTCGTATTCACAGTGTGTCCATTCTCCAGGTTTCCTGTACATGTTATAGCTGTAGTAATGTTCCCTTGAACCTGGAGAGTTGGGACCCATGGAATGGGGGCCATGCATTATTGCTTGAAAGGGTCTGCATTTGCTCACCCAATCTCACCAATCTTCTCAGTCCCAAGTGTCCAGCCTTATGCCACATCCAGCTGTCATTGTAGATAGGGTCTTTCCAGGTTTCCTCAGACACCCTGAAGGAATTGTAAAGAATTTCCCTGTTTTTTGGTTTTGCTTTTGAAATTCCTTTTTATAGTGGGTTTGAGCTGATTCTCGCTGCCATGTTTATGCCACTCTAGACACACTTGATTCCCTTATGGAGTCATATCAATACATAGGTTTTAAGATTCTTACTAGTCAGATATATTCCTCTGTGGGAAATATGGGGTTTTGAGTCTCTTTCACTGAGGAAGGTGTAGGTCTTGTCTATTCCAAAGTTGGTTTTTGAAACGGTCCCTGTGCTTATATCAAACTCTGGTTTTATGCATCACCCCACCTCTCCTTCCCCTTTATGCAGGCATAAGAGTGTTTTCTAAATGTGAGACTCTGTTCTCTTTCCTAACTCAGTTCACGTGTAGCCATGTTTACAGGATCTTCATAAGTGATATCTTATGATAAGTTTCTTTTTCTGTGTGACTTATTTCACTTAGAATCATCGTACCTGAATCCACTCACTTTGCTGCTACTGGTCTTATGACATTGATTTCATGGCTGAGGGATATTCCATCGTACGTAAGTACCACAATGTTTTGAACCATTTTTATATTTCCTGGGATATTTAAGGTGTACCCAAGTTGAGGTTCTTGTAGTCAGTGCAGCCCTAAATTTGGAGGTGGCTCTTTCTTATTGATTTTCAGTTTTCCAAAGGTATTTTCCCTAGACTGGAAGTGGCCTTGGCTCTGTAGCTCTGTTGTTTACTTGTTTTAGGGAACACAATGCACTCCTCCAGTGAGGCAGTTGGCAATTTACATCCCGCCCATCAGCATAACAAGGCTCCCAGTTCTCCAGGGCCTGTCTTGCCTTTCTGGTTTTTACACATTTTGTGGATGTCCCTTTTGACCGGTGGGAAGTGATACTTCTTTGTAGTGCAGATTTGCATTGCCCGCTTGCTTGCTTGGCCAAAAAGGGCGTATGCGTTTTCTCCTGAATATATTCAGGAGAAAACGCATACGCCCTTTTTGGCCAAGTGCACCATTGTCCAAGTTGTGCCCCTCTTCCTGTGCTTTACAGGCGATTCCAAGGTACCTCTTGAAATCTGTTTCCTGCTATTTTGCCTCGCTTTCAAGTCCGCCTCGTTGACTTCCCTCAACAGATTTTTGGACGATAGTTGTCCTTTATCACTCTGCCAGTTTGTGAATTGCTGTGCCCCTGAGCTCCATTTCTCAACTCGTTTTTTGTGAGCTGAACGCAAGTCCAAAATTTTGGATCCTGTCCTGTACTGGTTCCCGGTGGGTGGCTGAGACTTTGGTTAATTCTTCTTCCTGCCGGGAAATTAGAGTGACATGTGCCCGTCCAAATGCCTAACAGCTACTCTCTCATGGGTTCTCCCTCGTCCCTTCCATCCTCTGGCAAATTGGGAACCTGTGCAAACCAGGAGGTTAAAGGGCCTGTCTCTCCAAGTTGGGAGATTGATAGTAAGGCAGTTGGAAAGTCAAACTGGAGCACCAGGAGAGGGACTATTTATTGAGTTTTAGAAACCTTTCGTATTCACAGTGTGTCCATTCTCTAGGTTTCCTGTACATGTTATAGCTGTAGTAATATTCCCTTGAACCTGGAGAGTTGGGACCCATGGAATGGGGGCCATGCATTATTGCTTGAAAGGGTCTGCATTTGCTCACCCAATCTCACCAATCCTCTCAGTCCCAAGTGTCCAGCCTTATGCCACATCCAGCTGTCATTGTAGATAGGGTCTTTCCAGGTTTCCTCAGACACCCTGAAGGAATTGTAAAGAATTTCCCTGTTTTTTGGTTTTGCTTTTGAAATTCCTTTTTATAGTGGGTTTGAGCTGATTCTCGCTGCCATGTTTATGCCACTCTAGACACACTTGATTCCCTTATGGAGACATATCAATACATAGGTTTTAAGATTCTTACTAGTCAGATATATTCCTCTGTGGGAAATATGGGGTTTTGAGTCTCTTTCACTGAGGAAGGTGTAGGTCTTGTCTATTCCAAAGTTGGTTTTTGAAACGGTCCCTGTGCTTATATCAAACTCTGGTTTTATGCATCACCCCACCTCTCCTTCCCCTTTATGCAGGCATAAGAGTGTTTTCTAAATGTGAGACTCTGTTCTCTTTCCTAACTCAGTTCACGTGTAGCCATGTTTACAGGATCTTCATAAGTGATATCTTATGATAAGTTTCTTTTTCTGTGTGACTTATTTCACTTAGAATCATCGTACCTGAATCCACTCACTTTGCTGCTACTGGTCTTATGACATTGATTTCATGGCTGAGGGATATTCCATCGTACGTAAGTACCACAATGTTTTGAACCATTTTTATATTTTCTGGGATATTTAAGGTGTACCCAAGTTGAGGTTCTTGTAGTCAGTGCAGCCCTAAATTTGGAGGTGGCCCTTTCTTATTGATTTTCAGTTTTCCCAAGGTATATTCCCTAGACTGGAAGTGGCCTTGGCTCTGTAGCTCTGTTGTTTACTTGTTTTAGGGAACACAATGCACTCCTCCAGTGAGGCAGTTGGCAATTTACATCCCGCCCATCAGCATAACAAGGCTCCCTGTTCTCCAGGGCCTGTCTTGCCTTTCTGGTTTTTACACATTTTGTGGATGTCCCTTTTGACCGGTGGGAAGTGATACTTCTTTGTAGTGCAGATTTGCATTGCCCGCTTGCTTGCTTGGCCAAAAAGGGCGTATGCGTTTTCTCCTGAATATATTCAGGAGAAAACGCATACGCCCTTTTTGGCCAAGTGCACCATTGTCCAAGTTGTGCCCCTCTTCCTGTGCTTTACAGGCGATTCCAAGGTACCTCTTGAAATCTGTTTCCTGCTATTTTGCCTCGCTTTCAAGTCTGCCTCGTTGACTTCCCTCAACAGATTTTTGGACGATAGTTGTCCTTTATCACTCTGCCAGTTTGTGAATTGCTGTGCCCCTGAGCTCCATTTCTCAACTCGCTTTTTGTTAGCTGAACGCAAGTCCAAAATTTTGGATCATGTCCTATACTGGTTCCCGGTGGGTGGCTGAGACTTTGGTTAATTCTTCTTCCTGCCGGGAAATTAGAGTGACATGTGCCCGTCCAAATGCCTAACAGCTACTCTCTCATGGGTTCTCTCTCATCCCTTCCATCCTCTGCCAAATTGGGAACCTGTGCAAACCAGGAGGTTAAAGGGCCTGTCTCTCCAAGTTGGGAGATTGATAGTAAGGCAGTTGGAAAGTCAAACTGGAGCACCAGGAGAGGGACTATTCGTTGAGTTTTAGAAACCTTTCGTATTCACAGTGTGTCCATTCTCCAGGTTTCCTGTACATGTTATAGCTGTAGTAATGTTCCCTTGAACCTGGAGAGTTGGGACCCATGGAATGGGGGCCATGCATTATTGCTTGAAAGGGTCTGCATTTGCTCACCCAATCTCACCAATCCTCTCAGTCCCAAGTGTCCAGCCTTATGCCACATCCAGCTGTCATTGTAGATAGGGTCTTTCCAGGTTTCCTCAGACACCCTGAAGGAATTGTAAAGAATTTCCCTGTTTTTTGGTTTTGCTTTTGAAATTCCTTTTTATAGTGGGTTTGAGCTGATTCTCGCTGCCATGTTTATGCCACTCTAGACACACTTGATTCCCTTATGGAGACATATCAATACATAGGTTTTAAGATTCTTACTAGTCAGATATATTCCTCTGTGGGAAATATGGGGTTTTGAGTCTCTTTCACTGAGGAAGGTGTAGGTCTTGTCTATTCCAAAGTTGGTTTTTGAAACGGTCCCTGTGCTTATATCAAACTCTGGTTTTATGCATCACCCCACCTCTCCTTCCCCTTTATGCAGGCATAAGAGTGTTTTCTAAATGTGAGACTCTGTTCTCTTTCCTAACTCAGTTCACGTGTAGCCATGTTTACAGGATCTTCATAAGTGATATCTTATGATAAGTTTCTTTTTCTGTGTGACTTATTTCACTTAGAATCATCGTACCTGAATCCACTCACTTTGCTGCTACTGGTCTTATGACATTGATTTCATGGCTGAGGGATATTCCATCGTACGTAAGTACCACAATGTTTTGAACCATTTTTATATTTCCTGGGATATTTAAGGTGTACCCAAGTTGAGGTTCTTGTAGTCAGTGCAGCCCTAAATTTGGAGGTGGCTCTTTCTTATTGATTTTCAGTTTTCCAAAGGTATTTTCCCTAGACTGGAAGTGGCCTTGGCTCTGTAGCTCTGTTGTTTACTTGTTTTAGGGAACACAATGCACTCCTCCAGTGAGGCAGTTGGCAATTTACATCCCGCCCATCAGCATAACAAGGCTCCCAGTTCTCCAGGGCCTGTCTTGCCTTTCTGGTTTTTACACATTTTGTGGATGTCCCTTTTGACCGGTGGGAAGTGATACTTCTTTGTAGTGCAGATTTGCATTGCCCGCTTGCTTGCTTGGCCAAAAAGGGCGTATGCGTTTTCTCCTGAATATATTCAGGAGAAAACGCATACGCCCTTTTTGGCCAAGTGCACCATTGTCCAAGTTGTGCCCCTCTTCCTGTGCTTTACAGGCGATTCCAAGGTACCTCTTGAAATCTGTTTCCTGCTATTTTGCCTCGCTTTCAAGTCCGCCTCGTTGACTTCCCTCAACAGATTTTTGGACGATAGTTGTCCTTTATCACTCTGCCAGTTTGTGAATTGCTGTGCCCCTGAGCTCCATTTCTCAACTCGTTTTTTGTGAGCTGAACGCAAGTCCAAAATTTTGGATCCTGTCCTGTACTGGTTCCCGGTGGGTGGCTGAGACTTTGGTTAATTCTTCTTCCTGCCGGGAAATTAGAGTGACATGTGCCCGTCCAAATGCCTAACAGCTACTCTCTCATGGGTTCTCCCTCGTCCCTTCCATCCTCTGGCAAATTGGGAACCTGTGCAAACCAGGAGGTTAAAGGGCCTGTCTCTCCAAGTTGGGAGATTGATAGTAAGGCAGTTGGAAAGTCAAACTGGAGCACCAGGAGAGGGACTATTTATTGAGTTTTAGAAACCTTTCGTATTCACAGTGTGTCCATTCTCTAGGTTTCCTGTACATGTTATAGCTGTAGTAATATTCCCTTGAACCTGGAGAGTTGGGACCCATGGAATGGGGGCCATGCATTATTGCTTGAAAGGGTCTGCATTTGCTCACCCAATCTCACCAATCCTCTCAGTCCCAAGTGTCCAGCCTTATGCCACATCCAGCTGTCATTGTAGATAGGGTCTTTCCAGGTTTCCTCAGACACCCTGAAGGAATTGTAAAGAATTTCCCTGTTTTTCGGTTTTGCTTTTGAAATTCCTTTTTATAGTGGGTTTGAGCTGATTCTCGCTGCCATGTTTATGCCACTCTAGACACACTTGATTCCCTTATGGAGACATATCAATACATAGGTTTTAAGATTCTTACTAGTCAGATATATTCCTCTGTGGGAAATATGGGGTTTTGAGTCTCTTTCACTGAGGAAGGTGTAGGTCTTGTCTATTCCAAAGTTGGTTTTTGAAACGGTCCCTGTGCTTATATCAAACTCTGGTTTTATGCATCACCCCACCTCTCCTTCCCCTTTATGCAGGCATAAGAGTGTTTTCTAAATGTGAGACTCTGTTCTCTTTCCTAACTCAGTTCACGTGTAGCCATGTTTACAGGATCTTCATAAGTGATATCTTATGATAAGTTTCTTTTTCTGTGTGACTTATTTCACTTAGAATCATCGTACCTGAATCCACTCACTTTGCTGCTACTGGTCTTATGACATTGATTTCATGGCTGAGGGATATTCCATCGTACGTAAGTACCACAATGTTTTGAACCATTTTTATATTTCCTGGGATATTTAAGGTGTACCCAAGTTGAGGTTCTTGTAGTCAGTGCAGCCCTAAATTTGGAGGTGGCCCTTTCTTATTGATTTTCAGTTTTCCCAAGGTATATTCCCTAGACTGGAAGTGGCCTTGGCTCTGTAGCTCTGTTGTTTACTTGTTTTAGGGAACACAATGCACTCCTCCAGTGAGGCAGTTGGCAATTTACATCCCGCCCATCAGTATAACAAGGCTCCCTGTTCTCCAGGGCCTGTCTTGCCTTTCTGGTTTTTACACATTTTGTGGATGTCCCTTTTGACCGGTGGGAAGTGATACTTCTTTGTAGTGCAGATTTGCATTGCCCGCTTGCTTGCTTGGCCAAAAAGGGCGTATGCGTTTTCTCCTGAATATATTCAGGAGAAAACGCATACGCCCTTTTTGGCCAAGTGCACCATTGTCCAAGTTGTGCCCCTCTTCCTGTGCTTTACAGGCGATTCCAAGGTACCTCTTGAAATCTGTTTCCTGCTATTTTGCCTCGCTTTCAAGTCTGCCTCGTTGACTTCCCTCAACAGATTTTTGGACGATAGTTGTCCTTTATCACTCTGCCAGTTTGTGAATTGCTGTGCCCTTGAGCTCCATTTCTCAACTCGCTTTTTGTTAGCTGAACGCAAGTCCAAAATTTTGGATCCTGTCCTATACTGGTTCCCGGTGGGTGGCTGAGACTTTGGTTAATTCTTCTTGCTGCCGGGAAATTAGAGTGACATGTGCCCGTCCAAATGCCTAACAGCTACTCTCTCATGGGTTCTCCCTCGTCCCTTCCATCCTCTGGCAAATTGGGAACCTGTGCAAACCAGGAGGTTAAAGGGCCTGTCTCTCCAAGTTGGGAGATTGATAGTAAGGCAGTTGGAAAGTCAAACTGGAGCACCAGGAGAGGGACTATTTATTGAGTTTTAGAAACCTTTCGTATTCACAGTGTGTCCATTCTCTAGGTTTCCTGTACATGTTATAGCTGTAGTAATATTCCCTTGAACCTGGAGAGTTGGGACCCATGGAATGGGGGCCATGCATTATTGCTTGAAAGGGTCTGCATTTGCTCACCCAATCTCACCAATCCTCTCAGTCCCAAGTGTCCAGCCTTATGCCACATCCAGCTGTCATTGTAGATAGGGTCTTTCCAGGTTTCCTCAGACACCCTGAAGGAATTGTAAAGAATTTCCCTGTTTTTCGGTTTTGCTTTTGAAATTCCTTTTTATAGTGGGTTTGAGCTGATTCTCGCTGCCATGTTTATGCCACTCTAGACACACTTGATTCCCTTATGGAGTCATATCAATACATAGGTTTTAAGATTCTTACTACTCAGATATATTACTGTGTGGGAAATATGGGGTTTTGAGTCTCTTTCACTGAGGAAGGTGTAGGTCTTGTCTATTCCATAGTTGGTTTTTGGAACGGTCCCTGTGCTTATATCAAACTCTGGTTTTATGCATCACCCCACCTCTCCTTCCCCTTTATGCAGGCATAAGAGTGTTTTCTAAATGTGAGACTCTGTTCTCTTTCCTAACTCAGTTCACGTGTAGCCATGTTTACAGGATCTTCCTAAGTGATATCTTATGATAAGTTTCTTTTTTCTGTGTGACTTATTTCACTTAGAATCATCGTACCTGAATCCACTCACTTTGCTGCTACTGGTCTTATGACATTGATTTCATGGCTGAGGGATATTCCATCGTACGTAAGTACCACAATGTTTTGAACCATTTTTATATTTCCTGGGATATTTAAGGTGTACCCAAGTTGAGGTTCTTGTAGTCAGTGCAGCCCTAAATTTGGAGGTGGCTCTTTCTTATTGATTTTCAGTTTTCCCAAGGTATATTCCCTAGACTGGAAGTGGCCTTGGCTCTGTAGCTCTGTTGTTTACTTGTTTTAGGGAACACAATGCACTCCTCCAGTGAGGCAGTTGGCAATTTACATCCCGCCCATCAGCATAACAAGGCTCCCAGTTCTCCAGGGCCTGTCTTGCCTTTCTGGTTTTTACACATTTTGTGGATGTCCCTTTTGACCGGTGGGAAGTGATACTTCTTTGTAGTGCAGATTTGCATTGCCCGCTTGCTTGCTTGGCCAAAAAGGGCGTATGCGTTTTCTCCTGAATATATTCAGGAGAAAACGCATACGCCCTTTTTGGCCAAGTGCACCATTGTCCAAGTTGTGCCCCTCTTCCTGTGCTTTACAGGCGATTCCAAGGTACCTCTTGAAATCTGTTTCCTGCTATTTTGCCTCGCTTTCAAGTCCGCCTCGTTGACTTCCCTCAACAGATTTTTGGACGATAGTTGTCCTTTATCACTCTGCCAGTTTGTGAATTGCTGTGCCCCTGAGCTCCATTTCTCAACTCGTTTTTTGTGAGCTGAACACAAGTCCAAAATTTTGGATCATGTCCTATACTGGTTCCCGGTGGGTGGCTGACACTTTGGTTAATTCTTCTTCCTGCCGGGAAATTAGAGTGACATGTGCCCGTCCAAATGCCTAACAGCTACTCTCTCATGGGTTCTCCCTCGTCCCTTCCATCCTCTGGCAAATTGGGAACCTGTGCAAACCAGGAGGTTAAAGGGCCTGTCTCTCCAAGTTGGGAGATTGATAGTAAGGCAGTTGGAAAGTCAAACTGGAGCACCAGGAGAGGGACTATTTATTGAGTTTTAGAAACCTTTCGTATTCACAGTGTGTACATTCTCTAGGTTTCCTGTACATGTTATAGCTGTAGTAATATTCCCTTGAACATGGAGAGTTGGGACCCATGGAATGGGGGCCATGCATTATTGCTTGAAAGGGTCTGCATTTGCTCACCCAATCTCACCAATCCTCTCAGTCCCAAGTGTCCAGCCTTATGCCACATCCAGCTGTCATTGTAGATAGTGTCTTTCCAGGTTTCCTCAGACACCCTGAAGGAGTTGTAAAGAATTTCCCTGTTTTTTGGTTTTGCTTTTGAAATTCCTTTTTATAGTGGGTTTGAGCTGATTCTGGCTGCCATGTTTATGCCACTCTAGACACACTTGATTCCCTTATGGAGTCATATCAATACATAGGTTTTAAGATTCTTACTAGTCAGATATATTCCTCTGTGGGAAATATGTGGTTTTGAGTCTCTTTCACTGAGGAAGGTGTAGGTCTTGTCTATTCCAAAGTTGGTTTTTGGAACGGTCCCTGTGCTTATATCAAACTCTGGTTTTATGCATCACCCGACCTCTCCATCCCCTTTATGCAGGCATAAGAGTGTTTTCTAAATATGAGACTCTGTTCTCTTTCCTAACTCAGTTCACGTGTAGCCATGTTTACAGGATCTTCATAAGTGATATCTTATGATAAGTTTCTTTTTCTGTGTGACTTATTTCACTTAGAATCATCGTACCTGAATCCACTCACTTTGCTGCTACTGGTCTTATGACATTGATTTCATCGCTGAGGGATATTCCATCATACGTAAGTACCACAATGTTTTGAACCATTTTTATATTTCCTGGGATATTTAAGGTGTACCCAAGTTGAGGTTCTTGTAGCCAGTGCAGCCCTAAATTTGGACGTGGCTCTTTCTTATTGATTTTCAGTTTTCCCAAGGTATATTCCCTAGACTGGAAGTGGCCTTGGCTCTGTAGCTCTGTTGTTTACTTGTTTTAGGGAACACAATGCACTCCTCCAGTGAGGCAGTTGGCAATTTACATCCCGCCCATCAGCATAACAAGGCTCCCTGTTCTCCAGGGCCTGTCTTGCCTTTCTGGTTTTTACACATTTTGTGGATGTCCCTTTTGACCGGTGGGAAGTGATACTTCTTTGTAGTGCAGATTTGCATTGCCCGCTTGCTTGCTTGGCCAAAAAGGGCGTATGCGTTTTCTCCTGAATATATTCAGGAGAAAACGCATACGCCCTTTTTGGCCAAGTGCACCATTGTCCAAGTTGTGCCCCTCTTCCTGTGCTTTACAGGCGATTCCAAGGTACCTCTTGAAATCTGTTTCCTGCTATTTTGCCTCGCTTTCAAGTCCGCCTCGTTGACTTCCCTCAACAGATTTTTGGACGATAGTTGTCCTTTATCACTCTGCCAGTTTGTGAATTGCTGTGCCCCTGAGCTCCATTTCTCAACTCGTTTTTTGTGAGCTGAACGCAAGTCCAAAATTTTGGATCATGTCCTATACTGGTTCCCGGTGGGTGGCTGAGACTTTGGTTAATTCTTCTTCCTGCCGGGAAATTAGAGTGACATGTGCCCGTCCAAATGCCTAACAGCTACTCTCTCATGGGTTCTCCCTCGTCCCTTCCATCCTCTGGCAAATTGGGAACCTGTGCAAACCAGGAGGTTAAAGGGCCTGTCTCTCCAAGTTGGGAGATTGATAGTAAGGCAGTTGGAAAGTCAAACTGGAGCACCAGGAGAGGGACTATTTATTGAGTTTTAGAAACCTTTCGTATTCACAGTGTGTCCATTCTCTAGGTTTCCTGTACATGTTATAGCTGTAGTAATATTCCCTTGAACCTGGAGAGTTGGGACCCATGGAATGGGGGCCATGCATTATTGCTTGAAAGGGTCTGCATTTGCTCACCCAATCTCACCAATCCTCTCAGTCCCAAGTGTCCAGCCTTATGCCACATCCAGCTGTCATTGTAGATAGGGTCTTTCCAGGTTTCCTCAGACACCCTGAAGGAATTGTAAAGAATTTCCCTGTTTTTCGGTTTTGCTTTTGAAATTCCTTTTTATAGTGGGTTTGAGCTGATTCTCGCTGCCATGTTTATGCCACTCTAGACACACTTGATTCCCTTATGGAGACATATCAATACATAGGTTTTAAGATTCTTACTAGTCAGATATATTCCTCTGTGGGAAATATGGGGTTTTGAGTCTCTTTCACTGAGGAAGGTGTAGGTCTTGTCTATTCCAAAGTTGGTTTTTGAAACGGTCCCTGTGCTTATATCAAACTCTGGTTTTATGCATCACCCCACCTCTCCTTCCCCTTTATGCAGGCATAAGAGTGTTTTCTAAATGTGAGACTCTGTTCTCTTTCCTAACTCAGTTCACGTGTAGCCATGTTTACAGGATCTTCATAAGTGATATCTTATGATAAGTTTCTTTTTCTGTGTGACTTATTTCACTTAGAATCATCGTACCTGAATCCACTCACTTTGCTGCTACTGGTCTTATGACATTGATTTCATGGCTGAGGGATATTCCATCGTACGTAAGTACCACAATGTTTTGAACCATTTTTATATTTTCTGGGATATTTAAGGTGTACCCAAGTTGAGGTTCTTGTAGTCAGTGCAGCCCTAAATTTGGAGGTGGCCCTTTCTTATTGATTTTCAGTTTTCCCAAGGTATATTCCCTAGACTGGAAGTGGCCTTGGCTCTGTAGCTCTGTTGTTTACTTGTTTTAGGGAACACAATGCACTCCTCCAGTGAGGCAGTTGGCAATTTACATCCCGCCCATCAGCATAACAAGGCTCCCAGTTCTCCAGGGCCTGTCTTGCCTTTCTGGTTTTTACACATTTTGTGGATGTCCCTTTTGACCGGTGGGAAGTGATACTTCTTTGTAGTGCAGATTTGCATTGCCCGCTTGCTTGCTTGGCCAAAAAGGGCGTATGCGTTTTCTCCTGAATATATTCAGGAGAAAACGCATACGCCCTTTTTGGCCAAGTGCACCATTGTCCAAGTTGTGCCCCTCTTCCTGTGCTTTACAGGCGATTCCAAGGTACCTCTTGAAATCTGTTTCCTGCTATTTTGCCTCGCTTTCAAGTCTGCCTCGTTGACTTCCCTCAACAGATTTTTGGACGATAGTTGTCCTTTATCACTCTGCCAGTTTGTGAATTGCTGTGCCCCTGAGCTCCATTTCTCAACTCGCTTTTTGTTAGCTGAACGCAAGTCCAAAATTTTGGATCATGTCCTATACTGGTTCCCGGTGGGTGGCTGAGACTTTGGTTAATTCTTCTTCCTGCCGGGAAATTAGAGTGACATGTGCCCGTCCAAATGCCTAACAGCTACTCTCTCATGGGTTCTCTCTCGTCCCTTCCATCCTCTGCCAAATTGGGAACCTGTGCAAACCAGGAGGTTAAAGGGCCTGTCTCTCCAAGTTGGGAGATTGATAGTAAGGCAGTTGGAAAGTCAAACTGGAGCACCAGGAGAGGGACTATTCGTTGAGTTTTAGAAACCTTTCGTATTCACAGTGTGTCCATTCTCCAGGTTTCCTGTACATGTTATAGCTGTAGTAATGTTCCCTTGAACCTGGAGAGTTGGGACCCATGGAATGGGGGCCATGCATTATTGCTTGAAAGGGTCTGCATTTGCTCACCCAATCTCACCAATCCTCTCAGTCCCAAGTGTCCAGCCTTATGCCACATCCAGCTGTCATTGTAGATAGGGTCTTTCCAGGTTTCCTCAGACACCCTGAAGGAATTGTAAAGAATTTCCCTGTTTTTTGGTTTTGCTTTTGAAATTCCTTTTTATAGTGGGTTTGAGCTGATTCTCGCTGCCATGTTTATGCCACTCTAGACACACTTGATTCCCTTATGGAGACATATCAATACATAGGTTTTAAGATTCTTACTAGTCAGATATATTCCTCTGTGGGAAATATGGGGTTTTGAGTCTCTTTCACTGAGGAAGGTGTAGGTCTTGTCTATTCCAAAGTTGGTTTTTGAAACGGTCCCTGTGCTTATATCAAACTCTGGTTTTATGCATCACCCCACCTCTCCTTCCCCTTTATGCAGGCATAAGAGTGTTTTCTAAATGTGAGACTCTGTTCTCTTTCCTAACTCAGTTCACGTGTAGCCATGTTTACAGGATCTTCATAAGTGATATCTTATGATAAGTTTCTTTTTCTGTGTGACTTATTTCACTTAGAATCATCGTACCTGAATCCACTCACTTTGCTGCTACTGGTCTTATGACATTGATTTCATGGCTGAGGGATATTCCATCGTACGTAAGTACCACAATGTTTTGAACCATTTTTATATTTCCTGGGATATTTAAGGTGTACCCAAGTTGAGGTTCTTGTAGTCAGTGCAGCCCTAAATTTGGAGGTGGCTCTTTCTTATTGATTTTCAGTTTTCCAAAGGTATTTTCCCTAGACTGGAAGTGGCCTTGGCTCTGTAGCTCTGTTGTTTACTTGTTTTAGGGAACACAATGCACTCCTCCAGTGAGGCAGTTGGCAATTTACATCCCGCCCATCAGCATAACAAGGCTCCCTGTTCTCCAGGGCCTGTCTTGCCTTTCTGGTTTTTACACATTTTGTGGATGTCCCTTTTGACCGGTGGGAAGTGATACTTCTTTGTAGTGCAGATTTGCATTGCCCGCTTGCTTGCTTGGCCAAAAAGGGCGTATGCGTTTTCTCCTGAATATATTCAGGAGAAAACGCATATGCCCTTTTTGGCCAAGTGCACCATTGTCCAAGTTGTGCCCCTCTTCCTGTGCTTTACAGGCGATTCCAAGGTTCCTCTTGAAATCTGTTTCCTGCTATTTTGCCTCGCTTTCAAGTCCGCCTCGTTGACTTCCCTCAACAGATTTTTGGACGATAGTTGTCCTTTATCACTCTGCCAGTTTGTGAATTGCTGTGCCCCTGAGCTCCATTTCTCAACTCGTTTTTTGTGAGCTGAACGCAAGTCCAAAATTTTGGATCCTGTCCTATACTGGTTCCCGGTGGGTGGCTGAGACTTTGGTTAATTCTTCTTCCTGCCGGGAAATTAGAGTGACATGTGCCCGTCCAAATGCCTAACAGCTACTCTCTCATGGGTTCTCCCTCGTCCCTTCCATCCTCTGGCAAATTGGGAACCTGTGCAAACCAGGAGGTTAAAGGGCCTGTCTCTCCAAGTTGGGAGATTGATAGTAAGGCAGTTGGAAAGTCAAACTGGAGCACCAGGAGAGGGACTATTTATTGAGTTTTAGAAACCTTTCGTATTCACAGTGTGTCCATTCTCTAGGTTTCCTGTACATGTTATAGCTGTAGTAATATTCCCTTGAACCTGGAGAGTTGGGACCCATGGAATGGGGGCCATGCATTATTGCTTGAAAGGGTCTGCATTTGCTCACCCAATCTCACCAATCCTCTCAGTCCCAAGTGTCCAGCCTTATGCCACATCCAGCTGTCATTGTAGATAGGGTCTTTCCAGGTTTCCTCAGACACCCTGAAGGAATTGTAAAGAATTTCCCTGTTTTTCGGTTTTGCTTTTGAAATTCCTTTTTATAGTGGGTTTGAGCTGATTCTCGCTGCCATGTTTATGCCACTCTAGACACACTTGATTCCCTTATGGAGACATATCAATACATAGGTTTTAAGATTCTTACTAGTCAGATATATTCCTCTGTGGGAAATATGGGGTTTTGAGTCTCTTTCACTGAGGAAGGTGTAGGTCTTGTCTATTCCAAAGTTGGTTTTTGAAACGGTCCCTGTGCTTATATCAAACTCTGGTTTTATGCATCACCCCACCTCTCCTTCCCCTTTATGCAGGCATAAGAGTGTTTTCTAAATGTGAGACTCTGTTCTCTTTCCTAACTCAGTTCACGTGTAGCCATGTTTACAGGATCTTCATAAGTGATATCTTATGATAAGTTTCTTTTTCTGTGTGACTTATTTCACTTAGAATCATCGTACCTGAATCCACTCACTTTGCTGCTACTGGTCTTATGACATTGATTTCATGGCTGAGGGATATTCCATCGTACGTAAGTACCACAATGTTTTGAACCATTTTTATATTTTCTGGGATATTTAAGGTGTACCCAAGTTGAGGTTCTTGTAGTCAGTGCAGCCCTAAATTTGGAGGTGGCCCTTTCTTATTGATTTTCAGTTTTCCCAAGGTATATTCCCTAGACTGGAAGTGGCCTTGGCTCTGTAGCTCTGTTGTTTACTTGTTTTAGGGAACACAATGCACTCCTCCAGTGAGGCAGTTGGCAATTTACATCCCGCCCATCAGCATAACAAGGCTCCCTGTTCTCCAGGGCCTGTCTTGCCTTTCTGGTTTTTACACATTTTGTGGATGTCCCTTTTGACCGGTGGGAAGTGATACTTCTTTGTAGTGCAGATTTGCATTGCCCGCTTGCTTGCTTGGCCAAAAAGGGCGTATGCGTTTTCTCCTGAATATATTCAGGAGAAAACGCATACGCCCTTTTTGGCCAAGTGCACCATTGTCCAAGTTGTGCCCCTCTTCCTGTGCTTTACAGGCGATTCCAAGGTACCTCTTGAAATCTGTTTCCTGCTATTTTGCCTCGCTTTCAAGTCTGCCTCGTTGACTTCCCTCAACAGATTTTTGGACGATAGTTGTCCTTTATCACTCTGCCAGTTTGTGAATTGCTGTGCCCCTGAGCTCCATTTCTCAACTCGCTTTTTGTTAGCTGAACGCAAGTCCAAAATTTTGGATCCTGTCCTATACTGGTTCCCGGTGGGTGGCTGAGACTTTGGTTAATTCTTCTTCCTGCCGGGAAATTAGAGTGACATGTGCCCGTCCAAATGCCTAACAGCTACTCTCTCATGGGTTCTCTCTCGTCCCTTCCATCCTCTGCCAAATTGGGAACCTGTGCAAACCAGGAGGTTAAAGGGCCTGTCTCTCCAAGTTGGGAGATTGATAGTAAGGCAGTTGGAAAGTCAAACTGGAGCACCAGGAGAGGGACTATTCGTTGAGTTTTAGAAACCTTTCGTATTCACAGTGTGTCCATTCTCCAGGTTTCCTGTACATGTTATAGCTGTAGTAATGTTCCCTTGAACCTGGAGAGTTGGGACCCATGGAATGGGGGCCATGCATTATTGCTTGAAAGGGTCTGCATTTGCTCACCCAATCTCACCAATCCTCTCAGTCCCAAGTGTCCAGCCTTATGCCACATCCAGCTGTCATTGTAGATAGGGTCTTTCCAGGTTTCCTCAGACACCCTGAAGGAATTGTAAAGAATTTCCCTGTTTTTTGGGTTTGCTTTTGAAATTCCTTTTTATAGTGGGTTTGAGCTGATTCTCGCTGCCATGTTTATGCCACTCTAGACACACTTGATTCCCTTATGGAGACATATCAATACATAGGTTTTAAGATTCTTACTAGTCAGATATATTCCTCTGTGGGAAATATGGGGTTTTGAGTCTCTTTCACTGAGGAAGGTGTAGGTCTTGTCTATTCCAAAGTTGGTTTTTGAAACGGTCCCTGTGCTTATATCAAACTCTGGTTTTATGCATCACCCCACCTCTCCTTCCCCTTTATGCAGGCATAAGAGTGTTTTCTAAATGTGAGACTCTGTTCTCTTTCCTAACTCAGTTCACGTGTAGCCATGTTTACAGGATCTTCATAAGTGATATCTTATGATAAGTTTCTTTTTCTGTGTGACTTATTTCACTTAGAATCATCGTACCTGAATCCACTCACTTTGCTGCTACTGGTCTTATGACATTGATTTCATGCCTGAGGGATATTCCATCGTACGTAAGTACCACAATGTTTTGAACCATTTTTATATTTCCTGGGATATTTAAGGTGTACCCAAGTTGAGGTTCTTGTAGTCAGTGCAGCCCTAAATTTGGAGGTGGCTCTTTCTTATTGATTTTCAGTTTTCCAAAGGTATTTTCCCTAGACTGGAAGTGGCCTTGGCTCTGTAGCTCTGTTGTTTACTTGTTTTAGGGAACACAATGCACTCCTCCAGTGAGGCAGTTGGCAATTTACATCCCGCCCATCAGCATAACAAGGCTCCCTGTTCTCCAGGGCCTGTCTTGCCTTTCTGGTTTTTACACATTTTGTGGATGTCCCTTTTGACCGGTGGGAAGTGATACTTCTTTGTAGTGCAGATTTGCATTGCCCGCTTGCTTGCTTGGCCAAAAAGGGCGTATGCGTTTTCTCCTGAATATATTCAGGAGAAAACGCATACGCCCTTTTTGGCCAAGTGCACCATTGTCCAAGTTGTGCCCCTCTTCCTGTGCTTTACAGGCGATTCCAAGGTTCCTCTTGAAATCTGTTTCCTGCTATTTTGCCTCGCTTTCAAGTCCGCCTCGTTGACTTCCCTCAACAGATTTTTGGACGATAGTTGTCCTTTATCACTCTGCCAGTTTGTGAATTGCTGTGCCCCTGAGCTCCATTTCTCAACTCGTTTTTTGTGAGCTGAACGCAAGTCCAAAATTTTGGATCCTGTCCTATACTGGTTCCCGGTGGGTGGCTGAGACTTTGGTTAATTCTTCTTCCTGCCGGGAAATTAGAGTGACATGTGCCCGTCCAAATGCCTAACAGCTACTCTCTCATGGGTTCTCCCTCGTCCCTTCCATCCTCTGGCAAATTGGGAACCTGTGCAAACCAGGAGGTTAAAGGGCCTGTCTCTCCAAGTTGGGAGATTGATAGTAAGGCAGTTGGAAAGTCAAACTGGAGCACCAGGAGAGGGACTATTTATTGAGTTTTAGAAACCTTTCGTATTCACAGTGTGTCCATTCTCTAGGTTTCCTGTACATGTTATAGCTGTAGTAATATTCCCTTGAACCTGGAGAGTTGGGACCCATGGAATGGGGGCCATGCATTATTGCTTGAAAGGGTCTGCATTTGCTCACCCAATCTCACCAATCCTCTCAGTCCCAAGTGTCCAGCCTTATGCCACATCCAGCTGTCATTGTAGATAGGGTCTTTCCAGGTTTCCTCAGACACCCTGAAGGAATTGTAAAGAATTTCCCTGTTTTTCGGTTTTGATTTTGAAATTCCTTTTTATAGTGGGTTTGAGCTGATTCTCGCTGCCATGTTTATGCCACTCTAGACACACTTGATTCCCTTATGGAGACATATCAATACATAGGTTTTAAGATTCTTACTAGTCAGATATATTCCTCTGTGGGAAATATGGGGTTTTGAGTCTCTTTCACTGAGGAAGGTGTAGGTCTTGTCTATTCCAAAGTTGGTTTTTGAAACGGTCCCTGTGCTTATATCAAACTCTGGTTTTATGCATCACCCCACCTCTCCTTCCCCTTTATGCAGGCATAAGAGTGTTTTCTAAATGTGAGACTCTGTTCTCTTTCCTAACTCAGTTCACGTGTAGCCATGTTTACAGGATCTTCATAAGTGATATCTTATGATAAGTTTCTTTTTCTGTGTGACTTATTTCACTTAGAATCATCGTACCTGAATCCACTCACTTTGCTGCTACTGGTCTTATGACATTGATTTCATGGCTGAGGGATATTCCATCGTACGTAAGTACCACAATGTTTTGAACCATTTTTATATTTTCTGGGATATTTAAGGTGTACCCAAGTTGAGGTTCTTGTAGTCAGTGCAGCCCTAAATTTGGAGGTGGCCCTTTCTTATTGATTTTCAGTTTTCCCAAGGTATATTCCCTAGACTGGAAGTGGCCTTGGCTCTGTAGCTCTGTTGTTTACTTGTTTTAGGGAACACAATGCACTCCTCCAGTGAGGCAGTTGGCAATTTACATCCCGCCCATCAGCATAACAAGGCTCCCTGTTCTCCAGGGCCTGTCTTGCCTTTCTGGTTTTTACACATTTTGTGGATGTCCCTTTTGACCGGTGGGAAGTGATACTTCTTTGTAGTGCAGATTTGCATTGCCCGCTTGCTTGCTTGGCCAAAAAGGGCGTATGCGTTTTCTCCTGAATATATTCAGGAGAAAACGCATACGCCCTTTTTGGCCAAGTGCACCATTGTCCAAGTTGTGCCCCTCTTCCTGTGCTTTACAGGCGATTCCAAGGTACCTCTTGAAATCTGTTTCCTGCTATTTTGCCTCGCTTTCAAGTCTGCCTCGTTGACTTCCCTCAACAGATTTTTGGACGATAGTTGTCCTTTATCACTCTGCCAGTTTGTGAATTGCTGTGCCCCTGAGCTCCATTTCTCAACTCGCTTTTTGTTAGCTGAACGCAAGTCCAAAATTTTGGATCATGTCCTATACTGGTTCCCGGTGGGTGGCTGAGACTTTGGTTAATTCTTCTTCCTGCCGGGAAATTAGAGTGACATGTGCCCGTCCAAATGCCTAACAGCTACTCTCTCATGGGTTCTCTCTCGTCCCTTCCATCCTCTGCCAAATTGGGAACCTGTGCAAACCAGGAGGTTAAAGGGCCTGTCTCTCCAAGTTGGGAGATTGATAGTAAGGCAGTTGGAAAGTCAAACTGGAGCACCAGGAGAGGGACTATTCGTTGAGTTTTAGAAACCTTTCGTATTCACAGTGTGTCCATTCTCCAGGTTTCCTGTACATGTTATAGCTGTAGTAATGTTCCCTTGAACCTGGAGAGTTGGGACCCATGGAATGGGGGCCATGCATTATTGCTTGAAAGGGTCTGCATTTGCTCACCCAATCTCACCAATCCTCTCAGTCCCAAGTGTCCAGCCTTATGCCACATCCAGCTGTCATTGTAGATAGGGTCTTTCCAGGTTTCCTCAGACACCCTGAAGGAATTGTAAAGAATTTCCCTGTTTTTTGGTTTTGCTTTTGAAATTCCTTTTTATAGTGGGTTTGAGCTGATTCTCGCTGCCATGTTTATGCCACTCTAGACACACTTGATTCCCTTATGGAGACATATCAATACATAGGTTTTAAGATTCTTACTAGTCAGATATATTCCTCTGTGGGAAATATGGGGTTTTGAGTCTCTTTCACTGAGGAAGGTGTAGGTCTTGTCTATTCCAAAGTTGGTTTTTGAAACGGTCCCTGTGCTTATATCAAACTCTGGTTTTATGCATCACCCCACCTCTCCTTCCCCTTTATGCAGGCATAAGAGTGTTTTCTAAATGTGAGACTCTGTTCTCTTTCCTAACTCAGTTCACGTGTAGCCATGTTTACAGGATCTTCATAAGTGATATCTTATGATAAGTTTCTTTTTCTGTGTGACTTATTTCACTTAGAATCATCGTACCTGAATCCACTCACTTTGCTGCTACTGGTCTTATGACATTGATTTCATGGCTGAGGGATATTCCATCGTACGTAAGTACCACAATGTTTTGAACCATTTTTATATTTCCTGGGATATTTAAGGTGTACCCAAGTTGAGGTTCTTGTAGTCAGTGCAGCCCTAAATTTGGAGGTGGCTCTTTCTTATTGATTTTCAGTTTTCCAAAGGTATTTTCCCTAGACTGGAAGTGGCCTTGGCTCTGTAGCTCTGTTGTTTACTTGTTTTAGGGAACACAATGCACTCCTCCAGTGAGGCAGTTGGCAATTTACATCCCGCCCATCAGCATAACAAGGCTCCCAGTTCTCCAGGGCCTGTCTTGCCTTTCTGGTTTTTACACATTTTGTGGATGTCCCTTTTGACCGGTGGGAAGTGATACTTCTTTGTAGTGCAGATTTGCATTGCCCGCTTGCTTGCTTGGCCAAAAAGGGCGTATGCGTTTTCTCCTGAATATATTCAGGAGAAAACGCATACGCCCTTCTTGGCCAAGTGCATCATTGTCCAAGTTGTGCCCCTCTTCCTGTGCTTTACAGGCGATTCCAAGGTACCTCTTGAAATCTGTTTCCTGCTATTTTGCCTCGCTTTCAAGTCCGCCTCGTTGACTTCCCTCAACAGATTTTTGGACGATAGTTGTCCTTTATCACTCTGCCAGTTTGTGAATTGCTGTGCCCCTGAGCTCCATTTCTCAACTCGTTTTTTGTGAGCTGAACGCAAGTCCAAAATTTTGGATCATGTCCTGTACTGGTTCCCGGTGGGTGGCTGAGACTTTGGTTAATTCTTCTTCCTGCCGGGAAATTAGAGTGACATGTGCCCGTCCAAATGCCTAACAGCTACTCTCTCATGGGTTCTCCCTCGTCCCTTCCATCCTCTGGCAAATTGGGAACCTGTGCAAACCAGGAGGTTAAAGGGCCTGTCTCTCCAAGTTGGGAGATTGATAGTAAGGCAGTTGGAAAGTCAAACTGGAGCACCAGGAGAGGGACTATTTATTGAGTTTTAGAAACCTTTCGTATTCACAGTGTGTCCATTCTCTAGGTTTCCTGTACATGTTATAGCTGTAGTAATATTCCCTTGAACCTGGAGAGTTGGGACCCATGGAATGGGGGCCATGCATTATTGCTTGAAAGGGTCTGCATTTGCTCACCCAATCTCACCAATCCTCTCAGTCCCAAGTGTCCAGCCTTATGCCACATCCAGCTGTCATTGTAGATAGGGTCTTTCCAGGTTTCCTCAGACACCCTGAAGGAATTGTAAAGAATTTCCCTGTTTTTTGGTTTTGCTTTTGAAATTCCTTTTTATAGTGGGTTTGAGCTGATTCTCGCTGCCATGTTTATGCCACTCTAGACACACTTGATTCCCTTATGGAGACATATCAATACATAGGTTTTAAGATTCTTACTAGTCAGATATATTCCTCTGTGGGAAATATGGGGTTTTGAGTCTCTTTCACTGAGGAAGGTGTAGGTCTTGTCTATTCCAAAGTTGGTTTTTGAAACGGTCCCTGTGCTTATATCAAACTCTGGTTTTATGCATCACCCCACCTCTCCTTCCCCTTTATGCAGGCATAAGAGTGTTTTCTAAATGTGAGACTCTGTTCTCTTTCCTAACTCAGTTCACGTGTAGCCATGTTTACAGGATCTTCATAAGTGATATCTTATGATAAGTTTCTTTTTCTGTGTGACTTATTTCACTTAGAATCATCGTACCTGAATCCACTCACTTTGCTGCTACTGGTCTTATGACATTGATTTCATGGCTGAGGGATATTCCATCGTACGTAAGTACCACAATGTTTTGAACCATTTTTATATTTCCTGGGATATTTAAGGTGTACCCAAGTTGAGGTTCTTGTAGTCAGTGCAGCCCTAAATTTGGAGGTGTCCCTTTCTTATTGATTTTCAGTTTTCCTAAGGTATATTCCCTAGACTGGAAGTGGCCTTGGCTCTGTAGCTCTGTTGTTTACTTGTTTTAGGGAACACAATGCACTCCTCCAGTGAGGCAGTTGGCAATTTACATCCCGCCCATCAGCATAACAAGGCTCCCTGTTCTCCAGGGCCTGTCTTGCCTTTCTGGTTTTTACACATTTTGTGGATGTCCCTTTTGACCGGTGGGAAGTGATACTTCTTTGTAGTGCAGATTTGCATTGCCCGCTTGCTTGCTTGGCCAAAAAGGGCGTATGCGTTTTCTCCTGAATATATTCAGGAGAAAACACATACGCCCTTTTGGGCCAAGTGCACCATTGTCCAAGTTGTGCCCCTCTTCCTGTGCTTTACAGGCGATTCCAAGGTACCTCTTGAAATCTGTTTCCTGCTATTTTGCCTCGCTTTCAAGTCTGCCTCGTTGACTTCCCTCAACAGATTTTTGGACGATAGTTGTCCTTTATCACTCTGCCAGTTTGTGAATTGCTGTGCCCCTGAGCTCCATTTCTCAACTCGCTTTTTGTTAGCTGAACGCAAGTCCAAAATTTTGGATCATGTCCTATACTGGTTCCCGGTGGGTGGCTGAGACTTTGGTTAATTCTTCTTCCTGCCGGGAAATTAGAGTGACATGTGCCCGTCCAAATGCCTAACAGCTACTCTCTCATGGGTTCTCCCTCGTCCCTTCCATCCTCTGGCAAATTGGGAACCTGTGCAAACCAGGAGGTTAAAGGGCCTGTCTCTCCAAGTTGGGAGATTGATAGTAAGGCAGTTGGAAAGTCAAACTGGAGCACCAGGAGAGGGACTATTTATTGAGTTTTAGAAACCTTTCGTATTCACAGTGTGTCCATTCTCTAGGTTTCCTGTACATGTTATAGCTGTAGTAATATTCCCTTGAATCTGGAGAGTTGGGACCCATGGAATGGGGGCCATGCATTATTGCTTGAAAGGGTCTGCATTTGCTCACCCAATCTCACCAATCCTCTCAGTCCCAAGTGTCCAGCCTTATGCCACATCCAGCTGTCATTGTAGATAGGGTCTTTCCAGGTTTCCTCAGACACCCTGAAGGAATTGTAAAGAATTTCCCTGTTTTTCGGTTTTGCTTTTGAAATTCCTTTTTATAGTGGGTTTGAGCTGATTCTCGCTGCCATGTTTATGCCACTCTAGACACACTTGATTCCCTTATGGAGTCATATCAATACATAGGTTTTAAGATTCTTACTAGTCAGATATATTACTGTGTGGGAAATATGGGGTTTTGAGTCTCTTTCACTGAGGAAGGTGTAGGTCTTGTCTATTCCATAGTTGGTTTTTGGAACGGTCCCTGTGCTTATATCAAACTCTGGTTTTATGCATCACCCCACCTCTCCTTCCCCTTTATGCAGGCATAAGAGTGTTTTCTAAATGTGAGACTCTGTTCTCTTTCCTAACTCAGTTCACGTGTAGCCATGTTTACAGGATCTTCCTAAGTGATATCTTATGATAAGTTTCTTTTTTCTGTGTGACTTATTTCACTTAGAATCATCGTACCTGAATCCACTCACTTTGCTGTTACTGGTCTTATGACATTGATTTCATGGCTGAGGGATATTCCATCGTACGTAAGTACCACAATGTTTTGAACCATTTTTATATTTTCTGGGATATTTAAGGTGTACCCAAGTTGAGGTTCTTGTAGTCAGTGCAGCCCTAAATTTGGAGGTGGCCCTTTCTTATTGATTTTCAGTTTTCCCAAGGTATATTCCCTAGACTGGAAGTGGCCTTGGCCCTGTAGCTCTGTTGTTTACTTGTTTTAGGGAACACAATGCACTCCTCCAGTGAGGCAGTTGGCAATTTACATCCCGCCCATCAGCATAACAAGGCTCCCAGTTCTCCAGGGCCTGTCTTGCCTTTCTGGTTTTTACACATTTTGTGGATGTCCCTTTTGACTGGTGGGAAGTGATACTTCTTTGTAGTGCAGATTTGCATTGCCCGCTTGCTTGCTTGGCCAAAAACGGCGTATGCGTTTTCTCCTGAATATATTCAGGAGAAAACGCATACGCCCTTTTTGGCCAAGTGCACCATTGTCCAAGTTGTGCCCCTCTTCCTGTGCTTTACAGGCGATTCCAAGGTACCTCTTGAAATCTGTTTCCTGCTATTTTGCCTCGCTTTCAAGTCCGCCTCGTTGACTTCCCTCAACAGATTTTTGGACGATAGTTGTCCTTTATCACTCTGCCAGTTTGTGAATTGCTGTGCCCCTGAGCTCCATTTCTCAACTCGTTTTTTGTGAGCTGAACGCAAGTCCAAAATTTTGGATCATGTCCTATACTGGTTCCCGGTGGGTGGCTGAGACTTTGGTTAATTCTTCTTCCTGCCGGGAAATTAGAGTGACATGTGCCCGTCCAAATGCCTAACAGCTACTCTCTCATGGGTTCTCCCTCGTCCCTTCCATCCTCTGGCAAATTGGGAACCTGTGCAAACCAGGAGGTTAAAGGGCCTGTCTCTCCAAGTTGGGAGATTGATAGTAAGGCAGTTGGAAAGTCAAACTGGAGCACCAGGAGAGGGACTATTTATTGAGTTTTGGAAACCTTTTGTATTCACAGTGTGTCCATTCTCTAGGTTTCCTGTACATGTTATAGCTGTAGTAATATTCCCTTGAACCTGGAGAGTTGGGACCCATGGAATGGGGGCCATGCATTATTGCTTGAAAGGGTCTGCATTTGCTCACCCAATCTCACCAATCCTCTCAGTCCCAAGTGTCCAGCCTTATGCCACATCCAGCTGTCATTGTAGATAGGGTCTTTCCAGGTTTCCTCAGACACCCTGAAGGAATTGTAAAGAATTTCCCTGTTTTTTGGTTTTGCTTTTGAAATTCCTTTTTATAGTGGGTTTGAGCTGATTCTCGCTGCCATGTTTATGGCACTCTAGACACACTTGATTCCCTTATGGAGACACATCAATACATAGGTTTTAAGATTCTTACTAGTCAGATATATTCCTCTGTGGGAAATATGGGGTTTTGAGTCTCTTTCACTGAGGAAGGTGTAGGTCTTGTCTATTCCAAAGTTGGTTTTTGGAACGGTCCCTGTGCTTATATCAAACTCTGGTTTTATGCATCACCCGACCTCTCCATCCCCTTTATGCAGGCATAAGAGTGTTTTCTAAATGTGAGACTCTGTTCTCTTTCCTAACTCAGTTCACGTGTAGCCATGTTTAAGGATCTTCATAAGTGATATCTTATGATAAGTTTCTTTTTCTGTGTGACTTATTTCACTTAGAATCATCGTACCTGAATCCACTCACTTTGCTGCTACTGGTCTTATGACATTGATTTCATCGCTGAGGGATATTCCATCATACGTAAGTACCACAATGTTTTGAACCATTTTTATATTTCCTGGGATATTTAAGGTGTACCCAATTTGAGGTTCTTGTAGTCAGTGCAGCCCTAAATTTGGAGGTGGCTCTTTCTTATTGATTTTCAGTTTTCCCAAGGTATATTCCCTAGACTAGAAGTGGCCTTGGCTCTGTATCTCTGTTGTTTACTTGTTTTAGGGAACACAATGCACTCCTCCAGTGAGGCAGTTGGCAATTTACATCCCGCCCATCAGCATAACAAGGCTCCCTGTTCTCCAGGGCCTGTCTTGCCTTTCTGGTTTTTACACATTTTGTGGATGTCCCTTTTGACCGGTGGGAAGTGATACTTCTTTGTAGTGCAGATTTGCATTGCCCGCTTGCTTGCTTGGCCAAAAAGGGCGTATGCGTTTTCTCCTGAATATATTCAGGAGAAAACGCATACGCCCTTTTTGGCCAAGTGCATCATTGTCCAAGTTGTGCCCCTCTTCCTGTGCTTTACAGGCGATTCCAACGTACCTCTTGAAATCTGTTTCCTGCTATTTTGCCTCGCTTTCAAGTCCACCTCGTTGACTTCCCTCAAGAGATTTTTGGATGATAGTTGTCCTTTATCACTCTGCCAGTTTGTGAATTGCTGTGCCCCTGAGCTCCATTTCTCAACTCGTTTTTTGTGAGCTGAACGCAAGTCCAAAATTTTGGATCATGTCCTATACTGGTTCCCGGTGGGTGGCTGAGACTTTGGTTAATTCTTCTTCCTGCCGGGAAATTAGAGTGACATGTGCCCGTCCAAATGCCTAACAGCTACTCTCTCATGGGTTCTCCCTCGTCCCTTCCATCCTCTGCCAAATTGGGAACCTGTGCAAACCAGGAGGTTAAAGGGCCTGTCTCTCCAAGTTGGGAGATTGATAGTAAGGCAGTTAGAAAGTCAAACTGGAGCACCAGGAGAGGGACTATTCGTTGAGTTTTAGAAACCTTTCGTATTCACAGTGTGTCCATTCTCTAGGTTTCCTGTACATGTTATAGCTGTAGTAATATTCCCTTGAACCTGGAGAGTTGGGACCCATGGAATGGGGGCCATGCATTATTGCTTGAAAGGGTCTGCATTTGCTCACCCAATCTCACCAATCCTCTCAGTCCCAAGTGTCCAGCCTTATGCCACATCCAGCTGTCATTGTAGATAGGGTCTTTCCAGGTTTCCTCAGACACCCTGAAGGAATTGTAAAGAATTTCCCTGTTTTTTGGTTTTGCTTTTGAAATTCCTTTTTATACTGGGTTTGAGCTGATTCTCGCTGCCATGTTTATGCCACTCTAGATACACTTGATTCCCTTATGGAGACATATCAATACATAGGTTTTAAGATTCTTACTAGTCAGATATATTCCTCTGCGGGAAATATGGGGTTTTGAGTCTCTTTCACTGAGGAAGGTGTAGGTCTTGTGTATTCCAAAGTTGGTTTTTGAAACGGTCCCTGTGCTTATATCAAACTCTGGTTTTATGCATCACCCCACCTCTCCTTCCCCTTTATGCAGGCATAAGAGTGTTTTCTAAATGTGAGACTCTGTTCTCTTTCCTAACTCAGTTCACGTGTAGCCATGTTTACAGGATCTTCATAAGTGATATCTTATGATAAGTTTCTTTTTCTGTGTGACTTATTTCACTTAGAATCATCGTACCTGAATCCACTCACTTTGCTGCTACTGGTCTTATGACATTGATTTCATGGCTGAGGGATATTCCATCGTAGGTAAGTACCACAATGTTTTGAACCATTTTTATATTTCCTGGGATATTTAAGGTGTACCCAAGTTGAGGTTCTTGTAGTCAGTGCAGCCCTAAATTTGGAGGTGGCTCTTTCTTATTGATTTTCAGTTTTCCCAAGGTATATTCCCTAGACTGGAAGTGGCCTTGGCTCTGTAGCTCTGTTGTTTACTTGTTTTAGGGAACACAATGCACTCCTCCAGTGAGGCAGTTGGCAATTTACATCCCGCCCATCAGCATAACAAGGCTCCCAGTTCTCCAGGGCCTGTCTTGCCTTTCTGGTTTTTACACATTTTGTGGATGTCCCTTTTGACCGGTGGGAAGTGATACTTCTTTGTAGTGCAGATTTGCATTGCCCGCTTGCTTGCTTGGCCAAAAAGGGTGTATGCGTTTTCTCCTGAATATATTCAGGAGAAAACGCATACGCCCTTTTTGGCCAAGTGCACCATTGTCCAAGTTGTGCCCCTCTTCCTGTGCTTTACAGGCGATTCCAAGGTACCTCTTGAAATCTGTTTCCTGCTATTTTGCCTCGCTTTCAAGTCCGCCTCGTTGACTTCCCTCAACAGATTTTTGGACGATAGTTGTCCTTTATCACTCTGCCAGTTTGTGAATTGCTGTGCCCCTGAGCTCCATTTCTCAACTCGTTTTTTGTGAGCTGAACGCAAGTCCAAAATTTTGGATCATGTCCTATACTGGTTCCCGGTGGGTGGCTGAGACTTTGGTTAATTCTTCTTCCTGCCGGGAAATTAGAGTGACATGTGCCCGTCCAAATGCCTAACAGCTACTCTCTCATGGGATCTCTCTCGTCCCTTCCATCCTCTGCCAAATTGGGAACCTGTGCAAACCAGGAGGTTAAAGGGCCTGTCTCTCCAAGTTGGGAGATTGATAGTAAGGCAGTTGGAAAGTCAAACTGGAGCACCAGGAGAGGGACTATTCGTTGAGTTTTAGAAACCTTTCGTATTCACAGTGTGTCCATTCTCTAGGTTTCCTGTACATGTTATAGCTGTAGTAATATTCCCTTGAACATGGAGAGTTGGGACCCATGGAATGGGGGCCATGCATTATTGCTTGAAAGGGTCTGCATTCGCTCACCCAATCTCACCAATCCTCTCAGTCCCAAGTGTCCAGCCTTATGCCACATCCAGCTGTCATTGTAGATAGGGTCTTTCCAGGTTTCCTCAGACACCCTGAAGGATTGTAAAGAATTTCCCTGTTTTTTGGTTTTGCTTTTGAAATTCCTTTTTATAGTGGGTTTGAGCTGATTCTCGCTGCCATGTTTATGCCACTCTAGACACACTTGATTCCCTTATGGAGACATATCAATACATAGGTTTTAAGATTCTTACTAGTCAGATATATTCCTCTGTGGGAAATATGGGGTTTTGAGTCTCTTTCACTGAGGAAGGTGTCGGTCTTGTCAATTCCAAAGTTGGTTTTTGAAACGGTCCCTGTGCTTATATCAAACTCTGGTTTTATGCATCACCCCACCTCTCCTTCCCCTTTATGCAGGCATAAGAGTGTTTTCTAAATGTGAGACTCTGTTCTCTTTCCTAACTCAGTTCACGTGTAGCCATGTTTACAGGATCTTCATAAGTGATATCTTATGATAAGTTTCTTTTTCTGTGTGACTTATTTCACTTAGAATCATCGTACCTGAATCCACTCACTTTGTTGCTACTGGTCTTATGACATTGATTTCATGGCTGAGGGATATTCCATCGTACGTAAGTACCACAATGTTTTGAACCATTTTTATATTTCCTGGGATATTTAAGGTGTACCCAAGTTGAGGTTCTTGTAGCCAGTGCAGCCCTAAATTTGGAGGTGGCTCTTTCTTATTGATTTTCAGTTTTCCCAAGGTATATTCCCTAGACTGGAAGTGGCCTTGGCTCTGTAGCTCTGTTGTTTACTTGTTTTAGGGAACACAATGAACTCCTCCAGTGAGGCAGTTGGCAATTTACATCCCACCCATCAGCATAACAAGGCTCCCAGTTCCTCAGGGCCTGTCTTGCCTTTCTGGTTTTTACACATTTTGTGGATGTCCCTTTTGACCGGTGGGAAATGATACTTCTTTGTAGTGCAGATTTGCATTGCCCGCTTGCTTGCTTGGCCAAAAAGGGCGTATGCGTTTTCTCCTGAATATATTCAGGAGAAAACGCATACGCCCTTTTTGGCCAAGTGCACCATTGTCCAAGTTGTGCCCCTCTTCCTGTGCTTTACAGGCGATTCCAAGGTACCTCTTGAAATCTGTTTCCTGCTATTTTGCCTCGCTTTCAAGTCCGCCTCGTTGACTTCCCTCAACAGATTTTTGGACGATAGTTGTCCTTTATCACTCTGCCAGTTTGTGAATTGCTGTGCCCCTGAGCTCCATTTCTCAACTCGTTTTTTGTGAGCTGAATGCAAGTCCAAAATTTTGGATCATGTCCTATACTGGTTCCCGGTGGGTGGCTGAGACTTTGGTTAATTCTTCTTCCTGCCGGGAAATTAGAGTGACATGTGCCCGTCCAAATGCCTAACAGCTACTCTCTCATGGGTTCTCCCTCGTCCCTTCCATCCTCTGGCAAATTGGGAACCTGTGCAAACCAGGAGGTTAAAGGGCCTGTCTCTCCAAGTTGGGAGATTGATAGTAAGGCAGTTGGAAAGTCAAACTGGAGCACCAGGAGAGGGACTATTCGTTGAGTTTTAGAAACCTTTCGTATTCACAGTGTGTCCATTCTCTAGGTTTCCTGTACATGTTATAGCTGTAGTAATATTCCCTTGAACCTGGAGAGTTGGGACCCATGGAATGGGGGCCATGCATTATTGCTTGAAAGGGTCTGCATTTGCTCAACCAATCTCACCAATCCTCTCAGTCCCAAGTGTCCAGCCTTATGCCACATCCAGCTGTCATTGTAGATAGGGTCTTTCCAGGTTTCCTCAGACACCCTGAAGGAATTGTAAAGAATTTCCCTGTTTTTTGGTTTTGCTTTTGAAATTCCTTTTTATAGTGGGTTTGAGCTGATTCTCGCTGCCATGTTTATGCCACTCTAGACACACTTGATTCCCTTATGGAGACATATCAATACATAGGTTTTAAGATTCTTACTAGTCAGATATATTCCTCTGTGGGAAATATGGGGTTTTGAGTCTCTTTCACTAAGGAAGGTGTCGGTCTTGTCAATTCCAAAGTTGGTTTTTGAAACGGTCCCTGTGCTTATATCAAACTCTGGTTTTATGCATCACCCCACCTCTCCTTCCCCTTTATGCAGGCATAAGAGTGTTTTCTAAATGTGAGACTCTGTTCTCTTTCCTAACTCAGTTCACGTGTAGCCATGTTTACAGGATCTTCATAAGTGATATCTTATGATAAGTTTCTTTTTCTGTGTGACTTATTTCACTTAGAATCATCGTACCTGAATCCACTCACTTTGCTGCTACTGGTCTTATGACATTGATTTCATGGCTGAGGGATATTCCATCGTACGTAAGTACCACAATGTTTTGAACCATTTTTATATTTCCTGGGATATTTAAGGTGTACCCAAGTTGAGGTTCTTGTAGCCAGTGCAGCCCTAAATTTGGAGGTGGCTCTTTCTTATTGATTTTCAGTTTTGCCAAGGTATATTCCCTAGACTGGAAGTGGCCTTGGCTCTGTAGCTCTGTTGTTTACTTGTTTTAGGGAACACAATGCACTCCTCCAGTGAGGCAGTTGGCAATTTACATCCCGCCCATCAGCATAACAAGGCTCCCAGTTCTCCAGGGCCTGTCTTGCCTTTCTGGTTTTTACACATTTTGTGGATGTCCCTTTTGACCGGTGGGAAGTGATACTTCTTTGTAGTGCAGATTTGCATTGCCCGCTTGCTTGCTTGGCCAAAAAGGGTGTATGCGTTTTCTCCTGAATATATTCAGGAGAAAACGCATACGCCCTTTTTGGCCAAGTGCACCATTGTCCAAGTTGTGCCCCTCTTCCTGTGCTTTACAGGCGATTCCAAGGTACCTCTTGAAATCTGTTTCCTGCTATTTTGCCTCGCTTTCAAGTCCGCCTCGTTGACTTCCCTCAACAGATTTTTGGACGATAGTTGTCCTTTATCACTCTGCCAGTTTGTGAATTGCTGTGCCCCTGAGCTCCATTTCTCAACTCGTTTTTTGTGAGCTGAACACAAGTCCAAAATTTTGGATCATGTCCTATACTGGTTCCCGGTGGGTGGCTGAGACTTTGGTTAATTCTTCTTCCTGCCGGGAAATTAGAGTGACATGTGCCCGTCCAAATGCCTAACAGCTACTCTCTCATGGGTTCTCCCTCGTCCCTTCCATCCTCTGGCAAATTGGGAACGTGTGCAAACCAGGAGGTTAAAGGGCCTGTCTCTCCAAGTTGGGAGATTGATAGTAAGGCAGTTGGAAAGTCAAACTGGAGCACCAGGAGAGGGACTATTCGTTGAGTTTTAGAAACCTTTCGTATTCACTGTGTGTACATTCTCTAGGTTTCCTGTACATGTTATAGCTGTAGTAATATTCCCTTGAACATGGAGAGTTGGGACCCATGGAATGGGGGCCATGCATTATTGCTTGAAAGGGTCTGCATTTGCTCACCCAATCTCACCAATCCTCTCAGTCCCAAGTGTCCAGCCTTATGCCACATCCAGCTGTCATTGTAGATAGGGTCTTTCCAGGTTTCCTCAGACACCCTGAAGGAATTGTAAAGAATTTCCCTGTTTTTTGGTTTTGCTTTTGAAATTCCTTTTTATAGTGGGTTTGAGCTGATTCTCGCTGCCATGTTTATGCCACTCTAGACACACTTGATTCCCTTATGGAGTCATATCAATACATAGGTTTTAAGATTCTTACTAGTCAGATATATTCCTCTGTGGGAAATATGTGGTTTTGAGTCTCTTTCACTGAGGAAGGTGTAGGTCTTGTCTATTCCAAAGTTGGTTTTTGGAACGGTCCCTGTGCTTATATCAAACTCTGGTTTTATGCATCACCCGACCTCTCCATCCCCTTTATGCAGGCATAAGAGTGTTTTCTAAATGTGAGACTCTGTTCTCTTTCCTAACTCAGTTCACGTGTAGCCATGTTTACAGGATCTTCATAAGTGATATCTTATGATAAGTTTCTTTTTCTGTGTGACTTATTTCACTTAGAATCATCGTACCTGAATCCACTCACTTTGCTGCTACTGGTCTTATGACATTGATTTCATCGCTGAGGGATATTCCATCATACGTAAGTACCACAATGTTTTGAACCATTTTTATATTTCCTGGGATATTTAAGGTGTACCCAAGTTGAGGTTCTTGTAGCCAGTGCAGCCCTAAATTTGGAGGTGGCTCTTTCTTATTGATTTTCAGTTTTCCCCAGGTTTATTCCCTAGACTGGAAGTGGCCTTGGCTCTGTAGCTCTGTTGTTTACTTGTTTTAGGGAACACAATGCACTCCTCCAGTGAGGCAGTTGGCAATTTACATCCCGCCCATCAGCATAACAAGGCTCCCTGTTCTCCAGGGCCTGTCTTGCCTTTCTGGTTTTTACACATTTTGTGGATGTCCCTTTTGACCGGTGGGAAGTGATACTTCTTTGTAGTGCAGATTTGCATTGCCCGCTTGCTTGCTTGGCCAAAAAGGGCGTATGCGTTTTCTCCTGAATATATTCAGGAGAAAACGCATACGCCCTTTTTGGCCAAGTGCATCATTGTCCAAGTTGTGCCCCTCTTCCTGTGCTTTACAGGCGATTCCAACGTACCTCTTGAAATCTGTTTCCTGCTATTTTGCCTCGCTTTCAAGTCCACCTCGTTGACTTCCCTCAACAGATTTTTGGATGATAGTTGTCCTTTATCACTCTGCCAGTTTGTGAATTGCTGTGCCCCTGAGCTCCATTTCTCAACTCGTTTTTTGTGAGCTGAACGCAAGTCCAAAATTTTGGATCATGTCCTATACTGGTTCCCGGTGGGTGGCTGAGACTTTGGTTAATTCTTCTTCCTGCCGGGAAATTAGAGTGACATGTGCCCGTCCAAATGCCTAACAGCTACTCTCTCATGGGTTCTCCCTCGTCCCTTCCATCCTCTGCCAAATTGGGAACCTGTGCAAACCAGGAGGTTAAAGGGCCTGTCTCTCCAAGTTGGGAGATTGATAGTAAGGCAGTTAGAAAGTCAAACTGGAGCACCAGGAGAGGGACTATTCGTTGAGTTTTAGAAACCATTCGTATTCACAGTGTGTCCATTCTCTAGGTTTCCTGTACATGTTATAGCTGTAGTAATATTCCCTTGAACCTGGAGAGTTGGGACCCATGGAATGGGGGCCATGCATTATTGCTTGAAAGGGTCTGCATTTGCTCACCCAATCTCACCAATCCTCTCAGTCCCAAGTGTCCAGCCTTATGCCACATCCAGCTGTCATTGTAGATAGGGTCTTTCCAGGTTTCCTCAGACACCCTGAAGGAATTGTAAAGAATTTCCCTGTTTTTTGGTTTTGCTTTTGAAATTCCTTTTTATACTGGGTTTGAGCTGATTCTCGCTGCCATGTTTATGCCACTCTAGATACACTTGATTCCCTTATGGAGACATATCAATACATAGGTTTTAAGATTCTTACTAGTCAGATATATTCCTCTGCGGGAAATATGGGGTTTTGAGTCTCTTTCACTGAGGAAGGTGTCGGTCTTGTCAATTCCAAAGTTGGTTTTTGAAACGGTCCCTGTGCTTATATCAAACTCTGGTTTTATGCATCACCCCACCTCTCCTTCCCCTTTATGGAGGCATAAGAGTGTTTTCTAAATGTGAGACTCTGTTCTCTTTCCTAACTCAGTTCACGTGTAGCCATGTTTACAGGATCTTCCTAAGTGATATCTTATGATAAGTTTCTTTTTTCTGTGTGACTTATTTCACATAGAATCATCGTACCTGAATGCACTCACTTTGCTGCTACTGGTCTTATGACATTGATTTCATGGCTGAGGGATATTCCATCGTACGTAAGTACCACAATGTTTTGAACCATTTTTATATTTCCTGGGATATTTAAGGTGTACCCAAGTTTAGGTTCTTGTAGTCAGTACAGCCCTAAATTTGGAGGTGGCTCTTTCTTATTGATTTTCAGTTTTCCCAAGGTATATTCCCTAGACTGGAAGTGGCCTTGGCTCTGTAGCTCTGTTGTTTAGTTGTTTTAGGGAACACAATGCACTCCTCCAGTGAGGCAGTTGGCAATTTACATCCCGCCCATCAGCATAACAAGGCTCCCTGTTCTCCAGGGCCTGTCTTGCCTTTCTGGTTTTTACACATTTTGTGGATGTCCCTTTTGACCGGTGGGAAGTGATACTTCTTTGTAGTGCAGATTTGCATTGCCCGCTTGCTTGCTTGGCCAAAAAGGGCGTATGCGTTTTCTCCTGAATATATTCAGGAGAAAACGCATACGCCCTTTTTGGCCAAGTGCACCATTGTCCAAGTTGTGCCCCTCTTCCTGTGCTTTACAGGCGATTCCAAGGTACCTCTTGAAATCTGTTTCCTGCTATTTTGCCTCGCTTTCAATTCCGCCTCGTTGACTTCCCTCAACAGATTTTTGGACGATAGTTGTCCTTTATCACTCTGCCAGTTTGTGAATTGCTGTGCCCCTGAGCTCCATTTCTCAACTCGTTTTTTGTGAGCTGAACGCAAGTCCAAAATTTTGGATCATGTCCTATACTGGTTCCCGGTGGGTGGCTGAGACTTTGGTTAATTCTTCTTCCTGCCGGGAAATTAGAGTGACATGTGCCCGTCCAAATGCCTAACAGCTACTCTCTCATGGGTTCTCCCTCGTCCCTTCCATCCTCTGCCAATTTGGGAACCTGTGCAAACCAGGAGGTTAAAGGGCCTGTCTCTCCAAGTTGGGAGATTGATAGTAAGGCAGTTGGAAAGTCAAACTGGAGCACCAGGAGAGGGACTATTCGTTGAGTTTTAGAAACCTTTCGTATTCACAGTGTGTCCATTCTCCAGGTTTCCTGTACATGTTATAGCTGTAGTAATATTCCCTTGAACCTGGAGAGTTGGGACCCAAGGAATGGGGGCCATGCATTATTGCTTGAAAGGGTCTGCATTTGCTCACCCAATCTCACCAATCCTCTCAGTCCCAAGTGTCCAGCCTTATGCCACATCCAGCTGTCATTGTAGATAGGGTCTTTCCAGGTTTCCTCAGACACCCTGAAGGAATTGTAAAGAATTTCCCTGTTTTTTGGTTTTGCTTTTGAAATTCCTTTTTATAGTGGGTTTGAGCTGATTCTCGCTGCCATGTTTATGCCACTGTAGACACACTTGATTCCCTTATGGAGACATATCAATACATAGGTTTTAAGATTCTTACTAGTCAGATATATTCCTCTGTGGGAAATATGGGGCTTTGAGTCTCTTTCACTGAGGAAGGTGTAGGTCTTGTCTATTCCAAAGTTGGTTTTTGAAACGGTCCCTGTGCTTATATCAAACTCTGGTTTTATGCATCACCCCACCTCTCCTTCCCCTTTATGCAGGCATAAGAGTGTTTTCTAAATGTGAGACTCTGTTCTCTTTCCTAACTCAGTTCACGTGTAGCCATGTTTACAGGATCTTCATAAGTGATATCTTATGATAAGTTTCTTTTTCTGTGTGACTTATTTCACTTAGAATCATCGTACCTGAATCCACTCACTTTGCTGCTACTGGTCTTATGACATTGATTTCATGGCTGAGGGATATTCCATCGTACGTAAGTACCACAATGTTTTGAACCATTTTCATATTTTCTGGGATATTTAAGGTGTACCCAAGTTGAGGTTCTTGTAGTCAGTGCAGCCCTAAATTTGGAGGTGGCCCTTTCTTATTGATTTTCAGTTTTCCCAAGGTATATTCCCTAGACTGGAAGTGGCCTTGGCTCTGTAGCTCTGTTGTTTACTTGTTTTAGGGAACACAATGCACTCCTCCAGTGAGGCAGTTGGCAATTTACATCCCGCCCATCAGCATAACAAGGCTCCCTGTTCTCCAGGGCCTGTCTTGCCTTTCTGGTTTTTACACATTTTGTGGATGTCCCTTTTGACCGGTGGGAAGTGATAATTCTTTGTAGTGCAGATTTGCATTGCCCGCTTGCTTGCTTGGCCAAAAAGGGCGTATGCGTTTTCTCCTGAATATATTCAGGAGAAAACGCATACGCCCTTTTTGGCCAAGTGCACCATTGTCCAAGTTGTGCCCCTCTTCCTGTGCTTTACAGGCGATTCCAAGGTACCTCTTGAAATCTGTTTCCTGCTATTTTGCCTCGCTTTCAATTCCGCCTCGTTGACTTCCCTCAACAGATTTTTGGACGATAGTTGTCCTTTATCACTCTGCCAGTTTGTGAATTGCTGTGCCCCTGAGCTCCATTTCTCAACTCGTTTTTTGTGAGCTGAACGCAAGTCCAAAATTTTGGATCATGTCCTATACTGGTTCCCGGTGGGTGGCTGAGACTTTGGTTAATTCTTCTTCCTGCCGGGAAATTAGAGTGACATGTGCCCGTCCAAATGCCTAACAGCTACTCTCTCATGGGTTCTCCCTCGTCCCTTCCATCCTCTGCCAATTTGGGAACCTGTGCAAACCAGGAGGTTAAAGGGCCTGTCTCTCCAAGTTGGGAGATTGATAGTAAGGCAGTTGGAAAGTCAAACTGGAGCACCAGGAGAGGGACTATTCGTTGAGTTTTAGAAACCTTTCGTATTCACAGTGTGTCCATTCTCCAGGTTTCCTGTACATGTTATAGCTGTAGTAATATTCCCTTGAACCTGGAGAGTTGGGACCCATGGAATGGGGGCCATGCATTATTGCTTGAAAGGGTCTGCATTTGCTCACCCAATCTCACCAATCCTCTCAGTCCCAAGTGTCCAGCCTTATGCCACATCCAGCTGTCATTGTAGATAGGGTCTTTCCAGGTTTCCTCAGACACCCTGAAGGAATTGTAAAGAATTTCCCTGTTTTTTGGTTTTGCTTTTGAAATTCCTTTTTATAGTGGGTTTGAGCTGATTCTCGCTGCCATGTTTATGCCACTCTAGACACACTTGATTCCCTTATGGAGACATATCAATACATAGGTTTTAAGATTCTTACTAGTCAGATATATTCCTCTGTGGGAAATATGGGGTTTTGAGTCTCTTTCACTGAGGAAGGTGTAGGTCTTGTCTATTCCAAAGTTGGTTTTTGAAACGGTCCCTGTGCTTATATCAAACTCTGGTTTTATGCATCACCCCACCTCTCCTTCCCCTTTATGCAGGCATAAGAGTGTTTTCTAAATATGAGACTCTGTTCTCTTTCCTAACTCAGTTCACGTGTAGCCATGTTTACAGGATCTTCATAAGTGATATCTTATGATAAGTTTCTTTTTCTGTGTGACTTATTTCACTTAGAATCATCGTACCTGAATCCACTCACTTTGCTGCTACTGGTCTTATGACATTGATTTCATGGCTGAGGGATATTCCATCGTACGTAAGTACCACAATGTTTTGAACCATTTTCATATTTTCTGGGATATTTAAGGTGTACCCAAGTTGAGGTTCTTGTAGCCAGTGCAGCCCTAAATTTGGAGGTGGCTCTTTCTTATTGATTTTCAGTTTTCCCCAGGTTTATTCCCTAGACTGGAAGTGGCCTTGGCTCTGTAGCTCTGTTGTTTAGTTGTTTTAGGGAACACAATGCACTCCTCCAGTGAGGCAGTTGGCAATTTACATCCCGCCCATCAGCATAACAAGGCTCCCTGTTCTCCAGGGCCTGTCTTGCCTTTCTGGTTTTTACACATTTTGTGGATGTCCCTTTTGACCGGTGGGAAGTGATACTTCTTTGTAGTGCAGATTTGCATTGCCCGCTTGCTTGCTTGGCCAAAAAGGGCGTATGCGTTTTCTCCTGAATATATTCAGGAGAAAACGCATACGCCCTTTTTGGCCAAGTGCACCATTGTCCAAGTTGTGCCCCTCTTCCTGTGCTTTACAGGCGATTCCAAGGTACCTCTTGAAATCTGTTTCCTGGTATTTTGCCTCACTTTCAAGTCCGCCTCGTTGACTTCCCTCAACAGATTTTTGGACGATAGTTGTCCTTTATCACTCTGCCAGTTTGTGAATTGCTGTGCCCCTGAGCTCCATTTCTCAACTCGTTTTTTGTGAGCTGAATGCAAGTCCAAAATTTTGGATCATGTCCTATACTGGTTCCCGGTGGGTGGCTGAGACTTTGGTTAATTCTTCTTCCTGCCGGGAAATTAGAGTGACATGTGCCCGTCCAAATGCCTAACAGCTACTCTCTCATGGGTTCTCCCTCGTCCCTTCCATCCTCTGCCAAATTGGGAACCTGTGCAAATCAGGAGGTTAAAGCGCCTGTCTGTCCAAGTTGGGAGATTGATAGTAAGGCAGTTGGAAAGTCAAACTGGAGCACCAGGAGAGGGACTATTCGTTGAGTTTTAGAAACCTTTCGTATTCACAGTGTGTCCATTCTCTAGGTTTCCTGTACATGTTATAGCTGTAGTAATATTCCCTTGAACCTGGAGAGTTGGGACCCATGGAATGGGGGCCATGCATTATTGCTTGAAAGGGTCTGCATTTGCTCACCCAATCTCACCAATCCTCTCAGTCCCAAGTGTCCAGCCTTATGCCACATCCAGCTGTCATTGTAGATAGGGTCTTTCCAGGTTTCCTCAGACACCCTGAAGGAATTGTAAAGAATTTCCCTGTTTTTTGGTTTTGCTTTTGAAATTCCTTTTTATAGTGGGTTTGAGCTGATTCTCGCTGCCATGTTTATGCCACTCTAGACACACTTGATTCCCTTATGGAGACATATCAATACATAGGTTTTAAGATTCTTACTAATCAGATATATTCCTCTGTGGGAAATATGGGGTTTTGAGTCTCTTTCACTAAGGAAGGTGTCGGTTTTGTCAATTCCAAAGTTGGTTTTTGAAACGGTCCCTGTGCTTATATCAAACTCTGGTTTTATGCATCACCCCACCTCTCCTTCCCCTTTATGCAGGCATAAGAGTGTTTTCTAAATGTGAGACTCTGTTCTCTTTCCTAACTCAGTTCACGTGTAGCCATGTTTACAGGATCTTCATAAGTGATATCTTATGATAAGTTTCTTTTTCTGTGTGACTTATTTCACTTAGAATCATCGTACCTGAATCCACTCACTTTGCTGCTACTGGTCTTATGACATTGATTTCATGGCTGAGGGATATTCCATCGTACGTAAGTACCACAATGTTTTGAACCATTTTTATATTTCCTGGGATATTTAAGGTGTACCCAAGTTGAGGTTCTTGTAGTCAGTGCAGCCCTAAATTTGGAGGTGGCTCTTTCTTATTGATTTTCAGTTTTCCCAAGGTATATTCCCTAGACTGGAAGTGGCCTTGGCTCTGTAGCTCTGTTGTTTACTTGTTTTAGGGAACACAATGCACTCCTCCAGTGAGGCAGTTGGCAATTTACATCCCGCCCATCAGCATAACAAGGCTCCCAGTTCTCCAGGGCCTGTCTTGCCTTTCTGGTTTTTACACATTTTGTGGATGTCCCTTTTGACCGGTGGGAAGTGATACTTCTTTGTAGTGCAGATTTGCATTGCCCGCTTGCTTGCTTGGCCAAAAAGGGCGTATGCGTTTTCTCCTGAATATATTCAGGAGAAAACGCATACGCCCTTTTTGGCCAAGTGCACCATTGTCCAAGTTGTGCCCCTCTTCCTGTGCTTTACAGGCGATTCCAAGGTACCTCTTGAAATCTGTTTCCTGCTATTTTGCCTCGCTTTCAAGTCCGCCTCGTTGACTTCCCTCAACAGATTTTTGGACGATAGTTGTCCTTTATCACTCTGCCAGTTTGTGAATTTCTGTGCCCCTGAGCTCCATTTCTCAACTCGTTTTTTGTGAGCTGAACACAAGTCCAATATTTTGGATCATGTCCTATACTGGTTCCCGGTGGGTGGCTGAGACTTTGGTTAATTCTTCTTCCTGCCGGGAAATTAGAGTGACATGTGCCCGTCCAAATGCCTAACAGCTACTCTCTCATGGGTTCTCCCTCGTCCCTTCCATCCTCTGGCAAATTGGGAACCTGTGCAAACCAGGAGGTTAAAGGGCCTGTCTCTCCAAGTTGGGAGATTGATAGTAAGGCAGTTGGAAAGTCAAACTGGAGCACCAGGAGAGGGACTATTCGTTGAGTTTTAGAAACCTTTCATATTCACAGTGTGTCCATTCTCTAGGTTTCCTGTACATGTTATAGCTGTAGTAATATTCCCTTGAACCTGGAGAGTTGGGACCCATGGAATGGGGGCCATGCATTATTGCTTGAAAGGGTCTGCATTTGCTCACCCAATCTCACCAATCCTCCCAGTCCCAAGTGTCCAGCCATATGCCACATCCAGCTGTCATTGTAGATAGGGTCTTTCCAGGTTTCCTCAGACACCCTGAAGGAATTGTAAAGAATTTCCGTGTTTTTTGGTTTTCCTTTTGAAATTCCTTTTTATAGTGGGTTTGAGCTGATTCTCGCTGCCATGTTTATGCCACTCTAGACACACTTGATTCCCTTATGGAGACATATCAATACATAGGATTTAAGATTCTTACTAGTCAGATATATTCCTCTGCGGGAAATATGGGGTTTTGAGTCTCTTTCACTGAGGAAGGTGTAGGTCTTGTCTATTCCAAAGTTGGTTTTTGGAACGGTCCCTGTGCTTATATCAAACTCTGGTTTTATGCATCACCCGACCTCTCCATCCCCTTTATGCAGGCATAAGAGTGTTTTCTAAATGTGAGACTCTGTTCTCTTTCCTAACTCAGTTCACGTGTAGCCATGTTTACAGGATCTTCATAAGTGATATCTTATGATAAGTTTCTTTTTCTGTGTGACTTATTTCACTTAGAATCATCGTACCTGAATCCACTCACTTTGCTGCTACTGGTCTTATGACATTGATTTCATCGCTGAGGGATATTCCATCATACGTAAGTACCACAATGTTTTGAACCATTTTTATATTTCCTGGGATATTTAAGGTGTACCCAAGTTGAGGTTCTTGTAGCCAGTGCAGCCCTAAATTTGGAGGTGGCTCTTTCTTATTGATTTTCAATTTTCCCCAGGTTTATTCCCTAGACTGGAAGTGGCCTTGGCTCTGTAGCTCTGTTGTTTACTTGTTTTAGGGAACACAATGCACTCCTCCAGTGAGGCAGTTGGCAATTTACATCCCGCCCATCAGCATAACAAGGCTCCCTGTTCTCCAGGGCCTGTCTTGCCTTTCTGGTTTTTACACATTTTGTGGATGTCCCTTTTGACCGGTGGGAAGTGATACTTCTTTGTAGTGCAGATTTGCATTGCCCGCATGATGCACTTGGCCAAAAAGGGCGTATGCGTTTTCTCCTGAATATATTCAGGAGAAAACGCATACGCCCTTTTTGGCCAAGTGCATCATTGTCCAAGTTGTGCCCCTCTTCCTGTGCTTTACAGGCGATTCCAACGTACCTCTTGAAATCTGTTTCCTGCTATTTTGCCTCGCTTTCAAGTCCACCTCGTTGACTTCCCTCAAGAGATTTTTGGATGATAGTTGTCCTTTATCACTCTGCCAGTTTGTGAATTGCTGTGCCCCTGAGCTCCATTTCTCAACTCGTTTTTTGTGAGCTGAACGCAAGTCCAAAATTTTGGATCATGTCCTATACTGGTTCCCGGTGGGTGGCTGAGACTTTGGTTAATTCTTCTTCCTGCCGGGAAATTAGAGTGACATGTGCCCGTCCAAATGCCTAACAGCTACTCTCTCATGGGTTCTCCCTCGTCCCTTCCATCCTCTGCCAAATTGGGAACCTGTGCAAACCAGGAGGTTAAAGGGCCTGTCTCTCCAAGTTGGGAGATTGATAGTAAGGCAGTTAGAAAGTCAAACTGGAGCACCAGGAGAGGGACTATTCGTTGAGTTTTAGAAACCTTTCGTATTCACAGTGTGTCCATTCTCTAGGTTTCCTGTACATGTTATAGCTGTAGTAATATTCCCTTGAACCTGGAGAGTTGGGACCCATGGAATGGGGGCCATGCATTATTGCTTGAAAGGGTCTGCATTTGCTCACCCAATCTCACCAATCCTCTCAGTCCCAAGTGTCCAGCCTTATGCCACATCCAGCTGTCATTGTAGATAGGGTCTTTCCAGGTTTCCTCAGACACCCTGAAGGAATTGTAAAGAATTTCCCTGTTTTTTGGTTTTGCTTTTGAAATTCCTTTTTATACTGGGTTTGAGCTGATTCTCGCTGCCATGTTTATGCCACTCTAGATACACTTGATTCCCTTATGGAGACATATCAATACATAGGTTTTAAGATTCTTACTAGTCAGATATATTCCTCTGCGGGAAATATGGGGTTTTGAGTCTCTTTCACTGAGGAAGGTGTCGGTCTTGTCAATTCCAAAGTTGGTTTTTGAAACGGTCCCTGTGCTTATATCAAACTCTGGTTTTATGCATCACCCCACCTCTCCTTCCCCTTTATGCAGGCATAAGAGTGTTTTCTAAATGTGAGACTCTGTTCTCTTTCCTAACTCAGTTCACGTGTAGCCATGTTTACAGGATCTTCCTAAGTGATATCTTATGATAAGTTTCTTTTTTCTGTGTGACTTATTTCACTTAGAATCATCGTACCTGAATCCACTCACTTTGCTGCTACTGGTCTTATGACATTGATTTCATGGCTGAGGGATATTCCATCGTACGTAAGTACCACAATGTTTTGAACCATTTTTATATTTCCTGGGATATTTAAGGTGTACCCAAGTTTAGGTTCTTGTAGTCAGTACAGCCCTAAATTTGGAGGTGGCTCTTTCTTATTGATTTTCAGTTTTCCCAACGTATATTCCCTAGACTGGAAGTGGCCTTGGCTCTGTAGCTCTGTTGTTTACTTGTTTTAGGGAACACAATGCACTCCTCCAGTGAGGCAGTTGGCAATTTACATCCCGCCCATCAGCATAACAAGGCTCCCTGTTCTCCAGGGCCTGTCTTGCCTTTCTGGTTTTTACACATTTTGTGGATGTCCCTTTTGACTGGTGGGAAGTGATACTTCTTTGTAGTGCAGATTTGCATTGCCCGCTTGCTTGCTTGGCCAAAAAGGGCGTATGCGTTTTCTCCTGAATATATTCAGGAGAAAACGCATACGCCCTTTTTGGCCAAGTGCACCATTGTCCAAGTTGTGCCCCTCTTCCTGTGCTTTACAGGCGATTCCAAGGTACCTCTTGAAATCTGTTTCCTGCTATTTTGCCTCGCTTTCAATTCCGCCTCGTTGACTTCCCTCAACAGATTTTTGGACGATAGTTGTCCTTTATCACTCTGCCAGTTTGTGAATTGCTGTGCCCCTGAGCTCCATTTCTCAACTCGTTTTTTGTGAGCTGAACGCAAGTCCAAAATTTTGGATCATGTCCTATACTGGTTCCCGGTGGGTGGCTGAGACTTTGGTTAATTCTTCTTCCTGCCGGGAAATTAGAGTGACATGTGCCCGTCCAAATGCCTAACAGCTACTCTCTCATGGGTTCTCCCTCGTCCCTTCCATCCTCTGCCAAATTGGGAACCTGTGCAAACCAGGAGGTTAAAGGGCCTGTCTCTCCAAGTTGGGAGATTGATAGTAAGGCAGTTGGAAAGTCAAACTGGAGCACCAGGAGAGGGACTATTCGTTGAGTTTTAGAAACCTTTCGTATTCACAGTGTGTCCATTCTCCAGGTTTCCTGTACATGTTATAGCTGTAGTAATATTCCCTTGAACCTGGAGAGTTGGGACCCATGGAATGGGGGCCATGCATTATTGCTTGAAAGGGTCTGCATTTGCTCACCCAATCTCACCAATCCTCTCAGTCCCAAGTGTCCAGCCTTATGCCACATCCAGCTGTCATTGTAGATAGGGTCTTTCCAGGTTTCCTCAGACACCCTGAAGGAATTGTAAAGAATTTCCCTGTTTTTTGGTTTTGCTTTTGAAATTCCTTTTTATAGTGGGTTTGAGCTGATTCTCGCTGCCATGTTTATGCCACTCTAGACACAATTGATTCCCTTATGGAGACACATCAATACATAGGTTTTAAGATTCTTACTAGTCAGATATATTCCTCTGTGGGAAATATGGGGTTTTGAGTCTCTTTCACTGAGGAAGGTGTAGGTCTTGTCTATTCCAAAGTTGGTTTTTGAAACGGTCACTGTGCTTATATCAAACTCTGGTTTTATGCATCACCCCACCTCTCCTTCCCCTTTATGCAGGCATAAGAGTGTTTTCTAAATGTGAGACTCTGTTCTCTTTCCTAACTCAGTTCACGTGTAGCCATGTTTACAGGATCTTCATAAGTGATATCTTATGATAAGTTTCTTTTTCTGTGTGACTTATTTCACTTAGAATCATCGTACCTGAATCCACTCACTTTGCTGCTACTGGTCTTATGACATTGATTTCATGGCTGAGGGATATTCCATCGTACGTAAGTACCACAATGTTTTGAACCATTTTTATATTTTCTGGGATATTTAAGGTGTACCCAAGTTGAGGTTCTTGTAGTCAGTGCAGCCCTAAATTTGGAGGTGGCCCTTTCTTATTGATTTTCAGTTTTCCCAAGGTATATTCCCTAGACTGGAAGTGGCCTTGGCTCTGTAGCTCTGTTGTTTACTTGTTTTAGGGAACACAATGCACTCCTCCAGTGAGGCAGTTGGCAATTTACATCCCGCCCATCAGCATAACAAGGCTCCCAGTTCTCCAGGGCCTGTCTTGCCTTTCTGGTTTTTACACATTTTGTGGATGTCCCTTTTGACCGGTGGGAAGTGATACTTCTTTGTAGTGCAGATTTGCATTGCCCGCTTGCTTGCTTGGCCAAAAAGGGCGTATGCGTTTTCTCCTGAATATATTCAGGAGAAAACGCATACGCCCTTTTTGGCCAAGTGCACCATTGTCCAAGTTGTGCCCCTCTTCCTGTGCTTTACAGGCGATTCCAAGGTACCTCTTGAAATCTGTTTCCTGCTATTTTGCCTCGCTTTCAAGTCCGCCTCGTTGACTTCCCTCAACAGATTTTTGGACGATAGTTGTCCTTTATCACTCTGCCAGTTTGTGAATTGCTGTGCCCCTGAGCTCCATTTCTCAACTCGCTTTTTGTTAGCTGAACGCAAGTCCAAAATTTTGGATCATGTCCTATACTGGTTCCCGGTGGGTGGCTGAGACTTTGGTTAATTCTTCTTCCTGCCGCGAAATTAGAGTGACATGTGCCCGTCCAAATGCCTAACAGCTACTCTCTCATGGGTTCTCTCTCGTCCCTTCCATCCTCTGCCAAATTGGGAACCTGTGCAAACCAGGAGGTTAAAGGGCCTGTCTCTCCAAGTTGGGAGATTGATAGTAAGGCAGTTGGAAAGTCAAACTGGAGCACCAGGAGAGGGACTATTCGTTGAGTTTTAGAAACCTTTCGTATTCACAGTGTGTCCATTCTCCAGGTTTCCTGTACATGTTATAGCTGTAGTAATATTCCCTTGAACCTGGAGAGTTGGGACCCATGGAATGGGGGCCATGCATTATTGCTTGAAAGGGTCTGCATTTGCTCACCCAATCTCACCAATCCTCTCAGTCCCAAGTGTCCAGCCTTATGCCACATCCAGCTGTCATTGTAGATAGGGTCTTTCCAGGTTTCCTCAGACACCCTGAAGGAATTGTAAAGAATTTCCCTGTTTTTTGGTTTTGCTTTTGAAATTCCTTTTTATAGTGGGTTTGAGCTGATTCTCGCTGCCATGTTTATGCCACTCTAGACACACTTGATTCCCTTATGGAGACATATCAATACATAGGTTTTAAGATTCTTACTAGTCAGATATATTCCTCTGTGGGAAATATGGGGTTTTGAGTCTCTTTCACTGAGGAAGGTGTAGGTCTTGTCTATTCCAAAGTTGGTTTTTGAAACGGTCCCTGTGCTTATATCAAACTCTGGTTTTATGCATCACCCCACCTCTCCTTCCCCTTTATGCAAGCATAAGAGTGTTTTCTAAATGTGAGACTCTGTTCTCTTTCCTAACTCAGTTCACGTGTAGCCATGTTTACAGGATCTTCATAAGTGATATCTTATGATAAGTTTATTTTTTCTGTGTGACTTATTTCACTTAGAATCATCGTACCTGAATCCACTCACTTTGCTGCTACTGGTCTTATGACATTGATTTCATGGCTGAGGGATATTCCATCTTACGTAAGTACCACAATGTTTTGAACCATTTTTATATTTCCTGGGATATTTAAGGTGTACCCAAGTTGAGGTTCTTGTAGTCAGTGCAGCCCTAAATTTGGAGGTGGCAATTTCTTATTGATTTTCAGTTTTCCCAAGGTATATTCCCTAGACTGGAAGTGGCCTTGGCTCTGTAGCTCTGTTGTTTACTTGTTTTAGGGAACACAATGCACTCCTCCAGTGAGGCAGTTGGCAATTTACATCCCGCCCATCAGCATAACAAGGCTCCCAGTTCTCCAGGACCTGTCTTGCCTTTCTGGTTTTTACACATTTTGTGGATGTCCCTTTTGACCGGTGGGAAGTGATACTTCTTTGTAGTGCAGATTTGCATTGCCCGCTTGCTTGCTTGGCCAAAAAGGGCGTATGCGTTTTCTCCTGAATATATTCAGTAGAAAACGCATACGCCCTTTTTGGCCAAGTGCACCATTGTCCAAGTTGTGCCCCTCTTCCTGTGCTTTACAGGCGATTCCAAGGTACCTCTTGAAATCTGTTTCCTGCTATTTTGCCTCGCTTTCAAGTCCGCCTCGTTGACTTCCCTCAACAGATTTTTGGACGATAGTTGTCCATTATCACTCTGCCAGTTTGTGAATTGCTGTGCCCCTGAGCTCCATTTCTCAACTCGTTTTTTGTGAGCTGAACGCAAGTCCAAAATTTTGGATCATGTCCTATACTGGTTCCCGGTGGGTGGCTGAGACTTTGGTTAATTCTTCTTCCTGCCGGGAAATTAGAGTGACATGTGCCCGTCCAAATGCCTAACAGCTACTCTCTCATGGGTTCTCCCTCGTCCCTTCCATCCTCTGGCAAATTGGGAACCTGTGCAAACCAGGAGGTTAAAGGGCCTGTCTCTCCAAGTTGGGAGATTGATAGTAAGGCAGTTGGAAAGTCAAACTGGAGCACCAGGAGAGGGACTATTTATTGAGTTTTAGAAACATTTCGTATTCACAGTGTGTCCATTCTCTAGGTTTCCTGTACATGTTATAGCTGTAGTAATATTCCCTTGAACCTGGAGAGTTGGGACCCATGGAATGGGGGCCATGCATTATTGCTTGAAAGGGTCTGCATTTGCTCACCCAATCTCACCAATCCTCTCAGTCCCAAGTGTCCAGCCTTATGCCACATACAGCTGTCATTGTAGATAGGGTCTTTCCAGGTTTCCTCAGACACCCTGAAGGAATTGTAAAGAATTTCCCTGTTTTTTGGTTTTGCTTTTGAAATTCCTTTTTATAGTGGGTTTGAGCTGATTCTCGCTGCCATGTTTATGCCACTCTAGACACACTTGATTCCCTTATGGAGTCATATCAATACATAGGTTTTAAGATTCTTACTAGTCAGATATATTCCTCTGTGGGAAATATGGGGTTTTGAGTCTCTTTCACTGAGGAAGGTGTAGGTCTTGTCTATTCCAAAGTTGGTTTTTGGAACGGTCCCTGTGCTTATATCAAACTCTGGTTTTATGCATCACCCGACCTCTCCATCCCCTTTATGCAGGCATAAGAGTGTTTTCTAAATGTGAGACTCTGTTCTCTTTCCTAACTCAGTTCACGTGTAGCCATGTTTACAGGATCTTCATAAGTGATATCTTATGATAAGTTTCTTTTTCTGTGTGACTTATTTCACTTAGAATCATCGTACCTGAATCCACTCACTTTGCTGCTACTGGTCTTATGACATTGATTTCATGGCTGAGGGATATTCCATCGTACGTAAGTACCACAATGTTTTGAACCATTTTTATATTTCCTGGGATATTTAAGATGTACCCAAGTTGAGGTTCTTGTAGTCAGTGCAGCCCTAAATTTGGAGGTGGCTCTTTCTTATTGATTTTCAGTTTTCCAAAGGTATTTTCCCTAGACTGGAAGTGGCCTTGGCTCTGTAGCTCTGTTGTTTACTTGTTTTAGGGAACACAATGCACTCCTCCAGTGAGGCAGTTGGCAATTTACATCCCGCCCATCAGCATAACAAGGCTCCCAGTTCTCCAGGGCCTGTCTTGCCTTTCTGGTTTTTACACATTTTGTGGATGTCCCTTTTGACCGGTGGGAAGTGATACTTCTTTGTAGTGCAGATTTGCATTGCCCGCTTGCTTGCTTGGCCAAAAAGGGCGTATGCGTTTTCTCCTGAATATATTCAGGAGAAAACGCATACGCCCTTTTTGGCCAAGTGCACCATTGTCCAAGTTGTGCCCCTCTTCCTGTGCTTTACAGGCGATTCCAAGGTACCTCTTGAAATCTGTTTCCTGCTATTTTGCCTCGCTTTCAAGTCCGCCTCGTTGACTTCCCTCAACAGATTTTTGGACGATAGTTGTCCTTTATCACTCTGCCAGTTTGTGAATTGCTGTGCCCCTGAGCTCCATTTCTCAACTCGTTTTTTGTGAGCTGAACGCAAGTCCAAAATTTTGGATCATGTCCTATACTGGTTCCCGGTGGGTGGCTGAGACTTTGGTTAATTCTTCTTCCTGCCGGGAAATTAGAGTGACATGTGCCCGTCCAAATGCCTAACAGCTACTCTCTCATGGGTTCTCCCTCGTCCCTTCCATCCTCTGGCAAATTGGGAACCTGTGCAAACCAGGAGGTTAAAGGGCCTGTCTCTCCAAGTTGGGAGATTGATAGTAAGGCAGTTGGAAAGTCAAACTGGAGCACCAGGAGAGGGACTATTTATTGAGTTTTAGAAACCTTTCATATTCACAGTGTGTCCATTCTCTAGGTTTCCTGTACATGTTATAGCTGTAGTAATATTCCCTTGAACCTGGAGAGTTGGGACCCATGGAATGGGGGCCATGCATTATTGCTTGAAAGGGTCTGCATTTGCTCACCCAATCTCACCAATCCTCTCAGTCCCAAGTGTCCAGCCTTATGCCACATACAGCTGTCATTGTAGATAGGGTCTTTCCAGGTTTCCTCAGACACCCTGAAGGAATTGTAAAGAATTTCCCTGTTTTTTGGTTTTGCTTTTGAAATTCCTTTTTATAGTGGGTTTGAGCTGATTCTCACTGCCATGTTTATGCCACTCTAGACACACTTGATTCCCTTATGGAGTCATATCAATACATAGGTTTTAAGATTCTTACTAGTCAGATATATTCCTCTGTGGGAAATATGGGGTTTTGAGTCTCTTTCACTGAGGAAGGTGTAGGTCTTGTCTATTCCAAAGTTGGTTTTTGGAACGGTCCCTGTGCTTATATCAAACTCTGGTTTTATGCATCACCCCACCTCTCATTCCCCTTTATGCAGGCATAAGTGTGTTTTCTAAATGTGAGACTCTGTTCTCTTTCCTAACTCAGTTCACGTGTAGCCATGTTTACAGGATCTTCCTAAGTGATATCTTATGATAAGTTTCTTTTTTTCTGTGTGACTTATTTCACTTAGAATCATCGTACCTGAATCCACTCACTTTGCTGCTACTGGTCTTATGACATTGATTTCATGGCTGAGGGATATTCCATCGTACGTAAGTACCACAATGTTTTGAACCATTTTTATATTTCCTGGGATATTTAAGGTGTACCCAAGTTGAGGTTCTTGTAGTCAGTGCAGCCCTAAATTTGGAGGTGGCTCTTTCTTATTGATTTTCAGTTTTCCCAAGGTATATTCCCTAGACTGGAAGTGGCCTTGGCTCTGTAGCTCTGTTGTTTACTTGTTTTAGGGAACACAATGCACTCCTCCAGTGAGGCAGTTGGCAATTTACATCCCGCCCATCAGCATAACAAGGCTCCCAGTTCTCCAGGGCCTGTCTTGCCTTTCTTGTTTTTACACATTTTGTGGATGTCCCTTTTGACCGGTGGGAAGTGATACTATTTGTAGTGCAGATTTGCATTGCCCGCTTGCTTGCTTGGCCAAAAAGGGCGTATGCGTTTTCTCCTGAATATATTCAGGAGAAAACGCATACGCCCTTTTTGGCCAAGTGCACCATAGTCCAAGTTGTGCCCCTCTTCCTGTGCTTTACAGGCGATTCCAAGGTACCTCTTGAAATCTGTTTCCTGCTATTTTGCCTCGCTTTCAAGTCCGCCTCGTTGACTTCCCTCAACAGATTTTTGGATGATAGTTGTCCTTTATCACTCTGCCAGTTTGTGAATTGCTGTGCCCCTGAGCTCCATTTCTCAACTCGTTTTTTGTGAGCTGAACGCAAGTCCAAAATTTTGGATCATGTCCTCTACTGGTTCCCGGTGGGTGGCTGAGACTTTGGTTAATTCTTCTTCCTGCCGGGAAATTAGAGTGACATGTGCCCGTCCAAATGCCTAACAGCTACTCTCTCATGGGTTCTCCCTCGTCCCTTCCATCCTCTGCCAAATTGGGAACCTGTGCAAACCAGGAGGTTAAAGGGCCTGTCTCTCCAATTTGGGAGATTGATAGTAAGGCAGTTGGAAAGTCAAACTGGAGCACCAGGAGAGGGACTATTTATTGAGTTTTAGAAACCTTTCGTATTCACAGTGTGTCCATTCTCTAGGTTTCCTGTACATGTTATAGCTGTAGTAATATTCCCTTGAACCTGGAAAGTTGGGACCCATGGAATGGGGGCCATGCATTATTGCTTGAAAGGGTCTGCATTTGCTCACCCAATCTCACCAATCCTCTCAGTCCCAAGTGTCCAGCCTTATGCCACATCCAGCTGTCATTGTAGATAGGGTCTTTCCAGGTTTCCTCAGACACCCTGAAGGAATTGTAAAGAATTTCCCTGTTTTTTGGTTTTGCTTTTGAAATTCCTTTTTATAGTGGGTTTGAGCTGATTCTCGCTGCCATGTTTATGCCACTCTAGACACACTTGATTCCCTTATGGAGACATATCAATACATAGGTTTTAAGATTCTTACTAGTCAGATATATTCCTCTGCGGGAAATATGGGGTTTTGAGACTCTTTCACTGAGGAAGGTGTAGGTCTTGTCTATTCCAAAGTTGGTTTTTGAAACGGTCCCTGTGCTTATATCAAACTCTGGTTTTATGCATCACCCCACCTCTCATTCCCCTTTATGCAGGCATAAGAGTGTTTTCTAAATGTGAGACTCTGTTCTCTTTCCTAACTCAGTTCACGTGTAGCCATGTTTACAGGATCTTCCTAAGTGATATCTTATGATAAGTTTCTTTTTTCTGTGTGACTTATTTCACTTAGAATCATCGTACCTGAATCCACTCACTTTGCTGCTACTGGTCTTATGACATTGATTTCATGGCTGAGGGATATTCCATCGTACGTAAGTACCACAATGTTTTGAACCATTTTTATATTTCCTGGGATATTTAAGGTGTACCCAAGTTGAGGTTCTTGTAGTCAGTGCAGCCCTAAATTTGGAGGTGGCTCTTTCTTATTGATTTTCAGTTTTCCAAAGGTATATTCCCTAGACTGGAAGTGGCCTTGGCTCTGTAGCTCTGTTGTTTACTTGTTTTAGGGAACACAATGCACTCCTCCAGTGAGGCAGTTGGCAATTTACATCCCGCCCATCAGCATAACAAGGCTCCCAGTTCTCCAGGCCTGTCTTGCCTTTCTGGTTTTTACACATTTTGTGGATGTCCCTTTTGACCGGTGGGAAGTGATACTTCTTTGTAGTGCAGATTTGCATTGCCCGCTTGCTTGCTTGGCCAAAAAGGGCGTATGCGTTTTCTCCTGAATATATTCAGGAGAAAACGCATACGCCCTTTTTGGCCAAGTGCACCATTGTCCAAGTTGTGCCCCTCTTCCTGTGCTTTACAGGCGATTCCAAGGTACCTCTTGAAATCTGTTTCCTGCTATTTTGCCTCGCTTTCAAGTCCGCCTCGTTGACTTCCCTCAACAGATTTTTGGACGATAGTTGTCCTTTATCACTCTGCCAGTTTGTGAATTGCTGTGCCCCTGAGCTCCATTTCTCAACTCGTTTTTTGTGAGCTGAACGCAAGTCCAAAATTTTGGATCATGTCCTATACTGGTTCCCGGTGGGTGGCTGAGACTTTGGTTAATTCTTCTTCCTGCCGGGAAATTAGAGTGACATGTGCCCGTCCAAATGCCTAACAGCTATTCTCTCATGGGTTCTCCCTCGTCCCTTCCATCCTCTGGCAAATTGGGAACCTGTGCAAACCAGGAGGTTAAAGGGCCTGTCTCTCCAAGTTGGGAGATTGATAGTAAGGCAGTTGGAAAGTCAAACTGGAGCACCAGGAGAGGGACTATTTATTGAGTTTTAGAAACCTTTCGTATTCACAGTGTGTCCATTCTCTAGGTTTCCTGTACATGTTATAGCTGTAGTAATATTCCCTTGAACCTGGAGAGTTGGGACCCATGGAATGGGGGCCATGCATTATTGCTTGAAAGGGTCTGCATTTGCTCACCCAATCTCACCAATCCTCTCAGTCCCAAGTGTCCAGCCTTATGCCACATACAGCTGTCATTGTAGATAGGGTCTTTCCAGGTTTCCTCAGACACCCTGAAGGAATTGTAAAGAATTTCCCTGTTTTTTGGTTTTGCTTTTGAAATTCCTTTTTATAGTGGGTTTGAGCTGATTCTCGCTGCCATGTTTATGCCACTCTAGACACACTTGATTCCCTTATGGAGTCATATCAATACATAGGTTTTAAGATTCTTACTAGTCAGATATATTCCTCTGTGGGAAATATGGGGTTTTGAGTCTCTTTCACTGAGGAAGGTGTAGGTCTTGTCTATTCCAAAGTTGGTTTTTGGAACGGTCCCTGTGCTTATATCAAACTCTGGTTTTATGCATCACCCGACCTCTCCATCCCCTTTATGCAGGCATAAGAGTGTTTTCTAAATGTGAGACTCTGTTCTCTTTCCTAACTCAGTTCACGTGTAGCCATGTTTAAGGATCTTCATAAGTGATATCTTATGATAAGTTTCTTTTTCTGTGTGACTTATTTCACTTAGAATCATCGTACCTGAATCCACTCACTTTGCTGCTACTGGTCTTATGACATTGATTTCATCGCTGAGGGATATTCCATCATACGTAAGTACCACAATGTTTTGAACCATTTTTATATTTCCTGGGATATTTAAGGTGTACCCAAGTTGAGGTTCTTGTAGTCAGTGCAGCCCTAAATTTGGAGGTGGCTCTTTCTTATTGATTTTCAGTTTTCCCAAGGTATATTCCCTAGACTGGAAGTGGCCTTGGCTCTGTAGCTCTGTTGTTTACTTGTTTTAGGGAACACAATGCACTCCTCCAGTGAGGCAGTTGGCAATTTACATCCCGCCCATCAGCATAACAAGGCTCCCTGTTCTCCAGGGCCTGTCTTGCCTTTCTGGTTTTTACACATTTTGTGGATGTCCCTTTTGACCGGTGGGAAGTGATACTTCTTTGTAGTGCAGATTTGCATTGCCCGCTTGCTTGCTTGGCCAAAAAGGGCGTATGCGTTTTCTCCTGAATATATTCAGGAGAAAACGCATACGCCCTTTTTGGCCAAGTGCATCATTGTCCAAGTTGTGCCCCTCTTCCTGTGCTTTACAGGCGATTCCAACGTACCTCTTGAAATCTGTTTCCTGCTATTTTGCCTCGCTTTCAAGTCCACCTCGTTGACTTCCCTCAAGAGATTTTTGGATGATAGTTGTCCTTTATCACTCTGCCAGTTTGTGAATTGCTGTGCCCCTGAGCTCCATTTCTCAACTCGTTTTTTGTGAGCTGAACGCAAGTCCAAAATTTTGGATCATGTCCTATACTGGTTCCCGGTGGGTGGCTGAGACTTTGGTTAATTCTTCTTCCTGCCGGGAAATTAGAGTGACATGTGCCCGTCCAAATGCCTAACAGCTACTCTCTCATGGGTTCTCCCTCGTCCCTTCCATCCTCTGCCAAATTGGGAACCTGTGCAAACCAGGAGGTTAAAGGGCCTGTCTCTCCAAGTTGGGAGATTGATAGTAAGGCAGTTAGAAAGTCAAACTGGAGCACCAGGAGAGGGACTATTCGTTGAGTTTTAGAAACCTTTCGTATTCACAGTGTGTCCATTCTCTAGGTTTCCTGTACATGTTATAGCTGTAGTAATATTCCCTTGAACCTGGAGAGTTGGGACCCATGGAATGGGGGCCATGCATTATTGCTTGAAAGGGTCTGCATTTGCTCACCCAATCTCACCAATCCTCTCAGTCCCAAGTGTCCAGCCTTATGCCACATACAGCTGTCATTGTAGATAGGGTCTTTCCAGGTTTCCTCAGACACCCTGAAGGAATTGTAAAGAATTTCCCTGTTTTTTGGTTTTGCTTTTGAAATTCCTTTTTATAGTGGGTTTGAGCTGATTCTCGCTGCCATGTTTATGCCACTCTAGATACACTTGATTCCCTTATGGAGACATATCAATACATAGGTTTTAAGATTCTTACTAGTCAGATATATTCCTCTGCGGGAAATATGGGGTTTTGAGACTCTTTCACTGAGGAAGGTGTAGGTCTTGTCTATTCCAAAGTTGGTTTTTGAAACGGTCCCTGTGCTTATATCAAACTCTGGTTTTATGCATCACCCCACCTCTCCTTCCCCTTTATGCAGGCATAAGAGTGTTTTCTAAATGTGAGACTCTGTTCTCTTTCCTAACTCAGTTCACGTGTAGCCATGTTTACAGGATCTTCATAAGTGATATCTTATGATAAGTTTCTTTTTCTGTGTGACTTATTTCACTTAGAATCATCGTACCTGAATCCACTCACTTTGCTGCTACTGGTCTTATGACATTGATTTCATGGCTGAGGGATATTCCATCGTACGTAAGTACCACAATGTTTTGAACCATTTTTATATTTCCTGGGATATTTAAGGTGTACCCAAGTTGAGGTTCTTGTAGTCAGTGCAGCCCTAAATTTGGAGGTGGCTCTTTCTTATTGATTTTCAGTTTTCCCAAGGTATATTCCCTAGACTGGAAGTGGCCTTGGCTCTGTAGCTCTGTTGTTTACTTGTTTTAGGGAACACAATGCACTCCTCCAGTGAGGCAGTTGGCAGTTTACATCCCGCCCATCAGCATAACAAGGCTCCCAGTTCTCCAGGGCCTGTCTTGCCTTTCTGGTTTTTACACATTTTGTGGATGTCCCTTTTGACCGGTGGGAAGTGATACTTCTTTGTAGTGCAGATTTGCATTGCCCGCTTGCTTGCTTGGCCAAAAAGGGCGTATGCGTTTTCTCCTGAATATATTCAGGAGAAAACGCATACGCCCTTTTTGGCCAAGTGCACCATTGTCCAAGTTGTGCCCCTCTTCCTGTGCTTTACAGGCGATTCCAAGGTACCTCTTGAAATCTGTTTCCTGCTATTTTGCCTCGCTTTCAAGTCCGCCTCGTTGACTTCCCTCAACAGATTTTTGGACGATAGTTGTCCTTTATCACTCTGCCAGTTTGTGAATTGCTGTGCCCCTGAGCTCCATTTCTCAACTCGTTTTTTGTGAGCTGAACGCAAGTCCAAAATTTTGAATCATGTCCTATACTGGTTCCCGGTGGGTGGCTGAGACTTTGGTTAATTCTTCTTCCTGCCGGGAAATTAGAGTGACATGTGCCCGTCCAAATGCCTAACAGCTACTCTCTCATGGGTTCTCCCTCGTCCCTTCCATCCTCTGCCAAATTGGGAACCTGTGCAAACCAGGAGGTTAAAGGGCCTGTCTCTCCAAGTTGGGAGATTGATAGTAAGGCAGTTAGAAAGTCAAACTGGAGCACCAGGAGAGGGACTATTCGTTGAGTTTTAGAAACCTTTCGTATTCACAGTGTGTCCATTCTCTAGGTTTCCTGTACATGTTATAGCTGTAGTAATATTCCCTTGAACCTGGAGAGTTGGGACCCATGGAATGTGGGCCATGCATTACTGCTTGAAAGGGTCTGCATTTGCTCACCCAATCTCACCAATCCTCTCAGTCCCAAGTGTCCAGCCTTATGCCACATACAGCTGTCATTGTAGATAGGGTCTTTCCAGGTTTCCTCAGACACCCTGAAGGAATTGTAAAGAATTTCCCTGTTTTTTGGTTTTGCTTTTGAAATTCCTTTTTATAGTGGGTTTGAGCTGATTCTCGCTGCCATGTTTATGCCACTCTAGACACACTTGATTCCCTTATGGAGTCATATCAATACATAGGTTTTAAGATTCTTACTAGTCAGATATATTCCTCTGTGGGAAATATGGGGTTTTGAGTCTCTTTCACTGAGGAAGGTGTAGGTCTTGTCTATTCCAAAGTTGGTTTTTGGAACGGTCCCTGTGCTTATATCAAACTCTGGTTTTATGCATCACCCGACCTCTCCATCCCCTTTATGCAGGCATAAGAGTGTTTTCTAAATGTGAGACTCTGTTCTCTTTCCTAACTCAGTTCACGTGTAGCCATGTTTACAGGATCTTCATAAGTGATATCTTATGATAAGTTTCTTTTTCTGTGTGACTTATTTCACTTAGAATCATCGTACCTGAATCCACTCACTTTGCTGCTACTGGTCTTATGACATTGATTTCATTGCTGAGGGATATTCCATCGTACGTAAGTACCACAATGTTTTGAACCATTTTTATATTTCCTGGGATATTTAAGATGTACCCAAGTTGAGGTTCTTGTAGTCAGTGCAGCCCTAAATTTGGAGGTGGCTCTTTTTATTGATTTTCAGTTTTCCAAAGGTATTTTCCCTAGACTGGAAGTGGCCTTGGCTCTGTAGCTCTGTTGTTTACTTGTTTTAGGGAACACAATGCACTCCTCCAGTGAGGCAGTTGGCAATTTACATCCCGCCCATCAGCATAACAAGGCTCCCTGTTCTCCAGGGCCTGTCTTGCCTTTCTGGTTTTTACACATTTTGTGGATGTCCCTTTTGACCGGTGGGAAGTGATACTTCTTTGTAGTGCAGATTTGCATTGCCCGCTTGCTTGCTTGGCCAAAACGGGCGTATGCGTTTTCTCCTGAATATATTCAGGAGAAAACGCATACGCCCTTTTTGGCCAAGTGCACCATTGTCCAAGTTGTGCCCCTCTTCCTGTGCTTTACAGGCGATTCCAAGGTACCTCTTGAAATCTGTTTCCTGCTATTTTGCCTCGCTTTCAAGTCCGCCTCGTTGACTTCCCTCAACAGATTTTTGGACGATAGTTGTCCTTTATCACTCTGCCAGTTTGTGAATTGCTGTGCCCCTGAGCTCCATTTCTCAACTCGTTTTTTGTGAGCTGAACGCAAGTCCAAAATTTTGGATCATGTCCTATACTGGTTCCCGGTGGGTGGCTGAGACTTTGGTTAATTCTTCTTCCTGCCGGGAAATTAGAGTGACATGTGCCCGTCCAAATGCCTAACAGCTACTCTCTCATGGGTTCTCCCTCGTCCCTTCCATCCTCTGCCAAATTGGGAACCTGTGCAAACCAGGAGGTTAAAGGGCCTGTCTCTCCAAGTTGGGAGATTGATAGTAAGGCAGTTAGAAAGTCAAACTGGAGCACCAGGAGAGGGACTATTCGTTGAGTTTTAGAAACCTTTCGTATTCACAGTGTGTCCATTCTCTAGGTTTCCTGTACATGTTATAGCTGTAGTAATATTCCCTTGAACCTGGAGAGTTGGGACCCATGGAATGGGGGCCATGCATTATTGCTTGAAAGGGTCTGCATTTGCTCACCCAATCTCACCAATCCTCTCAGTCCCAAGTGTCCAGCCTTATGCCACATCCAGCTGTCATTGTAGATAGGGTCTTTCCAGGTTTCCTCAGACACCCTGAAGGAATTGTAAAGAATTTCCCTGTTTTTTGGTTTTGCTTTTGAAATTCCTTTTTATACTGGGTTTGAGCTGATTCTCGCTGCCATGTTTATGCCACTCTAGATACACTTGATTCCCTTATGGAGTCATATCAATACATAGGTTTTAAGATTCTTACTAGTCAGATATATTCCTCTGTGGGAAATATGGGGTTTTGAGTCTCTTTCACTGAGGAAGGTGTAGGTCTTGTCTATTCCAAAGTTGGTTTTTGGAACGGTCCCTGTGCTTATATCAAACTCTGGTTTTATGCATCACCTGACCTCTCCATCCCCTTTATGCAGGCATAAGAGTGTTTTCTAAATGTGAGACTCTGTTCTCTTTCCTAACTCAGTTCACGTGTAGCCATGTTTACAGGAACTTCATAAGTGATATCTTATGATAAGTTTCTTTTTCTGTGTGACTTATTTCACTTAGAATCATCGTACCTGAATCCACTCACTTTGCTGCTACTGGTCTTATGACATTGATTTCATTGCTGAGGGATATTCCATCGTACGTAAGTACCACAATGTTTTGAACCATTTTTATATTTTCTGGGATATTTAAGATGTACCGAAGTTGAGGTTCTTGTAGTCAGTGCAGCCCTAAATTTGGAGGTGGCTCTTTTTATTGATTTTCAGTTTTCCAAAGGTATTTTCCCTAGACTGGAAGTGGCCTTGGCTCTGTAGCTCTGTTGTTTACTTGTTTTAGGGAACACAATGCACTCCTCCAGTGAGGCAGTTGGCAATTTACATCCCGCCCATCAGCATAACAAGGCTCCCTGTTCTCCAGGGCCTGTCTTGCCTTTCTGGTTTTTACACATTTTGTGGATGTCCCTTTTGACCGGTGGGAAGTGATACTACTTTGTAGTGCAGATTTGCATTGCCCGCTTGCTTGCTTGGCCAAAAAGGGCGTATGCGTTTTCTCCTGAATATATTCAGGAGAAAACGCATACGCCCTTTTTGGCCAAGTGCACCATTGTCCAAGTTGTGCCCCTCTTCCTGTGCTTTACAGGCGATTCCAAGGTACCTCTTGAAATCTGTTTCCTGCTATTTTGCCTCGCTTTCAAGTCCGCCTCGTTGACTTCCCTCAACAGATTTTTGGACGATAGTTGTCCTTTATCACTCTGCCAGTTTGTGAATTGCTGTGCCCCTGAGCTCCATTTCTCAACTCGTTTTTTGTGAGCTGAACGCAAGTCCAAAATTTTGGATCATGTCCTATACTGGTTCCCGGTGGGTGGCTGAGACTTTGGTTAATTCTTCTTCCTGCCGGGAAATTAGAGTGACATGTGCCCGTCCAAATGCCTAACAGCTACTCTCTCATGGGTTCTCCCTCGTCCCTTCCATCCTCTGGCAAATTGGGAACCTGTGCAAACCAGGAGGTTAAAGGGCCTGTCTCTCCAAGTTGGGAGATTGATAGTAAGGCAGTTGGAAAGTCAAACTGGAGCACCAGGAGAGGGACTATTTATTGAGTTTTAGAAACCTTTCGTATTCACAGTGTGTCCATTCTCTAGGTTTCCTGTACATGTTATAGCTGTAGTAATATTCCCTTGAACCTGGAGAGTTGGGACCCATGGAATGGGGGCCATGCATTATTGCTTGAAAGGGTCTGCATTTGCTCACCCAATCTCACCAATCCTCTCAGTCCCAAGTGTCCAGCCTTATGCCACATCCAGCTGTCATTGTAGATAGGGTCTTTCCAGGTTTCCTCAGACACCCTGAAGGAATTGTAAAGAATTTCCCTGTTTTTTGGTTTTGCTTTTGAAATTCCTTTTTATAGTGGGTTTGAGCTGATTCTCGCTGCCATGTTTATGCCACTCTAGACACACTTGATTCCCTTATGGAGACATATCAATACATAGGTTTTAAGATTCTTACTAGTCAGATATATTCCTCTGTGGGAAATATGGGGTTTTGAGTCTCTTTCACTGAGGAAGGTGTAGGTCTTGTCTATTCCAAAGTTGGTTTTTGGAACGGTCCCTGTGCTTATATCAAACTCTGGTTTTATGCATCACCCCACCTCTCATTCCCCTTTATGCAGGCATAAGAGTGTTTTCTAAATGTGAGACTCTGTTCTCTTTCCTAACTCAGTTCACGTGTAGCCATGTTTACAGGATCTTCCTAAGTGATATCTTATGATAAGTTTCTTTTTTCTGTGTGACTTATTTCACTTAGAATCATCGTACCTGAATCCACTCACTTTGCTGCTACTGGTCTTATGACATTGATTTCATGGCTGAGGGATATTCCATCGTACGTAAGTACCACAATGTTTTGAACCATTTTTATATTTCCTGGGATATTTAAGGTGTACCCAAGTTGAGGTTCTTGTAGTCAGTGCAGCCCTAAATTTGGAGGTGGCTCTTTCTTATTGATTTTCAGTTTTCCCAAGGTATATTCCCTAGACTGGAAGTGGCCTTGGCTCTGTAGCTCTGTTGTTTACTTGTTTTAGGGAACACAATGCACTCCTCCAGTGAGGCAGTTGGCAATTTACATCCCGCCCATCAGCATAACAAGGCTCCCAGTTCTCCAGGGCCTGTCTTGCCTTTCTGGTTTTTACACATTTTGTGGATGTCCCTTTTGACCGGTGGGAAGTGATACTTCTTTGTAATGCAGATTTGCATTGCCCGCTTGCTTGCTTGGCCAAAAAGGGCGTATGCGTTTTCTCCTGAATATATTCAGGAGAAAACGCATACGCCCTTTTTGGCCAAGTGCACCATTGTCCAAGTTGTGCCCCTCTTCCTGTGCTTTACAGGCGATTCCAAGGTACCTCTTGAAATCTGTTTCCTGCTATTTTGCCTCGCTTTCAAGTCCGCCCCGTTGACTTCCCTCAACAGATTTTTGGACGATAGTTGTCCTTTATCACTCTGCCAGTTTGTGAATTGCTGTGCCCCTGAGCTCCATTTCTCAACTCGTTTTTTGTGAGCTGAACGCAAGTCCAAAATTTTGGATCATGTCCTATACTGGTTCCCGGTGGGTGGCTGAGACTTTGGTTAATTCTTCTTCCTGCCGGGAAATTAGAGTGACATGTGCCCGTCCAAATGCCTAAGAGCTACTCTCTCATGGGTTCTCCCTCGTCCCTTCCATCCTCTGCCAAATTGGGAACCTGTGCAAACTAGGAGGTTAAAGGGCCTGTCTCTCCAAGTTGGGAGATTGATAGTAAGGCAGTTGGAAAGTCAAACTGGAGCACCAGGAGAGGGACTATTTATTGAGTTTTAGAAACCTTTCGTATTCACAGTGTGTCCATTCTCTAGGTTTCCTGTACATGTTATAGCTGTAGTAATATTCCCTTGAACCTGGAGAGTTGGGACACATGGAATGGGGGCCATGCATTATTGCTTGAAAGGGTCTGCATTTGCTCACCCAATCTCACCAATCCTCTCAGTCCCAAGTGTCCAGCCTTATGCCACATCCAGCTGTCATTGTAGATAGGGTCTTTCCAGGTTTCCTCAGACACCCTGAAGGAATTGTAAAGAATTTCCCTGTTTTTTGGTTTAGGTTTTGAAATTCCTTTTTATAGTGGGTTTGAGCTGATTCTCGCTGCCACGTTTATACCACTCTATACACACTTGATTCCCTTATGGAGTCATATCAATACATAGGTTTTAAGATTCTTACTAGTCAGATATATTCCTCTGTGGGAAATATGGGGTTTTGAGTCTCTTTCACTGAGGAAGGTGTAGGTCTTGTCTATTCCAAAGTTGGTTTTTGGAACGGTCCCTGTGCTTATATCAAACTCTGGTTTTATGCATCACCCGACCTCTCCATCCCCTTTATGCAGGCATAAGAGTGTTTTCTAAATGTGAGACTCTGTTCTCTTTCCTAACTCAGTTCACGTGTAGCCATGTTTAAGGATCTTCATAAGTGATATCTTATGATAAGTTTCTTTTTCTGTGTGACTTATTTCACTTAGAATCATCGTACCTGAATCCACTCACTTTGCTGCTACTGGTCTTATGACATTGATTTCATGGCTGAGGGATATTCCATCATACGTAAGTACCACAATGTTTTGAACCATTTTTATATTTCCTGGGATATTTAAGGTGTACCCAAGTTGAGGTTCTTGTAGTCAGTGCAGCCCTAAATTTGGAGGTGGCTCTTTCTTATTGATTTTCAGTTTTCCCAAGGTATATTCCCTAGACTGGAAGTGGCCTTGGCTCTGTAGCTCTGTTGTTTACTTGTTTTAGGGAACACAATGCACTCCTCCAGTGAGGCAGTTGGCAATTTACATCCCGCCCATCAGCATAACAAGGCTCCCTGTTCTCCAGGGCCTGTCTTGCCTTTCTGGTTTTTACACATTTTGTGGATGTCCCTTTTGACCGGTGGGAAGTGATACTTCTTTGTAGTGCAGATTTGCATTGCCCGCTTGCTTGCTTGGCCAAAAAGGGCGTATGCGTTTTCTCCTGAATATATTCAGGAGAAAACGCATACGCCCTTTTTGGCCAAGTGCATCATTGTCCAAGTTGTGCCCCTCTTCCTGTGCTTTACAGGTGATTCCAACGTACCTCTTGAAATCTGTTTCCTGCTATTTTGCCTCGCTTTCAAGTCCACCTCGTTGACTTCCCTCAAGAGATTTTTGGATGATAATTGTCCTTTATCACTCTGCCAGTTTGTGAATTGCTGTGCCCCTGAGCTCCATTTCTCAACTCATTTTTTGTGAGCTGAACGCAAGTCCAAAATTTTGGATCATGTCCTATACTGGTTCCCGGTGGGTGGCTGAGACTTTGGTTAATTCTTCTTCCTGCCGGGAAATTAGAGTGACATGTGCCCGTCCAAATGCCTAACAGCTACTCTCTCATGGGTTCTCCCTCGTCCCTTCCATCCTCTGCCAAATTGGGAACCTGTGCAAACCAGGAGGTTAAAGGGCCTGTCTCTCCAAGTTGGGAGATTGATAGTAAGGCAGTTAGAAAGTCAAACTGGAGCACCAGGAGAGGGACTATTCGTTGAGTTTTAGAAACCTTTCGTATTCACAGTGTGTCCATTCTCTAGGTTTCCTGTACATGTTATAGCTGTAGTAATATTCCCTTGAACCTGGAAAGTTGGGACCCATGGAATGGGGGCCATGCATTATTGCTTGAAAGGGTCTGCATTTGCTCACCCAATCTCACCAATCCTCTCAGTCCCAAGTGTCCAGCCTTATGCCACATCCAGCTGTCATTGTAGATAGGGTCTTTCCAGGTTTCCTCAGACACCCTGAAGGAATTGTAAAGAATTTCCCTGTTTTTTGGTTTTGCTTTTGAAATTCCTTTTTATAGTGGGTTTGAGCTGATTCTCGCTGCCATGTTTATGCCACTCTAGATACACTTGATTCCCTTATGGAGACATATCAATACATAGGTTTTAAGATTCTTACTAGTCAGATATATTCCTCTGCGGGAAATATGGGGTTTTGAGACTCGTTCACTGAGGAAGGTGTAGGTCTTGTCTATTCCAAAGTTGGTTTTTGAAACGGTCCCTGTGCTTATATCAAACTCTGGTTTTATGCATCACCCCACCTCTCCTTCCCCTTTATGCAGGCATAAGAGTGTTTTCTAAATGTGAGACTCTGTTCTCTTTCCTAACTCAGTTCACGTGTAGCCATGTTTACAGGATCTACATAAGTGATATCTTATGATAAGTTTCTTTTTCTGTGTGACTTATTTCACTTAGAATCATCGTACCTGAATCCACTCACTTTGCTGCTACTGGTCTTATGACATTGATTTCATGGCTGAGGGATATTCCATCGTACGTAAGTACCACAATGTTTTGAACCATTTTTATATTTCCTGGGATATTTAAGGTGTACCCAAGTTGAGGTTCTTGTAGTCAGTGCAGCCCTAAATTTGGAGGTGGCTCTTTCTTATTGATTTTCAGTTTTCCCAAGGTATATTCCCTAGACTGGAAGTGGCCTTGGCTCTGTAGCTCTGTTGTTTACTTGTTTTAGGGAACACAATGCACTCCTCCAGTGAGGCAGTTGGCAATTTACATCCCGCCCATCAGCATAACAAGGCTCCCAGTTCTCCAGGGCCTGTCTTGCCTTTCTGGTTTTTACACATTTTGTGGATGTCCCTTTTGACCGGTGGGAAGTGATACTTCTTTGTAGTGCAGATTTGCATTGGCCGCTTGCTTGCTTGGCCAAAAAGGGCGTATGCGTTTTCTCCTGAATATATTCAGGAGAAAACGCATACGCCCTTTTTGGCCAAGTGCACCATTGTCCAAGTTGTGCCCCTCTTCCTGTGCTTTACAGGCGATTCCAAGGTACCTCTTGAAATCTGTTTCCTGCTATTTTGCCTCGCTTTCAAGTCCGCCTCATTGACTTACCTCAACAGATTTTTGGACGATAGTTGTCCTTTATCACTCTGCCAGTTTGTGAATTGCTGTGCCCCTGAGCTCCATTTCTCAACTCGTTTTTTGTGAGCTGAACGCAAGTCCAAAATTTTGGATCATGTCCTATACTGGTTCCCGGTGGGTGGCTGAGACTTTGGTTAATTCTTCTTCCTGCCGGGAAATTAGAGTGACATGTGCCCGTCCAAATGCCTAACAGCTACTCTCTCATGGGTTCTCCCTCGTCCCTTCCATCCTCTGCCAAATTGGGAACCTGTGCAAACCAGGAGGTTAAAGGGCCTGTCTCTCCAAGTTGGGAGATTGATAGTAAGGCAGTTAGAAAGTCAAACTGGAGCACCAGGAGAGGGACTATTCGTTGAGTTTTAGAAACCTTTCGTATTCACAGTGTGTCCATTCTCTAGGTTTCCTGTACATGTTATAGCTGTAGTAATATTCCCTTGAACCTGGAGAGTTGGGACCCATGGAATGGGGGCCATGCATTATTGCTTGAAAGGGTCTGCATTTGCTCACCCAATCTCACCAATCCTCTCAGTCCCAAGTGTCCAGCCTTATGCCACATCCAGCTGTCATTGTAGATAGGGTCTTTCCAGGTTTCCTCAGACACCCTGAAGGAATTGTAAAGAATTTCCCTGTTTTTTGGTTTTGCTTTTGAAATTCCTTTTTATACTGGGTTTGAGCTGATTCTCGCTGCCATGTTTATGCCACTCTAGATACACTTGATTCCCTTATGGAGTCATATCAATACATAGGTTTTAAGATTCTTACTAGTCAGATATATTCCTCTGTGGGAAATATGGGGTTTTGAGTCTCTTTCACTGAGGAAGGTGTAGGTCTTGTCTATTCCAAAGTTGGTTTTTGGAACGGTCCCTGTGCTTATATCAAACTCTGGTTTTATGCATCACCCGACCTCTCCATCCCCTTTATGCAGGCATAAGAGTGTTTTCTAAATGTGAGACTCTGTTCTCTTTCCTAACTCAGTTCACGTGTAACCATGTTTAAGGATCTTCATAAGTGATATCTTATGATAAGTTTCTTTTTCTGTGTGACTTATTTCACTTAGAATCATCGTACCTGAATCCACTCACTTTGCTGCTACTGGTCTTATGACATTGATTTCATCGCTGAGGGATATTCCATCATACGTAAGTACCACAATGTTTTGAACCATTTTTATATTTCCTGGGATATTTAAGGTGTACCCAAGTTGAGGTTCTTGTAGTCAGTGCAGCCCTAAATTTGGAGGTGGCTCTTTCTTATTGATTTTCAGTTTTCCCAAGGTATATTCCCTAGACTGGAAGTGGCCTTGGCTCTGTAGCTCTGTTGTTTACTTGTTTTAGGGAACACAATGCACTCCTCCAGTGAGGCAGTTGGCAATTTACATCCCGCCCATCAGCATAACAAGGCTCCCTGTTCTCCAGGGCCTGTCTTGCCTTTCTGGTTTTTACACATTTTGTGGATGTCCCTTTTGACTGGTGGGAAGTGATACTTCTTTGTAGTGCAGATTTGCATTGCCCGCTTGCTTGCTTGGCCAAAAAGGGCGTATGCGTTTTCTCCTGAATATATTCAGGAGAAAACGCATACGCCCTTTTTGGCCAAGTGCATCATTGTCCAAGTTGTGCCCCTCTTCCTGTGCTTTACAGGTGATTCCAACGTACCTCTTGAAATCTGTTTCCTGCTATTTTGCCTCGCTTTCAAGTCCACCTCGTTGACTTCCCTCAAGAGATTTTTGGATGATAATTGTCCTTTATCACTCTGCCAGTTTGTGAATTGCTGTGCCCCTGAGCTCCATTTCTCAACTCATTTTTTGTGAGCTGAACGCAAGTCCAAAATTTTGGATCATGTCCTATACTGGTTCCCGGTGGGTGGCTGAGACTTTGGTTAATTCTTCTTCCTGCCGGGAAATTAGAGTGACATGTGCCCGTCCAAATGCCTAACAGCTACTCTCTCATGGGTTCTCCCTCGTCCCTTCCATCCTCTGCCAAATTGGGAACCTGTGCAAACCAGGAGGTTAAAGGGCCTGTCTCTCCAAGTTGGGAGATTGATAGTAAGGCAGTTAGAAAGTCAAACTGGAGCACCAGGAGAGGGACTATTCGTTGAGTTTTAGAAACCTTTCGTATTCACAGTGTGTCCATTCTCTAGGTTTCCTGTACATGTTATAGCTGTAGTAATATTCCCTTGAACCTGGAAAGTTGGGACCCATGGAATGGGGGCCATGCATTATTGCTTGAAAGGGTCTGCATTTGCTCACCCAATCTCACCAATCCTCTCAGTCCCAAGTGTCCAGCCTTATGCCACATCCAGCTGTCATTGTAGATAGGGTCTTTCCAGGTTTCCTCAGACACCCTGAAGGAATTGTAAAGAATTTCCCTGTTTTTTGGTTTTGCTTTTGAAATTCCTTTTTATAGTGGGTTTGAGCTGATTCTCGCTGCCATGTTTATGCCACTCTAGATACACTTGATTCCCTTATGGAGACATATCAATACATAGGTTTTAAGATTCTTACTAGTCAGATATATTCCTCTGCGGGAAATATGGGGTTTTGAGACTCGTTCACTGAGGAAGGTGTAGGTCTTGTCTATTCCAAAGTTGGTTTTTGAAACGGTCCCTGTGCTTATATCAAACTCTGGTTTTATGCATCACCCCACCTCTCCTTCCCCTTTATGCAGGCATAAGAGTGTTTTCTAAATGTGAGACTCTGTTCTCTTTCCTAACTCAGTTCACGTGTAGCCATGTTTACAGGATCTACATAAGTGATATCTTATGATAAGTTTCTTTTTCTGTGTGACTTATTTCACTTAGAATCATCGTACCTGAATCCACTCACTTTGCTGCTACTGGTCTTATGACATTGATTTCATGGCTGAGGGATATTCCATCGTACGTAAGTACCACAATGTTTTGAACCATTTTTATATTTCCTGGGATATTTAAGGTGTACCCAAGTTGAGGTTCTTGTAGTCAGTGCAGCCCTAAATTTGGAGGTGGCTCTTTCTTATTGATTTTCAGTTTTCCCAAGGTATATTCCCTAGACTGGAAGTGGCCTTGGCTCTGTAGCTCTGTTGTTTACTTGTTTTAGGGAACACAATGCACTCCTCCAGTGAGGCAGTTGGCAATTTACATCCCGCCCATCAGCATAACAAGGCTCCCAGTTTTCCAGGGCCTGTCTTGCCTTTCTGGTTTTTACACATTTTGTGGATGTCCCTTTTGACCGGTGGGAAGTGATACTTCTTTGTAGTGCAGATTTGCATTGCCCGCTTGCTTGCTTGGCCAAAAAGGGCGTATGCGTTTTCTCCTGAATATATTCAGGAGAAAACGCATACGCCCTTTTTGGCCAAGTGCACCATTGTCCAAGTTGTGCCCCTCTTCCTGTGCTTTACAGGCGATTCCAAGGTACCTCTTGAAATCTGTTTCCTGCTATTTTGCCTCGCTTTCAAGTCCGCCTCATTGACTTACCTCGACAGATTTTTGGACGATAGTTGTCCTTTATCACTCTGCCAGTTTGTGAATTGCTGTGCCCCTGAGCTCCATTTCTCAACTCGTTTTTTGTGAGCTGAACGCAAGTCCAAAATTTTGGATCATGTCCTATACTGGTTCCCGGTGGGTGGCTGAGACTTTGGTTAATTCTTCTTCCTGCCGGGAAATTAGAGTGACATGTGCCCGTCCAAATGCCTAACAGCTACTCTCTCATGGGTTCTCCCTCGTCCCTTCCATCCTCTGCCAAATTGGGAACCTGTGCAAACCAGGAGGTTAAAGGGCCTGTCTCTCCAAGTTGGGAGATTGATAGTAAGGCAGTTAGAAAGTCAAACTGGAGCACCAGGAGAGGGACTATTCGTTGAGTTTTAGAAACCTTTCGTATTCACAGTGTGTCCATTCTCTAGGTTTCCTGTACATGTTATAGCTGTAGTAATATTCCCTTGAACCTGGAGAGTTGGGACCCATGGAATGGGGGCCATGCATTATTGCTTGAAAGGGTCTGCATTTGCTCACCCAATCTCACCAATCCTCTCAGTCCCAAGTGTCCAGCCTTATGCCACATCCAGCTGTCATTGTAGATAGGGTCTTTCCAGGTTTCCTCAGACACCCTGAAGGAATTGTAAAGAATTTCCCTGTTTTTTGGTTTTGCTTTTGAAATTCCTTTTTATACTGGGTTTGAGCTGATTCTCGCTGCCATGTTTATGCCACTCTAGATACACTTGATTCCCTTATGGAGTCATATCAATACATAGGTTTTAAGATTCTTACTAGTCAGATATATTCCTCTGTGGGAAATATGGGGTTTTGAGTCTCTTTCACTGAGGAAGGTGTAGGTCTTGTCTATTCCAAAGTTGGTTTTTGGAACGGTCCCTGTGCTTATATCAAACTCTGGTTTTATGCATCACCCGACCTCTCCATCCCCTTTATGCAGGCATAAGAGTGTTTTCTAAATGTGAGACTCTGTTCTCTTTCCTAACTCAGTTCACGTGTAACCATGTTTAAGGATCTTCATAAGTGATATCTTATGATAAGTTTCTTTTTCTGTGTGACTTATTTCACTTAGAATCATCGTACCTGAATCCACTCACTTTGCTGCTACTGGTCTTATGACATTGATTTCATCGCTGAGGGATATTCCATCATACGTAAGTACCACAATGTTTTGAACCATTTTTATATTTCCTGGGATATTTAAGGTGTACCCAAGTTGAGGTTCTTGTAGTCAGTGCAGCCCTAAATTTGGAGGTGGCTCTTTCTTATTGATTTTCAGTTTTCCCAAGGTATATTCCCTAGACTGGAAGTGGCCTTGGCTCTGTAGCTCTGTTGTTTACTTGTTTTAGGGAACACAATGCACTCCTCCAGTGAGGCAGTTGGCAATTTACATCCCGCCCATCAGCATAACAAGGCTCCCTGTTCTCCAGGGCCTGTCTTGCCTTTCTGGTTTTTACACATTTTGTGGATGTCCCTTTTGACCGGTGGGAAGTGATACTTCTTTGTAGTGCAGATTTGCATTGCCCGCTTGCTTGCTTGGCCAAAAAGGGCGTATGCGTTTTCTCCTGAATATATTCAGGAGAAAACGCATACGCCCTTTTTGGCCAAGTGCACCATTGTCCAAGTTGTGCCCCTCTTCCTGTGCTTTACAGGCGATTCCAAGGTACCTCTTGAAATCTGTTTCCTGCTATTTTGCCTCGCTTTCAAGTCCGCCTCGTTGACTTCCCTCAACAGATTTTTGGATGATAGTTGTCCTTTATCACTCTGCCAGTTTGTGAATTGCTGTGCCCCTGAGCTCCATTTCTCAACTCGTTTTTTTGTGAGCTGAACGCAAGTCCAAAATTTTGGATCATGTCCTATACTGGTTCCCGGTGGGTGGCTGAGACTTTGGTTAATTCTTCTTCCTGCCGGGAAATTAGAGTGACATGTGCCCGTCCAAATGCCTAACAGCTACTCTCTCATGGGTTCTCCCTCGTCCCTTCCATCCTCTGCCAAATTGGGAACCTGTGCAAACCAGGAGGTTAAAGGGCCTGTCTCTCCAAGTTGGGAGATTGATAGTAAGGCAGTTGGAAAGTCAAACTGGAGCACCAGGAGAGGGACTATTTATTGAGTTTTAGAAACCTTTCGTATTCACAGTGTGTCCATTCTCTAGGTTTCCTGTACATGTTATAGCTGTAGTAATATTCCCTTGAACCTGGAGAGTTGGGACCCATGGAATGGGGGCCATGCATTATTGCTTGAAAGGGTCTGCATTTGCTCACCCAATCTCACCAATCCTCTCAGTCCCAAGTGTCCAGCCTTATGCCACATCCAGCTGTCATTGTAGATAGGGTCTTTCCAGGTTTCCTCAGACACCCTGAAGGAATTGTAAAGAATTTCCCTGTTTTTTGGTTTTGCTTTTGAAATTCCTTTTTATAGTGGGTTTGAGCTGATTCTCGCTGCCATGTTTATGCCACTCTAGACACACTTGATTCCCTTATGGAGTCATATCAATACATAGGTTTTAAGATTCTTACTAGTCAGATATATTCCTCTGTGGGAAATATGGGGTTTTGAGTCTCTTTCACTGAGGAAGGTGTAGGTCTTGTCTATTCCAAAGTTGGTTTTTGGAACGGTCCCTGTGCTTATATCAAACTCTGGTTTTATGCATCACCCGACCTCTCCATCCCCTTTATGCAGGCATAAGAGTGTTTTCTAAATGTGAGACTCTGTTCTCTTTCCTAACTCAGTTCACGTGTAACCATGTTTAAGGATCTTCATAAGTGATATCTTATGATAAGTTTCTTTTTCTGTGTGACTTATTTCACTTAGAATCATCGTACCTGAATCCACTCACTTTGCTGCTACTGGTCTTATGACATTGATTTCATCGCTGAGGGATATTCCATCATACGTAAGTACCACAATGTTTTGAACCATTTTTATATTTCCTGGGATATTTAAGGTGTACCCAAGTTGAGGTTCTTGTAGTCAGTGCAGCCCTAAATTTGGAGGTGGCTCTTTCTTATTGATTTTCAGTTTTCCCAAGGTATATTCCCTAGACTGGAAGTGGCCTTGGCTCTGTAGCTCTGTTGTTTACTTGTTTTAGGGAACACAATGCACTCCTCCAGTGAGGCAGTTGGCAATTTACATCCCGCCCATCAGCATAACAAGGCTCCCTGTTCTCCAGGGCCTGTCTTGCCTTTCTGGTTTTTACACATTTTGTGGATGTCCCTTTTGACCGGTGGGAAGTGATACTTCTTTGTAGTGCAGATTTGCATTGCCCGCTTGCTTGCTTGGCCAAAAAGGGCGTATGCGTTTTCTCCTGAATATATTCAGTAGAAAACGCATACGCCCTTTTTGGCCAAGTGCATCATTGTCCAAGTTGTGCCCCTCTTCCTGTGCTTTACAGGCGATTCCAACGTACCTCTTGAAATCTGTTTCCTGCTATTTTGCCTCGCTTTCAAGTCCACCTCGTTGACTTCCCTCAAGAGATTTTTGGATGATAGTTGTCCTTTATCACTCTGCCAGTTTGTGAATTGCTGTGCCCCTGAGCTCCATTTCTCAACTCGTTTTTTGTGAGCTGAACGCAAGTCCAAAATTTTGGATCATGTCCTATACTGGTTCCCGGTGGGTGGCTGAGACTTTGGTTAATTCTTCTTCCTGCCGGGAAATTAGAGTGACATGTGCCCGTCCAAATGCCTAACAGCTACTCTCTCATGGGTTCTCCCTCGTCCCTTCCATCCTCTGCCAAATTGGGAACCTGTGCAAACCAGGAGGTTAAAGGGCCTGTCTCTCCAAGTTGGGAGATTGATAGTAAGGCAGTTAGAAGTCAAACTGGAGCCCCAGGAGAGGGACTATTCGTTGAGTTTTAGAAACCTTTCGTATTCACAGTGTGTCCATTCTCTAGGTTTCCTGTACATGTTATAGCTGTAGTAATATTCCCTTGAACCTGGAGAGTTGGGACCCATGGAATGGGGGCCATGCATTATTGCTTGAAAGGGTCTGCATTTGCTCACCCAATCTCACCAATCCTCTCAGTCCCAAGTGTCCAGCCTTATGCCTCATACAGCTGTCATTGTAGATAGGGTCTTTCCAGGTTTCCTCAGACACCCTGAAGGAATTGTAAAGAATTTCCCTGTTTTTTGGTTTTGCTTTTGAAATTCCTTTTTATAGTGGGTTTGAGCTGATTCTCGCTGCCATGTTTATGCCACTCTAGACACACTTGATTCCCTTATGGAGTCATATCAATACATTGGTTTTAAGATTCTTACTAGTCAGATATATTCCTCTGCGGGAAATATGGGGTTTTGAGTCTCTTTCACTGAGGAAGGTGTAGGTCTTGTCTATTCCAAAGTTGGTTTTTGGAACGGTCCCTGTGCTTATATCAAACTCTGGTTTTATGCATCACCCGACCTCTCCATCCCCTTTATGCAGGCATAAGAGTGTTTTCTAAATGTGAGACTCTGTTCTCTTTCCTAACTCAGTTCACGTGTAGCCATGTTTACAGGATCTTCCTAAGTGATATCTTATGATAAGTTTCTTTTTCTGTGTGACTTATTTCACTTAGAATCATCGTACCTGAATCCACTCACTTTGCTGCTACTGGTCTTATGACATTGATTTCATGGCTGAGGGATATTCCATCGTACATAAGTACCACAATGTTTTGAACCATTTTTATATTTCCTGGGATATTTAAGGTGTACCCAAGTTGAGGTTCTTGTAGTCAGTGCAGCCCTAAATTTGGAGGTGGCTCTTTCTTATTGATTTTCAGTTTTCCCAAGGTATATTCCCTAGACTGGAAGTGGCCTTGGCTCTGTAGCTCTGTTGTTTACTTGTTTTAGGGAACACAATGCACTCCTCCAGTGAGGCAGTTGGCAATTTACATCCCGCCCATCAGCATAACAAGGCTCCCTGTTCTCCAGGGCCTGTCTTGCCTTTCTGGTTTTTACACATTTTGTGGATGTCCCTTTTGACCGGTGGGAAGTGATACTTCTTTGTAGTGCAGATTTGCATTGCCCGCTTGCTTGCTTGGCCAAAAAGGGCGTATGCGTTTTCTCCTGAATATATTCAGGAGAAAACGCATACGCCCTTTTTGGCCAAGTGCACCATTGTCCAAGTTGTGCCCCTCTTCCTGTGCTTTACAGGCGATTCCAAGGTACCTCTTGAAATCTGTTTCCTGCTATTTTGCCTCGCTTTCAAGTCCGCCTCGTTGACTTCCCTCAACAGATTTTTGGATGATAGTTGTCCTTTATCACTCTGCCAGTTTGTGAATTGCTGTGCCCCTGAGCTCCATTTCTCAACTCGTTTTTTTGTGAGCTGAACACAAGTCCAAAATTTTGGATCATGTCCTATACTGGTTCCCGGTGGGTGGCTGAGACTTTGGTTAATTCTTCTTCCTGCCGGGAAATTAGAGTGACATGTGCCCGTCCAAATGCCTAACAGCTACTCTCTCATGGGTTCTCCCTCGTCCCTTCCATCCTCTGCCAAATTGGGAACCTGTGCAAACCAGGAGGTTAAAGGGCCTGTCTCTCCAAGTTGGGAGATTGATAGTAAGGCAGTTGGAAAGTCAAACTGGAGCACCAGGAGAGGGACTATTTATTGAGTTTTAGAAACCTTTCGTATTCACAGTGTGTCCATTCTCTAGGTTTCCTGTACATGTTATAGCTGTAGTAATATTCCCTTGAACCTGGAGAGTTGGGACCCATGGAATGGGGGCCATGCATTATTGCTTGAAAGGGTCTGCATTTGCTCACCCAATCTCACCAATCCTCTCAGTCCCAAGTGTCCAGCCTTATGCCACATCCAGCTGTCATTGTAGATAGGGTCTTTCCAGGTTTCCTCAGACACCCTGAAGGAATTGTAAAGAATTTCCCTGTTTTTTGGTTTTGCTTTTGAAATTCCTTTTTATAGTGGGTTTGAGCTGATTCTCGCTGCCATGTTTATGCCACTCTAGACACACTTGATTCCCTTATGGAGTCATATCAATACATAGGTTTTAAGATTCTTACTAGTCAGATATATTCCTCTGTGGGAAATATGGGGTTTTGAGTCTCTTTCACTGAGGAAGGTGTAGGTCTTGTCTATTCCAAAGTTGGTTTTTGGAACGGTCCCTGTGCTTATATCAAACTCTGGTTTTATGCATCACCCGACCTCTCCATCCCCTTTATGCAGGCATAAGAGTGTTTTCTAAATGTGAGACTCTGTTCTCTTTCCTAACTCAGTTCACGTGTAACCATGTTTAAGGATCTTCATAAGTGATATCTTATGATAAGTTTCTTTTTCTGTGTGACTTATTTCACTTAGAATCATCGTACCTGAATCCACTCACTTTGCTGCTACTGGTCTTATGACATTGATTTCATCGCTGAGGGATATTCCATCATACGTAAGTACCACAATGTTTTGAACCATTTTTATATTTCCTGGGATATTTAAGGTGTACCCAAGTTGAGGTTCTTGTAGTCAGTGCAGCCCTAAATTTGGAGGTGGCTCTTTCTTATTGATTTTCAGTTTTCCCAAGGTATATTCCCTAGACTGGAAGTGGCCTTGGCTCTGTAGCTCTGTTGTTTACTTGTTTTAGGGAACACAATGCACTCCTCCAGTGAGGCAGTTGGCAATTTACATCCCGCCCATCAGCATAACAAGGCTCCCTGTTCTCCAGGGCCTGTCTTGCCTTTCTGGTTTTTACACATTTTGTGGATGTCCCTTTTGACCGGTGGGAAGTGATACTTCTTTGTAGTGCAGATTTGCATTGCCCGCTTGCTTGCTTGGCCAAAAAGGGCGTATGCGTTTTCTCCTGAATATATTCAGTAGAAAACGCATACGCCCTTTTTGGCCAAGTGCATCATTGTCCAAGTTGTGCCCCTCTTCCTGTGCTTTACAGGCGATTCCAACGTACCTCTTGAAATCTGTTTCCTGCTATTTTGCCTCGCTTTCAAGTCCACCTCGTTGACTTCCCTCAAGAGATTTTTGGATGATAGTTGTCCTTTATCACTCTGCCAGTTTGTGAATTGCTGTGCCCCTGAGCTCCATTTCTCAACTCGTTTTTTGTGAGCTGAACGCAAGTCCAAAATTTTGGATCATGTCCTATACTGGTTCCCGGTGGGTGGCTGAGACTTTGGTTAATTCTTCTTCCTGCCGGGAAATTAGAGTGACATGTGCCCGTCCAAATGCCTAACAGCTACTCTCTCATGGGTTCTCCCTCGTCCCTTCCATCCTCTGCCAAATTGGGAACCTGTGCAAACCAGGAGGTTAAAGGGCCTGTCTCTCCAAGTTGGGAGATTGATAGTAAGGCAGTTAGAAGTCAAACTGGAGCCCCAGGAGAGGGACTATTCGTTGAGTTTTAGAAACCTTTCGTATTCACAGTGTGTCCATTCTCTAGGTTTCCTGTACATGTTATAGCTGTAGTAATATTCCCTTGAACCTGGAGAGTTGGGACCCATGGAATGGGGGCCATGCATTATTGCTTGAAAGGGTCTGCATTTGCTCACCCAATCTCACCAATCCTCTCAGTCCCAAGTGTCCAGCCTTATGCCTCATACAGCTGTCATTGTAGATAGGGTCTTTCCAGGTTTCCTCAGACACCCTGAAGGAATTGTAAAGAATTTCCCTGTTTTTTGGTTTTGCTTTTGAAATTCCTTTTTATAGTGGGTTTGAGCTGATTCTCGCTGCCATGTTTATGCCACTCTAGACACACTTGATTCCCTTATGGAGTCATATCAATACATTGGTTTTAAGATTCTTACTAGTCAGATATATTCCTCTGCGGGAAATATGGGGTTTTGAGTCTCTTTCACTGAGGAAGGTGTAGGTCTTGTCTATTCCAAAGTTGGTTTTTGGAACGGTCCCTGTGCTTATATCAAACTCTGGTTTTATGCATCACCCGACCTCTCCATCCCCTTTATGCAGGCATAAGAGTGTTTTCTAAATGTGAGACTCTGTTCTCTTTCCTAACTCAGTTCACGTGTAGCCATGTTTACAGGATCTTCCTAAGTGATATCTTATGATAAGTTTCTTTTTCTGTGTGACTTATTTCACTTAGAATCATCGTACCTGAATCCACTCACTTTGCTGCTACTGGTCTTATGACATTGATTTCATGGCTGAGGGATATTCCATCGTACGTAAGTACCACAATGTTTTGAACCATTTTTATATTTCCTGGGATATTTAAGGTGTACCCAAGTTGAGGTTCTTGTAGTCAGTGCAGCCCTAAATTTGGAGGTGGCTCTTTCTTATTGATTTTCAGTTTTCCCAAGGTATATTCCCTAGACTGGAAGTGGCCTTGGCTCTGTAGCTCTGTTGTTTACTTGTTTTAGGGAACACAATGCACTCCTCCAGTGAGGCAGTTGGCAATTAACATCCCGCCCATCAGCATAACAAGGCTCCCAGTTCTCCAGGGCCTGTCTTGCCTTTCTGGTTTTTACACATTTTGTGGATGTCCCTTTTGACCGGTGGGAAGTGATACTTCTTTGTAGTGCAGATTTGCATTGCCCGCTTGCTTGCTTGGCCAAAAAGGGCGTATGCGTTTTCTCCTGAATATATTCAGGAGAAAACGCATACGCCCTTTTTGGCCAAGTGCATCATTGTCCAAGTTGTGCCCCTCTTCCTGTGCTTTACAGGCGATTCCAATGTACCTCTTGAAATCTGTTTCCTGCTATTTTGCCTCGCTTTCAAGTCCGCCTCGTTGACTTCCCTCAAGAGATTTTTGGATGATAGTTGTCCTTTATCACTCTGCCAGTTTGTGAATTGCTGTGCCCCTGAGCTCCATTTCTCAACTCGTTTTTTGTGAGCTGAACGCAAGTCCAAAATTTTGGATCATGTCCTATACTGGTTCCCGGTGGGTGGCTGAGACTTTGGTTAATTCTTCTTCCTGCCGGGAAATTAGAGTGACATGTGCCCGTCCAAATGCCTAACAGCTACTCTCTCATGGGTTCTCCCTCGTCCCTTCCATCCTCTGCCAAATTGGGAACCTGTGCAAACCAGGAGGTTAAAGGGCCTGTCTCTCCAAGTTGGGAGATTGATAGTAAGGCAGTTAGAAAGTCAAACTGGAGCACCAGGAGAGGGACTATTCGTTGAGTTTTAGAAACCTTTCGTATTCACAGTGTGTCCATTCTCTAGGTTTCCTGTACATGTTATAGCTGTAGTAATATTCCCTTGAACCTGGAGAGTTGGGACCCATGGAATGGGGGCCATGCATTATTGCTTGAAAGGGTCTGCATTTGCTCACCCAATCTCACCAATCCTCTCAGTCCCAAGTGTCCAGCCTTATGCCACATCCAGCTGTCATTGTAGATAGGGTCTTTCCAGGTTTCCTCAGACACCGTGAAGGAATTGTAAAGAATTTCCCTGTTTTTTGGTTTTGCTTTTGAAATTCCTTTTTATAGTGGGTTTGAGCTGATTCTCGCTGCCATGTTTATGCCACTCTAGACACACTTGATTCCCTTATGGAGACATATCAATACATAGGTTTTAAGATTCTTACTAGTCAGATATATTCCTCTGTGGGAAATATGGGGTTTTGAGTCTCTTTCACTAAGGAAGGTGTCGGTCTTGTCAATTCCAAAGTTGGTTTTTGAAACGGTCCCTGTGCTTATATCAAACTCTGGTTTTATGCATCACCCGACCTCTCCATCCCCTTTATGCAGGCATAAGAGTGTTTTCTAAATGTGAGACTCTGTTCTCTTTCCTAACTCAGTTCACGTGTAGCCATGTTTACAGGATCTTCCTAAGTGATATCTTATGATAAGTTTCTTTTTTCTGTGTGACTTATTTCACTTAGAATCATCGTACCTGAATCCACTCACTTTGCTGCTACTGGTCTTATGACATTGATTTCATGGCTGAGGGATATTCCATCGTACGTAAGTACCACAATGTTTTGAACCATTTTTATATTTCCTGGGATATTTAAGGTGTATCCAAGTTGAGGTTCTTGTAGTCAGTGCAGCCCTAAATTTGGAGGTGGCTCTTTCTTATTGATTTTCAGTTTTCCCAAGGTATATTCCCTAGACTGGAAGTGGCCTTGGCTCTGTAGCTCTGTTGTTTACTTGTTTTAGGGAACACAATGCACTCCTCCAGTGAGGCAGTTGGCAATTTACATCCCGCCCATCAGCATAACAAGGCTCCCAGTTCTCCAGGGCCTGTCTTGCCTTTCTGGTTTTTACACATTTTGTGGATGTCCCTTTTGACCGGTGGGAAGTGATACTTCTTTGTAGTGCAGATTTGCATTGCCCGCTTGCTTGCTTGGCCAAAAAGGGCGTATGCGTTTTCTCCTGAATATATTCAGGAGAAAACGCATACGCCCTTTTTGGCCAAGTGCACCATTGTCCAAGTTGTGCCCCTCTTCCTGTGCTTTACAGGCGATTCCAAGGTACCTCTTGAAATCTGTTTCCTGCTATTTTGCCTCGCTTTCAAGTCCGCCTCGTTGACTTCCCTCAACAGATTTTTGGACGATAGTTGTCCTTTATCACTCTGCCAGTTTGTGAATTGCTGTGCCCCTGAGCTCCATTTCTCAACTCGTTTTTTGTGAGCTGAACGCAAGTCCAAAATTTTGGATCATGTCCTATACTGGTTCCCGGTGGGTGGCTGAGACTTTGGTTAATTCTTCTTCCTGCCGGGAAATTAGAGTGACATGTGCCCGTCCAAATGCCTAACAGCTACTCTCTCATGGGTTCTCCCTCGTCCCTTCCATCCTCTGGCAAATTGGGAACCTGTGCAAACCAGGAGGTTAAAGGGCCTGTCTCTCCAAGTTGGGAGATTGATAGTAAGGCAGTTGGAAAGTCAAACTGGAGCACCAGGAGAGGGACTATTTATTGAGTTTTAGAAACCTTTCGTATTCACAGTGTGTCCATTCTCTAGGTTTCCTGTACATGTTATAGCTGTAGTAATATTCCCTTGAACCTGGAGAGTTGGGACACATGGAATGGGGGCCATGCATTATTGCTTGAAAGGGTCTGCATTTGCTCACCCAATCTCACCAATCCTCTCAGTCCCAAGTGTCCAGCCTTATGCCACATCCAGCTGTCATTGTAGATAGGGTCTTTCCAGGTTTCCTCAGACACCCTGAAGGAATTGTAAAGAATTTCCCTGTTTTTTGGTTTTGCTTTTGAAATTCCTTTTTATAGTGGGTTTGAGCTGATTCTCGCTGCCACGTTTATGCCACTCTAGACACACTTGATTCCCTTATGGAGTCATATCAATACATAGGTTTTAAGATTCTTACTAGTCAGATATATTCCTCTGTGGGAAATATGGGGTTTTGAGTCTCTTTCACTGAGGAAGGTGTAGGTCTTGTCTATTCCAAAGTTGGTTTTTGGAACGGTCCCTGTGCTTATATCAAACTCTGGTTTTATGCATCACCCCACCTCTCATTCCCCTTTATGCAGGCATAAGAGTGTTTTCTAAATGTGAGACTCTGTTCTATTTCCTAACTCAGTTCACGTGTAGCCATGTTTGCAGGATCTTCCTAAGTGATATCTTATGATAAGTTTCTTTTTCTGTGTGACTTATTTCACTTAGAATCATCGTACCTGAATCCACTCACTTTGCTGCTACTGGTCTTATGACATTGATTTCATGGCTGAGGGATATTCCATCGTACGTAAGTACCACAATGTTTTGAACCATTTTTATATTTCCTGGGATATTTAAGGTGTACCCAAGTTGAGGTTCTTGTAGTCAGTGCAGCCCTAAATTTGGAGGTGGCTCTTTCTTATTGATTTTCAGTTTTCCCAAGGTATATTCCCTAGACTGGAAGTGGCCTTGGCTCTGTAGCTCTGTTGTTTACTTGTTTTAGGGAACACAATGCACTCCTCCAGTGAGGCAGTTGGCAATTTACATCCCGCCCATCAGCATAACAAGGCTCCCAGTTCTCCAGGGCCTGTCTTGCCTTTCTGGTTTTTACACATTTTGTGGATGTCCCTTTTGACCGGTGGGAAGTGATACTTCTTTGTAGTGCAGATTTGCATTGCCCGCTTGCTTGCTTGGCCAAAAAGGGCGTATGCGTTTTCTCCTGAATATATTCAGGAGAAAACGCATACGCCCTTTTTGGCCAAGTGCACCATTGTCCAAGTTGTGCCCCTCTTCCTGTGCTTTACAGGCGATTCCAAGGTACCTCTTGAAATCTGTTTCCTGCTATTTTGCCTCGCTTTCAAGTCCGCCTCGTTGACTTCCCTCAACAGATTTTTGGATGATAGTTGTCCTTTATCACTCTGCCAGTTTGTGAATTGCTGTGCCCCTGAGCTCCATTTCTCAACTCGTTTTTTTGTGAGCTGAACACAAGTCCAAAATTTTGGATCATGTCCTATACTGGTTCCCGGTGGGTGGCTGAGACTTTGGTTAATTCTTCTTCCTGCCGGGAAATTAGAGTGACATGTGCCCGTCCAAATGCCTAACAGCTACTCTCTCATGGGTTCTCCCTCGTCCCTTCCATCCTCTGCCAAATTGGGAACCTGTGCAAACCAGGAGGTTAAAGGGCCTGTCTCTCCAAGTTGGGAGATTGATAGTAAGGCAGTTGGAAAGTCAAACTGGAGCACCAGGAGAGGGACTATTTATTGAGTTTTAGAAACCTTTCGTATTCACAGTGTGTCCATTCTCTAGGTTTCCTGTACATGTTATAGCTGTAGTAATATTCCCTTGAACCTGGAGAGTTGGGACCCATGGAATGGGGGCCATGCATTATTGCTTGAAAGGGTCTGCATTTGCTCACCCAATCTCACCAATCCTCTCAGTCCCAAGTGTCCAGCCTTATGCCACATCCAGCTGTCATTGTAGATAGGGTCTTTCCAGGTTTCCTCAGACACCCTGAAGGAATTGTAAAGAATTTCCCTGTTTTTTGGTTTTGCTTTTGAAATTCCTTCTTATAGTGGGTTTGAGCTGATTCTCGCTGCCATGTTTATGCCACTCTAGACACACTTGATTCCCTTATGGAGTCATATCAATACATAGGTTTTAAGATTCTTACTAGTCAGATATATTCCTCTGTGGGAAATATGGGGTTTTGAGTCTCTTTCACTGAGGAAGGTGTAGGTCTTGTCTATTCCAAAGTTGGTTTTTGGAACGGTCCCTGTGCTTATATCAAACTCTGGTTTTATGCATCACCCGACCTCTCCATCCCCTTTATGCAGGCATAAGAGTGTTTTCTAAATGTGAGACTCTGTTCTCTTTCCTAACTCAGTTCACGTGTAACCATGTTTAAGGATCTTCATAAGTGATATCTTATGATAAGTTTCTTTTTCTGTGTGACTTATTTCACTTAGAATCATCGTACCTGAATCCACTCACTTTGCTGCTACTGGTCTTATGACATTGATTTCATCACTGAGGGATATTCCATCATACGTAAGTACCACAATGTTTTGAACCATTTTTATATTTCCTGGGATATTTAAGGTGTACCCAAGTTGAGGTTCTTGTAGTCAGTGCAGCCCTAAATTTGGAGGTGGCTCTTTCTTATTGATTTTCAGTTTTCCCAAGGTATATTCCCTAGACTGGAAGTGGCCTTGGCTCTGTAGCTCTGTTGTTTACTTGTTTTAGGGAACACAATGCACTCCTCCAGTGAGGCAGTTGGCAATTTACATCCCGCCCATCAGCATAACAAGGCTCCCTGTTCTCCAGGGCCTGTCTTGCCTTTCTGGTTTTTACACATTTTGTGGATGTCCCTTTTGACCGGTGGGAAGTGATACTTCTTTGTAGTGCAGATTTGCATTGCCCGCTTGCTTGCTTGGCCAAAAAGGGCGTATGCGTTTTCTCCTGAATATATGCAGTAGAAAACGCATACGCCCTTTTTGGCCAAGTGCATCATTGTCCAAGTTGTGCCCCTCTTCCTGTGCTTTACAGGCGATTCCAACGTACCTCTTGAAATCTGTTTCCTGCTATTTTGCCTCGCTTTCAAGTCCACCTCGTTGACTTCCCTCAAGAGATTTTTGGATGATAGTTGTCCTTTATCACTCTGCCAGTTTGTGAATTGCTGTGCCCCTGAGCTCCATTTCTCAACTCGTTTTTTGTGAGCTGAACGCAAGTCCAAAATTTTGGATCATGTCCTATACTGGTTCTCGGTGGGTGGCTGAGACTTTGGTTAATTCTTCTTCCTGCCGGGAAATTAGAGTGACATGTGCCCGTCCAAATGCCTAACAGCTACTCTCTCATGGGTTCTCCCTCGTCCCTTCCATCCTCTGCCAAATTGGGAACCTGTGCAAACCAGGAGGTTAAAGGGCCTGTCTCTGCAAGTTGGGAGATTGATAGTAAGGCAGTTAGAAAGTCAAACTGGAGCCCCAGGAGAGGGACTATTCGTTGAGTTTTAGAAACCTTTCGTATTCACAGTGTGTCCATTCTCTAGGTTTCCTGTACATGTTATAGCTGTAGTAATATTCCCTTGAACCTGGAGAGTTGGGACCCATGGAATGGGGGCCATGCATTATTGCTTGAAAGGGTCTGCATTTGCTCACCCAATCTCACCAATCCTCTCAGTCCCAAGTGTCCAGCCTTATGCCTCATACAGCTGTCATTGTAGATAGGGTCTTTCCAGGTTTCCTCAGACACCCTGAAGGAATTGTAAAGAATTTCCCTGTTTTTTGGTTTTGCTTTTGAAATTCCTTTTTATAGTGGGTTTGAGCTGATTCTCGCTGCCATGTTTATGCCACTCTAGACACACTTGATTCCCTTATGGAGTCATATCAATACATTGGTTTTAAGATTCTTACTAGTCAGATATATTCCTCTGCGGGAAATATGGGGTTTTGAGTCTCTTTCACTGAGGAAGGTGTAGGTCTTGTCTATTCCAAAGTTGGTTTTTGAAACGGTCCCTGTGCTTATATCAAACTCTGGTTTTATGCATCACCCCACCTCTCCTTCCCCTTTATGCAGGCATAAGAGTGTTTTCTAAATGTGAGACTCTGTTCTCTTTCCTAACTCAGTTCACGTGTAGCCATGTTTACAGGATCTTCCTAAGTGATATCTTATGATAAGTTTCTTTTTCTGTGTGACTTATTTCACTTAGAATCATCGTACCTGAATCCACTCACTTTGCTGCTACTGGTCTTATGACATTGATTTCATGGCTGAGGGATATTCCATCGTACGTAAGTACCACAATGTTTTGAACCATTTTTATATTTCCTGGGATATTTAAGGTGTACCCAAGTTGAGGTTCTTGTAGTCAGTGCAGCCCTAAATTTGGAGGTGGCTCTTTCTTATTGATTTTCAGTTTTCCCAAGGTATATTCCCTAGACTGGAAGTGGCCTTGGCTCTGTAGCTCTGTTGTTTACTTGTTTTAGGGAACACAATGCACTCCTCCAGTGAGGCAGTTGGCAATTAACATCCCGCCCATCAGCATAACAAGGCTCCCAGTTCTCCAGGGCCTGTCTTGCCTTTCTGGTTTTTACACATTTTGTGGATGTCCCTTTTGACCGGTGGGAAGTGATACTTCTTTGTAGTGCAGATTTGCATTGCCCTCTTGCTTGCTTGGCCAAAAAGGGCGTATGCGTTTTCTCCTGAATATATTCAGGAGAAAACGCATACGCCCTTTTTGGCCAAGTGCATCATTGTCCAAGTTGTGCCCCTCTTCCTGTGCTTTACAGGCGATTCCAATGTACCTCTTGAAATCTGTTTCCTGCTATTTTGCCTCGCTTTCAAGTCCGCCTCGTTGACTTCCCTCAAGAGATTTTTGGATGATAGTTGTCCTTTATCACTCTGCCAGTTTGTGAATTGCTGTGCCCCTGAGCTCCATTTCTCAACTCGTTTTTTGTGAGCTGAACGCAAGTCCAAAATTTTGGATCATGTCCTATACTGGTTCCCGGTGGGTGGCTGAGACTTTGGTTAATTCTTCTTCCTGCCGGGAAATTAGAGTGACATGTGCCCGTCCAAATGCCTAACAGCTACTCTCTCATGGGTTCTCCCTCGTCCCTTCCATCCTCTGCCAAATTGGGAACCTGTGCAAACCAGGAGGTTAAAGGGCCTGTCTCTCCAAGTTGGGAGATTGATAGTAAGGCAGTTAGAAAGTCAAACTGGAGCACCAGGAGAGGGACTATTCGTTGAGTTTTAGAAACCTTTCGTATTCACAGTGTGTCCATTCTCTAGGTTTCCTGTACATGTTATAGCTGTAGTAATATTCCCTTGAACCTGGAGAGTTGGGACCCATGGAATGGGGGCCATGCATTATTGCTTGAAAGGGTCTGCATTTGCTCACCCAATCTCACCAATCCTCTCAGTCCCAAGTGTCCAGCCTTATGCCACATCCAGCTGTCATTGTAGATAGGGTCTTTCCAGGTTTCCTCAGACACCGTGAAGGAATTGTAAAGAATTTCCCTGTTTTTTGGTTTTGCTTTTGAAATTCCTTTTTATAGTGGGTTTGAGCTGATTCTCGCTGCCATGTTTATGCCACTCTAGACACACTTGATTCCCTTATGGAGACATATCAATACATAGGTTTTAAGATTCTTACTAGTCAGATATATTCCTCTGTGGGAAATATGGGGTTTTGAGTCTCTTTCACTAAGGAAGGTGTCGGTCTTGTCAATTCCAAAGTTTGTTTTTGAAACGGTCCCTGTGCTTATATCAAACTCTGGTTTTATGCATCACCCGACCTCTCCATCCCCTTTATGCAGGCATAAGAGTGTTTTCTAAATGTGAGACTCTGTTCTCTTTCCTAACTCAGTTCACGTGTAGCCATGTTTACAGGATCTTCCTAAGTGATATCTTATGATAAGTTTCTTTTTTCTGTGTGACTTATTTCACTTAGAATCATCGTACCTGAATCCACTCACTTTGCTGCTACTGGTCTTATGACATTGATTTCATGGCTGAGGGATATTCCATCGTACGTAAGTACCACAATGTTTTGAACCATTTTTATATTTCCTGGGATATTTAAGGTGTATCCAAGTTGAGGTTCTTGTAGTCAGTGCAGCCCTAAATTTGGAGGTGGCTCTTTCTTATTGATTTTCAGTTTTCCCAAGGTATATTCCCTAGACTGGAAGTGGCCTTGGCTCTGTAGCTCTGTTGTTTACTTGTTTTAGGGAACACAATGCACTCCTCCAGTGAGGCAGTTGGCAATTTACATCCCGCCCATCAGCATAACAAGGCTCCCAGTTCTCCAGGGCCTGTCTTGCCTTTCTGGTTTTTACACATTTTGTGGATGTCCCTTTTGACCGGTGGGAAGTGATACTTCTTTGTAGTGCAGATTTGCATTGCCCGCTTGCTTGCTTGGCCAAAAAGGGCGTATGCGTTTTCTCCTGAATATATTCAGGAGAAAACGCATACGCCCTTTTTGGCCAAGTGCACCATTGTCCAAGTTGTGCCCCTCTTCCTGTGCTTTACAGGCGATTCCAAGGTACCTCTTGAAATCTGTTTCCTGCTATTTTGCCTCGCTTTCAAGTCCGCCTCGTTGACTTCCCTCAACAGATTTTTGGATGATAGTTGTCCTTTATCACTCTGCCAGTTTGTGAATTGCTGTGCCCCTGAGCTCCATTTCTCAACTCGTTTTTTTGTGAGCTGAACACAAGTCCAAAATTTTGGATCATGTCCTATACTGGTTCCCGGTGGGTGGCTGAGACTTTGGTTAATTCTTCTTCCTGCCGGGAAATTAGAGTGACATGTGCCCGTCCAAATGCCTAACAGCTACTCTCTCATGGGTTCTCCCTCGTCCCTTCCATCCTCTGCCAAATTGGGAACCTGTGCAAACCAGGAGGTTAAAGGGCCTGTCTCTCCAAGTTGGGAGATTGATAGTAAGGCAGTTGGAAAGTCAAACTGGAGCACCAGGAGAGGGACTATTTATTGAGTTTTAGAAACCTTTCGTATTCACAGTGTGTCCATTCTCTAGGTTTCCTGTACATGTTATAGCTGTAGTAATATTCCCTTGAACCTGGAGAGTTGGGACCCATGGAATGGGGGCCATGCATTATTGCTTGAAAGGGTCTGCATTTGCTCACCCAATCTCACCAATCCTCTCAGTCCCAAGTGTCCAGCCTTATGCCACATCCAGCTGTCATTGTAGATAGGGTCTTTCCAGGTTTCCTCAGACACCCTGAAGGAATTGTAAAGAATTTCCCTGTTTTTTGGTTTTGCTTTTGAAATTCCTTTTTATAGTGGGTTTGAGCTGATTCTCGCTGCCATGTTTATGCCACTCTAGACACACTTGATTCCCTTATGGAGTCATATCAATACATAGGTTTTAAGATTCTTACTAGTCAGATATATTCCTCTGTGGGAAATATGGGGTTTTGAGTCTCTTTCACTGAGGAAGGTGTAGGTCTTGTCTATTCCAAAGTTGGTTTTTGGAACGGTCCCTGTGCTTATATCAAACTCTGGTTTTATGCATCACCCGACCTCTCCATCCCCTTTATGCAGGCATAAGAGTGTTTTCTAAATGTGAGACTCTGTTCTCTTTCCTAACTCAGTTCACGTGTAACCATGTTTAAGGATCTTCATAAGTGATATCTTATGATAAGTTTCTTTTTCTGTGTGACTTATTTCACTTAGAATCATCGTACCTGAATCCACTCACTTTGCTGCTACTGGTCTTATGACATTGATTTCATCACTGAGGGATATTCCATCATACGTAAGTACCACAATGTTTTGAACCATTTTTATATTTCCTGGGATATTTAAGGTGTACCCAAGTTGAGGTTCTTGTAGTCAGTGCAGCCCTAAATTTGGAGGTGGCTCTTTCTTATTGATTTTCAGTTTTCCCAAGGTATATTCCCTAGACTGGAAGTGGCCTTGGCTCTGTAGCTCTGTTGTTTACTTGTTTTAGGGAACACAATGCACTCCTCCAGTGAGGCAGTTGGCAATTTACATCCCGCCCATCAGCATAACAAGGCTCCCTGTTCTCCAGGGCCTGTCTTGCCTTTCTGGTTTTTACACATTTTGTGGATGTCCCTTTTGACCGGTGGGAAGTGATACTTCTTTGTAGTGCAGATTTGCATTGCCCGCTTGCTTGCTTGGCCAAAAAGGGCGTATGCGTTTTCTCCTGAATATATGCAGTAGAAAACGCATACGCCCTTTTTGGCCAAGTGCATCATTGTCCAAGTTGTGCCCCTCTTCCTGTGCTTTACAGGCGATTCCAACGTACCTCTTGAAATCTGTTTCCTGCTATTTTGCCTCGCTTTCAAGTCCACCTCGTTGACTTCCCTCAAGAGATTTTTGGATGATAGTTGTCCTTTATCACTCTGCCAGTTTGTGAATTGCTGTGCCCCTGAGCTCCATTTCTCAACTCGTTTTTTGTGAGCTGAACGCAAGTCCAAAATTTTGGATCATGTCCTATACTGGTTCCCGGTGGGTGGCTGAGACTTTGGTTAATTCTTCTTCCTGCCGGGAAATTAGAGTGACATGTGCCCGTCCAAATGCCTAACAGCTACTCTCTCATGGGTTCTCCCTCGTCCCTTCCATCCTCTGCCAAATTGGGAACCTGTGCAAACCAGGAGGTTAAAGGGCCTGTCTCTGCAAGTTGGGAGATTGATAGTAAGGCAGTTAGAAAGTCAAACTGGAGCCCCAGGAGAGGGACTATTCGTTGAGTTTTAGAAACCTTTCGTATTCACAGTGTGTCCATTCTCTAGGTTTCCTGTACATGTTATAGCTGTAGTAATATTCCCTTGAACCTGGAGAGTTGGGACCCATGGAATGGGGGCCATGCATTATTGCTTGAAAGGGTCTGCATTTGCTCACCCAATCTCACCAATCCTCTCAGTCCCAAGTGTCCAGCCTTATGCCTCATACAGCTGTCATTGTAGATAGGGTCTTTCCAGGTTTCCTCAGACACCCTGAAGGAATTGTAAAGAATTTCCCTGTTTTTTGGTTTTGCTTTTGAAATTCCTTTTTATAGTGGGTTTGAGCTGATTCTCGCTGCCATGTTTATGCCACTCTAGACACACTTGATTCCCTTATGGAGTCATATCAATACATTGGTTTTAAGATTCTTACTAGTCAGATATATTCCTCTGCGGGAAATATGGGGTTTTGAGTCTCTTTCACTGAGGAAGGTGTAGGTCTTGTCTATTCCAAAGTTGGTTTTTGAAACGGTCCCTGTGCTTATATCAAACTCTGGTTTTATGCATCACCCGACCTCTCCATCCCCTTTATGCAGGCATAAGAGTGTTTTCTAAATGTGAGACTCTGTTCTCTTTCCTAACTCAGTTCACGTGTAGCCATGTTTACAGGATCTTCCTAAGTGATATCTTATGATAAGTTTCTTTTTCTGTGTGACTTATTTCACTTAGAATCATCGTACCTGAATCCACTCACTTTGCTGCTACTGGTCTTATGACATTGATTTCATGGCTGAGGGATATTCCATCGTACGTAAGTACCACAATGTTTTGAACCATTTTTATATTTCCTGGGATATTTAAGGTGTACCCAAGTTGAGGTTCTTGTAGTCAGTGCAGCCCTAAATTTGGAGGTGGCTCTTTCTTATTGATTTTCAGTTTTCCCAAGGTATATTCCCTAGACTGGAAGTGGCCTTGGCTCTGTAGCTCTGTTGTTTACTTGTTTTAGGGAACACAATGCACTCCTCCAGTGAGGCAGTTGGCAATTAACATCCCGCCCATCAGCATAACAAGGCTCCCAGTTCTCCAGGGCCTGTCTTGCCTTTCTGGTTTTTACACATTTTGTGGATGTCCCTTTTGACCGGTGGGAAGTGATACTTCTTTGTAGTGCAGATTTGCATTGCCCGCTTGCTTGCTTGGCCAAAAAGGGCGTATGCGTTTTCTCCTGAATATATTCAGGAGAAAACGCATACGCCCTTTTTGGCCAAGTGCATCATTGTCCAAGTTGTGCCCCTCTTCCTGTGCTTTACAGGCGATTCCAATGTACCTCTTGAAATCTGTTTCCTGCTATTTTGCCTCGCTTTCAAGTCCGCCTCGTTGACTTCCCTCAAGAGATTTTTGGATGATAGTTGTCCTTTATCACTCTGCCAGTTTGTGAATTGCTGTGCCCCTGAGCTCCATTTCTCAACTCGTTTTTTGTGAGCTGAACGCAAGTCCAAAATTTTGGATCATGTCCTATACTGGTTCCCGGTGGGTGGCTGAGACTTTGGTTAATTCTTCTTCCTGCCGGGAAATTAGAGTGACATGTGCCCGTCCAAATGCCTAACAGCTACTCTCTCATGGGTTCTCCCTCGTCCCTTCCATCCTCTGCCAAATTGGGAACCTGTGCAAACCAGGAGGTTAAAGGGCCTGTCTCTCCAAGTTGGGAGATTGATAGTAAGGCAGTTAGAAAGTCAAACTGGAGCACCAGGAGAGGGACTATTCGTTGAGTTTTAGAAACCTTTCGTATTCACAGTGTGTCCATTCTCTAGGTTTCCTGTACATGTTATAGCTGTAGTAATATTCCCTTGAACCTGGAGAGTTGGGACCCATGGAATGGGGGCCATGCATTATTGCTTGAAAGGGTCTGCATTTGCTCACCCAATCTCACCAATCCTCTCAGTCCCAAGTGTCCAGCCTTATGCCACATCCAGCTGTCATTGTAGATAGGGTCTTTCCAGGTTTCCTCAGACACCGTGAAGGAATTGTAAAGAATTTCCCTGTTTTTTGGTTTTGCTTTTGAAATTCCTTTTTATAGTGGGTTTGAGCTGATTCTCGCTGCCATGTTTATGCCACTCTAGACACACTTGATTCCCTTATGGAGACATATCAATACATAGGTTTTAAGATTCTTACTAGTCAGATATATTCCTCTGTGGGAAATATGGGGTTTTGAGTCTCTTTCACTAAGGAAGGTGTCGGTCTTGTCAATTCCAAAGTTTGTTTTTGAAACGGTCCCTGTGCTTATATCAAACTCTGGTTTTATGCATCACCCGACCTCTCCATCCCCTTTATGCAGGCATAAGAGTGTTTTCTAAATGTGAGACTCTGTTCTCTTTCCTAACTCAGTTCACGTGTAGCCATGTTTACAGGATCTTCCTAAGTGATATCTTATGATAAGTTTCTTTTTTCTGTGTGACTTATTTCACTTAGAATCATCGTACCTGAATCCACTCACTTTGCTGCTACTGGTCTTATGACATTGATTTCATGGCTGAGGGATATTCCATCGTACGTAAGTACCACAATGTTTTGAACCATTTTTATATTTCCTGGGATATTTAAGGTGTATCCAAGTTGAGGTTCTTGTAGTCAGTGCAGCCCTAAATTTGGAGGTGGCTCTTTCTTATTGATTTTCAGTTTTCCCAAGGTATATTCCCTAGACTGGAAGTGGCCTTGGCTCTGTAGCTCTGTTGTTTACTTGTTTTAGGGAACACAATGCACTCCTCCAGTGAGGCAGTTGGCAATTTACATCCCGCCCATCAGCATAACAAGGCTCCCAGTTCTCCAGGGCCTGTCTTGCCTTTCTGGTTTTTACACATTTTGTGGATGTCCCTTTTGACCGGTGGGAAGTGATACTTCTTTGTAGTGCAGATTTGCATTGCCCGCTTGCTTGCTTGGCCAAAAAGGGCGTATGCGTTTTCTCCTGAATATATTCAGGAGAAAACGCATACGCCCTTTTTGGCCAAGTGCACCATTGTCCAAGTTGTGCCCCTCTTCCTGTGCTTTACAGGCGATTCCAAGGTACCTCTTGAAATCTGTTTCCTGCTATTTTGCCTCGCTTTCAAGTCCGCCTCATTGACTTCCCTCAACAGATTTTTGGACGATAGTTGTCCTTTATCACTCTGCCAGTTTGTGAATTGCTGTGCCCCTGAGCTCCATTTCTCAACTCGTTTTTTGTGAGCTGAACGCAAGTCCAAAATTTTGGATCATGTCCTATACTGGTTCCCGGTGGGTGGCTGAGACTTTGGTTAATTCTTCTTCCTGCCGGGAAATTAGAGTGACATGTGCCCGTCCAAATGCCTAACAGCTACTCTCTCATGGGTTCTCCCTCGTCCCTTCCATCCTCTGGCAAATTGGGAACCTGTGCAAACCAGGAGGTTAAAGGGCCTGTCTCTCCAAGTTGGGAGATTGATAGTAAGGCAGTTGGAAAGTCAAACTGGAGCACCAGGAGAGGGACTATTTATTGAGTTTTAGAAACCTTTCGTATTCACAGTGTGTCCATTCTCTAGGTTTCCTGTACATGTTATAGCTGTAGTAATATTCCCTTGAACCTGGAGAGTTGGGACACATGGAATGGGGGCCATGCATTATTGCTTGAAAGGGTCTGCATTTGCTCACCCAATCTCACCAATCCTCTCAGTCCCAAGTGTCCAGCCTTATGCCACATCCAGCTGTCATTGTAGATAGGGTCTTTCCAGGTTTCCTCAGACACCCTGAAGGAATTGTAAAGAATTTCCCTGTTTTTTGGTTTTGCTTTTGAAATTCCTTTTTATAGTGGGTTTGAGCTGATTCTCGCTGCCACGTTTATGCCACTCTAGACACACTTGATTCCCTTATGGAGTCATATCAATACATAGGTTTTAAGATTCTTACTAGTCAGATATATTCCTCTGTGGGAAATATGGGGTTTTGAGTCTCTTTCACTGAGGAAGGTGTAGGTCTTGTCTATTCCAAAGTTGGTTTTTGGAACGGTCCCTGTGCTTATATCAAACTCTGGTTTTATGCATCACCCGACCTCTCCATCCCCTTTATGCAGGCATAAGAGTGTTTTCTAAATGTGAGACTCTGTTCTCTTTCCTAACTCAGTTCACGTGTAGCCATGTTTAAGGATCTTCATAAGTGATATCTTATGATAAGTTTCTTTTTCTGTGTGACTTATTTCACTTAGAATCATCGTACCTGAATCCACTCACTTTGCTGCTACTGGTCTTATGACATTGATTTCATGGCTGAGGGATATTCCATCATACGTAAGTACCACAATGTTTTGAACCATTTTTATATTTCCTGGGATATTTAAGGTGTACCCAAGTTGAGGTTCTTGTAGTCAGTGCAGCCCTAAATTTGGAGGTGGCTCTTTCTTATTGATTTTCAGTTTTCCCAAGGTATATTCCCTAGACTGGAAGTGGCCTTGGCTCTGTAGCTCTGTTGTTTACTTGTTTTAGGGAACACAATGCACTCCTCCAGTGAGGCAGTTGGCAATTTACATCCCGCCCATCAGCATAACAAGGCTCCCTGTTCTCCAGGGCCTGTCTTGCCTTTCTGGTTTTTACACATTTTGTGGATGTCCCTTTTGACCGGTGGGAAGTGATACTTCTTTGTAGTGCAGATTTGCATTGCCCGCTTGCTTGCTTGGCCAAAAAGGGCGTATGCGTTTTCTCCTGAATATATTCAGGAGAAAACGCATACGCCCTTTTTGGCCAAGTGCATCATTGTCCAAGTTGTGCCCCTCTTCCTGTGCTTTACAGGTGATTCCAACGTACCTCTTGAAATCTGTTTCCTGCTATTTTGCCTCGCTTTCAAGTCCACCTCGTTGACTTCCCTCAAGAGATTTTTGGATGATAATTGTCCTTTATCACTCTGCCAGTTTGTGAATTGCTGTGCCCCTGAGCTCCATTTCTCAACTCATTTTTTGTGAGCTGAACGCAAGTCCAAAATTTTGGATCATGTCCTATACTGGTTCCCGGTGGGTGGCTGAGACTTTGGTTAATTCTTCTTCCTGCCGGGAAATTAGAGTGACATGTGCCCGTCCAAATGCCAAACAGCTACTCTCTCATGGGTTCTCCCTCGTCCCTTCCATCCTCTGCCAAATTGGGAACCTGTGCAAACCAGGAGGTTAAAGGGCCTGTCTCTCCAAGTTGGGAGATTGATAGTAAGGCAGTTGGAAAGTCAAACTGGAGCACCAGGAGAGGGACTATTCGTTGAGTTTTAGAAACCTTTCGTATTCACAGTGTGTCCATTCTCTAGGTTTCCTGTACATGTTATAGCTGTAGTAATATTCCCTTGAACCTGGAAAGTTGGGACCCATGGAATGGGGGCCATGCATTATTGCTTGAAAGGGTCTGCATTTGCTCACCCAATCTCACCAATCCTCTCAGTCCCAAGTGTCCAGCCTTATGCCACATCCAGCTGTCATTGTAGATAGGGTCTTTCCAGGTTTCCTCAGACACCCTGAAGGAATTGTAAAGAATTTCCCTGTTTTTTGGTTTTGCTTTTGAAATTCCTTTTTATAGTGGGTTTGAGCTGATTCTCGCTGCCATGTTTATGCCACTCTAGATACACTTGATTCCCTTATGGAGACATATCAATACATAGGTTTTAAGATTCTTACTAGTCAGATATATTCCTCTGCGGGAAATATGGGGTTTTGAGACTCGTTCACTGAGGAAGGTTTAGGTCTTGTCTATTCCAAAGTTGGTTTTTGAAACGGTCCCTGTGCTTATATCAAACTCTGGTTTTATGCATCACCCCACCTCTCCTTCCCCTTTATGCAGGCATAAGAGTGTTTTCTAAATGTGAGACTCTGTTCTCTTTCCTAACTCAGTTCACGTGTAGCCATGTTTACAGGATCTACATAAGTGATATCTTATGATAAGTTTCTTTTTCTGTGTGACTTATTTCACTTAGAATCATCGTACCTGAATCCACTCACTTTGCTGCTACTGGTCTTATGACATTGATTTCATGGCTGAGGGATATTCCATCGTACGTAAGTACCACAATGTTTTGAACCATTTTTATATTTCCTGGGATATTTAAGGTGTACCCAAGTTGAGGTTCTTGTAGTCAGTGCAGCCCTAAATTTGGAGGTGGCTCTTTCTTATTGATTTTCAGTTTTCCCAAGGTATATTCCCTAGACTGGAAGTGGCCTTGGCTCTGTAGCTCTGTTGTTTACTTGTTTTAGGGAACACAATGCACTCCTCCAGTGAGGCAGTTGGCAATTTACATCCCGCCCATCAGCATAACAAGGCTCCCAGTTCTCCAGGGCCTGTCTTGCCTTTCTGGTTTTTACACATTTTGTGGATGTCCCTTTTGACCGGTGGGAAGTGATACTTCTTTGTACTGCAGATTTGCATTGCCCGCTTGCTTGCTTGGCCAAAAAGGGCGTATGCGTTTTCTCCTGAATATATTCAGGAGAAAACGCATACGCCCTTTTTGGCCAAGTGCACCATTGTCCAAGTTGTGCCCCTCTTCCTGTGCTTTACAGGCGATTCCAAGGTACCTCTTGAAATCTGTTTCCTGCTATTTTGCCTCGCTTTCAAGTCCGCCTCGTTGACTTCCCTCAACAGATTTTTGGACGAGAGTTGTCCTTTATCACTCTGCCAGTTTGTGAATTGCTGTGCCCCTGAGCTCCATTTCTCAACTCGTTTTTTGTGAGCTGAACGCAAGTCCAAAATTTTGGATCATGTCCTATACTGGTTCCCGGTGGGTGGCTGAGACTTTGGTTAATTCTTCTTCCTGCCGGGAAATTAGAGTGACATGTGCCCGTCCAAATGCCTAACAGCTACTCTCTCATGGGTTCTCCCTCGTCCCTTCCATCCTCTGCCAAATTGGGAACCTGTGCAAACCAGGAGGTTAAAGGGCCTGTCTCTCCAAGTTGGGAGATTGATAGTAAGGCAGTTAGAAAGTCAAACTGGAGCACCAGGAGAGGGACTATTCGTTGAGTTTTAGAAACCTTTCGTATTCACAGTGTGTCCATTCTCTAGGTTTCCTGTACATGTTATAGCTGTAGTAATATTCCCTTGAACCTGGAGAGTTGGGACCCATGGAATGGGGGCCATGCATTATTGCTTGAAAGGGTCTGCATTTGCTCACCCAATCTCACCAATCCTCTCAGTCCCAAGTGTCCAGCCTTATGCCACATCCAGCTGTCATTGTAGATAGGGTCTTTCCAGGTTTCCTCAGACACCCTGAAGGAATTGTAAAGAATTTCCCTGTTTTTTGGTTTTGCTTTTGAAATTCCTTTTTATACTGGGTTTGAGCTGATTCTCGCTGCCATGTTTATGCCACTCTAGATACACTTGATTCCCTTATGGAGACATATCAATACATAGGTTTTAAGATTCTTACTAGTCAGATATATTCCTCTGCGGGAAATATGGGGTTTTGAGACTCTTTCACTGAGGAAGGTGTAGGTCTTGTCTATTCCAAAGTTGGTTTTTGAAACGGTCCCTGTGCTTATACCAAACTCTGGTTTTATGCATCACCCCACCTCTCATTCCCCTTTATGCAGGCATAAGAGTGTTTTCTAAATGTGAGACTCTGTTCTCTTTCCTAACTCAGTTCACGTGTAGCCATGTTTGCAGGATCTACATAAGTGATATCTTATGATAAGTTTCTTTTTCTGTGTGACTTATTTCACTTAGAATCATCGTACCTGAATCCACTCACTTTGCTGCTACTGGTCTTATGACATTGATTTCATGGCTGAGGGATATTCCATCATACGTAAGTACCACAAAGTTTTGAACCATTTTTATATTTCCTGGGATATTTAAGGTGTACCCAAGTTGAGGTTCTTGTAGTCAGTGCAGCCCTAAATTTGGAGGTGGCTCTTTCTTATTGATTTTCAGTTTTCCCAAGGTATATTCCCTAGACTGGAAGTGGCCTTGGCTCTGTAGCTCTGTTGTTTACTTGTTTTAGGGAACACAATGCACTCCTCCAGTGAGGCAGTTGGCAATTTACATCCCGCCCATCAGCATAACAAGGCTCCCAGTTCTCCAGGGCCTGTCTTGCCTTTCTGGTTTTTACACATTTTGTGGATGTCCCTTTTGACTGGTGGGAAGTGATACTTCTTTGTAGTGCAGATTTGCATTGCCCGCTTGCTTGCTTGGCCAAAAAGGGCGTATGCGTTTTCTCCTGAATATATTCAGGAGAAAACGCATACGCCCTTTTTGGCCAAGTGCACCATTGTCCAAGTTGTGCCCCTCTTCCTGTGCTTTACAGGCGATTCCAAGGTACCTCTTGAAATCTGTTTCCTGCTATTTTGCCTCGCTTTCAAGTCCGCCTCGTTCACTTCCCTCAACAGATTTTTGGATGATAGTTGTCCTTTATCACTCTGCCAGTTTGTGAATTGCTGTGCCCCTGAGCTCCATTTCTCAACTCGTTTTTTGTGAGCTGAACGCAAGTCCAAAATTTTGGATCATGTCCTATACTGGTTCCCGGTGGGTGGCTGAGACTTTGGTTAATTCTTCTTCCTGCCGGGAAATTAGAGTGACATGTGCCCGTCCAAATGCCTAACAGCTACTCTCTCATGGGTTCTCCCTCGTCCCTTCCATCCTCTGCCAAATTGGGAACCTGTGCAAACTAGGAGGTTAAAGGGCCTGTCTCTCCAAGTTGGGAGATTGATAGTAAGGCAGTTGGAAAGTCAAACTGGAGCACCAGGAGAGGGACTATTCGTTGAGTTTTAGAAACCTTTCGTATTCACAGTGTGTCCATTCTCTAGGTTTCCTGTACATGTTATAGCTGTAGTAATATTCCCTTGAACCTGGAGAGTTGGGACCCATGGAATGGGGGCCATGCATTATTGCTTGAAAGGGTCTGCATTTGCTCACCCAATCTCACCAATCCTCTCAGTCCCAAGTGTCCAGCCTTATGCCACATCCAGCTGTCATTGTAGATAGGGTCTTTCCAGGTTTCCTCAGACACCCTGAAGGAATTGTAAAGAATTTCCCTGTTTTTTGGTTTTGCTTTTGAAATTCCTTTTTATAGTGGGTTTGAGCTGATTCTCGCTGCCATGTTTATGCCACTCTAGACACACTTGATTCCCTTATGGAGTCATATCAATACATAGGTTTTAAGATTCTTACTAGTCAGATATATTCCTCTGTGGGAAATATGGGGTTTTGAGTCTCTTTCACTGAGGAAGGTGTAGGTCTTGTCTATTCCAAAGTTGGTTTTTGGAACGGTCCCTGTGCTTATATCAAACTCTGGTTTTATGCATCACCCGACCTCTCCATCCCCTTTATGCAGGCATAAGAGTGTTTTCTAATTGTGAGACTCTGTTCTCTTTCCTAACTCAGTTCACGTGTAACCATGTTTAAGGATCTTCATAAGTGATATCTTATGATAAGTTTCTTTTTCTGTGTGACTTATTTCACTTAGAATCATCGTACCTGAATCCACTCACTTTGCTGCTACTGGTCTTATGACATTGATTTCATCGCTGAGGGATATTCCATCATACGTAAGTACCACAATGTTTTGAACCATTTTTATATTTCCTGGGATATTTAAGGTGTACCCAAGTTGAGGTTCTTGTAGTCAGTGCAGCCCTAAATTTGGAGGTGGCTCTTTCTTATTGATTTTCAGTTTTCCCAAGGTATATTCCCTAGACTGGAAGTGGCCTTGGCTCTGTAGCTCTGTTGTTTACTTGTTTTAGGGAACACAATGCACTCCTCCAGTGAGGCAGTTGGCAATTTACATCCCGCCCATCAGCATAACAAGGCTCCCTGTTCTCCAGGGCCTGTCTTGCCTTTCTGGTTTTTACACATTTTGTGGATGTCCCTTTTGACCGGTGGGAAGTGATACTTCTTTGTAGTGCAGATTTGCATTGCCCGCTTGCTTGCTTGGCCAAAAAGGGCGTATGCGTTTTCTCCTGAATATATTCAGGAGAAAACGCATACGCCCTTTTTGGCCAAGTGCATCATTGTCCAAGTTGTGCCCCTCTTCCTGTGCTTTACAGGCGATTCCAACGTACCTCTTGAAATCTGTTTCCTGCTATTTTGCCTCGCTTTCAAGTCCACCTCGTTGACTTCCCTCAAGAGATTTTTGGATGATAGTTGTCCTTTATCACTCTGCCAGTTTGTGAATTGCTGTGCCCCTGAGCTCCATTTCTCAACTCGTTTTTTGTGAGCTGAACGCAAGTCCAAAATTTTGGATCATGTCCTATACTGGTTCCCGGTGGGTGGCTGAGACTTTGGTTAATTCTTCTTCCTGCCGGGAAATTAGAGTGACATGTGCCCGTCCAAATGCCTAACAGCTACTCTCTCATGGGTTCTCCCTCGTCCCTTCCATCCTCTGCCAAATTGGGAACCTGTGCAAACCAGGAGGTTAAAGGGCCTGTCTCTCCAAGTTGGGAGATTGATAGTAAGGCAGTTAGAAAGTCAAACTGGAGCCCCAGGAGAGGGACTATTCGTTGAGTTTTAGAAACCTTTCGTATTCACAGTGTGTCCATTCTCTAGGTTTCCTGTACATGTTATAGCTGTAGTAATATTCCCTTGAACCTGGAGAGTTGGGACCCATGGAATGGGGGCCATGCATTATTGCTTGAAAGGGTCTGCATTTGCTCACCCAATCTCACCAATCCTCTCAGTCCCAAGTGTCCAGCCTTATGCCTCATACAGCTGTCATTGTAGATAGGGTCTTTCCAGGTTTCCTCAGACACCCTGAAGGAATTGTAAAGAATTTCCCTGTTTGTTGGTTTTGCTTTTGAAATTCCTTTTTATAGTGGGTTTGAGCTGATTCTCGCTGCCATGTTTATGCCACTCTAGACACACTTGATTCCCTTATGGAGTCATATCAATACATTGGTTTTAAGATTCTTACTAGTCAGATATATTCCTCTGCGGGAAATATGGGGTTTTGAGTCTCTTTCACTGAGGAAGGTGTAGGTCTTGTCTATTCCAAAGTTGGTTTTTGGAACGGTCCCTGTGCTTATATCAAACTCTGGTTTTATGCATCACCCGACCTCTCCATCCCCTTTATGCAGGCATAAGAGTGTTTTCTAAATGTGAGACTCTGTTCTCTTTCCTAACTCAGTTCACGTGTAGCCATGTTTACAGGATCTTCATAAGTGATATCTTATGATAAGTTTCTTTTTCTGTGTGACTTATTTCACTTAGAATCATCGTACCTGAATCCACTCACTTTGCTGCTACTGGTCTTATGACATTGATTTCATGGCTGAGGGATATTCCATCGTACGTAAGTACCACAATGTTTTGAACCATTTTTATATTTCCTGGGATATTTAAGGTGTACCCAAGTTGAGGTTCTTGTAGTCAGTGCAGCCCTAAATTTGGAGGTGGCTCTTTCTTATTGATTTTCAGTTTTCCCAAGGTATATTCCCTAGACTGGAAGTGGCCTTGGCTCTGTAGCTCTGTTGTTTACTTGTTTTAGGGAACACAATGCACTCCTCCAGTGAGGCAGTTGGCAATTAACATCCCGCCCATCAGCATAACAAGGCTCCCAGTTCTCCAGGGCCTGTCTTGCCTTTCTGGTTTTTACACATTTTGTGGATGTCCCTTTTGACCGGTGGGAAGTGATACTTCTTTGTAGTGCAGATTTGCATTGCCCGCTTGCTTGCTTGGCCAAAAAGGGCGTATGCGTTTTCTCCTGAATATATTCAGGAGAAAACGCATACGCCCTTTTTGGCCAAGTGCACCATTGTCCAAGTTGTGCCCCTCTTCCTGTGCTTTACAGGCGATTCCAATGTACCTCTTGAAATCTGTTTCCTGCTATTTTGCCTCGCTTTCAAGTCCGCCTCGTTGACTTCCCTCAACAGATTTTTGGACGATAGTTGTCCTTTATCACTCTGCCAGTTTGTGAATTGCTGTGCCCCTGAGCTCCATTTCTCAACTCGTTTTTTGTGAGCTGAACGCAAGTCCAAAATTTTGGATCATGTCCTATACTGGTTCCCGGTGGGTGGCTGAGACTTTGGTTAATTCTTCTTCCTGCCGGGAAATTAGAGTGACATGTGCCCGTCCAAATGCCTAACAGCTACTCTCTCATGGGTTCTCTCTCGTCCCTTCCATCCTCTGCCAAATTGGGAACCTGTGCAAACCAGGAGGTTAAAGGGCCTGTCTCTCCAAGTTGGGAGATTGATAGTAAGGCAGTTGGAAAGTCAAACTGGAGCACCAGGAGAGGGACTATTCATTGAGTTTTAGAAACCTTTCGTATTCACAGTGTGTCCATTCTCTAGGTTTCCTGTACATGTTATAGCTGTAGTAATATTCCCTTGAACCTGGAGAGTTGGGACCCATGGAATGGGGGCCATGCATTATTGCTTGAAAGGGTCTGCATTTGCTCACCCAATCTCACCAATCCTCTCAGTCCCAAGTGTCCAGCCTTATGCCACATCCAGCTGTCATTGTAGATAGGGTCTTTCCAGGTTTCCTCAGACACCCTGAAGGAATTGTAAAGAATTTCCCTGTTTTTTGGTTTTGCTTTTGAAATTCCTTTTTATAGTGGGTTTGAGCTGATTCTCGCTGCCATGTTTATGCCACTCTAGACACACTTGATTCCCTTATGGAGACATATCAATACATAGGTTTTAAGATTCTTACTAGTCAGATATATTCCTCTGCGGGAAATATGGGGTTTTGAGTCTCTTTCACTGAGGAAGGTGTAGGTCTTGTCTATTCCAAAGTTGGTTTTTGGAACGGTCCCTGTGCTTATATCAAACTCTGGTTTTATGCATCACCCCACCTCTCATTCCCCTTTATGCAGGCATAAGAGTGTTTTCTAAATGTGAGACTCTGTTCTCTTTCCTAACTCAGTTCACGTGTAGCCATGTTTGCAGGATCTTCCTAAGTGATATCTTATGATAAGTTTCTTTTTCTGTGTGACTTATTTCACTTAGAATCATCGTACCTGAATCCACTCACTTTGCTGCTACTGGTCTTATGACATTGATTTCATGGCTGAGGGATATTCCATCGTACGTAAGTACCACAAAGTTTTGAACCATTTTTATATTTCCTGGGATATTTAAGGTGTACCCAAGTTGAGGTTCTTGTAGTCAGTGCAGCCCTAAATTTGGAGGTGGCTCTTTCTTATTGATTTTCAGTTTTCCCAAGGTATATTCCCTAGACTGGAAGTGGCCTTGGCTCTGTAGCTCTGTTGTTTACTTGTTTTAGGGAACACAATGCACTCCTCCAGTGAGGCAGTTGGCAATTTACATCCCGCCCATCAGCATAACAAGGCTCCCAGTTCTCCAGGGCCTGTCTTGCCTTTCTGGTTTTTACACATTTTGTGGATGTCCCTTTTGACCGGTGGGAAGTGATACTTCTTTGTAGTGCAGATTTGCATTGCCCGCTTGCTTGCTTGGCCAAAAAGGGCGTATGCGTTTTCTCCTGAATATATTCAGGAGAAAACGCATACGCCCTTTTTGGCCAAGTGCACCATTGTCCAAGTTGTGCCCCTCTTCCTGTGCTTTACAGGCGATTCCAAGGTACCTCTTGAAATCTGTTTCCTGCTATTTTGCCTCGCTTTCAAGTCCGCCTCGTTCACTTCCCTCAACAGATTTTTGGATGATAGTTGTCCTTTATCACTCTGCCAGTTTGTGAATTGCTGTGCCCCTGAGCTCCATTTCTCAACTCGTTTTTTGTGAGCTGAACGCAAGTCCAAAATTTTGGATCATGTCCTATACTGGTTCCCGGTGGGTGGCTGAGACTTTGGTTAATTCTTCTTCCTGCCGGGAAATTAGAGTGACATGTGCCCGTCCAAATGCCTAACAGCTACTCTCTCATGGGTTCTCCCTCGTCCCTTCCATCCTCTGCCAAATTGGGAACCTGTGCAAACCAGGAGGTTAAAGGGCCTGTCTCTCCAAGTTGGGAGATTGATAGTAAGGCAGTTGGAAAGTCAAACTGGAGCACCAGGAGAGGGACTATTCGTTGAGTTTTAGAAACCTTTCGTATTCACAGTGTGTCCATTCTCTAGGTTTCCTGTACATGTTATAGCTGTAGTAATATTCCCTTGAACCTGGAGAGTTGGGACCCATGGAATGGGGGCCATGCATTATTGCTTGAAAGGGTCTGCATTTGCTCACCCAATCTCACCAATCCTCTCAGTCCCAAGTGTCCAGCCTTATGCCACATCCAGCTGTCATTGTAGATAGGGTCTTTCCAGGTTTCCTCAGACACCCTGAAGGAATTGTAAAGAATTTCCCTGTTTTTTGGTTTTGCTTTTGAAATTCCTTTTTATAGTGGGTTTGAGCTGATTCTCGCTGCCATGTTTATGCCACTCTAGACACACTTGATTCCCTTATGGAGTCATATCAATACATAGGTTTTAAGATTCTTACTAGTCAGATATATTCCTCTGTGGGAAATATGGGGTTTTGAGTCTCTTTCACTGAGGAAGGTGTAGGTCTTGTCTATTCCAAAGTTGGTTTTTGGAACGGTCCCTGTGCTTATATCAAACTCTGGTTTTATGCATCACCCGACCTCTCCATCCCCTTTATGCAGGCATAAGAGTGTTTTCTAAATGTGAGACTCTGTTCTCTTTCCTAACTCAGTTCACGTGTAACCATGTTTAAGGATCTTCATAAGTGATATCTTATGATAAGTTTCTTTTTCTGTGTGACTTATTTCACTTAGAATCATCGTACCTGAATCCACTCACTTTGCTGCTACTGGTCTTATGACATTGATTTCATCGCTGAGGGATATTCCATCATACGTAAGTACCACAATGTTTTGAACCATTTTTATATTTCCTGGGATATTTAAGGTGTACCCAAGTTGAGGTTCTTGTAGTCAGTGCAGCCCTAAATTTGGAGGTGGCTCTTTCTTATTGATTTTCAGTTTTCCCAAGGTATATTCCCTAGACTGGAAGTGGCCTTGGCTCTGTAGCTCTGTTGTTTACTTGTTTTAGGGAACACAATGCACTCCTCCAGTGAGGCAGTTGGCAATTTACATCCCGCCCATCAGCATAACAAGGCTCCCTGTTCTCCAGGGCCTGTCTTGCCTTTCTGGTTTTTACACATTTTGTGGATGTCCCTTTTGACCGGTGGGAAGTGATACTTCTTTGTAGTGCAGATTTGCATTGCCCGCTTGCTTGCTTGGCCAAAAAGGGCGTATGCGTTTTCTCCTGAATATATTCAGGAGAAAACGCATACGCCCTTTTTGGCCAAGTGCATCATTGTCCAAGTTGTGCCCCTCTTCCTGTGCTTTACAGGCGATTCCAACGTACCTCTTGAAATCTGTTTCCTGCTATTTTGCCTCGCTTTCAAGTCCACCTCGTTGACTTCCCTCAAGAGATTTTTGGATGATAGTTGTCCTTTATCACTCTGCCAGTTTGTGAATTGCTGTGCCCCTGAGCTCCATTTCTCAACTCGTTTTTTGTGAGCTGAACGCAAGTCCAAAATTTTGGATCATGTCCTATACTGGTTCCCGGTGGGTGGCTGAGACTTTGGTTAATTCTTCTTCCTGCCGGGAAATTAGAGTGACATGTGCCCGTCCAAATGCCTAACAGCTACTCTCTCATGGGTTCTCCCTCGTCCCTTCCATCCTCTGCCAAATTGGGAACCTGTGCAAACCAGGAGGTTAAAGGGCCTGTCTCTCCAAGTTGGGAGATTGATAGTAAGGCAGTTAGAAAGTCAAACTGGAGCCCCAGGAGAGGGACTATTCGTTGAGTTTTAGAAACCTTTCGTATTCACAGTGTGTCCATTCTCTAGGTTTCCTGTACATGTTATAGCTGTAGTAATATTCCCTTGAACCTGGAGAGTTGGGACCCATGGAATGGGGGCCATGCATTATTGCTTGAAAGGGTCTGCATTTGCTCACCCAATCTCACCAATCCTCTCAGTCCCAAGTGTCCAGCCTTATGCCTCATACAGCTGTCATTGTAGATAGGGTCTTTCCAGGTTTCCTCAGACACCCTGAAGGAATTGTAAAGAATTTCCCTGTTTTTTGGTTTTGCTTTTGAAATTCCTTTTTATAGTGGGTTTGAGCTGATTCTCGCTGCCATGTTTATGCCACTCTAGACACACTTGATTCCCTTATGGAGTCATATCAATACATTGGTTTTAAGATTCTTACTAGTCAGATATATTCCTCTGCGGGAAATATGGGGTTTTGAGTCTCTTTCACTGAGGAAGGTGTAGGTCTTGTCTATTCCAAAGTTGGTTTTTGGAACGGTCCCTGTGCTTATATCAAACTCTGGTTTTATGCATCACCCGACCTCTCCATCCCCTTTATGCAGGCATAAGAGTGTTTTCTAAATGTGAGACTCTGTTCTCTTTCCTAACTCAGTTCACGTGTAGCCATGTTTACAGGATCTTCATAAGTGATATCTTATGATAAGTTTCTTTTTCTGTGTGACTTATTTCACTTAGAATCATCGTACCTGAATCCACTCACTTTGCTGCTACTGGTCTTATGACATTGATTTCATGGCTGAGGGATATTCCATCGTACGTAAGTACCACAATGTTTTGAACCATTTTTATATTTCCTGGGATATTTAAGGTGTACCCAAGTTGAGGTTCTTGTAGTCAGTGCAGCCCTAAATTTGGAGGTGGCTCTTTCTTATTGATTTTCAGTTTTCCCAAGGTATATTCCCTAGACTGGAAGTGGCCTTGGCTCTGTAGCTCTGTTGTTTACTTGTTTTAGGGAACACAATGCACTCCTCCAGTGAGGCAGTTGGCAATTAACATCCCGCCCATCAGCATAACAAGGCTCCCATTTCTCCAGGGCCTGTCTTGCCTTTCTGGTTTTTACACATTTTGTGGATGTCCCTTTTGACCGGTGGGAAGTGATACTTCTTTGTAGTGCAGATTTGCATTGCCCGCTTGCTTGCTTGGCCAAAAAGGGCGTATGCGTTTTCTCCTGAATATATTCAGGAGAAAACGCATACGCCCTTTTTGGCCAAGTGCACCATTGTCCAAGTTGTGCCCCTCTTCCTGTGCTTTACAGGCGATTCCAATGTACCTCTTGAAATCTGTTTCCTGCTATTTTGCCTCGCTTTCAAGTCCGCCTCGTTGACTTCCCTCAACAGATTTTTGGAAGATAGTTGTCCTTTATCACTCTGCCAGTTTGTGAATTGCTGTGCCCCTGAGCTCCATTTCTCAACTCGTTTTTTGTGAGCTGAACGCAAGTCCAAAATTTTGGATCATGTCCTATACTGGTTCCCGGTGGGTGGCTGAGACTTTGGTTAATTCTTCTTCCTGCCGGGAAATTAGAGTGACATGTGCCCGTCCAAATGCCTAACAGCTACTCTCTCATGGGTTCTCTCTCGTCCCTTCCATCCTCTGCCAAATTGGGAACCTGTGCAAACCAGGAGGTTAAAGGGCCTGTCTCTCCAAGTTGGGAGATTGATAGTAAGGCAGTTGGAAAGTCAAACTGGAGCACCAGGAGAGGGACTATTCATTGAGTTTTAGAAACCTTTCGTATTCACAGTGTGTCCATTCTCTAGGTTTCCTGTACATGTTATAGCTGTAGTAATATTCCCTTGAACCTGGAGAGTTGGGACCCATGGAATGGGGGCCATGCATTATTGCTTGAAAGGGTCTGCATTTGCTCACCCAATCTCACCAATCCTCTCAGTCCCAAGTGTCCAGCCTTATGCCACATCCAGCTGTCATTGTAGATAGGGTCTTTCCAGGTTTCCTCAGACACCCTGAAGGAATTGTAAAGAATTTCCCTGTTTTTTGGTTTTGCTTTTGAAATTCCTTTTTATAGTGGGTTTGAGCTGATTCTCGCTGCCATGTTTATGCCACTCTAGACACACTTGATTCCCTTATGGAGTCATATCAATACATAGGTTTTAAGATTCTTACTAGTCAGATATATTCCTCTGCGGGAAATATGGGGTTTTGAGTCTCTTTCACTGAGGAAGGTGTAGGTCTTGTCTATTCCAAAGTTGGTTTTTGGAACGGTCCCTGTGCTTATATCAAACTCTGGTTTTATGCATCACCCCACCTCTCATTCCCCTTTATGCAGGCATAAGAGTGTTTTCTAAATGTGAGACTCTGTTCTCTTTCCTAACTCAGTTCACGTGTAGCCATGTTTGCAGGATCTTCCTAAGTGATATCTTATGATAAGTTTCTTTTTCTGTGTGACTTATTTCACTTAGAATCATCGTACCTGAATCCACTCACTTTGCTGCTACTGGTCTTATGACATTGATTTCATGGCTGAGGGATATTCCATCGTACGTAAGTACCACAAAGTTTTGAACCATTTTTATATTTCCTGGGATATTTAAGGTGTACCCAAGTTGAGGTTCTTGTAGTCAGTGCAGCCCTAAATTTGGAGGTGGCTCTTTCTTATTGATTTTCAGTTTTCCCAAGGTATATTCCCTAGACTGGAAGTGGCCTTGGCTCTGTAGCTCTGTTGTTTACTTGTTTTAGGGAACACAATGCACTCCTCCAGTGAGGCAGTTGGCAATTTACATCCCGCCCATCAGCATAACAAGGCTCCCAGTTCTCCAGGGCCTGTCTTGCCTTTCTGGTTTTTACACATTTTGTGGATGTCCCTTTTGACCGGTGGGAAGTGATACTTCTTTGTAGTGCAGATTTGCATTGCCCGCTTGCTTGCTTGGCCAAAAAGGGCGTATGCGTTTTCTCCTGAATATATTCAGGAGAAAACGCATACGCCCTTTTTGGCCAAGTGCACCATTGTCCAAGTTGTGCCCCTCTTCCTGTGCTTTACAGGCAATTCCAAGGTACCTCTTGAAATCTGTTTCCTGCTATTTTGCCTCGCTTTCAAGTCCGCCTCGTTCACTTCCCTCAACAGATTTTTGGATGATAGTTGTCCTTTATCACTCTGCCAGTTTGTGAATTGCTGTGCCCCTGAGCTCCATTTCTCAACTCGTTTTTTGTGAGCTGAACGCAAGTCCAAAATTTTGGATCATGTCCTATACTGGTTCCCGGTGGGTGGCTGAGACTTTGGTTAATTCTTCTTCCTGCCGGGAAATTAGAGTGACATGTGCCCGTCCAAATGCCTAACAGCTACTCTCTCATGGGTTCTCCCTCGTCCCTTCCATCCTCTGCCAAATTGGGAACCTGTGCAAACCAGGAGGTTAAAGGGCCTGTCTCTCCAAGTTGGGAGATTGATAGTAAGGCAGTTGGAAAGTCAAACTGGAGCACCAGGAGAGGGACTATTCGTTGAGTTTTAGAAACCTTTCGTATTCACAGTGTGTCCATTCTCTAGGTTTCCTGTACATGTTATAGCTGTAGTAATATTCCCTTGAACCTGGAGAGTTGGGACCCATGGAATGGGGGCCATGCATTATTGCTTGAAAGGGTCTGCATTTGCTCACCCAATCTCACCAATCCTCTCAGTCCCAAGTGTCCAGCCTTATGCCACATCCAGCTGTCATTGTAGATAGGGTCTTTCCAGGTTTCCTCAGACACCCTGAAGGAATTGTAAAGAATTTCCCTGTTTTTTGGTTTTGCTTTTGAAATTCCTTTTTATAGTGGGTTTGAGCTGATTCTCGCTGCCATGTTTATGCCACTCTAGACACACTTGATTCCCTTATGGAGTCATATCAATACATAGGTTTTAAGATTCTTACTAGTCAGATATATTCCTCTGTGGGAAATATGGGGTTTTGAGTCTCTTTCACTGAGGAAGGTGTAGGTCTTGTCTATTCCAAAGTTGGTTTTTGGAACGGTCCCTGTGCTTATATCAAACTCTGGTTTTATGCATCACCCGACCTCTCCATCCCCTTTATGCAGGCATAAGAGTGTTTTCTAAATGTGAGACTCTGTTCTCTTTCCTAACTCAGTTCACGTGTAACCATGTTTAAGGATCTTCATAAGTGATATCTTATGATAAGTTTCTTTTTCTGTGTGACTTATTTCACTTAGAATCATCGTACCTGAATCCACTCACTTTGCTGCTACTGGTCTTATGACATTGATTTCATCGCTGAGGGATATTCCATCATACGTAAGTACCACAATGTTTTGAACCATTTTTATATTTCCTGGGATATTTAAGGTGTACCCAAGTTGAGGTTCTTGTAGTCAGTGCAGCCCTAAATTTGGAGGTGGCTCTTTCTTATTGATTTTCAGTTTTCCCAAGGTATATTCCCTAGACTGGAAGTGGCCTTGGCTCTGTAGCTCTGTTGTTTACTTGTTTTAGGGAACACAATGCACTCCTCCAGTGAGGCAGTTGGCAATTTACATCCCGCCCATCAGCATAACAAGGCTCCCAGTTCTCCAGGGCCTGTCTTGCCTTTCTGGTTTTTACACATTTTGTGGATGTCCCTTTTGACCGGTGGGAAGTGATACTTCTTTGTAGTGCAGATTTGCATTGCCCGCTTGCTTGCTTGGCCAAAAAGGGCGTATGCGTTTTCTCCTGAATATATTCAGGAGAAAACGCATACGCCCTTTTTGGCCAAGTGCACCATTGTCCAAGTTGTGCCCCTCTTCCTGTGCTTTACAGGCGATTCCAAGGTACCTCTTGAAATCTGTTTCCTGCTATTTTGCCTCGCTTTCAAGTCCGCCTCGTTCACTTCCCTCAACAGATTTTTGGATGATAGTTGTCCTTTATCACTCTGCCAGTTTGTGAATTGCTGTGCCCCTGAGCTCCATTTCTCAACTCGTTTTTTGTGAGCTGAACGCAAGTCCAAAATTTTGGATCATGTCCTATACTGGTTCCCGGTGGGTGGCTGAGACTTTGGTTAATTCTTCTTCCTGCCGGGAAATTAGAGTGACATGTGCCCGTCCAAATGCCTAACAGCTACTCTCTCATGGGTTCTCCCTCGTCCCTTCCATCCTCTGCCAAATTGGGAACCTGTGCAAACCAGGAGGTTAAAGGGCCTGTCTCTCCAAGTTGGGAGATTGATAGTAAGGCAGTTGGAAAGTCAAACTGGAGCACCAGGAGAGGGACTATTCGTTGAGTTTTAGAAACCTTTCGTATTCACAGTGTGTCCATTCTCTAGGTTTCCTGTACATGTTATAGCTGTAGTAATATTCCCTTGAACCTGGAGAGTTGGGACCCATGGAATGGGGGCCATGCATTATTGCTTGAAAGGGTCTGCATTTGCTCACCCAATCTCACCAATCCTCTCAGTCCCAAGTGTCCAGCCTTATGCCACATCCAGCTGTCATTGTAGATAGGGTCTTTCCAGGTTTCCTCAGACACCCTGAAGGAATTGTAAAGAATTTCCCTGTTTTTTGGTTTTGCTTTTGAAATTCCTTTTTATAGTGGGTTTGAGCTGATTCTCGCTGCCATGTTTATGCCACTCTAGACACACTTGATTCCCTTATGGAGTCATATCAATACATAGGTTTTAAGATTCTTACTAGTCAGATATATTCCTCTGTGGGAAATATGGGGTTTTGAGTCTCTTTCACTGAGGAAGGTGTAGGTCTTGTCTATTCCAAAGTTGGTTTTTGGAACGGTCCCTGTGCTTATATCAAACTCTGGTTTTATGCATCACCCGACCTCTCCATCCCCTTTATGCAGGCATAAGAGTGTTTTCTAAATGTGAGACTCTGTTCTCTTTCCTAACTCAGTTCACGTGTAACCATGTTTAAGGATCTTCATAAGTGATATCTTATGATAAGTTTCTTTTTCTGTGTGACTTATTTCACTTAGAATCATCGTACCTGAATCCACTCACTTTGCTGCTACTGGTCTTATGACATTGATTTCATCGCTGAGGGATATTCCATCATACGTAAGTACCACAATGTTTTGAACCATTTTTATATTTCCTGGGATATTTAAGGTGTACCCAAGTTGAGGTTCTTGTAGTCAGTGCAGCCCTAAATTTGGAGGTGGCTCTTTCTTATTGATTTTCAGTTTTCCCAAGGTATATTCCCTAGACTGGAAGTGGCCTTGGCTCTGTAGCTCTGTTGTTTACTTGTTTTAGGGAACACAATGCACTCCTCCAGTGAGGCAGTTGGCAATTTACATCCCGCCCATCAGCATAACAAGGCTCCCTGTTCTCCAGGGCCTGTCTTGCCTTTCTGGTTTTTACACATTTTGTGGATGTCCCTTTTGACCGGTGGGAAGTGATACTTCTTTGTAGTGCAGATTTGCATTGCCCGCTTGCTTGCTTGGCCAAAAAGGGCGTATGCGTTTTCTCCTGAATATATTCAGGAGAAAACGCATACGCCCTTTTTGGCCAAGTGCATCATTGTCCAAGTTGTGCCCCTCTTCCTGTGCTTTACAGGCGATTCCAACGTACCTCTTGAAATCTGTTTCCTGCTATTTTGCCTCGCTTTCAAGTCCACCTCGTTGACTTCCCTCAAGAGATTTTTGGATGATAGTTGTCCTTTATCACTCTGCCAGTTTGTGAATTGCTGTGCCCCTGAGCTCCATTTCTCAACTCGTTTTTTGTGAGCTGAACGCAAGTCCAAAATTTTGGATCATGTCCTATACTGGTTCCCGGTGGGTGGCTGAGACTTTGGTTAATTCTTCTTCCTGCCGGGAAATTAGAGTGACATGTGCCCGTCCAAATGCCTAACAGCTACTCTCTCATGGGTTCTCCCTCGTCCCTTCCATCCTCTGCCAAATTGGGAACCTGTGCAAACCAGGAGGTTAAAGGGCCTGTCTCTCCAAGTTGGGAGATTGATAGTAAGGCAGTTAGAAAGTCAAACTGGAGCCCCAGGAGAGGGACTATTCGTTGAGTTTTAGAAACCTTTCGTATTCACAGTGTGTCCATTCTCTAGGTTTCCTGTACATGTTATAGCTGTAGTAATATTCCCTTGAACCTGGAGAGTTGGGACCCATGGAATGGGGGCCATGCATTATTGCTTGAAAGGGTCTGCATTTGCTCACCCAATCTCACCAATCCTCTCAGTCCCAAGTGTCCAGCCTTATGCCTCATACAGCTGTCATTGTAGATAGGGTCTTTCCAGGTTTCCTCAGACACCCTGAAGGAATTGTAAAGAATTTCCCTGTTTTTTGGTTTTGCTTTTGAAATTCCTTTTTATAGTGGGTTTGAGCTGATTCTCGCTGCCATGTTTATGCCACTCTAGACACACTTGATTCCCTTATGGAGTCATATCAATACATTGGTTTTAAGATTCTTACTAGTCAGATATATTCCTCTGCGGGAAATATGGGGATTTGTGTCTCTTTCACTGAGGAAGGTGTAGGTCTTGTCTATTCCAAAGTTGGTTTTTGGAACGGTCCCTGTGCTTATATCAAACTCTGGTTTTATGCATCACCCGACCTCTCCATCCCCTTTATGCAGGCATAAGAGTGTTTTCTAAATGTGAGACTCTGTTCTCTTTCCTAACTCAGTTCACGTGTAGCCATGTTTACAGGATCTTCATAAGTGATATCTTATGATAAGTTTCTTTTTCTGTGTGACTTATTTCACTTAGAATCATCGTACCTGAATCCACTCACTTTGCTGCTACTGGTCTTATGACATTGATTTCATGGCTGAGGGATATTCCATCGTACGTAAGTACCACAATGTTTTGAACCATTTTTATATTTCCTGGGATATTTAAGGTGTACCCAAGTTGAGGTTCTTGTAGTCAGTGCAGCCCTAAATTTGGAGGTGGCTCTTTCTTATTGATTTTCAGTTTTCCCAAGGTATATTCCCTAGACTGGAAGTGGCCTTGGCTCTGTAGCTCTGTTGTTTACTTGTTTTAGGGAACACAATGCACTCCTCCAGTGAGGCAGTTGGCAATTAACATCCCGCCCATCAGCATAACAAGGCTCCCTGTTCTCCAGGGCCTGTCTTGCCTTTCTGGTTTTTACACATTTTGTGGATGTCCCTTTTGACCGGTGGGAAGTGATACTTCTTTGTAGTGCAGATTTGCATTGCCCGCTTGCTTGCTTGGCCAAAAAGGGCGTATGCGTTTTCTCCTGAATATATTCAGGAGAAAACGCATACGCCCTTTTTGGCCAAGTGCACCATTGTCCAAGTTGTGCCCCTCTTCCTGTGCTTTACAGGCGATTCCAATGTACCTCTTGAAATCTGTTTCCTGCTATTTTGCCTCGCTTTCAAGTCCGCCTCGTTGACTTCCCTCAACAGATTTTTGGACGATAGTTGTCCTTTATCACTCTGCCAGTTTGTGAATTGCTGTGCCCCTGAGCTCCATTTCTCAACTCGTTTTTTGTGAGCTGAACACAAGTCCAAAATTTTGGATCATGTCCTATACTGGTTCCCGGTGGGTGGCTGAGACTTTGGTTAATTCTTCTTCCTGCCGGGAAATTAGAGTGACATGTGCCCGTCCAAATGCCTAACAGCTACTCTCTCATGGGTTCTCCCTCGTCCCTTCCATCCTCTGGCAAATTGGGAACCTGTGCAAACCAGGAGGTTAAAGGGCCTGTCTCTCCAAGTTGGGAGATTGATAGTAAGGCAGTTGGAAAGTCAAACTGGAGCACCAGGAGAGGGACTATTCGTTGAGTTTTAGAAACCTTTCGTATTCACAGTGTGTCCATTCTCTAGGTTTCCTGTACATGTTATAGCTGTAGTAATATTCCCTTGAACCTGGAGAGTTGGGACCCATGGAATGGGGGCCATGCATTATTGCTTGAAAGGGTCTGCATTTGCTCACCCAATCTCACCAATCCTCTCAGTCCCAAGTGTCCAGCCTTATGCCACATCCAGCTGTCATTGTAGATAGGGTCTTTCCAGGTTTCCTCAGACACCCTGAAGGAATTGTAAAGAATTTCCCTGTTTTTTGGTTTTGCTTTTGAAATTCCTTTTTATCGTGGGTTTGAGCTGATTCTCGCTGCCATGTTTATGCCACTCTAGACACACTTGATTCCCTTATGGAGTCATATCAATACATTGGTTTTAAGATTCTTACTAGTCAGATATATTCCTCTGCGGGAAATATGGGGTTTTGAGTCTCTTTCACTGAGGAAGGTGTAGGTCTTGTCTATTCCAAAGTTGGTTTTTGGAACGGTCCCTGTGCTTATATCAAACTCTGGTTTTATGCATCACCCGACCTCTCCATCCCCTTTATGCAGGCATAAGAGTGTTTTCTAAATGTGAGACTCTGTTCTCTTTCCTAACTCAGTTCACGTGTAGCCATGTTTACAGGATCTTCATAAGTGATATCTTATGATAAGTTTCTTTTTCTGTGTGACTTATTTCACTTAGAATCATCGTACCTGAATCCACTCACTTTGCTGCTACTGGTCTTATGACATTGATTTCATGGCTGAGGGATATTCCATCGTACGTAAGTACCACAATGTTTTGAACCATTTTTATATTTCCTGGGATATTTAAGGTGTACCCAAGTTGAGGTTCTTGTAGTCAGTGCAGCCCTAAATTTGGAGGTGTCTCTTTCTTATTGATTTTCAGTTTACCCAAGGTATATTCCCTAGACTGGAAGTGGCCTTGGCTCTGTAGCTCTGTTGTTTACTTGTTTTAGGGAACACAATGCACTCCTCCAGTGAGGCAGTTGGCAATTTACATCCCGCCCATCAGCATAACAAGGCTCCCAGTTCTCCAGGGCCTGTCTTGCCTTTCTGGTTTTTACACATTTTGTGGATGTCCCTTTTGACCGGTGGGAAGTGATACTTCTTTGTAGTGCAGATTTGCATTGCCCGCTTGCTTGCTTGGCCAAAAAGGGCGTATGCGTTTTCTCCTGAATATATTCAGGAGAAAACGCATACGCCCTTTTTGGCCAAGTGCACCATTGTCCAAGTTGTGCCCCTCTTCCTGTGCTTTACAGGCGATTCCAAGGTACCTCTTGAAATCTGTTTCCTGCTATTTTGCCTCGCTTTCAAGTCCGCCTCGTTGACTTCCCTCAACAGATTTTTGGACGATAGTTGTCCTTTATCACTCTGCCAGTTTGTGAATTGCTGTGCCCCTGAGCTCCATTTCTCAACTCGTTTTTTGTGAGCTGAACGCAAGTCCAAAATTTTGGATCATGTCCTATACTGGTTCCCGGTGGGTGGCTGAGACTTTGGTTAATTCTTCTTCCTGCCGGGAAATTAGAGTGACATGTGCCCGTCCAAATGCCTAACAGCTACTCTCTCATGGGTTCTCCCTCGTCCCTTCCATCCTCTGCCAAATTGGGAACCTGTGCAAACCAGGAGGTTAAAGGGCCTGTCTCTCCAAGTTGGGAGATTGATAGTAAGGCAGTTGGAAAGTCAAACTGGAGCACCAGGAGAGGGACTATTCGTTGAGTTTTAGAAACCTTTCGTATTCACAGTGTGTCCATTCTCTAGGTTTCCTGTACATGTTATAGCTGTAGTAATATTCCCTTGAACCTGGAGAGTTGGGACCCATGGAATGTGGGCCATGCATTATTGCTTGAAAGGGTCTGCATTTGCTCACCCAATCTCACCAATCCTCTCAGTCCCAAGTGTCCAGCCTTATGCCACATCCAGCTGTCATTGTAGATAGGGTCTTTCCAGGTTTCCTCAGACACCCTGAAGGAATTGTAAAGAATTTCCCTGTTTTTTGGTTTTGCTTTTGAAATTCCTTTTTATCGTGGGTTTGAGCTGATTCTCGCTGCCATGTTTATGCCACTCTAGACACACTTGATTCCCTTATGGAGACATATCAATACATAGGTTTTAAGATTCTTACTAGTCAGATATATTCCTCTGCGGGAAATATGGGGTTTTGAGTCTCTTTCACTGAGGAAGGTGTCGGTCTTGTCAATTCCAAAGTTGGTTTTTGAAACGGTCCCTGTGCTTATATCAAACTCTGGTTTTATGCATCACCCCACCTCTCCTTCCCCTTTATGCAGGCATAAGAGTGTTTTCTAAATGTGAGACTCTGTTCTCTTTCCTAACTCAATTCACGTGTAGCCATGTTTACAGGATCTTCATAAGTGATATCTTATGATAAGTTTCTTTTTCTGTGTGACTTATTTCACTTAGAATCATCGTACCTGAATCCACTCACTTTGCTGCTACTGGTCTTATGACATTGATTTCATGGCTGAGGGATATTCCATCGTACGTAAGTACCACAATGTTTTGAACCATTTTTATATTTCCTGGGATATTTAAGGTGTACCCAAGTTGAGGTTCTTGTAGTCAGTGCAGCCCTAAATTTGGAGGTGGCTCTTTCTTATTGATTTTCAGTTTTCCCAAGGTATATTCCCTAGACTGGAAGTGGCCTTGGCTCTGTAGCTCTGTTGTTTACTTGTTTTAGGGAACACAATGCACTCCTCCAGTGAGGCAGTTGGCAATTGACATCCCGCCCATCAGCATAACAAGGCTCCCAGTTCTCCAGGGCCTGTCTTGCCTTTCTGGTTTTTACACATTTTGTGGATGTCCCTTTTGACCGGTGGGAAGTGATACTTCTTTGTAGTGCAGATTTGCATTGCCCGCTTGCTTGCTTGGCCAAAAAGGGCGTATGCGTTTTCTCCTGAATATATTCAGGAGAAAACGCATACGCCCTTTTTGGCCAAGTGCACCATTGTCCAAGTTGTGCCCCTCTTCCTGTGCTTTACAGGCGATTCCAAGGTACCTCTTGAAATCTGTTTCCTGCTATTTTGCCTCGCTTTCAAGTCCGCCTCGTTGACTTCCCTCAACAGATTTTTGGACGATAGTTGTCCTTTATCACTCTGCCAGTTTGTGAATTGCTGTGCCCCTGAGCTCCATTTCTCAACTCGTTTTTTGTGAGCTGAACGCAAGTCCAAAATTTTGGATCATGTCCTATACTGGTTCCCGGTGGGTGGCTGAGACTTTGGTTAATTCTTCTTCCTGCCGGGAAATTAGAGTGACATGTGCCCGTCCAAATGCCTAACAGCTACTCTCTCATGGGTTCTCCCTCGTCCCTTCCATCCTCTGCCAAATTGGGAACCTGTGCAAACCAGGAGGTTAAAGGGCCTGTCTCTCCAAGTTGGGAGATTGATAGTAAGGCAGTTGGAAAGTCAAACTGGAGCACCAGGAGAGGGACTATTCGTTGAGTTTTAGAAACATTTCGTATTCACAGTGTGTCCATTCTCTAGGTTTCCTGTACATGTTATAGCTGTAGTAATATTCCCTTGAACATGGAGAGTTGGGACCCATGGAATGGGGGCCATGCATTATTGCTTGAAAGGGTCTGCATTCGCTCACCCAATCTCACCAATCCTCTCAGTCCCAAGTGTCCAGCCTTATGCCACATCCAGCTGTCATTGTAGATAGGGTCTTTCCAGGTTTCCTCAGACACCCTGAAGGAATTGTAAAGAATTTCCCTGTTTTTTGGTTTTGCTTTTGAAATTCCTTTTTATAGTGGGTTTGAGCTGATTCTCGCTGCCATGTTTATGCCACTCTAGACACACTTGATTCCCTTATGGAGTCATATCAATACATAGGTTTTAAGATTCTTACTAGTCAGATATAGTCCTCTGCGGGAAATATGGGGTTTTGAGTCTCTTTCACTGAGGAAGGTGTAGGTCTTGTCTATTCCAAAGTTGGTTTTTGGAACGGTCCCTGTGCTTATATCAAACTCTGGTTTTATGCATCACCCGACCTCTCCATCCCCTTTATGCAGGCATAAGAGTGTTTTCTAAATGTGAGACTCTGTTCTCTTTCCTAACTCAGTTCACGTGTAGCCATGTTTACAGGATCTTCATAAGTGATATCTTATGATAAGTTTCTTTTTCTGTGTGACTTATTTCACTTAGAATCATCGTACCTGAATCCACTCACTTTGCTGCTACTGGTCTTATGACATTGATTTCATGGCTGAGGGATATTCCATCGTACGTAAGTACCACAATGTTTTGAACCATTTTTATATTTCCTGGGATATTTAAGGTGTACCCAAGTTGAGGTTCTTGTAGTCAGTGCAGCCCTAAATTTGGAGGTGTCTCTTTCTTATTGATTTTCAGTTTTCCCAAGGTATATTCCCTAGACTGGAAGTGGCCTTGGCTCTGTAGCTCTGTTGTTTACTTGTTTTAGGGAACACAATGCACTCCTCCAGTGAGGCAGTTGGCAATTTACATCCCGCCCATCAGCATAACAAGGCTCCCAGTTCTCCAGGGCCTGTCTTGCCTTTCTGGTTTTTACACATTTTGTGGATGTCCCTTTTGACCGGTGGGAAGTGATACTTCTTTGTAGTGCAGATTTGCATTGCCCGCTTGCTTGCTTGGCCAAAAAGGGCGTATGCGTTTTCTCCTGAATATATTCAGGAGAAAACGCATACGCCCTTTTTGGCCAAGTGCACCATTGTCCAAGTTGTGCCCCTCTTCCTGTGCTTTACAGGCGATTCCAAGGTACCTCTTGAAATCTGTTTCCTGCTATTTTGCCTCGCTTTCAAGTCCGCCTCGTTGACTTCCCTCAACAGATTTTTGGACGATAGTTGTCCTTTATCACTCTGCCAGTTTGTGAATTGCTGTGCCCCTGAGCTCCATTTCTCAACTCGTTTTTTGTGAGCTGAACGCAAGTCCAAAATTTTGGATCATGTCCTATACTGGTTCCCGGTGGGTGGCTGAGACTTTGGTTAATTCTTCTTCCTGCCGGGAAATTAGAGTGACATGTGCCCGTCCAAATGCCTAACAGCTACTCTCTCATGGGTACTCCCTCGTCCCTTCCATCCTCTGCCAAATTGGGAACCTGTGCAAACCAGGAGGTTAAAGGGCCTGTCTCTCCAAGTTGGGAGATTGATAGTAAGGCAGTTGGAAAGTCAAACTGGAGCACCAGGAGAGGGACTATTCGTTGAGTTTTAGAAACCTTTCATATTCACAGTGTGTCCATTCTCTAGGTTTCCTGTACATGTTATAGCTGTAGTAATATTCCCTTGAACATGGAGAGTTGGGACCCATGGAATGGGGGCCATGCATTATTGCTTGAAAGGGTCTGCATTTGCTCACCCAATCTCACCAATCCTCTCAGTCCCAAGTGTCCAGCCTTATGCCACATCCAGCTGTCATTGTAGATAGGGTCTTTCCAGGTTTCCTCAGACACCCTGAAGGAATTGTAAAGAATTTCCCTGTTTTTTGGTTTTGCTTTTGAAATTCCTTTTTATAGTGGGTTTGAGCTGATTCTCGCTGCCATGTTTATGCCACTCTAGACACACTTGATTCCCTTATGGAGACATATCAATACATAGGTTTTAAGATTCTTACTAGTCAGATATATTCCTCTGCGGGAAATATGGGGTTTTGAGTCTCTTTCACGGAGGAAGGTGTCGGTCTTGTCAATTCCAAAGTTGGTTTTTGAAACGGTCCCTGTGCTTATATCAAACTCTGGTTTTATGCATCACCCCACCTCTCCTTCCCCTTTATGCAGGCATAAGAGTGTTTTCTAAATGTGAGACTCTGTTCTCTTTCCTAACTCAGTTCACGTGTAGCCATGTTTACAGGATCTTCATAAGTGATATCTTATGATAAGTTTCTTTTTCTGTGTGACTTATTTCACTTAGAATCATCGTACCTGAATCCACTCACTTTGCTGCTACTGGTCTTATGACATTGATTTCATGGCTGAGGGATATTCCATCGTACGTAAGTACCACAATGTTTTGAACCATTTTTATATTTCCTGGGATATTTAAGGTGTACCCAAGTTGAGGTTCTTGTAGTCAGTGCAGCCCTAAATTTGGAGGTGGCTCTTTCTTATTGATTTTCAGTTTTCCCAAGGTATATTCCCTAGACTGGAAGTGGCCTTGGCTCTGTAGCTCTGTTGTTTACTTGTTTTAGGGAACACAATGCACTCCTCCAGTGAGGCAGTTGGCAATTGACATCCCGCCCATCAGCATAACAAGGCTCCCAGTTCTCCAGGGCCTGTCTTGCCTTTCTGGTTTTTACACATTTTGTGGATGTCCCTTTTGACCGGTGGGAAGTGATACTTCTTTGTAGTGCAGATTTGCATTGCCCGCTTGCTTGCTTGGCCAAAAAGGGCGTATGCGTTTTCTCCTGAATATATTCAGGAGAAAACGCATACGCCCTTTTTGGCCAAGTGCACCATTGTCCAAGTTGTGCCCCTCTTCCTGTGCTTTACAGGCGATTCCAAGGTACCTCTTGAAATCTGTTTCCTGCTATTTTGCCTCGCTTTCAAGTCCGCCTCGTTGACTTCCCTCAACAGATTTTTGGACGATAGTTGTCCTTTATCACTCTGCCAGTTTGTGAATTGCTGTGCCCCTGAGCTCCATTTCTCAACTCGTTTTTTGTGAGCTGAACGCAAGTCCAAAATTTTGGATCATGTCCTATACTGGTTCCCGGTGGGTGGCTGAGACTTTGGTTAATTCTTCTTCCTGCCGGGAAATTAGAGTGACATGTGCCCGTCCAAATGCCTAACAGCTACTCTCTCATGGGTTCTCCCTCGTCCCTTCCATCCTCTGGCAAATTGTGAACCTGTGCAAACCAGGAGGTTAAAGGGCCTGTCTCTCCAAGTTGGGAGATTGATAGTAAGGCAGTTGGAAAGTCAAACTGGAGCACCAGGATAGGGACTATTCGTTGAGTTTTAGAAACCTTTCGTATTCACAGTGTGTCCATTCTCTAGGTTTCCTGTACATGTTATAGCTGTAGTAATATTCCCTTGAACCTGGAGAGTTGGGACCCATGGAATGGGGGCCATGCATTATTGCTTGAAAGGGTCTGCATTTGCTCACCCAATCTCACCAATCCTCTCAGTCCCAAGTGTCCAGCCTTATGCCACATCCAGCTGTCATTGTAGATAGGGTCTTTCCAGGTTTCCTCAGACACCCTGAAGGAATTGTAAAGAATTTCCCTGTTTTTTGGTTTTGCTTTTGAAATTCCTTTTTATAGTGGGTTTGAGCTGATTCTCGCTGCCATGTTTATGCCACTCTAGACACACTTGATTCCCTTATGGAGACATATCAATACATAGGTTTTAAGATTCTTACTAGTCAGATATATTCCTCTGCGGGAAATATGGGGTTTTGAGTCTCTTTCACTAAGGAAGGTGTCGGTCTTGTCAATTCCAAAGTTGGTTTTTGAAACGGTCCCTGTGCTTATATCAAACTCTGGTTTTATGCATCACCCCACCTCTCCTTCCCCTTTATGCAGGCATAAGAGTGTTTTCTAAATGTGAGACTCTGTTCTCTTTCCTAACTCAATTCACGTGTAGCCATGTTTACAGGATCTTCATAAGTGATATCTTATGATAAGTTTCTTTTTCTGTGTGACTTATTTCACTTAGAATCATCGTACCTGAATCCACTCACTTTGCTGCTACTGGTCTTATGACATTGATTTCATGGCTGAGGGATATTCCATCGTACGTAAGTACCACAATGTTTTGAACCATTTTTATATTTCCTGGGATATTTAAGGTGTACCCAAGTTGAGGTTCTTGTAGTCAGTGCAGCCCTAAATTTGGAGGTGGCTCTTTCTTATTGATTTTCAGTTTTCCCAAGGTATATTCCCTAGACTGGAAGTGGCCTTGGCTCTGTAGCTCTGTTGTTTACTTGTTTTAGGGAACACAATGCACTCCTCCAGTGAGGCAGTTGGCAATTTACATCCCGCCCATCAGCATAACAAGGCTCCCAGTTCTCCAGGGCCTGTCTTGCCTTTCTGGTTTTTACACATATTTTGGATGTCCCTTTTGACCGGTGGGAAGTGATACTTCTTTGTAGTGCAGATTTGCATTGCCCGCTTGCTTGCTTGGCCAAAAAGGGCGTATGCGTTTTCTCCTGAATATATTCAGGAGAAAACGCATACGCCCTTTTTGGCCAAGTGCACCATTGTCCAAGTTGTGCCCCTCTTCCTGTGCTTTACAGGCGATTCCAAGGTACCTCTTGAAATCTGTTTCCTGCTATTTTGCCTCGCTTTCAAGTCCACCTCGTTGACTTCCCTCAACAGATTTTTGGACGATAGTTGTCCTTTATCACTCTGCCAGTTTGTGAATTGCTGTGCCCCTGAGCTCCATTTCTCAACTCGTTTTTTGTGAGCTGAACGCAAGTCCAAAATTTTGGATCATGTCCTCTACTGGTTCCCGGTGGGTGGCTGAGACTTTGGTTAATTCTTCTTCCTGCCGGGAAATTAGAGTGACATGTGCCCGTCCAAATGCCTAACAGCTACTCTCTCATGGGTTCTCCCTCGTCCCTTCCATCCTCTGCCAAATTGGGAACCTGTGCAAACCAGGAGGTTAAAGGGCCTGTCTCTCCAAGTTGGGAGATTGATAGTAAGGCAGTTGGAAAGTCAAACTGGAGCACCAGGAGAGGGACTATTCGTTGAGTTTTAGAAACCTTTCGTATTCACAGTGTGTCCATTCTCTAGGTTTCCTGTACATGTTATAGCTGTAGTAATATTCCCTTGAACCTGGAGAGTTGGGACCCATGGAATGTGGGCCATGCATTATTGCTTGAAAGGGTCTGCATTTGCTCACCCAATCTCACCAATCCTCTCAGTCCCAAGTGTCCAGCCTTATGCCACCTCCAGCTGTCATTGTAGATAGGTTCTTTCCAGGTTTCCTCAGACACCCTGAAGGAATTGTAAAGAATTTCCCTGTTTTTTGGTTTTGCTTTTGAAATTCCTTTTTATCGTGGGTTTGAGCTGATTCTCGCTGCCATGTTTATGCCACTCTAGACACACTTGATTCCCTTATGGAGACATATCAATACATAGGTTTTAAGATTCTTACTAGTCAGATATATTCCTCTGCGGGAAATATGGGGTTTTGAGTCTCTTTCACTGAGGAAGGTGTCGGTCTTGTCAATTCCAAAGTAGGTTTTTGAAACGGTCCCTGTGCTTATATCAAACTCTGGTTTTATGCATCACCCCACCTCTCCTTCCCCTTTATGCAGGCATAAGAGTGTTTTCTAAATGTGAGACTCTGTTCTCTTTCCTAACTCAATTCACGTGTAGCCATGTTTACAGGATCTTCATAAGTGATATCTTATGATAAGTTTCTTTTTCTGTGTGACTTATTTCACTTAGAATCATCGTACCTGAATCCACTCACTTTGCTGCTACTGGTCTTATGACATTGATTTCATGGCTGAGGGATATTCCATCGTACGTAAGTACCACAATGTTTTGAACCATTTTTATATTTCCTGGGATATTTAAGGTGTACCCAAGTTGAGGTTCTTGTAGTCAGTGCAGCCCTAAATTTGGAGGTGGCTCTTTCTTATTGATTTTCAGTTTTCCCAAGGTATATTCCCTAGACTGGAAGTGGCCTTGGCTCTGTAGCTCTGTTGTTTACTTGTTTTAGGGAACACAATGCACTCCTCCAGTGAGGCAGTTGGCAATTTACATCCCACCCATCAGCATAACAAGGCTCCCAGTTCTCCAGGGCCTGTCTTGCCTTTCTGGTTTTTACACATTTTGTGGATGTCCCTTTTGACCGGTGGGAAGTGATACTTCTTTGTAGTGCAGATTTGCATTGCCCGCTTGCTTGCTTGGCCAAAAAGGGCGTATGCGTTTTCTCCTGAATATATTCAGGAGAAAACGCATACGCCCTTTTTGGCCAAGTGCACCATTGTCCAAGTTGTGCCCCTCTTCCTGTGCTTTACAGGCGATTCCAAGGTACCTCTTGAAATCTGTTTCCTGCTATTTTGCCTCGCTTTCAAGTCCGCCTCGTTGACTTCCCTCAACAGATTTTTGGACGATAGTTGTCCTTTATCACTCTGCCAGTTTGTGAATTGCTGTGCCCCTGAGCTCCATTTCTCAACTCGTTTTTTGTGAGCTGAACGCAAGTCCAAAATTTTGGATCATGTCCTATACTGGTTCCCGGTGGGTGGCTGAGACTTTGGTTAATTCTTCTTCCTGCCGGGAAATTAGAGTGACATGTGCCCGTCCAAATGCTTAACAGCTACTCTCTCATGGGTTCTCCCTCGTCCCTTCCATCCTCTGGCAAATTGGGAACCTGTGCAAACCAGGAGGTTAAAGGGCCTGTCTCTCCAAGTTGGGAGATTGATAGTAAGGCAGTTGGAAAGTCAAACTGGAGCACCAGGAGAGGGACTATTCGTTGAGTTTTAGAAACATTTCGTATTCACAGTGTGTCCATTCTCTAGGTTTCCTGTACATGTTATAGCTGTAGTAATATTCCCTTGAACATGGAGAGTTGGGACCCATGGAATGGGGGCCATGCATTATTGCTTGAAAGGGTCTGCATTCGCTCACCCAATCTCACCAATCCTCTCAGTCCCAAGTGTCCAGCCTTATGCCACATCCAGCTGTCATTGTAGATAGGGTCTTTCCAGGTTTCCTCAGACACCCTGAAGGAATTGTAAAGAATTTCCCTGTTTTTTGGTTTTGCTTTTGAAATTCCTTTTTATAGTGGGTTTGAGCTGATTCTCGCTGCCATGTTTATGCCACTCTAGACACACTTGATTCCCTTATGGAGACATATCAATACATAGGTTTTAAGATTCTTACTAGTCAGATATATTCCTCTGCGGGAAATATGGGGTTTTGAGTCTCTTTCACTGAGGAAGGTGTCGGTCTTGTCAATTCCAAAGTTGGTTTTTGAAACGGTCCCTGTGCTTATATCAAACTCTGGTTTTATGCATCACCCCACCTCTCCTTCCCCTTTATGCAGGCATAAGAGTGTTTTCTAAATGTGAGACTCTGTTCTCTTTCCTAACTCAATTCACGTGTAGCCATGTTTACAGGATCTTCATAAGTGATATCTTATGATAAGTTTCTTTTTCTGTGTGACTTATTTCACTTAGAATCATCGTACCTGAATCCACTCACTTTGCTGCTACTGGTCTTATGACATTGATTTCATGGCTGAGGGATATTCCATCGTACGTAAGTACCACAATGTTTTGAACCATTTTTATATTTCCTGGGATATTTAAGGTGTACCCAAGTTGAGGTTCTTGTAGTCAGTGCAGCCCTAAATTTGGAGGTGGCTCTTTCTTATTGATTTTCAGTATTCCCAAGGTATATTCCCTAGACTGGAAGTGGCCTTGGCTCTGTAGCTCTGTTGTTTACTTGTTTTAGGGAACACAATGCACTCCTCCAGTGAGGCAGTTGGCAATTGACATCCCGCCCATCAGCATAACAAGGCTCCCAGTTCTCCAGGGCCTGTCTTGCCTTTCTGGTTTTTACACATTTTGTGGATGTCCCTTTTGACCGGTGGGAAGTGATACTTCTTTGTAGTGCAGATTTGCATTGCCCGCTTGCTTGCTTGGCCAAAAAGGGCGTATGCGTTTTCTCCTGAATATATTCAGGAGAAAACGCATACGCCCTTTTTGGCCAAGTGCACCATTGTCCAAGTTGTGCCCCTCTTCCTGTGCTTTACAGGCGATTCCAAGGTACCTCTTGAAATCTGTTTCCTGCTATTTTGCCTCGCTTTCAAGTCCGCCTCGTTGACTTCCCTCAACAGATTTTTGGACGATAGTTGTCCTTTATCACTCTGCCAGTTTGTGAATTGCTGTGCCCCTGAGCTCCATTTCTCAACTCGTTTTTTGTGAGCTGAACGCAAGTCCAAAATTTTGGATCATGTCCTATACTGGTTCCCGGTGGGTGGCTGAGACTTTGGTTAATTCTTCTTCCTGCCGGGAAATTAGAGTGACATGTGCCCGTCCAAATGCCTAACAGCTACTCTCTCATGGGTTCTCCCTCGTCCCTTCCATCCTCTGGCAAATTGGGAACCTGTGCAAACCAGGAGGTTAAAGGGCCTGTCTCTCCAAGTTGGGAGATTGATAGTAAGGCAGTTGGAAAGTCAAACTGGAGCACCAGGATAGGGACTATTCGTTGAGTTTTAGAAACCTTTCGTATTCACAGTGTGTCCATTCTCTAGGTTTCCTGTACATGTTATAGCTGTAGTAATATTCCCTTGAACCTGGAGAGTTGGGACCCATGGAATGGGGGCCATGCATTATTGCTTGAAAGGGTCTGCATTTGCTCACCCAATCTCACCAATCCTCTCAGTCCCAAGTGTCCAGCCTTATGCCACATCCAGCTGTCATTGTAGATAGGGTCTTTCCAGGTTTCCTCAGACACCCTGAAGGAATTGTAAAGAATTTCCATGTTTTTTGGTTTTGCTTTTGAAATTCCTTTTTATAGTGGGTTTGAGCTGATTCTCGCTGCCATGTTTATGCCACTCTAGACACACTTGATTCCCTTATGGAGACATATCAATACATAGGTTTTAAGATTCTTACTAGTCAGATATATTCCTCTGCGGGAAATATGGGGTTTTGAGTCTCTTTCACTAAGGAAGGTGTCGGTCTTGTCAATTCCAAAGTTGGTTTTTGAAACGGTCCCTGTGCTTATATCAAACTCTGGTTTTATGCATCACCCCACCTCTCCTTCCCCTTTATGCAGGCATAAGAGTGTTTTCTAAATGTGAGACTCTGTTCTCTTTCCTAACTCAGTTCACGTGTAGCCATGTTTACAGGATCTTCCTAAGTGATATCTTATGATAAGTTTCTTTTTCTGTGTGACTTATTTCACTTAGAATCATCGTACCTGAATCCACTCACTTTGCTGCTACTGGTCTTATGACATTGATTTCATGGCTGAGGGATATTCCATCGTACGTAAGTACCACAATGTTTTGAACCATTTTTATATTTCCTGGGATATTTAAGGTGTACCCAAGTTGAGGTTCTTGTAGTCAGTGCAGCCCTAAATTTGGAGGTGGCTCTTTCTTATTGATTTTCAGTTTTAGCAAGGTATATTCCCTAGACTGGAAGTGGCCTTGGCTCTGTAGCTCTGTTGTTTACTTGTTTTAGGGAACACAATGCACTCCTCCAGTGAGGCAGTTGGCAATTTACATCCCGCCCATCAGCATAACAAGGCTCCCAGTTCTCCAGGGCCTGTCTTGCCTTTCTGGTTTTTACACATATTTTGGATGTCCCTTTTGACCGGTGGGAAGTGATACTTCTTTGTAGTGCAGATTTGCATTGCCCGCTTGCTTGCTTGGCCAAAAAGGGCGTATGCGTTTTCTCCTGAATATATTCAGGAGAAAACGCATACGCCCTTTTTGGCCAAGTGCACCATTGTCCAAGTTGTGCCCCTCTTCCTGTGCTTTACAGGCGATTCCAAGGTACCTCTTGAAATCTGTTTCCTGCTATTTTGCCTCACTTTCAAGTCCGCCTCGTTGACTTCCCTCAACAGATTTTTGGACGATAGTTGTCCTTTATCACTCTGCCAGTTTGTGAATTGCTGTGCCCCTGAGCTCCATTTCTCAACTCGTTTTTTGTGAGCTGAACACAAGTCCAAAATTTTGGATCATGTCCTATACTTGTGCCCGGTGGGTGGCTGAGACTTTGGTTAATTCTTCTTCCTGCCGGGAAATTAGAGTGACATGTGCCCGTCCAAATGCCTAACAGCTACTCTCTCATGGGTTCTCCCTCGTCCCTTCCATCCTCTGCCAAATTGGGAACCTGTGCAAACCAGGAGGTTAAAGGCCCTGTCTCTCCAAGTTGGGAGATTGATAGTAAGGCAGTTGGAAAGTCAAACTGGAGCACCAGGAGAGGGACTATTCGTTGAGTTTTAGAAACCTTTCGTATTCACAGTGTGTCCATTCTCTAGGTTTCCTGTACATGTTATAGCTGTAGTAATATTCCCTTGAACACGGAGAGTTGGGACCCATGGAATGGGGGCCATGCATTATTGCTTGAAAGGGTCTGCATTTGCTCACCCAATCTCACCAATCCTCTCAGTCCCAAGTGTCCAGCCTTATGCCACCTCCAGCTGTCATTGTAGATAGGGTCTTTCCAGGTTTCCTCAGACACCCTGAAGGAATTGTAAAGAATTTCCCTGTTTTTTGGTTTTGCTTTTGAAATTCCTTTTTATCGTGGGTTTGAGCTGATTCTCGCTGCCATGTTTATGCCACTCTAGACACACTTGATTCCCTTATGGAGACATATCAATACATAGGTTTTAAGATTCTTACTAGTCAGATATATTCCTCTGTGGGAAATATGGGGTTTTGAGTCTCTTTCACTAAGGAAGGTGTCGGTCTTGTCAATTCCAAAGTTGGTTTTTGAAACGGTCCCTGTGCTTATATCAAACTCTGGTTTTATGCATCACCCCACCTCTCCTTCCCCTTTATGCAGGCATAAGAGTGTTTTCTAAATGTGAGACTCTGTTCTCTTTCCTAACTCAATTCACGTGTAGCCATGTTTACAGGATCTTCATAAGTGATATCTTATGATAAGTTTCTTTTTCTGTGTGACTTATTTCACTTAGAATCATCGTACCTGAATCCACTCACTTTGCTGCTACTGGTCTTATGACATTGATTTCATGGCTGAGGGATATTCCATCGTACGTAAGTACCACAATGTTTTGAACCATTTTTATATTTCCTGGGATATTTAAGGTGTACCCAAGTTGAGGTTCTTGTAGTCAGTGCAGCCCTAAATTTGGAGGTGGCTCTTTCTTATTGATTTTCAGTTTTCCCAAGGTATATTCCCTAGACTGGAAGTGGCCTTGGCTCTGTAGCTCTGTTGTTTACTTGTTTTAGGGAACACAATGCACTCCTCCAGTGAGGCAGTTGGCAATTAACATCCCGCCCATCAGCATAACAAGGCTCCCAGTTCTCCAGGGCCTGTCTTGCCTTTCTGGTTTTTACACATTTTGTGGATGTCCCTTTTGACCGGTGGGAAGTGATACTTCTTTGTAGTGCAGATTTGCATTGCCCGCTTGCTTGCTTGGCCAAAAAGGGCGTATGCGTTTTCTCCTGAATATATTCAGGAGAAAACGCATACGCCCTTTTTGGCCAAGTGCACCATTGTCCAAGTTGTGCCCCTCTTCCTGTGCTTTACAGGCGATTCCAAGGTACCTCTTGAAATCTGTTTCCTGCTATTTTGCCTCGCTTTCAAGTCCGCCTCGTTGACTTCCCTCAAGAGATTTTTGGACGATAGTTGTCCTTTATCACTCTGCCAGTTTGTGAATTGCTGTGCCCCTGAGCTCCATTTCTCAACTCGTTTTTTGTGAGCTGAACGCAAGTCCAAAATTTTGGATCATGTCCTATACTGGTTCCCGGTGGGTGGCTGAGACTTTGGTTAATTCTTCTTCCTGCCGGGAAATTAGAGTGACATGTGCCCATCCAAATGCCTAACAGCTACTCTCTCATGGGTTCTCCCTCGTCCCTTCCATCCTCTGCCAAATTGGGAACCTGTGCAAACCAGGAGGTTAAAGGGCCTGTCTCTCCAAGTTGGGAGATTGATAGTAAGGCAGTTAGAAAGTCAAACTGGAGCACCAGGAGAGGGACTATTCGTTGAGTTTTAGAAACCTTTCGTATTCACAGTGTGTCCATTCTCTAGGTTTCCTGTACATGTTATAGCTGTAGTAATATTCCCTTGAACCTGGAGAGTTGGGACCCATGGAATGGGGGCCATGCATTATTGCTTGAAAGGGTCTGCATTCGCTCACCCAATCTCACCAATCCTCTCAGTCCCAAGTGTCCAGCCTTATGCCACATCCAGCTGTCATTGTAGATAGGGTCTTTCCAGGTTTCCTCAGACACCCTGAAGGAATTGTAAAGAATTTCCCTGTTTTTTGGTTTTGCTTTTGAAATTCCTTTTTATACTGGGCTTGAGCTGATTCTCGCTGCCATATTTATGCCACTCTAGATACACTTGATTCCCTTATGGAGACATATCAATACATAGGTTTTAAGATTCTTACTAGTCAGATATATTCCTCTGCGGGAAATATGGGGTTTTGAGTCTCTTTCGCTGAGGAAGGTGTAGGTCTTGTCTATTCCAAAGTTGGTTTTTGAAACGGTCCCTGTGCTTATATCAAACTCTGGTTTTATGCATCACCCCACCTCTCATTCCCCTTTATGCAGGCATAAGAGTGTTTTCTAAATGTGAGACTCTGTTCTCTTTCCTAACTCAGTTCACGTGTAGCCATGTTTACAGGATCTTCCTAAGTGATATCTTATGATAAGTTTCTTTTTTCTGTGTGACTTATTTCACTTAGAATCATCGTACCTGAATCCACTCACTTTGCTGCTACTGGTCTTATGACATTGATTTCATGGCTGAGGGATATTCCATCGTACGTAAGTACCACAATGTTTTGAACCATTTTTATATTTCCTGGGATATTTAAGGTGTACCCAAGTTGAGGTTCTTGTAGTCAGTGCAGCCCTAAATTTGGAGGTGGCTCTCTCTTATTGATTTTCAGTTTTCCCAAGGTATATTCCCTAGACTGGAAGTGGCCTTGGCTCTGTAGCTCTGTTGTTTACTTGTTTTAGGGAACACAATGCACTCCTCCAGTGAGGCAGTTGGCAATTTACATCCCGCCCATCAGCATAACAAGGCTCCCAGTTCTCCAGGGCCTGTCTTGCCTTTCTGGTTTTTACACATTTTGTGGATGTCCCTTTTGACCGGTGGGAAATGATACATCTTTGTAGTGCAGATTTGCATTGCCCGCTTGCTTGCTTGGCCAAAAAGGGCGTATGAGTTTTCTCCTGAATATATTCAGGAGAAAACGCATACGCCCTTTTTGGCCAAGTGCACCATTGTCCAAGTTGTGCCCCTCTTCCTGTGCTTTACAGGCGATTCCAACGTACCTCTTGAAATCTGTTTCCTGCTATTTTGCCTCGCTTTCAAGTCCGCCTCGTTGACTTCCCTCAACAGACTTTTGGACGAAAGTTGTCCTTTGTCACTCTGCCAGTTTGTGTATTGCTGTGCCCCTGAGCTCCATTTCTCAACTCGTTTTTTGTGAGCTGAACGCAAGTCCAAAATTTTGGATCATGTCCTCTACTGGTTCCCGGTGGGTGGCTGAGACTTTGGTTAATTCTTCTTCCTGCCGGGAAATTAGAGTGACATGTGCCCGTCCAAATGCCTAACAGCTACTCTCTCATGGGTTCTCCCTCGTCCCTTCCATCCTCTGCCAAATTGGGAACCTGTGCAAACCAGGAGGTTAAAGGGCCTGTCTCTCCAAGTTGGGAGATTGATAGTAAGGCAGTTGGAAAGTCAAACTGGAGCACCAGGAGAGGGACTATTCGTTGAGTTTTAGAAACCTTTCGTATTCACAGTGTGTCCATTCTCTAGGTTTCCTGTACATGTTATAGCTGTAGTAATATTCCCTTGAACCTGGAGAGTTGGGACCCATGGAATGGGGGCCATGCATTATTGCTTGAAAGGGTCTGCATTTGCTCACCCAATCTCACCAATCCTCTCAGTCCCAAGTGTCCAGCCTTATGCCACATACAGCTGTCATTGTAGATAGGGTCTTTCCAGGTTTCCTCAGACACCGTGAAGGAATTGTAAAGAATTTCCCTGTTTTTTGGTTTTGCTTTTGAAATTCCTTTTTATAGTGGGTTTGAGCTGATTCTCGCTGCCATGTTTATGCCACTCTAGACACACTTGATTCCCTTATGGAGACATATCAATACATAGGTTTTAAGATTCTTACTAGTCAGATATATTCCTCTGTGGGAAATATGGGGTTTTTAGTCTCTTTCACTGAGGAAGGTGTCGGTCTTGTCAATTCCAAAGTTGGTTTTTGAAACGGTCCCTGTGCTTATATCAAACTCTGGTTTTATGCATCACCCCACCTCTCCTTCCCCTTTATGCAGGCATAAGCGTGTTTTCTAAATGTGAGAATCTGTTCTCTTTCCTAACTCAGTTCACGTGTAGCCATGTTTACAGGATCTTCATAAGTGATATCTTATGATAAGTTTCTTTTTCTGTGTGACTTATTTCACTTAGAATCATCGTACCTGAATCCACTCACTTTGCTGCTACTGGTCTTATGACATTGATTTCATGGCTGAGGGATATTCCATCGTACGTAAGTACCACAATGTTTTGAACCATTTTTATATTTCCTGGGATATTTAAGGTGTACCCAAGTTGAGGTTCTTGTAGTCAGTGCAGCCCTAAATTTGGAGGTGGCTCTTTCTTATTGATTTTCAGTTTTCCCAAGGTATATTCCCTAGACTGGAAGTGGCCTTGGCTCTGTAGCTCTGTTGTTTACTTGTTTTAGGGAACACAATGCACTCCTCCAGTGAGGCAGTTGGCAATTTACATCCCGCCCATCAGCATAACAAGGCTCCCAGTTCTCCAGGGCCTGTCTTGCCTTTCTGGTTTTTACACATTTTGTGGATGTCCCTTTTGACCGGTGGGAAGTGATACTTCTTTGTAGTGCAGATTTGCATTGCCCGCTTGCTTGCTTGGCCAAAAAGGGCGTATGCGTTTTCTCCTGAATATATTCAGGAGAAAACGCATACGCCCTTTTTGGCCAAGTGCACCATTGTCCAAGTTGTGCCCCTCTTCCTGTGCTTTACAGGCGATTCCAACGTACCTCTTGAAATCTGTTTCCTTCTATTTTGCCTCGCTTTCAAGTCCGCCTCGTTGACTTCCCTCAACAGATTTTTGGACGATAGTTGTCCTTTATCACTCTGCCAGTTTGTGAATTGCTGTGCCCCTGAGCTCCATTTCTCAACTCGTTTTTTGTGAGCTGAACGCAAGTCCAAAATTTTGGATCATGTCCTATACTGGTTCCCGGTGGGTGGCTGAGACTTTGGTTAATTCTTCTTCCTGCCGGGAAATTAGAGTGACATGTGCCCGTCCAAATGCCTAACAGCTACTCTCTCATGGGTTCTCCCTCGTCCCTTCCATCCTCTGCCAAATTGGGAACCTGTGCAAACCAGGAGGTTAAAGGGCCTGTCTCTCCAAGTTGGGAGATTGATAGTAAGGCAGTTGGAAAGTCAAACTGGAGCACCAGGAGAGGGACTATTCATTGAGTTTTAGAAACCTTTCGTATTCACAGTGTGTACATTCTCTAGGTTTCCTGTACATGTTATAGCTGTAGTAATATTCCCTTGAACCTGGAGAGTTGGGACCCATGGAATGGGGGCCATGCATTATTGCTTGAAAGGGTCTGCATTTGCTCACCCAATCTCACCAATCCTCTCAGTCCCAAGTGTCCAGCCTTATGCCACATCCAGCTGTCATTGTAGATAGGGTCTTTCCAGGTTTCCTCAGACACCCTGAAGGAATTGTAAAGAATTTCCCTGTTTTTTGGTTTTGCTTTTGAAATTCCTTTTTATAGTGGGTTTGAGCTGATTCTCGCTGCCATGTTTATGCCACTCTAGACACACTTGATTCCCTTATGGAGTCATATCAATACATAGGTTTTAAGATTCTTACTAGTCAGATATATTCCTCTGCGGGAAATATGGGGTTTTGAGTCTCTTTCACTGAGGAAGGTGTAGGTCTTGTCTATTCCAAAGTTGGTTTTTGGAACGGTCCCTGTGCTTATATCAAACTCTGGTTTTATGCATCACCCCACCTCTCCATCCCCTTTATGCAGGCATAAGAGTGTTTTCTAAATGTGAGACTCTGTTCTCTTTCCTAACTCAGTTCACGTGTAGCCATGTTTACAGGATCTTCATAAGTGATATCTTATGATAAGTTTCTTTTTCTGTGTGACTTATTTCACTTAGAATCATCGTACCTGAATCCACTCCCTTTGCTTCTACTGGTCTTATGACATTGATTTCATCGCTGAGGGATATTCCATCGTACGTAAGTACCACATTGTTTTGAACCATTTTTATATTTCCTGGGATATTTAAGGTGTACCCAAGTTGAGGTTCTTGTAGTCAGTGCAGCCCTAAATTTGGAGGTGGCTCTTTCTTATTGATTTTCAGTTTTCCCAATGTATATTCCCTAGACTGGAAGTGGCCTTGGCTCTGTAGCTCTGTTGTTTACTTGTTTTAGGGAACACAATGCACTCCTCCAGTGAGGCAGTTGGCAGTTTACATCCCGCCCATCAGCATAACAAGGCTCCCAGTTCTCCAGGGCCTGTCTTGCCTTTCTGGTTTTTACACATTTTGTGGATGTCCCTTTTGACCGGTGGGAAGTGATACTTCTTTGTAATGCAGATTTGCATTGCCCGCTTGCTTGCTTGGCCAAAAAGGGCGTATGCGTTTTCTCCTGAATATATTCAGGAGAAAACGCATACGCCCTTTTTGGCCAAGTGCACCATTGTCCAAGTTGTGCCCCTCTTCCTGTGCTTTACAGGCGATTCCAACGTACCTCTTGAAATCTGTTTCCTGCTATTTTGCCTCACTTTCAAGTCCGCCTCGTTGACTTCCCTCAACAGACTTTTGGACGAAAGTTGTCCTTTATCACTCTGCCAGTTTGTGTATTGCTGTGCCCCTGAGCTCCATTTCTCAACTCGTTTTTTGTGAGCTGAACGCAAGTCCAAAATTTTGGATCATGTCCTCTACTGGTTCCCGGTGGGTGGCTGAGACTTTGGTTAATTCTTCTTCCTGCCGGGAAATTAGAGTGACATGTGCCCGTCCAAATGCCTAACAGCTACTCTCTCATGGGTTCTCCCTCGTCCCTTCCATCCTCTGCCAAATTGGGAACCTGTGCAAACCAGGAGGTTAAAGGGCCTGTCTCTCCAAGTTGGGAGATTGATAGTAAGGCAGTTGGAAAGTCAAACTGGAGCACCAGGAGAGGGACTATTCGTTGAGTTTTAGAAACCTTTCGTATTCACAGTGTGTCCATTCTCTAGGTTTCCTGTACATGTTATAGCTGTAGTAATATTCCCTTGAACCTGGAGAGTTGGGACCCATGGAATGGGGGCCATGCATTATTGCTTGAAAAGGTCTGCATTTGCTCACCCAATCTCACAAATCCTCTCAGTCCCAAGTGTCCAGCCTTATGCCACATCCAGCTGTCATTGTAGATAGGGTCTTTCCAGCTTTCCTCAGACACCCTGAAGGAATTGTAAAGAATTTCCCTGTTTTTTGGTTTTGCTTTTGAAATTCCTTTTTATAGTGGGTTTCAGCTGATTCTCGCTGCCATGTTTATGCCACTCTAGACACACTTGATTCCCTTATGGAGACATATCAATACATAGGTTTTAAGATTCTTACTAGTCAGATATATTCCTCTGTGGGAAATATGGGGTTTTGAGTCTCTTTCACTGAGGAAGGTGTCGGTCTTGTCAATTCCAAAGTTGGTTTTTGAAACGGTCCCTGTGCTTATATCAAACTCTGGTTTTATGCATCACCCCACCTCTCCTTCCCCTTTATGCAGGCATAAGCGTGTTTTCTAAATGTGAGACTCTGTTCTCTTTCCTAACTCAGTTGACGTGTAGCCATGTTTACAGGATCTTCATAAGTGATATCTTATGATAAGTTTGTTTTTCTGTGTGACTTATTTCACTTAGAATCATCATACCTGAATCCACTCACTTTGCTGCTACTGGTCTTATGACATTGATTTCATGGCTGAGGGATATTCCATCGTACGTAAGTACCACAATGTTTTGAACCATTTTTATATTTCCTGGGATATTTAAGGTGTACCCAAGTTGAGGTTTTGTAGTCAGTGCAGCCCTAAATTTGGAGGTGGCTCTTTCTTATTGATTTTCAGTTTTCCCCAGGTATATTCCCTAGACTGGAAGTGGCCTTGGCTCTGTAGCTCTGTTGTTTACTTGTTTTAGGGAACACAATGCACTCCTCCAGTGAGGCAGTTGGCAGTTTACATCCCGCCCATCAGCATAACAAGGCTCCCAGTTCTCCAGGGCCTGTCTTGCTTTTCTGGTTTTTACACATTTTGTGGATGTCCCTTTTGACCGGTGGGAAGTGATACTTCTTTGTAGTGCAGATTTGCATTGCCCGCTTGCGTGCTTGGCCAAAAAGGGCGTATGCATTTTCTCCTGAATATATTCAGGAGAAAACGCATACGCCCTTTTTGGCCAAGTGCACCATTGTCCAAGTTGTGTCCCTCTTCCTGTGCTTTACAGGCGATTCCAACGTACCTCTTGAAATCTGTTTCCTGCTATTTTGCCTCGCTTTCAAGTCCGCCTCGTTGACTTCCCTCAACAGATTTTTGGACGATAGTTGTCCTTTATCACTCTGCCAGTTTGTGAATTGCTGTGCCCCTGAGCTCCATTTCTCAACTCGTTTTTTGTGAGCTGAACGCAAGTCCAAAATTTTGGATCATGTCCTATACTGGTTCCCGGTGGGTGGCTGAGACTTTGGTTAATTCTTCTTCCTGCCGGGAAATTAGAGTGACATGTGCCCGTCCAAATGCCTAACAGCCACTCTCTCATGGGTTCTACCTCGTCCCTTCCATCCTCTGCCAAATTGGGAACCTGTGCAAACCAGGAGGTTAAAGGGCCTGTCTCTCCAAGTTGGGAGATTGATAGTAAGGCAGTTGGAAAGTCAAACTGGAGCACCAGGAGAGGGACTATTCGTTGAGTTTTAGAAACCTTTCGTATTCACAGTGCGTCCATTCTCTAGGTTTCCTGTACATGTTATAGCTGTAGTAATATTCCCTTGAACCTGGAGAGTTGGGACCCATGGAATGGGGGCCATGCATTATTGCTTGAAAGGGTCTGCATTTGCTCACCCAATCTCACCAATCCTCTCAGTCCCAAGTGTCCAGCCTTATGCCACATCCAGCTGTCATTGTAGATAGGGTCTTTCCAGGTTTCCTCAGACACCCTGAAGGAATTGTAAAGAATTTCCCTGTTTTTTGGTTTTGCTTTTGAAATTCCTTTTTATAGTGGGTTTGAGCTGATTCTCGCTGCCATGTTTATGCCACTCTAGACACACTTTATTCCCTTATGGAGACATATCAATACATAGGTTTTAAGATTCTTACTAGTCAGATATATTCCTCTGTGGTAAATATGGGGTTTTGAGTCTCTTTCACTGAGGAAGGTGTCGGTCTTGTCTATTCCAAAGTTGGTTTTTAAAACGGTCCCTGTGCTTATATCAAACTCTGGTTTTATGCATCACCCCACCTCTCCTTCCCCTTTATGCAGGCATAAGAGTGTTTTCTAAATGTGAGACTCTGTTCTCGTTCCTAACTCAGTTCACGTGTAGCCATGTTTACAGGATCTTCATAAGTGATATCTTATGATAAGTTTCTTTTTCTGTGTGACTTATTTCACTTAGAATCATCGTACCTGAATCCACTCACTTTGCTGCTACTGGTCTTATGACATTGATTTCATGGCTGAGGGATATTCCATCGTACGTAAGTACCACAATGTTTTGAACCATTTTTATATTTCCTGGGATATTTAAGGTGTACCCAAGTTGAGGTTCTTGTAGTCAGTGCAGCCCTAAATTTGGAGGTGGCTCTTTCTTATTGATTTTCAGTTTTCCCAAGGTATATTCCCTAGACTGGAAGTGGCCTTGGCTCTGTAGCTCTGTTGTTTACTTGTTTTAGGGAACACAATGCACTCCTCCAGTGAGGCAGTTGGCAATTTACATCCCGCCCATCAGCATAACAAGGCTCCCAGTTCTCCAGGGCCTGTCTTGCCTTTCTGGTTTTTACACATTTTGTGGATGTCCCTTTTGACCGGTGGGAAGTGATACTTCTTTGTAGTGCAGATTTGCATTGCCCGCTTGCTTGCTTGGCCAAAAAGGGCGTATGCGTTTTCTCCTGAATATATTCAGGAGAAAACGCATACGCCCTTTTTGGCCAAGTGCACCATTGTCCAAGTTGTGCCCCTCTTCCTGTGCTTTACAGGCGATTCCAAGGTACCTCTTGAAATCTGTTTCCTTCTATTTTGCCTCGCTTTCAAGTCCGCCTCGTTGACTTCCCTCAACAGATTTTTGGACGATAGTTGTCCTTTATCACTCTGCCAGTTTGTGAATTGCTGTGCCCCTGAGCTCCATTTCTCAACTCGTTTTTTGTGAGCTGAACGCAAGTCCAAAATTTTGGATCATGTCCTATACTGGTTCCCGGTGGGTGGCTGAGACTTTGGTTAATTCTTCTTCCTGCCGGGAAATTAGAGTGACATGTGCCCGTCCAAATGCCTAACAGCCACTCTCTCATGGGTTCTCCCACGTCCCTTCCATCCTCTGCCAAATTGGGAACCTGTGCAAACCAGGAGGTTAAAGGGCCTGTCTCTCCAAGTTGGGAGATTGATAGTAAGGCAGTTGGAAAGTCAAACTGGAGCACCAGGAGAGGGACTATTCGTTGAGTTTTAGAAACCTTTCGTATTCACAGTGTGTCCATTCTCTAGGTTTCCTGTACATGTTATAGCTGTAGTAATATTCCCTTGATCCTGGAGAGTTGGGACCCATGGAATGGGGGCCATGCATTATTGCTTGAAAGGGTCTGCATTCGCTCTCCCAATCTCACCAATCCTCTCAGTCCCAAGTGTCCAGCCTTATGCCACATCCAGCTGTCATTGTAGATAGGGTCTTTCCAGGTTTCCTCAGACACCCTGAAGGAATTGTAAAGAATTTCCCTGTTTTTTGGTTTTGCTTTTGAAATTCCTTTTTATAGTGGGTTTGAGCTGATTCTCGCTGCCATGTTTATGCCACTCTAGACACAGTTGATTCCCTTATGGAGACATATCAATACATAGGTTTTAAGATTCTTACTAGTCAGATATATTCCTCTGCGGGAAATATGGGGTTTTGAGTCTCTTTCACTGAGGAAGGTGTCGGTCTTGTCTATTCCAAAGTTGGTTTTTGGAACGATCCCTGTGCTTATATCAAACTCTGGTTTTATGCATCACCCGACCTCTCCATCCCCTTTATGCAGGCATAAGAGTGTTTTCTAAATGTGAGACTCTGTTCTCTTTCCTAACTCAGTTCATGTGTAGCCATGTTTACAGGATCTTCATAAGTGATATCTTATGATAAGTTTCTTTTTCTGTGTGACTTATTTGACTTAGAATCATCGTACCTGAATCCACTCATTTTGCTGCTACTGGTCTTATGACATTCATTTCATGGCTGAGGGATATTCCATCGTATGTAAGTACCACAATTTTTTGAACCATTTTTATATTTCCTGGGATATTTAAGGTGTCCCCAAGTTGAGGTTCTTGTAAGCAATTCAGCCCTAAATTTTGGCGTGGCTCTGTCTTATTGATTTTCAGTTTTCCCAAGGTATATTCCCTAGACTGGAGGCGCCCTTGGCTCTGTAGCTCTGTTGTTTACTTGTTTTAGGGAACACAATGCACTCCTCCAGTGAGGCAGTTGGCAATTTACATCCTGCCCATCAGCATAACAAGGCTCCCTGTTCTCCAGGGCCTGTCTTGCCTTTCTGGTTTTTACACATTTTGTGGATGTCCCTTTTGACCAGTGGGAAGTGATACTTCTTTGTAGTGCAGATTTGCATTGCCCGCTTGCTTGCTTGGACAAAAAGGGTGTATGCGTTTTCTCCTGAATATATTCAGGAGAATACGCATACGGCCCTTTTGGCCAAGTGCATCAGTGTCAAAGTTGTGCCCCTCTTCCTGTGCTTTCAATGTGATTGCAACGTACCTCTTGAAATCTGTTTCCTGCTATTCAGCCTCGCTTTCAAGTCCGCCTCGTTGCCTTCCCTAAACAGATTTTTGGACGATAGTTGTCCTTTATTACTCTGCCAGTTTGTGAATTGCTGTGCCCCTGAGCTCCATTTTTCCACTCGTTTTTTGTGAGCTGAACGCAAGTCCAAAATTTTGGTTCAGGACCTATACAGGTTCCCAGTGGGTGGCTGAGACTTTGGTAAATTCTTCTTCCTGCCAGGATATTAGAGTGACATGTGCTAGTCCAAATGCCTAAGAGCTACTCTCTCATTGGTACTCCCTCTTCCCTTTCATCCTCTGCCAAATTGGCAACCTGTTTGAACCAGGAGGTTAAGGGGCTTTCTCTCCAAGTTGGGGGATTGATAGTAAAGCAGTTGGAAATTCAAAACGGAGCACCAGGTGAGGGACTATTCATTGAGGTTTAGAAACCTTTCGTATTCACCCTGTGTCCATTCTCTAGGTTTTTCGTACATGTTATAGCTGTTGTAATATTCCCTTCAACCTGGAGAGTTGGGACCCAAGGAATGGGTGCCATACCTTATTGCTTTAAAGGGTCTGCATTTGCTCACCCAATCTCACCAATCCTCTCAGTCCCAAGTGTCCAGCCTTATGCCACATCCAGCTGTCATTGTCGATAGGGTCATTCCACGTTTCATCAGAGACCCTGAAGGATTTGTAAAGAATTTCCCTGTTTTTTTGTTTTGTTTTTGAAATTCCTTTTTATAGTGGGTTTGAGCTGATTCTCGCTGCCATGTTTATGCCAGTCTAGACACACTTGATTCCCTTACGCAGACATATCAATACATAGGTTTTAACATTCTTACTAGTGAGATATATTCCTCTGAGGTAAATATGGGGTTTTGAGTCCCTTTCACTGAGGAAGTTGTAGGTCTTGTCTGTTCCATAGTTGGTTTCTGGAACGTTATTTGTACTTATATCAAACTCTGGTTTTATGCATCACCCCACCTCTCCTTCCCCCTTAAGCAGTCATAAGAGTTTTTACTAAATGAGAGACTCTGTTCTCTTTCCTAACTCAGTTCATGTGTAGCCATGTTTACAGGATCTTCATAAGTGATATCTTATGATAAGATTATTTTTCTGTGTGACTAATTTCCCTTAGATTCATCATACCTAAATCCACTCCTTATGCTGCTACTGGCCTTATATACATTGATTTCATGTCTGAGTGATATTCCATTGTGCAAAATTACCACAAGTTCTTTATGCATTTCTCTTTTTCCTGGCATATTTTAGGTGTACCAAAGTTGAGGTCCTTGTATGCAGAGCAGCCCTAAATTTTGGGGTGCCTGTGTCTTATTGATATTTAATCTTCCCAAGTTATATACCCATGAGTTGAAGTCCCCTTTGCTCGGGGGCTTTGTATTTTAGATGTTTTAGGAAACAGCATACACTTCTTCAGAATGGCTCTTGGATATTTATACCCCACCCATCAGCGTGACTAGGCTCCCTGTTTTCCATGGCCTCTCCTGCATTTCTGGTTTGCACACATTTTTTGGATGGCCTTTCTGAGCAGTGGAAATTGAGACTTCTTTGTTGTGTGGATTTGCATTTCCCTCTTGTTTGGTTGGCCAAAATCTCTGTATGTGTTTTTTTCCTGAAGATATTCACGAAAAAAACGCATACACCCTTTTGCCCAACTGCATCATTTTAGAAATTCTGCTGCTTTTCATATGCTTTAAATGTGAGTAGAATCTACCTTTTGAAATCTGTTTCCTGCAATTCTGCCTCTCATTCAGATCCTCTTCGTTGCCTTACCTGAATATATTTTTGGATGTTGGTTATCATTTATATCTTTGCAGGTCTTTGAATTGTCTGCTCCTGAGCTCCATTTTGCAACTCGCTTTTTTTGTGAGCTGGCCGCCAAACCATTGGATTGCTTCCGGCCCTATTCTGGTTCTGGGGAGGCAGGCTGAGCCTTTGGTTAATTCTTCTTCCTAATGGGAAATTAGAGTGACATATGCCTGTCAAAACTCCTACAGCTAATCTCTCATTGGTTCCCCCTCTTCCCATTTATCCTCTGCACAAATTGAAAACTGTGTAAAACAGGAGGTTAAAGGTGCTGATTCTCCAAGTGGGGAGATTGTTAGTAATGTAGCTGGAATGGCGAACCCCAGCACCAGGAGATCAAAAATGAGGTGCATTTTAGACACCTTTCCTGAGCACACGGTGTACATTCATCTCGGTTTCCCAGGCATGTATTCACTGTCAGAAGATTCCCTTGAACCTGCAGATTTGGGACCCATGGAATGGGTACCAGGCAGTATTACTTTAAAAGGTCTGCATTTCCTCACCCAGCCTCTCTAACATCTCTTAGCGTGCATAGCTTCCAGCCTTATATATCATCCTGCTGTGGGTCTACATGTGTTCAATCCATATTACATCGTAGCCCTTCAACAAAAGTTGTAAGAATTTTTGTCTGTCTCACTGTTTTTATAAATATTTTTAAATTTATTTTTATATTGGTTACAGCTGATTTTCAAAGCTCTGTGTTTTGCTGCTGTACATCCACTTGATTCATGTACTGTGAGACAACAATAAATTCTTTTTCAGATGCTTACCAGTCTTATGTATTATTTTCCAGTGACTTGAGTGGGCTGAGTGCAGTTCTTTGAGGTACCGTGTAGGCCTTGTCAGTTATTCAATGTGGTACTTGGAATGGTATCTTTGCTAATTTCAACCTCCTCGATAATACCTCACCATTCCCCACCTTTCCCATTTAGCAGCCTTATGTCTATTTTCTACATATTTGAGTATGTTTCTGTTTTGTAATTTATTTCATGTGTAGCCATTTTTGATTCCACCTTTAAGTGACATCTTATGATATGTGTCTTTTTCTTTCTGACATATGTCACTTAGAATGATCGTAGGTAACTCCTCCAGAGTTGTTCCAACTGGCCTTATTTCATTGATTTCTGGATGAGTAATATTCCACTCTACATAAGTACCCCATCTCTTTTATCCATTTTATCCTTCCAGGGACATTTAGGTTATATCCAAGTGGAGGCCCTTTTTAACAGAGAGGTGGTAAACGTTGGGGTGCCTGTTTTCTTTTGATTTTTGTTTTTCCCAAGGTATATGCGCATGAGTGCAAGTGCCCTATGCTCTGTAGATCATTTTTTAGATGTTTTAGCAAACACAATACACTTCTCCAGAGTGGCCACTGGCAAATTACATTTCCACTATCAGCCTCACAGGGCTCCCTTTTCTCCTCGCCCTGTCCTGCATTTCTGGTGTTTACACTTTATGTGGATGGCCCTTCTGACTGATGTGAAGTGATATATTTTGTAGTATTGATTTCCAGTGTCCACCTGTTTGGTTGGATAAAAAGTGTGTATGGCCTTTACTTGAATATATTCAGAAAAAATGCATACGCCCTTTTTGGCCAACTGCATCATTGGCGACGTTCAGCCCCTTTTCTTGTGCTTTAATGGGGAGTCCTTTCTACCTCTTCAAATATGTTTCCTGCCACTCTCCCTTGCTTACAAGTCTTTTTCTGTGGCTTACCTCAAGACATTTTTCGACGATAGATATTTTCAACTCTGCAGTTTCATGAATTTTAGTGCCCCTGAGTTCCATTTTTTAACTTGTGTTTTTGGAAACTGGACACAAAACAGCGGGATTTCCTCTAGCCCTATTCTGTTTCCGTGGGCAATTCTAGCCTTTGATGAATTTTTCTTCCGGATTGGAAATTAGAGTGACATGTGCCTGTCCGCACACCTAAGACTGGTCTCTAAATTTTTCTCATCCTTCCGCTTCATGCTCTGGACAAATTCCAAACTCTGTGCAACAGGATGTTGACGGTGTTGATATCCCCAAGTGAGGAGATTGTTAGGAAAGATGCTGGCGGGGTGAACCCGAGCACCAGGCGATGAGGAGATGAGGTGCCTTTTCCAAACTCTTTCCGATCAAATGGTGTACCATCCTCTAGGTGTGACAGGCATGTTTTAGCTGTAGGAAGGGTCATGTGCATGTAAGGAGAACACCAGGGATTTTTCCAAATCAGTGCCTCCCCGAACCCCAAACTGGGGAATTTTTAAGCTACGGCTACACGTATGTCCATTAAGATCCTTGGGAAATAGGCAGAGCCCAAACTTTAGATGATTGAAATCTTCAGGGTCAGAAGCGCTCACCATCGGCCTTGCTTAGGTTACATTTTATCTGTCATTGATAGATGATGTCAATAAAAATATCGATTCTTTTTCAGATTATTTCCCCTTATAGGTTATTGCAAAATATTCAGTGTAGTTCCCTGGGCTATACAGTAGTTCCTTGTTGATGATCTATTTTATACATAGCAGTGTGTATGTGTTAATCCCAAACTGTTAATTTATCCCTTCTCCTACCTTTCCCCTTTGGTAATAATAAATTATAAGATTTTATACTTCTCAGAAATGGGGGAGCTGAAAGAGAGGTATCCTTTTCAATGGAAAATCATTCAAAACAAGATTGAAGCTTCAGCCAAGAGTATTCGATCTACATCCATGGAAATAAATCACTTCATTTATCTAATGTTGACCTGACAAATAAGACAGACGTCTTCACTGAACTTGCTTATAGGAAAGTGATGGAAATATCAAATGTAAGTCTTAAAAACATCTTATTTTACCCGAGCATTATACACTGCTCTATGTTAACTACAGTTTGGCTCACACACCTGTTCATTGAAGTTACAATGTTCTCAATTTCTGTTACTGATCCTCCAGAGTGGACCCCAACAGGAGTCCCCGTGCCCAGTGTCATTGGAGCCAACAGATCAAGACTGAGTTTGGTTCAGAAGCAAAGGAAACATTATTTTGAAAACAAAATGGAGAGGTGAGAACGTGCACTGCCCCACGGGCTGTGGGCTGGGCTGCTGTGTAGGGATCCCGGCAGCGTCAGTGGGAGGGAGGGGATGGAGCTCTCGAGGGCTGGGTTGGCTGCAGCTCGGGCTCTATGCCGCAGAGTTTGCATGGGACCCCGCTAGCTGAGGTGTCGACCCAGCCATTCTGCACTAGGAAATCGGGTCTGAAGTGACGGGTGTGGGACCTCTGCATGCGGAACCCTAGGAACACGTGAAATTAGACAAAGCACAAAGGAAAAACAGGTTAGACTTTATTTTATTGCCCAGATTCTCTTTTTATCTCCCAGGAATTTTTAATGAACGTTGCCGGAGATGAACACCTCCTCTGCTTTTTGTTCCATTCCTCATCCTTGGGGTGTTGAGGGTGCAGACCCCTCTTTTGTAACTGCTTCATGCTGTGGTGGGAGCCCTGATACATGGGGGGAGGGGCAAAATGTCTCCCCACCAGCCTCCAGGTGAGGTTGATTGTCCCAAGGCCTCCTGCCTCACTTCTCGTCCGCCTGAGCACCAGCATTGGAAGTGTTATAGATTCTAATGACCTTTAAGGTCCGGGAAAGAGATGCGCAGAGATGCTGCGGTGGCAGGTTTCACCCCACCCCACATTTGTTCGGCGACCTTAGGCTGACGGATTTTGCCAGCCTAGATGCTCTGACCAGTAGTCTGTGCTTTCTTTAATTAGGTCCCTGAATTAATGTACAAACAGCACCATGTGTGAGAGCCCTGCCTGCACAACTCCCAGGCAGTCCAGGGCCAGTGGTGATCCAGGGCCATGAGGTCCACTGAGTCAACGGCCTTTAGAAGTAGCCAGCAGTCCAGCCGGTCATATTGGCCACCATCACCGTGGTGTCTGTAGGGTTTTCTATGGTGAAAGCATGATATACATTTCCCCCGCCAAGCTTATTAGCTCCCCTCTGGGTGCAGTAAGTCCTGCAAGCAGTAGTCTGCTCTTTCGGGGCACAGTCTTGTTGTTTTCTGAGAGAAACTCCAGGTCAAGTGATGGTCACACGAGTCATCTTAGTGGCCCGTTGCCCCCGTTTGTCTCTCTGGAGGTTGGCGTTGGAGGGCCTCCTCACTCGAGGTCAGTGTGTCCACAGAGTGACCCCTGCAACTTCAGGGCATGATGCGTGGTTAGGATCACCACGTGGGGTCCTTTTCCCTTAGGAGGGAGCTGGCCTTGTGGGCTGCTGATTTCCATCTTTTTAGATACCCCAGTATCCTGGCCTGATGAGTCGGTGGGCAAAGCCCTTGGTGACCATAGTTTATCATACCTGAAGGGCATTCTTGTGTTGCTCCATTTCAAGTGGTCCCAGTTTTTGCACTAAGGCTCCAAGGGCAATTAACCTTTGACCGGGTATGTAAAGGTCAAAGGGTTTAGCTAAATTAGGGAGTTCCTGGGCAAGGGTCTGAATTGACTGCTCTTTCCATTCTTGAGAGGCTGCTTCTGGATTCTATTCAAAAGGATCATCATCTTTTCATGTCAGTGTTTCATGTAGAGGCCCAGCTATTAGACTGTAGTTAGGGATCCAGATGCAGAAAACCTTGGCCTCCCCAGGAACCCCTAAGCTGTCCTCTAGGTTTAGAAGAGGTAAGGCTGCAAATGGCTTCTTCCCTATCCTGGGATGCGTTTCTCCAAATATCTGTGAGAATGAAGCTCAGGCATGTCACCTTAGCCTGGGATATTTGAGCCTTTTTCTTGGACACCTTCTATCCTTTCTTGGCTAGGTAGTTCAGAGGCGTCTTTAGTAGGCCTGGCGATCAGAATGTCCGCTGCATATTGAAGGAGGGTTCCCTTTCACAGAGGTAGAACTTTTAGGTCTTTAGAGGACATTTCCCCAATGATGGTGTGGGGATTTTTGAACCATTGGGGCAGGACGGCCCAGCATTATTGCTTTGGTTGCATGTTGTGTCCTGCCACTCACAAGCCAAAAATTCTTGTGACTCTGAGATGAATGGAATACAGAAGAAGGCATCATTGAAGTCTAATACAGAATGCCATGACCTGGTGGATGGTAGAATGACCAGCAGGGTGTAGGAAATAGGAGCTACTGGATGTATATCCTCGGTGGCTTCACTGACTGTCCTGATATCCTTTACCAGGTTTCCAGCAGCCCATGGGGCTCTCGTGGTCAGGCCAATCCCAGGATATGGAGCTCACCTGGGCTGCACCCCCACCCCACAGCCCACGGGGCTCTCGTGGTCAAGTCCCTCCCAGGGTATGGAGCTCACCTGTGCAGCTACCCAGCAGCCCATGGGGCTCTCATAGTCAGGCCCTTCCCAGGATACGGAGCTCCCCTGGGCAGGTAACCCAGCAGGGCTGGAAACACAGGAACTGTGCACATAGCCCACCATGCAGAGAACCCCCAGCTCACCTGTCGCTCACAGCTGACACAGAACACCACAGAGCAGGACTTGAACTAACAAACAGCAGCTCTGACAGGTCTGTGACCCTGGCTATCACTCTGTGCAGCCTCTCTCTGCCTGGTCTTCCAGACACTTCCACTGCAGCCAGGCACCAGACCTCTGTCTCCACCCACCATCACTCCTCTCCCTGACTCCTGGGTTCCTCTCATTAGTATAGGGTCTTCTTGAAGTTGTTTTCCACTCATGGACCAGATAAAATGAGAAGAAAACAAGCCGCAGCTGCAGCCCCTTGTCTATCCTGACTCTCAAGAGCCCACACCTGTTCCTTGGGCGTGGCCCGTTTAGCAAGGTTCATTTTCTGCAACTGTGAGTCCCTGAGGGGTGAGGATTGGCTGATTTGGGCAGCCTGACGCTGCCTGCCAGCCCTCCCCACGTGTGCCTGGTTGAGGTCAATATAAACACCTCTCCAGTCAGCAAGAGCCCCTGTAGCTGTACCTGACGCCATATTCTCGGCCCCGTCAGCAGTGTCGGGGCTGGGGTGGTGGGAGGGAGTGAGGGGCCGTGGCTTTGTGGGTGGCCCATTGTGAGTGGGGCTCTGCTGGACTTTCTGCAGGAGTTGCCAGGCTGCCACCTGCTAAAGAAGAGGATGTGTCACCCATACCTGCCACTGGAATGTCTCCCCAGGCAGAGGTGAGGAAGTAAAAAAGCAGTGGGGGCCGTGGCAGGAGGGGTATCACAGGTAGGGAAATGGAAAGCTTCCAGAAGAGCATCTGAGGCCAGGACCATCCTGGCTGGCCTGCAGGCACCAAGTCGGCCTGCGTGCTGTCGCTGGTGTGGCTCCACAGCCCTTCCTCTAGGCTTGCAAGTTCTTGTGCATATTCATGTGTTTTACCTGGAAAGGGTGGGAAGAGTTCAGCTGCAGCAGGACTGGGGCTCAGCTCACATTGACTCACAGACGCCTCGACACAGTCCCCCAGCTTTGCAATGAGGTTGCTCCTTGTGGGGCTGACTGCATGGGAGAAGATTTCCCACCTCTGACCAACTTAAGAATCTTTTACCACTGGAGCAAGTGCCCTGATACGATTTTCCTCTGTATAACTGGTGGGTTCTGTTTTTTTCTTTTTTCTTTTTTTTTTATTTTTGGTTCAAGGTAGATTTTATTTATTCCTCTTTTTTTTAATTTGGAGATATAAACATGGAAATAATGCATTAAGATAAAGACGTCTATGTGAAGGGAAAAACTTTTTTTGGTTTATTTTATTAAATGTTATTTATTTTTATTTTTTTTTAAATTTATTTATTTCTTTTATACAGCAGGTTCTTATTGGATATCTATTTTATACATATAAGTGTGCACATGTGAATCCCAGTCTCCCAATTCATCCCACCACCACCCTCACATGGCATTACCCCCTTGGTGTCCATATGTTTGTTCTCTACATCTGTGTCTCTATCTCTGCCCTGCAAACCGGTTCATCTGTACCATTTTTCTAGGTTCCACATATATGCATTAACATACAATATTTGTTTTTCTCTTTCTGACTTACTTCACTCTGTATGACAGTCTCTAGATCCATCAAGGTCTCTACAAATGACCCAATTTCATTCCTATGTATGGCTGAGTAATATTCCATTGTATATATGTACCACATCTTTATCCATTCATCTGTCTGTGGGCACTTAGGTTGCTTTCATTACCTGGCTATTGTAAATAGTGCTGCAATGAACATTGTGGTGAATGTGTCTTTTTGATTTATGGTTTTCTCTGGGTATATGCCCAGTAGTGGGATTGCTGGATTATATGGTAATTCTATTTTTAGTTTTTTAAGGAACCTCCATACTGTTCTCCATAGAGACTATATCAATTTACATTCCCAACAATAGTGGAAGAAGGTTCCTTTTCTCCACAGCGTCTCCAGCATTTGTTGTTTGTAGATTTTCTGATGATGCCCATTCTAACAGGTGTGACGTGATACCTCATTGTAGTTTCGATTTCCATTTCTCTAATAATTAGTGATGTTGAGCAGATTTTCATGTGCGTACTGGCCATCTCTATGTCTTCTTGGAAGAAATGTCTATTTAGATCTTCTTCCATTTTTGTATTGGGTTGTTTGTTTTATTAATATTGAGCTGCATGAGCTGTTTATATATATATATTGGAGATTAATTATTTGTCCATTGATTCATTTGCAAATATTTTCTGCCATTCTGAGGGTTGTCTTTTCGTCTTGTTTGTAGTTTCCTTTGCTTTGTAAAAGCTTTTACATTTCATTAGGTCCCATCTGTTTAGTTTTCTTTTTTATTTCATTACTACAGGAGGTGGATCAAAAAAGATCTTGCTGTGATTTACGTCAGAGTATCCTTCGTAAGTTTTCCTCTCAGAGTTTTATACTGTCCCGTCTTACATTAAGGTCTCTAATCCATTTTGAATATATTTTTATGTATGGTGTTGGGGAGTGTTCTAATTTCATTCTTTTACATGTAGCTGTCCATATTTCCCAGCACCAATTATTGAAGAGACTGTCTTATCTCCATTGTATAGTCTTGCCTCCTTTGTCATAGATTAGTTGACCATAGGTGTGTAGGTTTATCCCTGGGCATTCTTTTTTTTTTCCTTTTACACGTTTATTGGAGTATAATTGTTTTACAATGGAGTGTTAGTTTCTGCTGTATAACAAAGTGAATCAGCTATACATATACAAATATCACCAGATCCCCTCCCTCTTGCATCTCCCTCCCACACTCCATATCCCACCCCTTTATGTGGTCACAAAGCACCGAGCTGATCTCCCTGTTCTATGTGGCTGCTTTCCAGTAGCTATCAGTGTTACATTTGGTAATGTATTTATGTCCATGCCACTCTGTCACTTCGTCTCAGCTTACCCATCCCCCTTCCAGTGTCCTCAAGTCCTTTCTCTACGTCTGTGTCCTTAATCCTGTCCTGCCACTAGGTTCTTCAAAATCTTTTTTTTTCTTCATTAGATTCCGTATATCTCTGTTAACATACAGTATTTGTTTTTCCCTTTCTGACTTACTTCACTTTGTAGGACAGATTCTAAGTCCATCCACCTCAGTACAAATAACTCAGTTTTGCTTCTTTTTATGGCTGAGTAATATTCCATTGTATATATGTGCCAGATCTTCTTTATCCATTCATCTGTCGATGGACACTTAGGTTGCTTCTATGTCCTGGCTATTGTAAATAGAGCTGCAATGAACATTTTTGTACATAACTCTTTTTGAATTATGGTTTTCGCAAGGCAAATGCCCAGTAGTTGGATTGTTGTGTCGTATGGTACCTCTATTGTTAGCTATTTAGAGGAACCTCCGGAGTGTTCTCCCTAGTGCCCATATCAATTTACATTCCCACCCACAGTGCAAGTGTGTTCCCTTTTCTCCAATAAAGGCCTCTCCAGCATTTATTGTTTTGTAGATTTTTTTGGATGATTGCCACTCTGACTGCTGTGCGGTGATACCTCACGGTAGTTTTGATTTGCATTTCTCTAATGATTAGTGATGTTCAGCATCCTTTCATGTGTTTCTTGGTAATCTGTATATCTTCTTTGGAGAAATGTCTATTTAAGTCTTCTGCCCGTTTTTGGATTGGGTTGTTTGTTTTTGTGATATTGAGCTACATGTGGTGCTTGTAAAGTTTGGAGATTAATCCTTTGTCAATTGCTTCATTTGAAAATATTTTCTCCCATTCTGAGGGTTGTTTCTGCATCTTGTTTATGTTTTCCTATACTGTGTAAAAGCTTTTAAGTTTCATTAGGTCCCATTTGTTGATTTCTGTTTTTATTTCCATTTCTCTAGGAGGTGAGTCAAAAAGGATCTTGCTGTGATTTATGTCATAGAGTGTTCTGCCTATGGTTTCCTCTAAGTGTTTTATAGTGTCTGGTCTTCTATTTAGATCTCTAATCCATTTAGAGTTTATTTTTGTGTATGGTGTTATGGAGTGTTCTAATTTCATTCTTTTATGTGTAGGGGTCCAGTTTTCCCAGCACCAATTACTGAAGAGACTGTCTTTTCTCCATTGTATATCCTTAGCTCCTTTGTCATAGATGAGATAGCCATAGGTATGTAGGTTTATCTCTGGGCTTTCTGTCCTGTTCCATTGATCTGTGTTTATGCCAATCTACATACACTTGATTCCATTATGGAGACTTATAAATACATAGGTTTCAAGATTATTACCAGTCAGATATATTCCTCTTCAGTGAATAGGGTGTTTTGTGTCCAGTTCATTGAGAAAGGAGTAGGTCTTGTCTATTACATATTTGGTATATGGAATGGTATCTGTGCTAATTTCAAACTCTGCTTTTACACATCACCCCACGTCACCTTTCCCCTTAAGGAGGCATAAGTGTGTTTTCTAAATGTGTAACTCTGTTCTCTTTTGTAATTCAGTTCATGTGTAGCCATGTTTACATTCCCTCTATAAGTGATATATTACAATAAGTTTCTTTTTCTTTGAGGCTCATTTCACTTAGCATCATCGTACCTAAAGCCACTCATTATGCTGCTATTGGCCTTATGACATTGATTTTATGTCTGAGTGACATTCCATTGTATATAAGTACCACAACATCTATATCAATTTTTTTCCTTTCCTGGGATATTTAAAGTGTACCAAAGTCGAGGTTCTTGTAAACAGAGCAGCCCTAAACTTTGGGCTGGCTGTGTGTTGTGGATTTTTAGTTTTCCCAAAATACACGCCCATGAGTGGAAGTGTGCTATGCTCTGTAGCTCTGTTTTAGAAAACAACATACAGTTCTCCAGAGAGGCTGTTGGCAATTTACATCCTCTCCATCGGTGTAACCAGGCTCCCTTTTCTCCATGGCCTGTCCTGCATTTGTGGTTTTTACACTGTTTGTGGATGGCCCTTTTGACTGGAGGTAAGGGACACTTCTATGTGGTGTGGATTTTCAATGCCTGATGGCTTGCTTGGCCAAAAAGGGCATATGCATTTTTTCCCAATTATATTCAAGAAAATACACATAATCCCTTTTCGGTCAAGGGCAACATTGTTGAAGTTCTGTCGCTTTTCATGTGCTTTAAAGATGACTCCAGTGTACCTCTTGAAATCTGTTTCCTTCAATTCTGCCTTGCATTCAAATCCTCTTCACTGCCTTACCTCAATATATTTCTGGATGATAGTTGTCCTTTAAAACTCTGCAAGTTTGTGAATTGCTGTGTCCCTGAGCTCCATTTTTCAACTCGCCTATTTGTGAGCTGGCTGCAATACCGCAGGATGGCTTTAGGCCCTAGTCTGGTTCCAGGGCTTCAGGCTGAGCCTTTGGTTAATTCTTCTTCCTGATGGGAAACTAGAGTGACATGTGCCCATCCAAACACCTACAGCTAATCTCTCATTTGTTTCCCCTCTTCCTTTTCATCCTCTGCACAATTTACAAACTGTGCATACAGGAGGGTAAAGGCGCTGACATTCCAAGTGAGGAGATTTTTAGTAATGCAGATGGAATGGTGAAGCCGAGCACGACGAAAGGAAAAATGAGGTACCTTTTAGAAAACTTTCCCAATCGCACAGTGTACCATCCACTGGGTGTCCCATGCATGTTTTAACTGTAGGAAGATTCCCTTAAACCTGGAGAGTTGGCACCACTAGAATGGGTAGCACACAGTATTGCTCTAAGTGGTGTTCTTTTGCTCACACAACCTCAGCAAACTTGTCAGCCCCAAGTGTCCAGTCTTATGTCTCATCCAGCTGTGGGTGTAAAGGTGGTCAATCCAGGTGGGATCACAGGCCCTGAACGTAATTTTTAAGGCTTTCTCTCTGTTTCGCTGTTTTTGCATTTTGCTTTTGAAACTTAATTTTATAAGGGGGTTTAGTTGAATTTCAGTGCTGTGTTCATGTCATTATACACACATATGATACCTTTATGGAGACATGAGAATACATATGTTTTAAAATTCTAGAGTCAGATATATTCCTCTGCAATGAATAGGGGGCGTTAAGTCCAGTTCATTGTTCCGGCAGTAGGTGTTGTCTATTACATACTTGGTTTATGTACCAGTATCTGTGCTAATTTAAAACTGTGGTTTTATGCATCACCCCACCTCGCCTTTCCCCTTAAGCAGGCAGAAGATTGTTTTCTAAATGTATGACTCTATTGTGTTTGAAATTCAGTTCATGTTTACATTCACACTATGAGTGATATCTTATGATAAGATTTGTTATTCTGTTATCTTTCCTAACTCAGTTCATGTGTAGCCATGTTTACAGGATTTTCATAAGTGATATCTTATGATAAGTTTCTTTTTCAGTGTGACTTATTTCACTTAGAATCATCGTACGTGAATCCACTCATTTTGCTGCTACTTGCCTTATGACATTGATTTCATGGCTAACGGATATTACATCGTACGTAAGTTCCACAGTTTCTTGAAATATTTTTGTCTTTCCTGGGATATATAAGGTGTACCCACGATGAGGTTCTTGTAAGCAGTGCAGCCTTAAATTTTGGCATGCCTGTGTCTTATTGATTTTCAGTTTTCCAAAGATATATTCCCTAGACTGGAACACCCCATTGCTCTGTAGCTCTGTTGTTTATTTGTTTTAGGGAACAAAATGCACTCCTCCAGAGAGGCAGTTAGCAATTTACATGCCACCCATTAGCCTAAAAAAGCTCCCTGTTCTCCAGGACCTGTCTTGCCTTTCTGGTTTTTACACATTTTGTGGATGTCCCTTTTGACCGGTGGGAACTGAAACTTATTTGTAGTGCAGATTTGCATTGCCTGCTTGCTTGCTTGGCCAAAAAGGGCGTATGCGTTTTCTACTGAATATATTCAGGAGAAAACGCATACGCCCTTTTTGGCCAAGTGCATCATTGTTGAAGTTGTGCCCCTCTTCCTGTGCTTTCAAGGCGATTCCAAGGTATCTCTTGAAATCTGTTTCCTGCTATTCTGGCTCGCTTTCAAGTCCACCTCATTGCCTTGCCTCAACAGATTTTTTGACGATACTTGTCCTTTATTACTCTGCCAGTTTGTGAATTGCTGTGCCCCTGAGCTCCATTTTTCAACTCGTTTTTTGTGAGCTGAACGCAAGTCCAAAATTTTGGTTCAGGGCATATACTGGTTCCCGGTGGGTGGCTGAGACTTTGGATAATTTTTCTTCCTGCTGGGAAATTAGAGTGAAATGTGCTCGTCCAAATGCCTAACAGCTACTCTCTCATAGGTTCTCCCTCTTCCATTTCATCCTCTGCCAAATTGGCAACCTGTGCGAACCAGGAGGGTAACGGGGCTGTCTCTCCAAGTTTGGAGGTTGATAGTAAAGCAGTTGGAAAGTCAAACTGGAGCACCAGGAGAGGGACTATTCGTTGAGTTTTAGAAACCTTTCGTATTCACAGTGTGTCCATTCTCTAGGTTTCCCATATATGTTATAGCTGTAGTAATATTCCCTTCAACCTGGAGAGTTGGGACCCATGGAATGGGGGCCATGCATTATTGCTTGAAAGGGTCTGCATTTGCTCACCCAATCTCACTAATCCTCTCAGTCCCAAGTGTCCAGCCTTATGCCACATACAGCTGTCATTGTAGATAGGGTCTTTCCAGGTTTCCTCAGACACCCTGAAGGAATTGTAAAGAATTTCCCTGTTTTTTGGTTTTGCTTTAGAAATTCCTTTTTATAGTGGGTTTCAGCTGATTCTCGCTGCCATGTTTATGCCACTCTAGACACACTTGATTCCCTTATGGAGACATATCAATACATAGGTTTTAAGATTCTTACTAGTCAGATATATTCCTCTGTGGGAAATATGGGGTTTTGAGTCTCTTTCACTGAGGAAGGTGTCGGTCTTGTCAATTCCAAATTTGGTTTTTGAAATGGTCCCTGTGCTTATATCAAACTCTGGTTTTATGCATCACCCCACCTCTCCTTCCCCTTTATGCAGGCATAAGAGTGTTTTCTAAATGTGAGACTCTGTTCTCTTTCCTAACTCAGTTCACGTGTAGCCATGTTTACAGGATCTTCATAAGTGATATCTTATGATAAGTTTCTTTTTCTGTGTGACTTATTTCACTTAGAATCATCGTACCTGAATCCACTCACTTTGCTGCTACTGGTCTTATGACATTGATTTCATGGCTGAGGGATATTCCATCGTACGTAAGTACCACAATGTTTTGAACCATTTTTATATTTCCTGGGATATTTAAGGTGTACCCAAGTTGAGATTCTTGTAGTCAGTGCAGCCCTAAATTTGGAGGTGGCTCTTTCTTATTGATTTTCAGTTTTCCCAAGGTATATTCCCTAGACTGGAAGTGGCCTTGGCTCTGTAGCTCTGTTGTTTACTTGTTTTAGGGAACACAATGCACTCCTCCAGTGAGGCAGTTGGCAATTTACATCCCGCCCATCAGCATAACAAGGCCCCCTGTTCTCCAGGGCCTGTCTTGCCTTTCTGGTTTTTACACATTTTGTGGATGTCCCTTTTGACCGGTGGGAAGTGATACTTCTTTGTAGTGCAGATTTGCATTGTCCGCTTGCCTGCTTGGCCAAAAAGAGCGTATGCGTTTTCTCCTGAATATATTCAGGAGAAAACGCATACGCCCTTTTTGGCCAAGTGCACCATTGTCCAAGTTGTGCCCCTCTTCCTGTGCTTTACAGGCGATTCCAACGTACCTCTTGAAATCTGTTTCCTGCTATTTTGCCTCGCTTTCAAGTCCACCTCGTTGACTTCCCTCAACAGATTTTTGGACGATAGTTGTCCTTTATCACTCTGCCAGTTTGTGAATTGCTGTGCCCCTGAGCTCCATTTCTCAACTCGTTTTTTGTGAGCTGAACGCAAGTCCAAAATTTTGGATCATGTCCTATACTGGTTTCCGGTGGGTGGCTGAGACTTTGGTTAATTCTTCTTCCTGCCGGGAAATTAGAGTGACATGTGCCCGTCCAAATGCCTAACAGCTACTCTCTCATGGGTTCTCCCTCATCCCTTCCATCCTCTGCCAAATTGGGAACCTGTGCAAACCAGGAGGTTAAAGGGCCTGTCTCTCCAAGTTGGGAGATTGATAGTAAGGCAGTTGGAAAGTCAAACTGGAGCACCAGGAGAGGGACTATTCGTTGAGTTTTAGAAACCTTTCGTATTCACAGTGTGTCCATTCTCTAGGTTTCCTGTACATGTTATAGCTGTAGTAATATTCCCTTGAACCTGGAGAGTTGGGACCCATGGAATGGGGGCCATGCATTATTGCTTGAAAGGGTCTGCATTTGCTCACCCAATCTCACCAATCCTCTCAGTCCCAAGTGTCCAGCCTTATGCCACATCCAGCTGTCATTGTAGATAGGGTCTTTCCAGGTTTCCTCAGACACCCTGAAGGAATTGTAAAGAATTTCCCTGTTTTTTCGTTTTGCTTTTGAAATTCCTTTTTATAGTGGGTTTGAGCTGATTCTCTCTGCCATGTTTATGCCACTCTAGACACACTTGATTCCCTTATGGAGACATATCAATACATAGGTTTTAAGATTCTTACTAGTCAGATATATTCCTCTGTGGGAAATATGGGGTTTTGAGTCTCTTTCACTGAGGAAGGTGTAGGTCTTGTCTATTCCAAAGTTGGTTTTTGGAACGGTCCCTGTGCTTATATCAAACTCTGGTTTTATGCATCACCCCACCTCTCCATCCCCTTTATGCAGGCATAAGAGTGTTTTCTAAATGTGAGACTCTGTTCTCTTTCCTAACTCAGTTCACGTGTAGCCATGTTTACAGGATCTTCATAAGTGATATCTTATGATAAGTTTCTTTTTCTGTGTGACATATTTCACTTAGAATCATCGTACCTGAATCCACTCACTTTGATGCTTCTGGTCTTATGACATTGATTTCATCGCTGAGGGATATTCCATCGTACGTAAGTACCACAATGTTTTGAACCATTTTTATATTTCCTTGGATATTTAAGGTGTACCCAAGTTGAGGTTCTTGTAGTCAGTGCAGCCCTAAATTTGGATGTGGCACTTTTTTATTGATTTTCACTTTTCACAAGGTATATTCCCTAGACTGGAAGTGGCCTTGGCTCTGTAGCTCTGTTGTTTACTTGTTTTAGGGAACACAATGCACTCCTCCAGTGAGGCAGTTGGCAATTGACATCCCGCCCATCAGCATGACAAGGCTCCCTGTTCTCCAGGGCCTGTCTTGCCTTTCTGGTTTTTACACATTTTGTGGATGTCCCTTTTGACCGGTGGGAAGTGATACTTCTTTGTAGTGCAGATTTGCATTGCCCGCTTGCTTGCTTGGCCAAAAAGGGCGTATGCGTTTTCTCCTGAATATATTCAGGAGAAAACGCATACGCCCTTTTTGGCCAAGTGCACCATTGTCCAAGTTGTGCCCCTCTTCCTGTGCTTTACAGGCGATTCCAAGGTACCTCTTGAAATCTGATTCCTGCTATTTTGCCTCACTTTCAAGTCCGCCTCGTTGACTTCCCTCAACAGATTTTTGGACGATAGTTGTCCTTTATCACTCTGCCAGTTTGTGAATTGCTGTGCCCCTGAGCTCCATTTCTCAACTCGTTTTTTGTGAGCTGAACGCAAGTCCAAAATTTTGGATCATGTCCTATACTGGTTCCCGGTGGGTGGCTGAGACTTTGGTTAATTCTTCTTCCTGCCGGGAAATTAGAGTGACATGTGCCCGTCCAAATGCCTAACAGCTACTCTCTCATGGGTTCTCTCTCGTCCCTTCCATCCTCTGCCAAATTGGGTACCTGTGCAAACCAGGAGGTTAAAGGGCCTGTCTCTCCAAGTTGGGAGATTGATAGTAAGGCAGTTGGAAAGTCAAACTGGAGCACCAGGAGAGGGACTATTCGTTGAGTTTTAGAAACCTTTCGTATTCACAGTGTGTCCATTCTCTAGGTTTCCTGTACATGTTATAGCTGTAGTAATATTCCCTTGAACATGGAGAGTTGGGACCCATGGAATGGGGGCCATGCAATATTGCTTGAAAGGGTCTGCATTTGCTCACCCAATCTCACCAATCCTCTCAGTCCCAAGTGTCCAGCCTTATGCCACATCCAGCTGTCATTGTAGATAGGGTCTTTCCAGGTTTCCTCAGACACCCTGAAGGAATTGTAAAGAATTTCCCTGTTTTTTGGTTTTGCTTTTGAAATTCCTTTTTATAGTGGGTTTGAGCTGATTCTCGCTGCCATGTTTATGCCACTCTAGACACACTTGATTCCCTTATGGAGACATATCAATACATAGGTTTTAAGATTCTTACTAGTCAGATATATTCCTCTGTGGGAAATATGGGGTTTTGAGTCTCTTTCACTGAGGAAGGTGTCGGTCTTGTCAATTCCAAAGTTGGTTTTTGAAACGGTCCCTGTGCTTATATCAAACTCTGGTTTTATGCATCACCCCACCTCTCCTTCCCCTTTATGCAGGCATAAGAGTGTTTTCTAAATGTGAGACTCTGTTCTCTTTCCTAACTCAGTTCACGTGTAGCCATGTTTACAGGATCTTCATAAGTGATATCTTATGATAAGTTTCTTTTTCTGTGTGACTTATTTCACTTAGAATCATCGTACCTGAATCCACTCACTTTGCTGCTACTGGTCTTATGACATTGATTTCATGGCTGAGGGATATTCCATCGTACGTAAGTACCACAATGTTTTGAACCATTTTTATATTTCCTGGGATATTTAAGGTGTACCCAAGTTGAGGTTCTTGTAGTCAGTGCAGCCCTAAATTTGGAGGTGGATCTTTCTTATTGATTTTCAGTTTTCCCCATGTATATTCCCTAGACTGGAAGTGGCCTTGGCTCTGTAGCTCTGTTGTTTACTTGTTTTAGGGAACACAATGCACTCCTCCAGTGAGGCAGTTGGCAGTTTCCATCCCGCCCATCAGCATAACAAGGCTCCCAGTTCTCCAGGGCCTGTCTTGCCTTTCTGGTTTTTACACATTTTGTGGATGTCCCTTTTGACCGGTGGGAAGTGATACTTCTTTGTAGTGCAGATTTGCATTGCCCGCTTGCTTGCTTGGCCAAAAAGGGCGTATGCGTTTTCTCCTGAATATATTCAGGAGAAAACGCATACGCCCTTTTTGGCCAAGTGCACCATTGTCCAAGTTGTGCCCCTCTTCCTGTGCTTTACAGGCGATTCCAAGGTACCTCTTGAAATCTGTTTCCTGCTATTTTGCCTCGCTTTCAAGTCCGCCTCGTTGACTTCCCTCAACAGATTTTTGGACGATAGTTGTCCTTTATCACTCTGCCAGTTTGTGAATTGCTGTGCCCCTGAGCTCCATTTCTCAACTCGTTTTTTGTGAGCTGAACGCAAGTACAAAATTTTGGATCATGTCCTATACTGGTTCCCGGTGGGTGGCTGAGACTTTGGTTAATTCTTCTTCCTGCCGGGAAATTAGAGTGACATGTGCCCGTCCAAATGCCTAACAGCTACTCTCACATGGGTTCTCTCTCGTCCCTTCCATCCTCTGCCAAATTGGGAACCTGTGCAAACCAGGAGGTTAAAGGGCCTGTCTGTCCAAGTTGGGAGATTGATAGTAAGGCAGTTGGAAAGTCAAACTGGAGCACCAGGAGAGGGACTATTCGTTGAGTTTTAGAAACCTTTCGTATTCACAGTGTGTCCATTCTCTAGGTTTCCTGTACATGTTATAGCTGTAGTAATATTCCCTTGAACATGGAGAGTTGGGACCCATGGAATGGGGGCCATGCAATATTGCTTGAAAGGGTCTGCATTTGCTCACCCAATCTCACCAATCCTCTCAGTCCCAAGTGTCCAGCCTTATGCCACATCCAGCTGTCATTGTAGATAGGGTCTTTCCAGGTTTCCTCAGACACCCTGAAGGAATTGTAAAGAATTTCCCTGTTTTTTGGTTTTGCTTTTGAAATTCCTTTTTATAGTGGGTTTGAGCTGATTCTCGCTGCCATGTTTATGCCACTCTAGACACACTTGATTCCCTTATGGAGACATATCAATACATAGGTTTTAAGATTCTTACTAGTCAGATATATTCCTCTGTGGGAAATATGGGGTTTTGAGTCTCTTTCACTGAGGAAGGTGTCGGTCTTGTCAATTCCAAAGTTGGTTTTTGAAACGGTCCCTGTGCTTATATCAAACTCTGGTTTTATGCATCACCCCACCTCTCCTTCCCCTTTATGCAGGCATAAGAGTGTTTTCTAAATGTGAGACTCTGTTCTCTTTCCTAACTCAGTTCACGTGTAGCCATGTTTACAGGATCTTCATAAGTGATATCTTATGATAAGTTTCTTTTTCTGTGTGACTTATTTCACTTAGAATCATCGTACCTGAATCCACTCACTTTGCTGCTACTGGTCTTATGACATTGATTTCATGGCTGAGGGATATTCCATCGTACGTAAGTACCACAATGTTTTGAACCATTTTTATATTTCCTGGGATATTTAAGGTGTACCCAAGTTGAGGTTCTTGTAGTCAGTGCAGCCCTAAATTTGGAGGTGGCTCTTTCTTATTGATTTTCAGTTTTCCCAACGTATATTCCCTAGACTGGAAGTGGCCTTGGCTCTGTAGCTCTGTTGTTTACTTGTTTTAGGGAACACAATGCACTCCTCCAGTGAGGCAGTTGGCAGTTTACATCCCGCCCATCAGCATAACAAGGCTCCCAGTTCTCCAGGGCCTGTCTTGCCTTTCTGGTTTTTACACATTTTGTGGATGTCCCTTTTGACCGGTGGGAAGTGATACTTCTTTGTAGTGCAGATTTGCATTGCCCGCTTGCTTGCTTGGCCAAAAAGGGCGTATGCGTTTTCTCCTGAATATATTCAGGAGAAAACGCATACGCCCTTTTTGGCCAAGTGCACCATTGTCCAAGTTGTGCCCCTCTTCCTGTGCTTTACAGGCGATTCCAAGGTACCTCTTGAAATCTGTTTCCTGCTATTTTGCCTCGCTTTCAAGTCCGCCTCGTTGACTTCCCTCAACAGATTTTTGGACGATAGTTGTCCTTTATCACTCTGCCAGTTTGTGAATTGCTGTGCCCCTGAGCTCCATTTCTCAACTCGTTTTTTGTGAGCTGAACGCAAGTCCAAAATTTTGGATCATGTCCTATACTGGTTCCCGGTGGGTGGCTGAGACTTTGGTTAATTCTTCTTCCTGACGGGAAATTAGAGTGACATGTGCCCGTCCAAATGCCTAACAGCTACTCTCTCATGGGTTCTCCCTCGTCCCTTCCATCCTCTGCCAAATTGGGAACCTGTGCAAACCAGGAGGTTAAAGGGCCTGTCTCTCCAAGTTGGGAGATTGATAGTAAGGCAGTTGGAAAGTCAAACTGGAGCACCAGGAGAGGGACTATTCGTTGAGTTTTAGAAACCTTTCGTATTCACAGTGTGTCCATTCTCTAGGTTTCCTGTACATGTTATAGCTGTAGTAATATTCCCTTGAACATGGAGAGTTGGGACCCATGGAATGGGGGCCATGCAATATTGCTTGAAAGGGTCTGCATTTGCTCACCCAATCTCACCAATCCTCTCAGTCCCAAGTGTCCAGCCTTATGCCACATCCAGCTGTCATTGTAGATAGGGTCTTTCCAGGTTTCCTCAGACACCCTGAAGGAATTGTAAAGAATTTCCCTGTTTTTTGGTTTTGCTTTTGAAATTCCTTTTTATAGTGGGTTTGAGCTGATTCTCGCTGCCATGTTTATGCCACTCTAGACACACTTGTTTCCCTTATGGAGACATATCAATACATAGGTTTTAAGATTCTTACTAGTCAGATATATTCCTCTGTGGGAAATATGGGGTTTTGAGTCTCTTTCACTGAGGAAGGTGTCGGTCTTGTCAATTCCAAAGTTGGTTTTTGAAACGGTCCCTGTGCTTATATCAAACTCTGGTTTTATGCATCACCCCACCTCTCCTTCCCCTTTATGCAGGCATAAGAGTGTATTCTAAATGTGAGACTCTGTTCCCTTTCCTAACTCAATTCACGTGTAGCCATGTTTACAGGATCTTCCTAAGTGATATCTTATGATAAGTTTCTTTTTCTGTGTGACTTATTTCACTTAGAATCATCGTACCTGAATCCACTCACTTTGCTGCTACTGGTCTTATGACATTGATTTCATGGCTGAGGGATATTCCATCGTACGTAAGTACCACAATGTTTTGAACCATTTTTATATTTCCTGGGATATTTAAGGTGTACCCAAGTTGAGGTTCTTGTAGCCAGTGAAGCCCTAAATTTGGAGGTGGCTCTTTCTTATTGATTTTCAGTTTTCCCAAGGTATATTCCCTAGACTGGAAGTGGCCTTGGCTCTGTAGCTCTGTTGTTTACTTGTTTTAGGGAACACAATGCACTCCTCCAGTGAGGCATTTGGCAATTTACATCCAGCCCATCAGCATAACAAGGCTCCCTGTTCTCCAGGGCCTGTCTTGCCTTTCTGGTTTTTACACATTTTGTGGATGTCCCTTTTGACCGGTGGGAAGTGATACTTCTTTGTAGTGCAGATTTGCATTGCCCGCTTGCTTGCTTGGCCAAAAAGGGCGTATGCGTTTTCTCCTGAATATATTCAGGAGAAAACGCATACGCCCTTTTTGGCCAAGTGCACCATTGTCCAAGTTGTGCCCCTCTTCCTGTGCTTTACAGGCGATTCCAAGGTACCTCTTGAAATCTGTTTCCTGCTATTTTGCCTCGCTTTCAAGTCCGCCTCGTTGACTTCCCTCAACAGATTTTTGGACTATAGTTGTCCTTTATCACTCTGCCAGTTTGTGAATTGCTGTGCCCCTGAGCTCCATTTCTCAACTCGTTTTTTGTGAGCTGAACGCAAGTCCAAAATTTTGGATCATGTCCTATACTGGTTCCCGGTGGGTAGCTGAGACTTTGGTTAATTCTTCTTCCTGCCGGGAAATTAGAGTGACATGTGCCCGTCCAAATGCCTAACAGCTACTCTCTCATGGGTCCTCTCTCGTCCCTTCCATCCTCTGCCAAATTGGGAACCTGTGCAAACCAGGAGGTTAAAGGGTCTGTCTCTCCAAGTTGGGAGATTGATAGTAAGGCAGTTGGAAAGTCAAACTGGAGCACCAGGAGAGGGACTATTCGTTGAGTTTTAGAAACCTTTCATATTCACAGTGTGTCCATTCTCTAGGTTTCCTGTACATGTTATAGCTGTAGTAATATTCCCTTGAACCTGGAGAGTTGGGACCCATGGAATGGGGGCCATGCATTATTGCTTGAAAGGGTCTGCATTTGCTCACCCAATCTCACCAATCCTCTCAGTCCCAAGTGTCCAGCCTTATGCCACATCCAGCTGTCATTGTAGATAGGGTCTTTCCAGGTTTCCTCAGACACCCTGAAGGAATTGTAAAGAATTTCCCTGTTTTTTGGTTTTGCTTTTGAAATTCCTTTTTATAGTGGGTTTGAGCTGATTCTCGCTGCCATGTTTATGCCACTCTAGACACACTTGATTCCCTTATGGAGTCATATCAATACATAGGTTTTAAGATTCTTACTAGTCAGATATATTCCTCTGCGGGAAATATGGGGTTTTGAGCCTCTTTCACTGAGGAAGGTGTAGGTCTTGTCTATTCCAAAGTTGGTTTTTGGAACGGTCCCTGTGCTTATATCAAACTCTGGTTTTATGCATCACCCCACCTCTCCATCCCCTTTATGCAGGCATAAGAGTGTTTTCTAAATGTGAGACTCTGTTCTATTTCCTAACTCAGTTCACGTGTAGCCATGTTTACAGGATCTTCATAAGTGATATCTTATGATAAGTTTCTTTTTCTGTGTGACTTATTTCACTTAGAATCATCGTACCTGAATCCACTCACTTTTCTGCTACTGGTCTTATGACATTGATTTCATGGCTGAGGGATATTCCATCGTACGTAAGTACCACAATGTTTTGAACCATTTTTATATTTCCTGGGATATTTAAGGTGTACCCAAGTTGAGGTTCTTGTAGCCAGTGAAGCCCTAAATTTGGAGGTGGCTCTTTCTTATTGATTTTCAGTTTTCCCAAGGTATATTCCCTAGACTGGAAGTGGCCTTGGCTCTGTAGCTCTGTTGTTTACTTGTTTTAGGGAACACAATGCAATCCTCCAGTGAGGCAGTTGGCAATTTACATCCCGCCCATCAGCATAACAAGGTTCCCTGTTCTCCAGGGCCTGTCTTGCCTTTCTGGTTTTTACACATTTTGTGGATGTCCCTTTTGACCGGTGGGAAGTGATACTTCTTTGTAGTGCAGATTTGCAATGCCCGCTTGCTTGCTTGGCCAAAAAGGGCGTATGCGTTTTCTCCTGAATATATTCAGGAGAAAACGCATACGCCCTTTTTGGCCAAGTGCACCATTGTCCAAGTTGGGCCCCTCTTCCTGTGCTTTACAGGCGATTCCAACGTACCTCTTGAAATCTGTTTCCTGCTATTTTGCCTCGCTTTCAAGTCCGCCTCGTTGACTTCCCTCAACAGATTTTTGGACGATAGTTGTCCTTTATCACTCTGCCAGTTTGTGAATTGCTGTGCCCCTGAGCTCCATTTCTCAACTCGTTTTTTGTGAGCTGAAGGCAAGTCCAAAATTTTGGATCATGTCCTATACTGGTTCCCGGTGGGTGGCTGAGACTTTGGTTAATTCTTCTTCCTGCCGGGAAATTAGAGTGACATGTGCCCGTCCAAATGCCTAACAGCTACTCTCTCATGGGTTCTCCCTCGTCCCTTCCATCCTCTGCCAAATTGGGAACCTGTGCAAACCAGGAGGTTAAAAGGCCTGTCTCTCCAAGTTGGGAGATTGATAGTAAGGCAGTTGGAAAGTCAAACTGGAGCACCAGGAGAGGGACTATTCGTTGAGTTTTAGAAACCTTTCTTATTCACAGTGTGTCCATTCTCTAGGTTTCCTGTACATGTTATAGCTGTAGTGATATTCCCTTGAACATGGAGAGTTGGGACCCATGGAATGGGGGCCATGCATTATTGCTTGAAAGGGTCTGCATTTGCTCACCCAATCTCACCAATCCTCTCAGTCCCAAGTGTCCAGCCTTATGCCACATCCAGCTGTCATTGTAGATAGGGTCTTTCCAGGTTTCCTCAGACACCCTGAAGGAATTGTAAAGAATTTCCCTGTTTTTTGGTTTTGCTTTTGAAATTCCTTTTTATAGTGGGTTTGAGCTGATTCTCGCTGCCATGTTTATGCCACTCTAGACACACTTGATTCCCTTATGGAGTCATATCAATACATAGGTTTTAAGATACTTACTAGTCAGATATATTCCTCTGCGGGAAATATGGGGTTTTGAGCCTCTTTCAATGAGGAAGGTGTAGGTCTTGTCTATTCCAAAGTTGGTTTTTGGAACGGTCCATGTGCTTATATCAAACTCTGGTTTTATGCATCACCCCACCTCTCCATCCCCTTTATGCAGGCATAAGAGTGTTTTCTAAATGTGAGACTCTGTTCTATTTCCTAACTCAGTTCACGTGTAGCCATGTTTACAGGATCTTCATAAGTGATATCTTATGATAAGTTCCTTATTCTGTGTGACTTATTTCACTTAGAATCATCGTACCTGAATCCACTCACTTTGCTGCTACTGGTCTTATGACATTGATTTCATCGCTGAGGGATATTCCATCGTACGTAAGTACCACAATGTTTTGAACCATTTTTATATTTCCTGGGATATTTAAGGTGTACCCAAGTTGAGGTTCTTGTAGCCAGTGCCGCCATAAATTTGGACGTGGCTCTTTCTTATTGATTTTCAGTTTTCCCAAGGTATATTCCCTAGACTGGATGTGGCCTTGGCTCTATAGCTCTGTTGTTTACTTGTTTTAGGGAACACAATGCAATCCTCCAGTGAGGCAGTTGGCAATTTACATCCCGCCCATCAGCATAACAAGGCTCCCAGTTCTCCAGAGCCTGTCTTGCCTTTCTGGTTTTTACACATTTTGTGGATGTCCCTTTTGACCGGTGGGAAGTGATACTTCTTTGTAGTGCAGATTTGCATTGCCTGCTTGCTTGCTTGGCCAAAAAGGGCGTATGCGTTTTCTCCTGAATATATTCAGGAGAAAACGCATACGCCCTTTTTGGCCAAGTGCACCATTGTCCAAGTTGTGCCCCTCTTCCTGTGCTTTACAGGCGATTCCAAGGTACCTCTTGAAATCTGTTTCCTGCTATTTTGCCTCACTTTCAAGTCCGCCTCGTTGACTTCCCTCAACAGATTTTTGGACGATAGTTGTCCTTTATCACTCTGCCAGTATGTGAATTGCTGTGCCCCTGAGCTCCATTTCTCAACTCGTTTTTTGGGAGCTGAACGCAAGTCCAAAATTTTGGATCATGTCCTATACTGGTTCCCGGTGGGTGGCTGAGACTTTGGTTAATTCTTCTTCCTGCCGGGAAATTAGAGTGACATGTGCCCGTCCAAATGCCTAACAGCTACTCTCTCATGGGTTCTCCCTCGTCCCTTCCATCCTCTGCCAAATTGGGAACCTGTGCAAACCAGGAGGTTAAAGGGCCTGTCTCTCCAAGTTGGGAGATTGATAGTAAGGCAGTTGGAAAGTCAAACTGGAGCACCAGGAGAGGGACTATTCGTTGAGTTTTAGAAACCTTTCGTATTCACAGTGTGTCCATTCTCTAGGTTTCCTGTACATGTTATAGCTGTAGTAATATTCCCTTGAACCTGGAGAGTTGGGACCCATGGAATGGGGGCCACGCATTATTGCTTGAAAGGGTCTGCATTTGCTCACCCAATCTCACCAATCCTCTCAGTCCCAAGTGTCCAGCCTTATGCCACATCCAGCTGTCATGGTAGATAGGGTCTTTCCAGGTTTCCTCAGACACCCTGAAGGAATTGTAAAGAATTTCCCTGTTTTTTGGTTTTGCTTTTGAAATTCCTTTTTATAGTGGGTTTGAGCTGATTCTCGCTGCCATGTTTATGCCACTCTAGACACACTTGATTCCCTTATGGAGACATATCAATACATAGGTTTTAAGATTCTTACTAGTCAGATATATTCCTCTGTGGGAAATATGGGGTTTTGAGTCTCTTTCACTGAGGAAGGTGTCGGTCTTGTCAATTCCAAAGTTGGTTTTTGAAACGGTCCCTGTGCTTATATCAAACTCTGGTTTTATGCATCACCCCACCTCTCCTTCCCCTTTATGCAGGCATAAGCGTGTTTTCTAAATGTGAGTCTCTGTTCTCTTTCCTAACTCAGTTCACGTGTAGCCATGTTTACAGGATCTTCATAAGTGATATCTTATGATAAGTTTCTTTTTCTGTGTGACTTATTTGACTTAGAATCATCGTACCTGAATCCACTCACTTTGCTGCTACTGGTCTTATGACATTGATTTCATGGCTGAGGGATATTCCATCGTACGTAAGTACCACAATGTTTTGAACCATTTTTATATTTCCTGGGATATTTAAGGTGTACCCAAGTTGAGGTTCTTGTAGCCAGTGCAGCCCTAAATTTGGAGGTGGCTCTTTCTTATTGATTTTCAGTTTTCCCCAGGTATATTCCCTAGACTGGAAGTGGTCTTGGCTCTGTAGCTCTGTTGTTTACTTGTTTTAGGGAACACAATGCACTCCTCCAGTGAGGCAGTTGGCAATTTACATCCCGCCCATCAGCATAACAAGGCTCCCTGTTCTCCAGGGCCTGTCTTGCCTTTCTGGTTTTTACACATTTTGTGGATGTCCCTTTTGACCAGTGGGAAGTGATACTTCTTTGTAGTGCAGATTTGCATTGCCCGCTTGCTTGCTTGGCCAAAAAGGGCGTATGCGTTTTCTCCTGAATATATTCAGGAGAAAACGCATACGCCCTTTTTGGCCAAGTGCACCATTGTCCAAGTTGTGCCCCTCTTCCTGTGCTTTACAGGCGATTCCAACGTACCTCTTGAAATCTGTTTCCTGCTATTTTGCCTCACTTTCAAGTCCGCCTCGTTGACTTCCCTCAACAGATTTTTGGACGATAGTTGTCCTTTATCACTCTGCCAGTTTGTGAATTGCTGTGCCCCTGAGCTCCATTTCTCAACTCGTTTTTTGTGAGCTGAACGCAAGTCCAAAATTTTGGATCATGTCCTATACTGGTTCCCGGTGGGTGGCTGAGACTTTGGTTAATTCTTCTTCCTGCCGGGAAATTAGATTGACATGTGCCCGTCCAAATGCCTAACAGCTACTCTCTCATGGGTTCTCCCTCGTCCCTTCCATCCTCTGCCAAATTGGGAACCTGTGCAAACCAGGAGGTTAAAGGGCCTGTCTCTCCAAGTTGGGAGATTGATAGTAAGGCAGTTGGAAAGTCAAACTGGAGCACCAGGAAAGGGACTATTCGTTGAGTTTTAGAAACCTTTCGTATTCACAGTGTGTCCATTCTCTAGGTTTCCTGTACATGTTATAGCTGTAGTAATATTCCCTTGAACCTGGAGAGTTGGGACCCATGGAATGGGGGCCATGCATTATTGCTTGAAAGGGTCTGCATTTGCTCACCTAATCTCACCAATCCTCTCAGTCCCAAGTGTCCAGCCTTATGCCACATCCAGCTGTCATGGTAGATAGGGTCTTTCCAGGTTTCCTCAGACACCCTGAAGGAATTGGAAAGAATTTCCCTGTTTTTTGGTTTTGCTTTTGAAATTCCTTTTTATAGTGGGTTTGAGCTGATTCTCGCTGCCATGTTTATGCCACTCTAGACACACTTGATTCCCTTATGGAGACATATCAATACATAGGTTTTAAGATTCTTACTAGTCAGATATACTCCTCTGTGGGAAATATGGGGTTTTGAGTCTCTTTCACTGAGGAAGGTGTCGGTCTTGTCAATTCCAAAGTTGGTTTTTGAAACGGTCCCTGTGCTTATATCAAACTCTGGTTTTATGCATCACCCCACCTCTCCTTCCCCTTTATGCAGGCATAAGTGTGTTTTCTAAATGTGAGACTCTGTTCTCTTTCCTAACTCAGTTCACGTGTAGCCATGTTTACAGGATCTTCCTAAGTGATATCTTATGATAAGTTTCTTTTTCTGTGTGACTTATTTCACTTAGAATCATCGTACCTGAATCCACTCACTTTGCTGCTACTGGTCTTATGACATTGATTTCATGGCTGAGGGATATTCCATCGTACGTAAGTACCACAATGCTTTGAACCATTTTTATATTTCCTGGGATATTTAAGGTGTACCCAAGTTGAGGTTCTTGTAGCCAGTGCAGCCCTAAATTTGGAGGTGGCTCTTTCTTATTGATTTTCAGTTTTCCCAAGGTATATTCCCTAGACTGGAAGTGGCCTTGGCTCTGTAGCTCTGTTGTTTACTTGTTTTAGGGAACACAATGCACTCCTCCAGTGAGGCAGTTGGCAATTTACATCCCGCCCATCAGCATAACAAGGCTCCCTGTTCTCCAGGGCCTGTCTTGCCTTTCTGGTTTTTACACATTTTGTGGATGTCCCTTTTGACCGGTGGGAAGTGATACTTCTTTGTAGTGCAGATTTGCATTGCCCGCTTGCTTGCTTGGCCAAAAAGGGCGTATGCGTTTTCTCCTGAATATATTCAGGAGAAAACGCATACGCCCTTTTTGGCCAAGTGCACCATTGTCCAAGTTGTGCCCCTCTTCCTGTGCTTTACAGGCGATTCCAAGGTACCTCTTGAAATCTGTTTCCTGCTATTTTGCCTCGCTTTCAAGTCCGCCTCGTTGACTTCCCTCAACAGATTTTTGGACGATAGTTGTCCTTTATCACTCTGCCAGTTTGTGAATTGCTGTGCCCCTGAGCTCCATTTCTCAACTCGTTTTTTGTGAGCTGAACGCAAGTCCAAAATTTTGGATCATGTCCTATACTGGTTCCCGGTGGGTGGCTGAGACTTTGGTTAATTCTTCTTCCTGCCGGGAAATTAGAGTGACATGTGCCCGTCCAAATGCCTAACAGCTACTCTCTCATGGGTTCTCCCTCGTCCCTTCCATCCTCTGCCAAATTGGGAACCTGTGCAAACCAGGAGGTTAAAGGGCCTGTCTCTCCAAGTTGGGAGATTGATAGTAAGGCAGTTGGAAAGTCAAACTGGAGCACCAGGAGAGGGACTATTCGTTGAGTTTTAGAAACCTTTCGTATTCACAGTGTGTCCATTCTCTAGGTTTCCTGTACATGTTATAGCTGTAGTAATATTCCCTTGAACCTGGAGAGTTGGGACCCATGGAATGGGGGCCATGCATTATTGCTTGAAAGGGTCTGCATTTGCTCACCTAATCTCACCAATCCTCTCAGTCCCAAGTGTCCAGCCTTATGCCACATCCAGCTGTCATGGTAGATAGGGTCTTTCCAGGTTTCCTCAGACACCCTGAAGGAATTGGAAAGAATTTCCCTGTTTTTTGGTTTTGCTTTTGAAATTCCTTTTTATAGTGGGTTTGAGCTGATTCTCGCTGCCATGTTTATGCCACTCTAGACACACTTGATTCCCTTATGGAGACATATCAATACATAGGTTTTAAGATTCTTACTAGTCAGATATACTCCTCTGTGGGAAATATGGGGTTTTGAGTCTCTTTCACTGAGGAAGGTGTCGGTCTTGTCAATTCCAAAGTTGGTTTTTGAAACGGTCCCTGTGCTTATATCAAACTCTGGTTTTATGCATCACCCCACCTCTCCTTCCCCTTTATGCAGGCATAAGTGTGTTTTCTAAATGTGAGACTCTGTTCTCTTTCCTAACTCAGTTCACGTGTAGCCATGTTTACAGGATCTTCCTAAGTGATATCTTATGATAAGTTTCTTTTTCTGTGTGACTTATTTCACTTAGAATCATCGTACCTGAATCCACTCACTTTGCTGCTACTGGTCTTATGACATTGATTTCATGGCTGAGGGATATTCCATCGTACGTAAGTACCACAATGTTTTGAACCATTTTTATATTTCCTGGGATATTTAAGGTGTACCCAAGTTGAGGTTCTTGTAGCCAGTGCAGCCCTAAATTTGGAGGTGGCTCTTTCTTATTGATTTTCAGTTTTCCCAAGGTATATTCCCTAGACTGGAAGTGGCCTTGGCTCTGTAGCTCTGTTGTTTACTTGTTTTAGGGAACACAATGCACTCCTCCAGTGAGGCAGTTGGCAATTTACATCCCGCCCATCAGCATAAGAAGGCTCCCTGTTCTCCAGGGCCTGTCTTGCCTTTCTGGTTTTTACACATTTTGTGGATGTCCCTTTTGACCGGTGGGAAGTGATACTTCTTTGTAGTGCAGATTTGCATTGCCCGCTTGCTTGCTTGGCCAAAAAGGGCGTATGCGTTTTCTCCTGAATATATTCAGGAGAAAACGCATACGCCCTTTTTGGCCAAGTGCACCATTGTCCAAGTTGTGCCCCTCTTCCTGTGCTTTACAGGCGATTCCAAGGTACCTCTTGAAATCTGTTTCCTGCTATTTTGCCTCGCTTTCAAGTCCGCCTCGTTGACTTCCCTCAACAGATTTTTGGACGATAGTTGTCCTTTATCACTCTGCCAGTTTGTGAATTGCTGTGCCCCTGAGCTCCATTTCTCAACTCGTTTTTTGTGAGCTGAACGCAAGTCCAAAATTTTGGATCATGTCCTATACTGGTTCCCGGTGGGTGGCTGAGACTTTGGTTAATTCTTCTTCCTGCCGGGAAATTAGAGTGACATGTGCCCGTCCAAATGCCTAACAGCTACTCTCTCATGGGTTCTCCCTCGTCCCTTCCATCCTCTGCCAAATTGGGAACCTGTGCAAACCAGGAGGTTAAAGGGCCTGTCTCTCCAAGTTGGGAGATTGATAGTAAGGCAGTTGGAAAGTCAAACTGGAGCACCAGGAGAGGGACTATTCGTTGAGTTTTAGAAACCTTTCGTATTCACAGTGTGTCCATTCTCTAGGTTTCCTGTACATGTTATAGCTGTAGTAATATTCCCTTGAACCTGGAGAGTTGGGACCCATGGAATGGGGGCCATGCATTATTGCTTGAAAGGGTCTGCATTTGCTCACCCAATCTCACCAATCCTCTCAGTCCCAAGTGTCCAGCCTTATGCCACATCCAGCTGTCATGGTAGATAGGGTCTTTCCAGGTTTCCTCAGACACCCTGAAGGAATTGTAAAGAATTTCCCTGTTTTTTGGTTTTGCTTTTGAAATTCCTTTTTATAGTGGGTTTGAGCTGATTCTCGCTGCCATGTTTATGCCACTCTAGACACACTTGATTCCCTTATGGAGACATATCAATACATAGGTTTTAAGATTCTTACTAGTCAGATATATTCCTCTGCGGGAAATATGGGGTTTTGAGTCTCTTTCACTGAGGAAGGTGTCGGTCCTGTCTATTCCAAAGTTGGTTTTTGGAACGGTCCCTGTGCTTATATCAAACTCTGGTTTTATGCATCACCCCACCTCTCCTTCCCCTTTATGCAGGCATAAGAGTGTTTTCTAAATGTGAGACTCTGTTCTCTTTCCTAACTCAGTTCACGTGTAGCCATGTTTACAGGATCTTCCTAAGTGATATCTTATGATAAGTTTCTTTTTCTGTGTGACTTATTTCACTTAGAATCATCGTACCTGAATCCACTCACTTTGCTGCTACTGGTCTTATGACATTGATTTCATGGCTGAGGGATATTCCATCGTACGTAAGTACCACAATGTTTTGAACCATTTTTATATTTCCTGGGATATTTAAGGTGTACCCAAGTTGAGGTTCTTGTAGCCAGTGCAGCCCTAAATTTGGAGGTGGCTCTTTCTTATTGATTTTCAGTTTTCCCCAGGTATATTCCCTAGACTGGAAGTGGCCTTGGCTCTGTAGCTCTGTTGTTTACTTGTTTTAGGGAACACAATGCACTCCTCCAGTGAGGCAGTTGGCAATTTACATCCCGCCCATCAGCATAACAAGGCTCCCTGTTCTCCAGGGCCTGTCTTGCCTTTCTGGTTTTTACACATTTTGTGGATGTCCCTTTTGACCAGTGGGAAGTGATACTTCTTTGTAGTGCAGATTTGCATTGCCCGCTTGCTTGCTTGGCCAAAAAGGGCATATGCGTTTTCTCCTGAATATATTCAGGAGAAAACGCATACGCCCTTTTTGGCCAAGTGCACCATTGTCCAAGTTGTGCCCCTCTTCCTGTGCTTTACAGGCGATTCCAACGTACCTCTTGAAATCTGTTTCCTGCTATTTTGCCTCACTTTCAAGTCCGCCTCGTTGACTTCCCTCAACAGATTTTTGGACGATAGTTGTCCTTTATCACTCTGCCAGTTTGTGAATTGCTGTGCCCCTGAGCTCCATTTCTCAACTCGTTTTTTGTGAGCTGAACGCAAGTCCAAAATTTTGGATCATGTCCTATACTGGTTCCCGGTGGGTGGCTGAGACTTTGGTTAATTCTTCTTCCTGCCGGGAAATTAGATTGACATGTGCCCGTCCAAATGCCTAACAGCTACTCTCTCATGGGTTCTCCCTCGTCCCTTCCATCCTCTGCCAAATTGGGAACCTGTGCAAACCAGGAGGTTAAAGGGCCTGTCTGTCCAAGTTGGGAGATTGATAGTAAGGCAGTTGGAAAGTCAAACTGGAGCACCAGGAGAGGGACTATTCTTTGAGTTTTAGAAACCTTTCGTATTCACAGTGTGTCCATTCTCTAGGTTTCCTGTACATGTTATAGCTGTAGTAATATTCCCTTGAACATGGAGAGTTGGGACCCATGGAATGGGGGCCATGCATTATTGCTTGAAAGGGTCTGCATTTGCTCACCCAATCTCACCAATCCTCTCAGTCCCAAGTGTCCAGCCTTATGCCACATCCAGCTGTCATTGTAGATAGGGTCTTTCCAGGTTTCCTCAGACACCCTGAAGGAATTGTAAAGAATTTCCCTGTTTTTTGGTTTTGCTTTTGAAATTCCTTTTTATAGTGGGTTTGAGCTGATTCTCGCTGCCATGTTTATGCCACTCTAGACACACTTGATTCCCTTATGGAGACATATCAATACATAGGTTTTAAGATTCTTACTAGTCAGATATATTCCTCTGTGGGAAATATGGGGTTTTGAGTCTCTTTCACTGAGGAAGGTGTCGGTCTTGTCAATTCCAAAGTTGGTTTTTGAAACGGTCCCTGTGCTTATATCAAACTCTGGTTTTATGCATCACCCCACCTCTCCTTCCCCTTTATGCAGGCATAAGAGTGTTTTCTAAATGTGAGACTCTGTTCTCTTTCCTAACTCAGTTCACGTGTAGCCATGTTTACAGGATCTTCCTAAGTGATATCTTATGATAAGTTTCTTTTTCTGTGTGACTTATTTCACTTAGAATCATCGTACCTGAATCCACTCACTTTGCTGCTACTGGTCTTATGACATTGATTTCATGGCTGAGGGATATTCCATCGTACGTAAGTACCACAATGTTTTGAACCATTTTTATATTTCCTGGGATATTTAAGGTGTACCCAAGTTGAGGTTCTTGTAGCCAGTGCAGCCCTAAATTTGGAGGTGGCTCTTTCTTATTGATTTTCAGTTTTCCCCAGGTATATTCCCTAGACTGGAAGTGGCCTTGGCTCTGTAGCTCTGTTGTTTACTTGTTTTAGGGAACACAATGCACTCCTCCAGTGAGGCAGTTGGCAATTTACATCCCGCCCATCAGCATAACAAGGCTCCCTGTTCTCCAGGGCCTGTCTTGCCTTTCTGGTTTTACACATTTTGTGGATGTCCCTTTTGACCGGTGGGAAGTGATACTTCTTTGTAGTGCAGATTTGCATTGCCCGCTTGCTTGCTTGGCCAAAAAGGGCGTATGCATTTTCTCCTGAATATATTCAGGAGAAAACGCATACGCCCTTTTTGGCCAAGTGCACCATTGTCCAAGTTGTGCCCCTCTTCCTGTGCTTTACAGGCGATTCCAAGGTACCTCTTGAAATCTGTTTCCTGCTATTTTGCCTCGCTTTCAAGTCCGCCTCGTTGACTTCCCTCAACAGATTTTTGGACGATAGTTGTCCTTTATCACTCTGCCAGTTTGTGAATTGCTGTGCCCCTGAGCTCCATTTCTCAACTCGTTTTTTGTGAGCTGAACGCAAGTCCAAAATTTTGGATCATGTCCTATACTGGTTCCCGGTGGGTGGCTGAGACTTTGGTTAATTCTTCTTCCTGCCGGGAAATTAGAGTGACATGTGCCCGTCCAAATGCCTAACAGCTACTCTCTCATGGGTTCTCCCTCGTCCCTTCCATCCTCTGCCAAATTGGGAACCTGTGCAAACCAGGAGGTTAAAGGGCCTGTCTCTCCAAGTTGGGAGATTGATAGTAAGGCAGTTGGAAAGTCAAACTGGAGCACCAGGAGAGGGACTATTCGTTGAGTTTTAGAAACCTTTCGTATTCACAGTGTGTCCATTCTCTAGGTTTCCTGTACATGTTATAGCTGTAGTAATATTCCCTTGAACCTGGAGAGTTGGGACCCATGGAATGGGGGCCATGCATTATTGCTTGAAAGGGTCTGCATTTGCTCACCCAATCTCACCAATCCTCTCAGTCCCAAGTGTCCAGCCTTATGCCACATCCAGCTGTCCTGGTAGATAGGGTCTTTCCAGGTTTCCTCAGACACCCTGAAGGAATTGTAAAGAATTTCCCTGTTTTTTGGTTTTGCTTTTGAAATTCCTTTTTATAGTGGGTTTGAGCTGATTCTCGCTGCCAAGTTTATGCCACTCTAGACACACTTGATTCCCTTATGGAGACATATCAATACATAGGTTTTAAGATTCTTACTAGTCAGATATATTCCTCTGCGGGAAATATGGGGTTTTGAGTCTCTTTCACTGAGGAAGGTGTCGGTCTTGTCTATTCCAAAGTTGGTTTTTGGAACGGTCCCTGTGCTAATATCAAACTCTGGTTTTATGCATCACCCCACCTCTCCTTCCCCTTTAAGCAGGCATAAGAGTGTTTTCTAAATGTGAGACTCTGTTCTCTTTCCTAACTCAGTTCACGTGTAGCCATGTTTACAGGATCTTCATAAGTCATATCTTATGATAAGTTTCTTTTTCTGTGTGACTTATTTCACTTAGAATCATCGTACCTGAATCCACTCACTTTGCTGCTACTGGTCTTATGACATTGATTTCATGGCTGAGGGATATTCCATCGTACGTAAGTACCACAATGTTTTGAACCATTTTTATATTTCCTGGGATATTTAAGGTGTACCCAAGTTGAGTTTCTTGTAGCCAGTGCAGCCCTAAATTTGGAGGTGGCTCTTTCTTATTGATTTTCAGTTTTCCCCAGGTATATTCCCTAGACTGGAAGTGGCCTTGGCTCTGTAGCTCTGTTGTTTACTTGTTTTAGGGAACACAATGCACTCCTCCAGTGAGGCAGTTGGCAATTTACATCCCGCCCATCAGCATAACAAGGCTCCCTGTTCTCCAGGGCCTGTCTTGCCTTTCTGGTTTTTACACATTTTGTGGATGTCCCTTTTGACCGGTGGGAAGTGATACTTCTTTGTAGTGCAGATTTGCATTGCCCGCTTGCTTGCTTGGCCAAAAAGGGCGTATGCGTTTTCTCCTGAATATATTCAGGAGAAAACGCATACGCCCTTTTTGGCCAAGTGCACCATTGTCCAAGTTGTGCCCCTCTTCCTGTGCTTTACAGGCGATTCCAAGGTACCTCTTGAAATCTGTTTCCTGCTATTTTGCCTCACTTTCAAGTCCGCCTCGTTGACTTCCCTCAACAGATTTTTGGACGATAGTTGTCATTTATCACTCTGCCAGTATGTGAATTGCTGTGCCCCTGAGCTCCATTTCTCAACTCGTTTTTTGGGAGCTGAACGCAAGTCCAAAATTTTGGATCATGTCCTATACTGGTTCCCGGTGGGTGGCTGAGACTTTGGTTAATTCTTCTTCCTGCCGGGAAATTAGAGTGACATGTGCCCGTCCAAATGCCTAACAGCTACTCTCTCATGGGTTCTCCCTCGTCCCTTCCATCCTCTGCCAAATTGGGAACCTGTGCAAACCAGGAGGTTAAAGGGCCTGTCTCTCCAAGTTGGGAGATTGATAGTAAGGCAGTTGGAAAGTCAAACTGGAGCACCAGGAGAGGGACTATTCGTTGAGTTTTAGAAACCTTTCATATTCACCATGTGTCCATTATCTAGGTTTCCTGTACATGTTATAGCTGTAGTAATATTCCCTTGAACCTGGAGAGTTGGGACGATGGAATGGGGGCCATGCATTATTGCTTGAAAGGGTCTGCATTTGCTCACCCAATCTCACCAATCCTCTCAGTCCCAAGTGTCCAGCCTTATGCCACATACAGCTGTCATTGTAGATAGGGTCTTTCCAGGTTTCCTCAGACACCCTGAAGGAATTGTAAAGAATTTCCCTGTTTTTTGGTTTTGCTTTTGAAATTCCTTTTTATAGTGGGTTTGAGCTGATTCTCGCTGCCATGTTTATGCCACTCTAGACACACATGATTCCCTTATGGAGACATATCAATACATAGGTTTTAAGATTCTTACTAGTCAGATATATTCCTCTGTGGGAAATATGGGGTTTTGAGTCTCTTTCACTGAGGAAGGTGTCGGTCTTGTCTATTCCAAAGTTGGTTTTTGAAACGGTCCCTGTGCTTATATCAAACTCTGGTTTTATGCATCACCCCACCTCTCCTTCCCCTTTATGCAGGCATAAGCGTGTTTTCTAAATGTGAGACTCTGTTCTCTTTCCTAACTCAGTTCACGTGTAGCCATGTTTACAGGATCTTCCTAAGTGATATCTTATGATAAGTTTCTTTTTCTGTGTGACTTATTTCACTTAGAATCATCGTACCTGAATCCACTCACTTTGCTGCTACTGGTCTTATGACATTGATTTCATGGCTGAGGGATATTCCATCGTACGTAAGTACCACAATGTTTTGAACCATTTTTATATTTCCTGGGATATTTAAGGTGTACCCAAGTTGAGGTTCTTGTAGCCAGTGAAGCCCTAAATTTGGAGGTGGCCCTTTCTTATTGATTTTCAGTTTTCCCAAGGTATATTCCCTAGACTGGAAGTGGCCTTGGCTCTGTAGCTCTGTTGTTTACTTGTTTTAGGGAACACAATGCACTCCTCCAGTGAGGCAGTTGGCAATTTACATCCCGCCCATCAGCATAACAAGGTTCCCTGTTCTCCAGGGCCAGTCTTGCCTTTCTGGTTTTTACACATTTTGTGGATGTCCCTTTTGACCGGTGGGAAGTGATACTTCTTTGTAGTGCAGATTTGCATTGCCCGCTTGCTTGCTTGGCCAAAAAGGGCGTATGTGTTTTCTCCTGAATATATTCAGGAGAAAACGCATACGCCCTTTTTGGCCAAGTGCACCATTGTCCAAGTTGGGCCCCTCTTCCTGTGCTTTACAGGCGATTCCAACGTACCTCTTGAAATCTGTTTCCTGCTATTTTGCCTCGCTTTCAAGTCCGCCTCGTTGACTTCCCTCAACAGATTTTTGGACGATAGTTGTCCTTTATCACTCTGCCAGTTTGTGAATTGCTGTGCCCCTGAGCTCCATTTCTCAACTCGTTTTTTGGGACCTGAACGCAAGTCCAAAATTTTGGATCATGTCCTATACTGGTTCCCGGTGGGTGGCTGAGACTTTGTTAATTCTTCTTCCTGCCGGGAAATTAGAGTGACATGTGCCCGTCCAAATGCCTAACAGCTACTCTCTCATGGGTTCTCCCTCGTCCCTTCCATCCTCTGCCAAATTGGGAACCTGTGCAAACCAGGAGGTTAAAGGGCCTGTCTCTCCAAGTTGGGAGATTGATAGTAAGGCAGTTGGAAAGTCAAACTGGAGCACCAGGAGAGGGACTATTCGTTGAGTTTTAGAAACCTTTCTTATTCACAGTGTGTCCATTCTCTAGGTTTCCTGTACATTTTATAGCTGTAGTGATATTCCCTTGAACATGGAGAGTTGGGACCCATGGAATGGGGGCCATGCATTATTGCTTGAAAGGGTCTGCATTTGCTCACCCAATCTCACCAATCCTCTCAGTCCCAAGTGTCCAGCCTTATGCCACATCCAGCTGTCATTGTAGATAGGGTCTTTCCAGGTTTCCTCAGACACCCTGAAGGAATTGTAAAGAATTTCCCTGTTTTTTGGTTTTGCTTTTGAAATTCCTTTTTATAGTGGGTTTGAGCTGATTCTCGCTGCCATGTTTATGCCACTCTAGACACACTTGATTCCCTTATGGATACATATCAATACATAGGTTTTAAGATTCTTACTAGTCAGATATATTCCTCTGCGGGAAATATGGGGTTTTGAGCCTCTTTCAATGAGGAAGGTGTAGGTCTTGTCTATTCCAAAGTTGGTTTTTGGAACGGTCCATGTGCTTATATCAAACTCTGGTTTTATGCATCACCCCACCTCTCCATCCCCTTTATGCAGGCATAAGAGTGTTTTCTAAATGTGAGACTCTGTTCTATTTCCTAACTCAGTTCACGTGTAGCCATGTTTACACGATCTTCATAAGTGATATCTTATGATAAGTTCCTTATTCTGTGTGACTTATTTCACTTAGAATCATCGTACCTGAATCCACTCACTTTGCTGCTACTGGTCTTATGACATTGATTTCATCGCTGAGGGATATTCCATCGTACGTAAGTACCACAATGTTTTGAACCATTTTTATATTTCCTGGGATATTTAAGGTGTACCCAAGTTGAGGTTCTTGTAGCCAGTGCAGCCCTAAATTTGGAGGTGGCTCTTTCTTATTGATTTTCAGTTTTCCCAAGGTATATTCCCTAGACTGGATGTGGCCTTGGCTCTATAGCTCTGTTGTTTACTTGTTTTAGGGAACACAATGCACTCCTCCAGTGAGGCAGTTGGCAATTTACATCCCGCCCATCAGCATAACAAGGCTCCCAGTTCTCCAGGGCCTGTCTTGCCTTTCTGGTTTTTACACATTTTGTGGATGTCCCTTTTGACCGGTGGGAAGTGATACTTCTTTGTAGTGCAGATTTGCATTGCCCGCTTGCTTGCTTGGCCAAAAAGGGCGTATGCGTTTTCTCCTGAATATATTCAGGAGAAAACGCATACGCCCTTTTTGGCCAAGTGCACCATTGTCCAAGTTGTGCCCCTCTTCCTGTGCTTTACAGGCGATTCCAACGTACCTCTTGAAATCTGTTTCCTGCTATTTTGCCTCACTTTCAAGTCCGCCTCGTTGACTTCCCTCAACAGATTTTTGGACGATAGCTGTCCTTTATCACTCTGCCAGTTTGTGAATTGCTGTGCCCCTGAGCTCCATTTCTCAACTCGTTTTTTGTGAGCTGAACGCAAGTCCAAAATTTTGGATCATGTCCTATATTGGTTCCCGGTGGGTGGCTGAGACTTTGGTTAATTCTTCTTCCTGCCGGGAAATTAGAGTGACATGTGCCCGTCCAAATGCCTAACAGCTACTCTCTCATGGGTTCTCCCTCGTCCCTTCCATCCTCTGGCAAATTGGGAACCTGTGCAAACCAGGAGGTTAAAGGGCCTGTCTCTCCAAGTTGGGAGATTGATAGTAAGGCAGTTGGAAAGTCAAACTGGAGCACCAGGAGAGGGACTATTCGTTGAGTTTTAGAAACCTTTCGTATTCACAGTGTGTCCATTCTCTAGGTTTCCTGTACATGTTATAGCTGTAGTAATATTCCCTTGAACCTGGAGAGTTGGGACCCATGGAATGGGGGCCATGCATTATTGCTTGAAAGGGTCTGCATTTGCTCACCCAATCTCACCAATCCTCTCAGTCCCAAGTGTCCAGCCTTATGCCACATCCAGCTGTCATTGTAGATAGGGTCTTTCCAGGTTTCCTCAGACACCCTGAAGGAATTGTAAAGAATTTCCCTGTTTTTTGGTTTTGCTTTTGAAATTCCTTTTTATAGTGGGTTTGAGCTGATTCTCGCTGCCATGTTTATGCCACTCTAGACATACTTGATTCCCTTATGGAGACATATTAATACATAGGTTTTTTTTTTTTTTTTTTTTTTTTTTTGTGTTATGCGGGCCTCTCACTGTTGTGGCCTCCCCCGTTGCGGAGCACAGGCTCCGGATGCGCAGGCCCAGCGGCCATGGCTCACGGGCCCAGCCGCTCCGCGGCATATGGGATCCTCCCAGACCGGGGCACAAACCCGTATCCCCTGCATCGGCAGGCGGACTCTCAACCACTGCGCCACCAGGGAGGCCCCAATACATAGGTTTTAAGCTTCTTACTAGTCAGATATATTCCTCTGTGGGAAATATGGGGTTTTGAGTCTCTTTCACTGAGGAAGGAGTCGGTCTTGTCAATTCCAAAGTTGGTTTTTGAAACGGTCCCTGTGCTTATATCAAACTCTGGTTTTATGCATCACCCCACCTCTCTTTCCCCTTTATGCAGGCATAAGCGTGTTTTCTAAATGTGAGACTCTGTTCTCTTTCCTAACTCAGTTCACGTGTAGCCATGTTTACAGGATCTTCATAAGTGATATCTTATGATAAGTTTCTTTTTCTGTGTGACTTATTTCACTTAGAATCATCGTACCTGAATCCACTCACTTTGCTGCTACTGGTCTTATGACATTGATTTCATGGCTGAGGGATATTCCATCGTACGTAAGTACCACAATGTTTTGAACCATTTTTATATTTCCTGGGATATTTAAGGTGTACCCAAGTTGAGGTTCTTGTAGTCAGTGCTGCCCTAAATTTGGAGGTGGCTCTTTCTTATTGATTTTCAGTTTTGCCAAGGTATATTCCCTAGACTGGAAGTGGCCTTGGCTCTGTAGCTCTGTTGTTTACTTGTTTTAGGGAACACAATGCACTCCTCCAGTGAGGCAGTTGGCAATTTACATCCCGCCCATCAGCATAACAAGGCTCCCAGTTCTCCAGGGCCTGTCTTGCCTTTCTGGTTTTTACACATTTTGTGGATGTCCCTTTTGACCGGTGGGAAGTGATACTTCTTTGTAGTGCAGATTTGCATTGCCCACTTGCTTGCTTGGCCAAAAAGGGCGTATGCGTTTTCTCCTGAATATATTCAGGAGAAAACGCATACGCCCTTTTTGGCCAAGTGCACCATTGTCCAAGTTGTGCCCCTCTTCCTGTGCTTTACAGGCGATTCCAAGGTACCTCTTGAAATCTGTTTCCTGCTATTTTGCCTCGCTTTCAAGTCCGCCTCGTTGACTTCCCTCAACAGATTTTTGGACGATAGTTGTCCTTTATCACTCTGCCAGTTTGTGAATTGCTGTGCCCCTGAGCTCCATTTCTCAACTCGTTTTTTGTGAGCTGAACGCAAGTCCAAAATTTTGGATCATGTCCTATACTGGTTCCCGGTGGGTGGCTGAGACTTTGGTTAATTCTTCTTCCTGCCGGGAAATTAGAGTGACATGTGCCCGTCCAATTGCCTAACAGCTACTCTCTCATGGGTTCTCCCTCGGCCCTTCCATCCTCTGCCAAATTGGGAACCTGTGCAAACCAGGAGGTTAAAGGGCCTGTCTCTCCAAGTTGGGAGATTGATAGTAAGGCAGTTGGAAAGTCAAACTGGAGCACCAGGAGAGGGACTATTCGTTGAGTTTTAGAAACCTTTCGTATTCACAGTGTGTCCATTCTCTAGGTTTCCTGTACATGTTATAGCTGTAGTAATATTCCCTTGATCCTGGAGAGTTGGGACCCATGGAATGGGGGCCATGCATTATTGCTTGAAAGGGTCTGCATTTGCTCACCCAATCTCACCAATCCTCTCAGACCCAAGTGTCCAGCCTTATGCCACATCCAGCTGTCATTGTAGATAGGGTCTTTCCAGGTTTCCTCAGACACCCTGAAGGAATTGTAAAGAATTTCCCTGTTTTTTGGTTTTGCTTTTGAAATTCCTTTTTATAGTGGGTTTGAGCTGATTCTCGCTGCCATGTTTATGCCACTCTAGACACACTTGATTCCCTTATGGAGTCATATCAATACATAGGTTTTAAGATTCTTACTAGTCAGTTATATTCCTCTGCGGGAAATATGGGGTTTTGAGTCTCTTTCACTGAGGAAGGTGTAGGTCTTGTCTATTCCAAAGTTGGTTTTTGGAATGGTCCCTGTGCTTATATCAAACTCTGGTTTTATGCATCACCCCACCTCTCCTTCCCCTTTATGCAGGCATAAGAGTGTTTTCTAAATGTGAGACTCTGTTCTCTTTCCTAACTCAGTTCACGTGTAGACATGTTTACAGGATCTTCATAAGTGATATCTTATGATAAGTTTCTTTTTCTGTGTGACTTATTTCACTTAGAATTATCGTACCTGAATCCACTCACTTTGCTGCTACTGGTCTTATGACATTGATTTCATGGCTGAGGGATATTCCATCGTACGTAAGTACCACAATGTTTTGAACCATTTTTATATTTCCTGGGATATTTAAGGTGTACCCAAGTTGAGGTTCTTGTAGCCAGTGCAGCCCTAAATTTGGAGGTGGCTCTTTCTTATTGATTTTCAGTTTTCCCAAGGTATATTCCCTAGACTGGAAGTGGCCTTGGCTCTGTAGCTCTGTTGTTTACTTGTTTTAGGGAACACAATGCACTCCTCCAGTGAGGCAGTTGGCAATTTACATCCCGCCCATCAGCATAACAAGGCTCCCTGTTCTCCAGGGCCTGTCTTGCCTTTCTGGTTTTTACACATTTTGTGGATGTCCCTTTTGACCGGTGGGAAGTGATGCTTCTTTGTAGTGCAGATTTGCATTGCCCGCTTGCTTGCTTGGCCAAAAATGGCGTATGCGTTTTCTCCTGAATATATTCAGGAGAAAACGCATACGCCCTTTTTGGCCAAGTGCACCATTGTCCAAGTTGTGCCCCTCTTCCTGTGCTTTACAGGCGATTCCAACGTACCTCTTGAAATCTGTTTCCTGCTATTTTGCCTCACTTTCAAGTCCGCCTCGTGGACTTCCCTCAACAGATTTTTGGATGATAGTTGTCCTTTATCACTCTGCCAGTTTGTGAATTGCTGTGCCCCTGAGCTCCATTTCTCAACTCGTTTTTTGTGAGCTGAACGCACGTCTAAAATTTTGGATCATGTCCTATACTGGTTCCCGGTGGGTGGCTGAGACTTTGGTTAATTCTTCTTCCTGCCGGGAAATTAGATTGACATGTGCCCGTCCAAATGCCTAACAGCTACTCTCTCATGGGTTCTCCCTCGTCCCTTCCATCCTCTGCCAAATTGGGAACCTGTGCAAACCAGGAGGTTAAAGGGCCTGTCTCTCCAAGTTGGGAGATTGATAGTAAGGCAGTTGGAAAGTCAAACTGGAGCACCAGGAGAGGGACTATTCGTTGAGTTTTAGAAACCTTTCGTATTCACAGTGTGTCCATTCTCTAGGTTTCCTGTACATGTTATAGCTGTAGTAATATTCCCTTGAACATGGAGAGTTGGGACCCATGGAATGGGGGCCATGCATTATTGCTTGAAAGGGTCTGCATTTGCTCACCCAATCTCACCAATCCTCTCAGTCCCAAGTGTCCAGCCTTATGCCACATCCAGCTGTCATGGTAGATAGGGTCTTTCCAGGTTTCCTCAGACACCCTGAAGGAATTGTAAAGAATTTCCCTGTTTTTTGGTTTTGCTTTTGAAATTCCTTTTTATAGTGGGTTTGAGCTGATTCTCGCTGCCATGTTTATGCCACTCTAGACACACTTGATTCCCTTATGGAGACATATCAATACATAGGTTTTAAGATTTTTACTAGTCAGATATATTCCTCTGTGGGAAATATGGGGTTTTGAGTCTCTTTCACTGAGGAAGGTGTCGGTCTTGTCAATTCCAAAGTTGGTTTTTGAAACGGTCCCTGTGCTTATATCAAACTCTGGTTTTATGCATCACCCCACCTCTCCTTCCCCTTTATGCAGGCATAAGAGTGTTTTCTAAATGTGAGACTCTGTTCTCTTTCCTAACTCAGTTCACGTGTAGCCATGTTTACAGGATCTTCCTAAGTGATATCTTATGATAAGTTTCTTTTTCTGTGTGACTTATTTCACTTAGAATCATCGTACCTGAATCCACTCACTTTGCTGCTACTGGTCTTATGACATTGATTTCATGGCTGAGGGATATTCCATCGTACGTAAGTACCACAATGTTTTGAACCATTTTTATATTTCCTGGGATATTTAAGGTGTACCCAAGTTGAGGTTCTTGTAGCCAGTGCAGCCCTAAATTTGGAGGTGGCTCTTTCTTATTGATTTTCAGTTTTCCCCAGGTATATTCCCTAGACTGGAAGTGGCCTTGGCTCTGTAGCTCTGTTGTTTACTTGTTTTAGGGAACACAATGCACTCCTCCAGTGAGGCAGTTGGCAATTTACATCCCGCCCATAAGCATAACAAGGCTCCCTGTTCTCCAGGGCCTGTCTTGCCTTTCTGGTTTTTACACATTTTGTGGATGTCCCTTTTGACCGGTGGGAAGTGATACTTCTTTGTAGTGCAGATTTGCATTGCCCGCTTGCTTGCTTGGCCAAAAAGGGCGTATGCGTTTTCTCCTGAATATATTCAGGAGAAAACGCATACGCCCTTTTTGGCCAAGTGCACCATTGTCCAAGTTGTGCCCCTCTTCCTGTGCTTTACAGGCGATTCCAAGGTACCTCTTGAAATCTGTTTCCTGCTATTTTGCCTCGCTTTCAAGTCCGCCTCGTTGACTTCCCTCAACAGATTTTTGGACGATAGTTGTCCTTTATCACTCTGCCAGTTTGTGAATTGCTGTGCCCCTGAGCTCCATTTCTCAACTCGTTTTTTGTGAGCTGAACGCAAGTCCAAAATTTTGGATCATGTCCTATACTGGTTCCCGGTGGGTGGCTGAGACTTTGGTTAATTCTTCTTCCTGACGGGAAATTAGAGTGACATGTGCCCGTCCAAATGCCTAACAGCTACTCTCTCATGGGTTCTCCCTCGTCCCTTGCATCCTCTGCCAAATTGGGAACCTGTGCAAACCAGGAGGTTAAAGGGCCTGTCTCTCCAAGTTGGGAGATTGATAGTAAGGCAGTTGGAAAGTCAAACTGGAGCACCAGGAGAGGGACTATTCGTTGAGTTTTAGAAACCTTTCATATTCACAGTGTGTCCATTCTCTAGGTTTCCTGTACATGTTATAGCTGTAGTGATATTCCCTTGAACATGGAGAGTTGGGACCCATGGAATGGGGGCCATGCATTATTGCTTGAAAGGGTCTGCATTTGCTCACCCAATCTCACCAATCCTCTCAGTCCCAAGTGTCCAGCCTTATGCCACATCCAGCTGTCATTGTAGATAGGGTCTTTCCAGGTTTCCTCAGACACCCTGAAGGAATTGTAAAGAATTTCCCTGTTTTTTGGTTTTGCTTTTGAAATTCCTTTTTATAGTGGGTTTGAGCTGATTCTCGCTGCCATGTTTATGCCACTCTAGACACACTTGATTCCCTTATGGAGACATATCAATACATAGGTTTTAAGATTCTTACTAGTCAGATATATTCCTCTGCGGGAAATATGGGGTTTTGAGTCTCTTTCACTGAGGAAGGTGTCGATCTTGTCTATTCCAAAGTTGGTTTTTGAACGGTCCCTGTGCTTATATCAAACTCTGGTTTTATGCATCACCCCACCTCTCCTTCCCCTTTAAGCAGGCATAAGAGTGTTTTCTAAATGTGAGACTCTGTTCTCTTTCCTAACTCAGTTCACGTGTAGCCATGTTTACAGGATCTTCATAAGTGATATCTTATGATAAGTTTCTTTTTCTGTGTGACTTATTTCACTTAGAATCATCGTACCTGAATCCACTCACTTTGCTGCTACTGGTCTTATGACATTGATTTCATGGCTGAGGGATATTCCATCGTACGTAAGTACCACAATGTTTTGAACCATTTTTATATTTCCTGGGATATTTAAGGTGTACCCAAGTTGAGGTTCTTGTAGCCAGTGCAGCCCTAAATTTGGAGGTGGCTCTTTCTTATTGATTTTCAGTTTTCCCCAGGTATATTCCCTAGACTGGAAGTGGCCTTGGCTCTGTAGCTCTGTTGTTTACTTGTTTTAGGGAACACAATGCACTCCTCCATTGAGGCAGTTGGCAATTTACATCCCGCCCATCAGCATAACAAGGATCCCTGTTCTCCAGGGCCTGTCTTGCCTTTCTGGTTTTTACACATTTTGTGGATGTCCCTTTTGACCGGTGGGAAGTGATACTTCTTTGTAGTGCAGATTTGCATTGCCCGCTTGCTTGCTTGGCCAAAAAGGGCGTATGCGTTTTCTCCTGAATATATTCAGGAGAAAACGCATACGCCCTTTTTGGCCAAGTGCACGATTGTCTTAGTTGTGCCCCTCTTCCTGTGCTTTACAGGCGATTCCAAGGTACCTCTTGAAATCTGTTTCCTGCTATTTTGCCTCGCTTTCAAGTCCGCCTCGTTGACTTCCCTCAACAGATTTTTGGACGATAGTTGTCCTTTATCACTCTGCCAGTTTGTGAATTGCTGTGCCCCTGAGCTCCATTTCTCAACTCGTTTTTTGTGAGCTGAACGCAAGTCCAAAATTTTGGATCATGTCCTATACTGGTTCCCGGTGGGTGGCTGAGACTTTGGTTAATTCTTCTTCCTGCCGGGAAATTAGAGTGACATGTGCCCGTCCAAATGCCTAACAGCTACTCTCTCATGGGTTCTCCCTCGTCCCTTCCATCCTCTGCCAAATTGGGAACCTGTGCAAACCAGGAGGTTAAAGGGCCTGTCTCTCCTAGTTGGGAGATTGATAGTAAGGCAGTTGGAAAGTCAAACTGGAGCACCAGGAGAGGGACTATTCGTTGAGTTTTAGAAACCTTTCGTATTCACAGTGTGTCCATTCTCTAGGTTTCCTGTACATGTTATAGCTGTAGTAATATTCCCTTGAACCTGGAGAGTTGGGACCCATGGAATGGGGGCCATGCATTATTGCTTGAAAGGGTCTGCATTTGCTCACCCAATCTCACCAATCCTCTCAGTCCCAAGTGTCCAGCCTTATGCCACATCCAGCTGTCATTGTAGATAGGGTCTTTCCAGGTTTCCTCAGACACCCTGAAGGAATTGTAAAGAATTTCCCTGTTTTTTGGTTTTGCTTTTGAAATTCCTTTTTATAGTGGGTTTGAGCTGATTCTCGCTGCCATGTTTATGCCACTCTAGACACACTTGATTCCCTTATGGAGTCATATCAATACATAGGTTTTAAGATTCTTACTAGTCAGATATATTCCTCTGCGGGAAATATGGGGTTTTGAGTCTCTTTCACTGAGGAAGGTGTAGGTCTTGTCTATTCCAAAGTTGGTTTTTGGAACGGTCCCTGTGCTTATATCAAACTCTGGTTTTATGCATCACCCCACCTCTCCATCCCCTTTATGCAGGCATAAGAGTGTTTTCTAAATGTGAGACTGTTCTCTTTCCTAACTCAGTTCACGTGTAGCCATGTTTACAGGATCTTCATAATTGATATCTTATGATAAGTTCCTTTTTCTGTGTGACTTATTTCACTTAGAATCATCGTACCTGAATCCACTCACTTTGCTGCTACTGGTCTTATGACATTGATTTCATCCCTGAGGGATATTCCATCGTACGTAAGTACCACAATGTTTTGAACCATTTTTATATTTCCTGGGATATTTAAGGTATACCCAAGTTGAGGTTCTTGTAGTCAGTGCAGCCCTAAATGTGGAGGTGGCTCTTTCTTATTGATTTTCAGTTTTCCCAAGGTATATTCCCTAGACTGGAAGTGGCCTTGCCTCTGTAGCTCTGTTGTTTACTTGTTTTAGGGAACACAATGTACTCCTCCAGTGAGGCAGTTGGCAGTTTACATCCCGCCCATCAGCATGACAATGCTCCCTGTTTTCCAGGGCCTGTCTTGCCTTTCTGTTTTTTACACATTTTGTGGATGTCCCTTTTGACCGGTGGGAAGTGATACTTCTTTGTACGGCAAATTTGCATTGCCCGCTTGCTTGCTTGGCCAAAAAGGGCGTATGCGTTTTCTCCTGAATATATTCAGGAGAAAACACATACGCCCTTTTTGGCCAAGTGCACCATTGTCCAAGTTGTGCCCCTTTTCCTGTACTTTACAGGCGATTCCAACGTACCTCTTGAAATCTGTTTCCTGCTATTTTGCCTCACTTTCAAGTCCGCCTCTTTGACTTCCCGCAACAGATTTTTGGACGATAGTTGTCCTTTATCACACTGCCAGTTTGTGAATTGCTGTGCCCCTGAGCTCCATTTCTCAACTCGTTTTTTGTGACCTGAATGCAAGTCCAAAATTTTGGATCATGTCCTATACTGGTTCCCGGTGGGTGGCTGAGACTTTGGTTAAATCTTCTTCCTGCCGGGAAATTAGAGTGACATGTGCCCGTCCAAATGCCTAACAGCTACTCTCTCATGGGTTCTCCCTCGTCCCTTCCATCCTCTGCCAAATTGGGAACCTGTGCAAACCAGGAGGTTAAAGGGACTGTCTCTCCAAGTTGGGAGATTGATAGTAAGGCAGTTGGAAAGTCAAACTGGAGCACCAGGAGAAGGACTATTCGTTGAGTTTTAGAAACCTTTCGTATTCACAGTGTGTCCATTCTCTAGGTTTCCTGTACATGTTATAGCTGTAGTAATATTCCCTTGAACCTGGAGAGTTGGGACCCATGGAATGGGGGCCATGCATTATTGCTTGAAAGGGTCTGCATTTGCTCACCCAATCTCACCAATCCTCTCAGTCCCAAGTGTTCAGCCTTATGCCACATCCAGCTGTCATTGTACATAGGGTCTTTCCAGGTTTCCTCAGACACCCTGAAGGAATTGTAAAGAATTTCCCTGTTTTTTGGTTTTGCTTTTGAAATTCCTTTTTATAGTGGGTTTGAGCTGATTCTCGCTGCCATGTTTATGCCACTCTAGACACACATGATTCCCTTATAGAGTCATATCAATACATAGGTTTTAAGATTATTACTAGTCAGATATATTCCTCTGCGGGAAATATGGGGTTTTGAGTCTCTTTCACTGAGGAAGGTGTAGGTCTTGTCTATTCCAAAGTTGGTTTTTGGAACGGTCCCTGTGCTTATATCAAACTCTGGTTTCATGCATCACCCCACCTCTCCATCCCCTTTATGCAGGCATAAGAGTGTTTTCTAAATGTGAGACTCTGTTCTCTTTCCTAACTCAGTTCACGTGTAGCCATGTTTAGAGGATTTTCATAAGTGATATCTTATGATACGTTCCTTTTTCTGTGTGACTTATTTCACTTAGAATCATCGTACCTGAATCCACTCACTTTGCTGCTACTGGTCTTATGACATTGATTTCATGGCTGAGGGATATTCCATCGTACGTAAGTACCACAATGTTTTGAACCATTTTTATATTTCCTGGGATATTTAAGGTGTACCCAAGTTGAGGTTCTTGTAGTCAGTGCAGCCCTAAATTTGGAGGTGGCTCTTTCTTATTGATTTTCAGTTTTCCCAAGGTATATTCCCTAAACTGGAAGTGGCCTTGGCTCTGTAGCTCTGTTGTTTACTTGTTTTAGGGAACACAATGCAATCCTCCAGTGAGGCAGTTGGCAATTTACATCCCGCACATCAGCATGACAAGGCTCCCTCTTCTCCAGGGCCTGTCTTGCCTTTCTGGTTTTTACACATTTTGTGGATGTCCCTTTTGACCGGTGGGAAGTGATACTTCTTTGTAGTGCAGATTTGCATTGCCCGCTTGCTTGCTTGGCCAAAAAGGGCGTATGCGTTTTCTCCTGAATATATTCAGGAGAAAACGCATACGCCCTTTTTGGCCAAGTGCACCATTGTCCAAGTTGTGCCCCTCTTCCTGTGCTTTACAGGCGATTCCAAGGTACCTCTTGAAATCTGTTTCCTGCTATTTTGCCTCGCTTTCAAGTCCGCCTCGTTGACTTCCCTCAACAGATTTTTGGACGATAGTTGTCCTTTATCCCTCTGCCAGTTTGTGAATTGCTGTGCCCCTGAGCTCCATTTCTCAAATCGCTTTTTGTGAGCTGAACGCAAGTCCAAAATTTTGGATCATGTCCTATACTGGTTCCCGGTGGGTGGCTGAGACTTTGGTTAATTCTTCTTCCTGCCGGGAAATTAGAGTGACATGTGCCCGTCCAAATGCCTAACAGCTACTCTCTCATGGGTTCTCCCTCGTCCCTTCCATCCTCTGCCAAATTGGGAACCTGTGCAAACCAGGAGGTTAAAGGGCCTGTCTCTCCAAGTTGGGAGATTGATAGTAAGGCAGTTGGAAAGTCAAACTGGAGCACCAGGAGAGGGACTATTCGTTGAGTTTTAGAAACCTTTCGTATTCACAGTGTGTCCATTCTCTAGGTTTCCTGTACATGTTATAGCTGTAGTAATATTCCCTTGAACCTGGAGAGTTGGGACCCATGGAATGGGGGCCATGCATTATTGCTTGAAAGGGTCTGCATTTGCTCACCCAATCTCACCAATCCTCTCAGTCCCAAGTGTCCAGCCTTATGCCACATCCAGCTGTCATTGTAGATAGGGTCTTTCCAGGTTTCCTCAGACACCGTGAAGGAATTGTAAAGAATTTCCCTGTTTTTTGGTTTTGCTTTTGGAATTCCTTTTTATAGTGGGTTTGAGCTGATTCTCGCTGCCATGTTTATGCCGCTCTAGACACACTTGTTTCCCTTATGCAGACATATCAATACATAGGTTTTAAGATTCTTACTAGTCAGATATATTCCTCTGTGGGAAATATGGGGTTTTGAGTCTCTTTCACTGAGGAAGGTGTAGGTCTTGTCTATTCCAAAGTTGGTTTTTGGAACGGTCCCTGTGCTTATATCAAACTCTGGTTTTATGCATCACCCCACCTCTCCTTCCCCTTTTTGCAGGCATAAGAGTGTTTTCTAAATGTGAGACTCTGTTCTCTTTCCTAACTCAGTTCACGTGTAGCCATGTTTACAGGATCTTCATAAGTGATATCTTATGATAAGTTTCTTTTTCTGTGTGACTTATTTCACTTAGAATCATCGTACCTGAATCCACTCACTTTGCTGCTACTGGTCTTATGACATTGATTTCATGGCTGAGGGATATTCCATCGTACGTAAGTACCACAATGTTTTGAACCATTTTTATATTTCCTGGGATATTTAAGGTGTACCCAAGTTGAGGTTCTTGTAGTCAGTGCAGCCCTAAATTTGGAGGTGGCTCTTTCTTATTGATTTTCAGTTTTCCCAAGGTATATTACCTAGACTGGAAGTGTCCTTGGCTCTGTAGCTCTGTTGTTTATTTGTTTTAGGGAACAAAATGCACTCCTCCAGTGAGGCAGTTGGCAGTTTACATCCCGCCCATCAGCATAACAAGGCTCCCAGTTCTCCAGGGCCTGTCTTGCCTTTCTGGTTTTTACAAATTTTGTGGATGTCCCTTTTGACCGGTGGGAAGTGATACTTCTTTGTAGTGCAGATTTGCATTGCCCGCTTGCTTGCTTGGCCAAAAAGGGCGTATGCGTTTTCTCCTGAATATATTCAGGAGAAAACGCATACGCCCTTTTTGGCCAAGTGCACCATTGTCCAAGTTGTGCCCCTCTTCCTGTGCTTTACAGGCGATTCCAACGTACCTCTGAAATCTGTTTCCTGCTATTTTGCCTCGCTTTCAAGTCCGCCTCGTTGACTTCCCTCAACAGATTTTTGGACGATAGTTGTCCATTATCACTCTGCCAGTTTGTGAAGTGCTGTGCCCCTGAGCTCCATTTTTCAATTCGTTTTGTGAGCTGAACGCAAGTCCAAAAATTTGGTTCAGGTCCTATACTTGTTCCCGGTGGGTGGCTGAGACTTTGCTTAATTCTACTTCATGACAGGAAAGTAGAGTGACACGTGCCCGTCCAAATGCCTAACAGCTACTCTCTCATGGGTTCTCCCTCTTCCCTTTCATCCTCTTCCAAATTGGCACCCTGTGCGAACCAGGAGGTTAAAGGGGCTGTCTCTCCAAGTTGGGAGATTGATAGGAAAGCAGTTGGAAAGTCAAACCATAGCACCAGGAGAGGGACTATTCGTTGAGTTTTAGAAAACTTTTGTATTCACAGTGTGTCCAGTCTCTTGGTTTCCCGTACATGTTATAGCTTTGTAATATTCCCTTCAACCTGGAGAGTTGGGACCCATGGAATGGGGGCCATGCATTATTGCTTCAAAAGGGTCTGCATTTGCTCACCCAATCTCACCAATCCTCTCAGTCCCAAGTGTCCAGTCTTATGCCATATCCAGCTGTCATTGTAGATAGGGTCATTCCAGGTTTCATCAGAGATGCTGAAGGAATTGTAAAAATTTCCCTGTTTTTGTGTTTTGTTTATGAAATTCCTTTTTGTAGTGGGTTTGAGCTGATTCTCTTTGCCAAGTTTATGCCAGTCTAGACACTCTTGATTCCCTTATGCACACATACCATTACATAGGTTTTAAGATTCCTACTAGTGAGGTATATTCCTCTGTGGGAAATATGGGGTTTTGAGTCCATTTCACTGAGGAAGGTGTAGGTCTTGTCTATTCCATAGTTGCTTTTTTGAACGTTTCCAGTGATTATATCAAACTCTGGTTTTATGCATCACCCCACCTCTCCTTCCCCCTTAAGCAGGCATAAGAGTGTTTTCTAAATGTGAGACCCTGTTCTCTTTCCTAACTCATTTCAAGTGTAGCCATGATTACAGGATCTTCATAAATGATATCTTATGATAAATTTCTTTTTCTGTGTGACTTATTTCACTTAGAATCATCGTACCTGAATCCACTCATTTTGCTGCTATTGGTCTTATGACATTGATTTCATGGCTGAGGGATATCCCGTCGTATGTAAGTACCACAATTTATTGAACCATTTTTATATTTCCTGGGATATTTAAGGTGTACCCAAGTTGAGGTTCTTGTACGCAGTTCAGCCCTAAATTTTGGGGTGGCTGTGTCTTATTGATTTTCAGTTTTCCCTAGGCATATTCCCTAGACTGGAAGCGACCTTGGCTCTTTAACTCTGTTGCTTACTTGTTTTAGGGAGCACAATGCACTCCTCCAGAGAGGCAGTTGGCAATTTACATCCCGCAAATCAGCATAACAAGGTTCCTTTTTCTCCAGGCCCTTTCTTGCCTTTCTGGTTTTTACACATGTTTTGGATGTCCCTTTTGACCGGTGGAAAGTGAAACTTCTTTGTAGTGCAGGTTTGCATTGCCAGCTTGCTTGCTAGGCCAAAAAGGGCGTATGCATTTTCTCCTGAATATATTCAGGAGAAAAGGCATACGCCCTTTTTGGCCAAGTGCATTAGAGTCAAAGTTGTGCCCATCTTCCTGTGTTTTCAAGGCGATTCCAACGTACCTCTTGAAATCCGTTTCCTGCTATTCTGCCTCGCTTTCAAGTCCGCCTCGTTGCCTTCCCTCAACAGATTTTTGGACGATAGTTGTCCTTTATTACTCTGCCAGTTTGTGAAGTGCTGTGCCCCTGAGCTCCATTTTTCAATTCGTTTTTTGTGAGATGAACGCCAGTCCAAAATTTTGGTTCAGGTTCTATACTGGTTCACGGTGGGTGGCTGAGACTTTGGTTAATTCTACTTCCTGACAGGAAATTAGAGTGACACGTGCCCGTCCAAATGCCTAACAGCTACTATCTCATTGGTTCTCCCACTTCCGTTTCATCCTCTGCCAAATTGGCACCCTGTGCGAACCAGTAGGTTAAAGCGGCTGTCTCTCCAAGTTTGGAGATTGATAGGAAAGTCGTTGGAAAGTCAAACCGTAGCACCAGGAGAGGGACTATTCGTTGAGTTTTAGAAACCTTTCGTATTCACAGTGTATCCATTCTCTTGGTTTCCCGTACAAGTTATAGCTTTGTAATATTCCCTTCAACCTGGAGAGTTGGGACCCCTGGAATGGGTGCCATGCATTATTGCTTTAAAGAGTCTGCATTTGCTCACCCAATCTCATCAATCCTCTCAGGCCCAAGTGTCCAGCCTTATGCCACATCCAGATGTCATTGTAGATAGGGTCATTCCAGGTTTCATCAGAGACCCTCAAGGACTTGTAAAAATATCCTGTTGTTTTTGTTTTGTTTATGAAATTCCTTTTTATAGTGGGTTTGAGCTGATTCTCACTGCCATGTTTATGCCATGCTAGACACTCTTGATTCCCTTATGCACACATACCAATACATAGGTTTTAAGATTCCTACTAGTGAGGTATATTCCTCTGCGCGAAATATGGGGTTTTGAGTCCCTTTCACTGAGGAAGGTGTAGGTCTTGTCAATTCCAAAGTTGGTTTTTGGAACGGTCCCTGTGCTTATATCATATTCTGCTTTTATTCATCACCCCACCTCTCCTCCCCCTTAAGCAGATATAAGAATGTTTTCTAAATGTGAGACCCTGTTCTCTTTCCTAACTCATTTCAAGTGTAGCCATGTTTACAGGATTTTCATAAGTGATATCTTATGATATGTTTCTTTTTCTGTGTGACTTATTTGACTTAGAATCATCGTACCTGAATCCACTCATTTTGCTGCTACTGGTCTTATGACATTCATTTCATGGCTGAGGGATATTCCATCGTATGTAAGTACCACAATTTTTTGAACCATTTTTATATTTCCTGGGATATTTAAGGTGTACCCAAGTTGAGGTTATTGTAAGCAGTTCAGCCCTAAATTTTGGCGTGGCTCTGTCTTATTGATTTTCAGTTTTCCCAAGGTATATTCCCTAGACTGGAAGCGCCCTTGGCTCTGTAGCTCTGTTGTTTACTTGTTTTAGGGAACACAATGCACTCCTCCAGTGAGGCAGTTGGCAATTTACATCCTGCCCATCAGCATAACAAGGCTCCCTGTTCTCCAGGGCCTGTCTTGCCTTTCTGGTTTTTACACATTTTGTGGATGTCCCTTTTGACCAGTGGGAAGTGATACTTCTTTGTAGTGCAGATTTGCATTGCCCGCTTGCTTGCTTGGCCAAAAAGAGTGTATGCGTTTTCTCCTGAATATATTCAGGAGAATACGCATACGGCCTTTTTGGCCAAGTGCATCAGTGTCAAAGTTGTGTCCCTCTTCCAGTGCTTTCAATGTGATTGCAAAGTACCTTTTGAAATCTGTTTCCTGCTATTCAGCCTCGCTTTCAAGTCCGCCTCGTTGCCTTCCCTCATCAGATTTTTAGATGATAGTTGTCCTTTATTACTCTGCCTGTTTGTGAATTGCTGTGCCCCTGAGCTCCATTTTTCCACTCGTTTCTTGTGAGCTGAACGCAAGTCCAAAATTTTGGTTCAGGACTTATACTGGTTCCCAGTGGGTGGCTGAGACTTTGGTAAATTCTTCTTCCTGCCAGGATATTAGAGTGACATGTGCTAGTCGAAATGTCTAAGAGCTACTCTCTCATTGGTACTCCCTCTTCCCTTTCATCCTCTGCCTAATTGGCAACCTGTGTGAACCAGGAGGTTAAGGGGCTGTCTCTCCAAGTTGTGGGATTGATAGTAAAGCAGTTGGAAAGTCAAAATGGAGCACCAGGTGAGGGACTATTCATTGAGTTTTAGAAACCTTTGGTATTCACAGTGTGTACATTCTCTAGGTTTCCTGTACATGTTATAGCTGTAGTAATATTCCCTTCAACCTGGAGAGTTGGGATCCATGGAATGGGGGCCATGCATTATTGCTTGAAAGGGTCTGCATTTGCTCACCCAATCTCACCAATCCTCTCAGTCCCAAGTGTCCAGCCTTATGCCACATCCAGCTGTCATTGTCGATAGGGTCATTCCACGTTTCATCAGAGACCCTGAAGGAATTGTAAAGAATTTCCCTGTTTTTTTGTTTTGTTTTTGAAATTCCTTTTTATAGTGGGTTTGAGCTGATTCTCGCTGCCATGTTTATGCCAGTCTAGACACACTTGATTCCCTTACGCAGACATATCAATACATAGGTTTTAAGATTCTTACTAGTGAGATATGTTCCTCTGCGGTAAATATGGGGTTTTGAGTCCCTTTCACTGAGGAAGTTGTAGGTCTTGTCTGTTCCATAGTTGGTTTCTGGAACGTTACTTGTACTTATATCAAACTCTGGTTTTATGCATCACCCCACCTCTCCTTCCCCCTTAAGCAGTCATAAGAGTTTTTTCTAAATGAGAGACTCTGTTCTCTTTCCTAACTCAGTTCATGTGTAGCCATGTTTACAGGATCTTCATAAGTGATATCTTATGATAAGATTATTTTTCTGTGTGACTAATTTCCCTTAGATTCATCATACCTAAATTCACTCCTTATGCTGCTACTGGCCTTATATATATTGATTTCACGTCTGAGTGATATTCCATTGTGCAAAATTACCACAAGTTCTTTATGCATTTCTCTTTTTCCTGGCATATTTTAGGTGTACCAAAGTTGAGGTCCTTGTATGCAGAGCAGCCCTAAATTTTGGGGTGCCTGTGTCTTATTGATATTTAATCTTCCCAAGTTATATACCCATGAGTTGAAGTCCCCTTTGCTCGGGGGCTTTGTATTTTAGATGTTTTAGGAAACAGCATACACTTCTTCAGAATGGCTCTTGGATATTTATACCCTACCCATCAGCGTGACTAGGCTCCCTGTTTTCCATGGCCTCTCCTGCATTTCTGGTTTGCACACATTTTTTGGATGGCCTTTCTGAGCAGTGGAAATTGAGACTTCTTTGTTGTGTGGATTTGCATTTCCCTCTTGTTTGGTTGGCCAAAATCTCTGTATGTGTTTTTTTCCTGAAGATATTCACGAAAAAAACGCATACACCCTTTTGCCCAACTGCATCATTTTAGAAATTCTGCTGCTTTTCATATGCTTTAAATGTGAGTAGAATCTACCTTTTGAAATCTGTTTCCTGCAATTCTGCCTCTCATTCAGATCCTCTTCGTTGCCTTACCTGAATATATTTTTGGACGTTGGTTATCATTTATATCTTTGCAGGTCTTTGAATTGTCTGCTCCTGAGCTCCATTTTGCAACTCGCTTTTTTTGTGAGCTGGCCGCCAAACCATTGGATTGCTTCCGGCCCTATTCTGGTTCTGGGGAGGCAGGCTGAGCCTTTGGTTAATTCTTCTTCCTAATGGGAAATTAGAGTGACATATGCCTGTCAAAACTCCTACAGCTAATCTCTCATTGGTTCCCCCTCTTCCCATTTATCCTCTGCACAAATTGAAAACTGTGTAAAACAGGAGGTTAAAGGTGCTGATTCTCCAAGTGGGGAGATTGTTAGTAATGTAGCTGGAATGGCGAACCCCAGCACCAGGAGATCAAAAATGAGGTGCATTTTAGACACCTTTCCTGAGCACACGGTGTACATTCATCTCGGTTTCCCAGCCATGTATTCGCTGTCAGAAGATTCCCTTGAACCTGCAGATTTGGGACCCATGGAATGGGTACCAGGCAGTATTACTTTAAAAGGTCTGCATTTCCTCACCCAGCCTCTCTAACATCTCTTAGCGTGCATAGCTTCCAGCCTTATATATCATCCTGCTGTGGGTCTACATGTGTTCAATCCATATTACATCGTAGCCCTTCAACAAAAGTTGTAAGAATTTTTGTCTGTCTCACTGTTTTTATAAATATTTTTAAATTTATTTTTATATTGGTTACAGCTGATTTTCAAAGCTCTGTGTTTTGCTGCTGTACATCCACTTGATTCATGTACTGTGAGACAACAATAAATTCTTTTTCAGATGCTTACCAGTCTTATGTATTATTTTCCAGTGACTTGAGTGGGCTGAGTGCAGTTCTTTGAGGTACCGTGTAGGCCTTGTCAGTTATTCAATGTGGTACTTGGAATGGTATCTTTGCTAATTTCAACCTCCTCGATAATACCTCACCATTCCCCACCTTTCCCATTTAGCAGCCTTATGTCTATTTTCTACATATTTGAGTATGTTTCTGTTTTGTAATTTATTTCATGTGTAGCCATTTTTGATTCCACCTTTAAGTGACATCTTATGATATGTGTCTTTTTCTTTCTGACATATGTCACTTAGAATGATCGTAGGTAACTCCTCCAGAGTTGTTCCAACTGGCCTTGTTTCATTGATTTCTGGATGAGTAATATTCCACTCTACATAAGTACCCCATCTCTTTTATCCATTTTATCCTTCCAGGGACATTTAGGTTATATCCAAGTGGAGGCCCTTTTTAACAGAGAGGTGGTAAACGTTGGGGTGCCTGTTTTCTTTTGATTTTTGTTTTTCCCAAGGTATATGCACATGAGTGCAAGTGCCCTATGCTCTGTAGATCATTTTTTAGATGTTTTAGCAAACACAATACACTTCTCCAGAGTGGCCATTGGCAAATTACATTTCCACTATCAGCCTCACAGGGCTCCCTTTTCTCCTCGCCCTGTCCTGCATTTCTGGTGTTTACACTTTATGTGGATGGCCCTTCTGACTGATGTGAAGTGATATATTTTGTAGTATTGATTTCCAGTGTCCACCTGTTTGGTTGGATAAAAAGTGTGTATGGCCTTTACTTGAATATATTCAGAAAAAATGCATACGCCCTTTTTGGCCAACTGCATCATTGGCGATGTTCAGCCCCTTTTCTTGTGCTTTAATGGGGAGTCCTTTCTACCTCTTCAAATATGTTTCCTGCCACTCTCCCTTGCTTACAAGTCTTTTTCTGTGGCTTACCTCAAGACATTTTTCGATGATAGATATTTTCAACTCTGCAGTTTCATGAATTTTAGTGCCCCTGAGTTCCATTTTTCAACTTGTGTTTTTGGAAACTGGACACAAAACAGCGGGATTTCCTCTAGCTCTATTCTGTTTCCGTGGGCAATTCTAGCCTTTGATGAATTTTTCTTCCGGATTGGAAATTAGAGTGACATGTGCCTGTCCGCACACCTAAGACTGGTCTCTAAATTTTTCTCATCCTTCCGCTTCATGCTCTGGACAAATTCCAAACTCTGTGCAACAGGATGTTGACGGTGTTGATATCCCCAAGTGAGGAGATTGTTAGGAAAGATGCTGGCGGGGTGAACCCGAGCACCAGGCGATGAGGAGATGAGGTGCCTTTTCCAAACTCTTTCCGATCAAATGGTGTACCATCCTCTAGGTGTGACAGGCATGTTTTAGCTGTAGGAAGGGTCATGTGCATGTAAGGAGAACACCAGGGATTTTTCCAAATCAGTGCCTCCCCGAACCCCAAACTGGGGAATTTTTAAGCTACGGCTACACGTATGTCCATTAAGATCCTTGGGAAATAGGCAGAGCCCAAACTTTAGATGATTGAAATCTTCAGGGTCAGAAGCGCTCACCATCGGCCTTGCTTAGGTTACATTTTATGTGTCATTGATAGATGATGTCAATAAAAATATCGATTCTTTTTCAGATTATTTCCCCTTATAGGTTATTGCCAAATATTCAGTGTAGTTCCCTGGGCTATACAGTAGTTCCTTGTTGATGATCTATTTTATACATAGCAGTGTGTATGTGTTAATCCCAAACTGTTAATTTATCCCTTCTCCTACCTTTCCCCTTTGGTAATAATAAATTATAAGATTTTATACTTCTCAGAAATGGGGGAGCTGAAAGAGAGGTATCCTTTTCAATGGAAAAGCATTCAAAACAAGATTGAAGCTTCAGCCAAGAGTATTCGATCTACATCCATGGAAATAAATCACTTCATTTATCTAATGTTGACCTGACAAATAAGACAGACGTCTTCACTGAACTTGCTTATAGGAAAGTGATGGAAATATCAAATGTAAGTCTTAAAAACATCCTATTTTACCCGAGCATTATACACTGCTCTATGTTAACTACAGTTTGGCTCACACACCTGTTCATTGAAGTTACAATGTTCTCAATTTCTGTTACTGATCCTCCAGAGTGGACCCCAACAGGAGTCCCCGTGCCCAGTGTCATTGGAGCCAACAGATCAAGACTGAGTTTGGTTCAGAAGCAAAGGAAACATTATTTTGAAAACAGAATGGAGAGGTGAGAGCGTGCACTGCCCCACGGGCTGTGGGCTGGGCTGCTGTGTAGGGATCCCGGCAGCGTCAGTGGGAGGGAGGGGATGGAGCTCTCGAGGGCTGGGTTGGCTGCAGCTCGGGCTCTATGCCGCAGAGTTTGCATGGGACCCCGCTAGCTGAGGTGTCGACCCAGCCATTCTGCACTAGGAAATCGGGTCTGAAGTGACGGGTGTGGGACCTCTGCATGCGGAACCCTAGGAACACGTGAAATTAGACAAAGCACAAAGGAAAAACAGGTTAGACTTTATTTTATTGCCCAGATTCTCTTTTTATCTCCCAGGAATTTTTAATGAACGTTGCCGGAGATGAACACCTCCTCTGCTTTTTGTTCCATTCCTCATCCTTGGGGTGTTGAGGGTGCAGACCCCTCTTTTGTAACTGCTTCATGCTGTGGTGGGAGCCCTGATACATGGGGGGAGGGGCAAAATGTCTCCCCACCAGCCTCCAGGTGAGGTTGATTGTCCCAAGGCCTCCTGCCTCACTTCTCGTCCGCCTGAGCACCAGCATTGGAAGTGTTATAGATTCTAATGACCTTTAAGGTCCGGGAAAGAGATGCACAGAGATGCTGCGGTGGCAGGTTTCACCCCACCCCACATTTGTTCGGCGACCTTAGGCTGACGGATTTTGCCAGCCTAGATGCTCTGACCAGTAGTCTGTGCTTTCTTTAATTAGGTCCCTGAATTAATGTACAAACAGCACCATGTGTGAGAGCCCTGCCTGCACAACTCCCAGACAGTCCAGGGCCAGTGGTGATCCAGGGCCATGAGGTCCACTGAGTCAACGGCCTTTAGAAGTAGCCAGCGGTCCAGCCGGTCATATTGGCCACCATCACCGTGGTGTCTGTAGGGTTTTCTATGGTGAAAGCATGATATACGTTTCCCCCGCCAAGCTTATTAGCTCCCCTCTGGGTGCAGTAAGTCCTGCAAGCAGTAGTCTGCTCTTTCGGGGCACAGTCTTGTTGTTTTCTGAGAGAAACTCCAGGTCAAGTGATGGTCACACGAGTCATCTTGGTGGCCCGTTGCCCCCGTTTGTCTCTCTGGAGGTTGGCGTTGGAGGGCCTCCTCACTCGAGGTCAGTGTGTCCACAGAGTGACCCCTGCAACTTCAGGGCATGATGCGTGGTTAGGATCACCACGTGGGGTCCTTTTCCCTTAGGAGGGAGCTGGCCTTGTGGGCTGCTGATTTCCATCTTTTTAGATACCCCAGTATCCTGGCCTGATGAGTCGGTGGGCAAAGCCCTTGGTGACCATAGTTTATCATACCTGAAGGGCATTCTTGTGTTGCTCCATTTCAAGTGGTCCCAGTTTTTGCACTAAGGCTCCAAGGGCAATTAACCTTTGACCGAGTATGTAAAGGTCAAAGGGTTTAGCTAAATTAGGGAGTTCCTGGGCAAGGGTCTGAATTGACTGCTCTTTCCATTCTTGAGAGGCTGCTTCTGGATTCTATTCAAAAGGATCATCATCTTTTCATGTCAGTGTTTCAGGTAGAGGCCCAGCTATTAGACTGTAGTTAGGGATCCAGATGCAAAAAACCTTGGCCTCCCCAGGAACCCCTAAGCTGTCCTCTAGTTTTAGAAGAGGTAAGGCTGCAAATGGCTTCTTCCCTATCCTGGGATGCATTTCTCCGAATATCTGTGAGAATGAAGCTCAGGCATGTCACCTTAGCCTGGGATATTTGAGCCTTTTTCTTGGACACCTTCTATCCTTTCTTGGCTAGGTAGTTCAGAGGCGTCTTTAGTAGGCCTGGCGATCAGAATGTCCTCTGCATATTGAAGGAGGGTTCCCTTTCACAGAGGTAGAACTTTTAGGTCTTTAGAGGACATTTCCCCAATGATGGTGTGGGGATTTTTGAACCATTGGGGCAGGACGGCCCAGCATTATTGCTTTGGTTGCATGTTGTGTCCTGCCACTCACAAGCCAAAAATTCTTGTGACTCTGAGATGAATGGAATACAGAAGAAGGCATCATTGAAGTCTAATACAGAATGCCATGGCCTGGTGGATGGTAGAATGACCAGCAGGGTGTAGGAAATAGGAGCTACTGGATGTATATCCTCGGTGGCTTCACTGACTGTCCTGATATCCTTTATCAGGTTTCCAGCAGCCCATGGGGCTCTCGTGGTCAGGCCAATCCCAGGATATGGAGCTCACCTGGGCTGCACCCCCACCCCACAGCCCACGGGGCTCTCGTGGTCAAGTCCCTCCCAGGGTATGGAGCTCACCTGTGCAGCTACCCAGCAGCCCATGGGGCTCTCATAGTCAGGCCCTTCCCAGGATACGGAGCTCCCCTGGGCAGGTACCCCAGCAGGGCTGGAAACACAGGAACTGTGCACATAGCCCACCATGCAGAGAACCCCCAGCTCACCTGTCGCTCACAGCTGACACAGAACACCACAGAGCAGGACTTGAACTAACAAACAGCAGCTCTGACAGGTCTGTGACCCTGGCTATCACTCTGTGCAGCCTCTCTCTGCCTGGTCTTCCAGACACTTCCACTGCAGCCAGGCACCAGACCTCTGTCTCCACCCACCATCACTCCTCTCCCTGACTCCTGGGTTCCTCTCATTAGTATAGGGTCTTCTTGAAGTTGTTTTCCTCTCATGGACCAGATAAAATGAGAAGAAAACAAGCTGCACAGCCCCTTGTCTATCCTGACTCTCAAGAGCCCACACCTGTTCCTTGGGCGTGGCCCGTTTAGCAAGGTTCATTTTCTGCAACTGTGAGTCCCTGAGGGGTGAGGATTGGCTGATTTGGGCAGCCTGACACTGCCTGCCAGCCCTCCCCACGTGTGCCTGGTTGAGGTCAATATAAACACCTCTCCAGTCAGCAAGAGCCCTTGTAGCTGTACCTGACGCCATATTCTCGGCCCCGTCAGCAGTGTCGGGGCTGGGGTGGTGGGAGGGAGTGAGGGGCCGTGGCTTTGTGGGTGGCCCATTGTGAGTGGGGCTCTGCTGGACTTTCTGCAGGAGTTGCCAGGCTGCCACCTGCTAAAGAAGAGGATGTGTCACCCATACCTGCCACTGGAATGTCTCCCCAGGCAGAGGTGAGGAAGTAAAAAAGCAGTGGGGGCCGTGGCAGGAGGGGTATCACAGGTAGGGAAATGGAAAGCTTCCAGAAGAGCATCTGAGGCCAGGACCATCCTGGCTGGCCTGCAGGCACCAAGTCGGCCTGCGTGCTGTCGCTGGTGTGGCTCCACAGCCCTTCCTCTAGGCTTGCAAGTTCTTGTGCATATTCATGTGTTTTACCTGGAAAGGATGGGAAGAGTTCAGCTGCAGCAGGACTGGGGCTCAGCTCACATTTACTCACAGACGCCTCGACACAGTCCCCCAGCTTTGCAATGAGGTTGCTCCTTGTGGGGCTGACTGCATGGGAGAAGATTTCCCACCTCTGACCAACTTAAGAATCTTTTACCACTGGAGCAAGTGCCCTGATACGATTTTCCTCTGTATAACTGGTGGGTTCTGTTTCTTCTTTTTTCTTTTTTTTTAATTTTTGGTTCAAGGTAGATTTTATTTATTCCTCTTTTTTTTTAATTTGGAGATATAAACATGGAAATAATGCATTAAGATAAAGACGTCTATGTGAAGGGAAAAACTTTTTTTGGTTTATTTTATTAAATGTTATTTATTTATTTTTAATTTTTTTAAAATTTATTTATTTCTTTTATACAGCAGGTTCTTATTGGATATCTATTTTATACATATAAGTGTGCACATGTGAATCCCAGTCTCCCAATTCATCCCACCACCACCCTCACATGGCATTACCCCCTTGGTGTCCATATGTTTGTTCTCTACATCTGTGTCTCTATCTCTGCCCTGCAAACCGGTTCATCTGTACCATTTTTCTAGGTTCCACATATATGCATTAACATACAATATTTGTTTTTCTCTTTCTGACTTACTTCACTCTGTATGACAGTCTCTAGATCCATCAAGGTCTCTACAAATGACCCAATTTCATTCCTATGTATGGCTGAGTAATATTCCATTGTATATATGTACCACATCTTTATCCATTCATCTGTCTGTGGGCACTTAGGTTGCTTTCATTACCTGGCTATTGTAAATAGTGCTGCAATGAACATTGTGGTGAATGTGTCTTTTTGATTTATGGTTTTCTCTGGGTATATGCCCAGTAGTGGGATTGCTGGATTATATGGTAATTCTATTTTTAGTTTTTTAAGGAACCTCCATACTGTTCTCCATAGAGACTATATCAATTTACATTCCCAACAATAGTGGAAGAAGGTTCCTTTTCTCCACAGCGTCTCCAGCATTTGTTGTTTGTAGATTTTCTGATGATGCCCATTCTAACAGGTGTGACGTGATACCTCATTGTAGTTTCGATTTCCATTTCTCTAATAATTAGTGATGTTGAGCAGATTTTCATGTGCGTACTGGCCATCTCTATGTCTTCTTGGAAGAAATGTCTATTTAGATCTTCTTCCATTTTTGTATTGGGTTGTTTGTTTTATTAATATTGAGCTGCATGAGCTGTTTATATATATATATATATATATTGGAGATTAATTATTTGTCCATTGATTCATTTGCAAATATTTTCTGCCATTCTGAGGGTTGTCTTTTCGTCTTGTTTGTAGTTTCCTTTGCTTTGTAAAAGCTTTTACATTTCATTAGGTCCCATCTGTTTAGTTTTCTTTTTTATTTCATTACTACAGGAGGTGGATCAAAAAAGATCTTGCTGTGATTTACGTCAGAGTATCCTTCGTAAGTTTTCCTCTCAGAGTTTTATACTGTCCCGTCTTACATTAAGGTCTCTAATCCATTTTGAATATATTTTTATGTATGGTGTTGGGGAGTGTTCTAATTTCATTCTTTTACATGTAGCTGTCCATATTTCCCAGCACCAATGATTGAAGAGACTGTCTTATCTCCATTGTATAGTCTTGCCTCCTTTGTCATAGATTAGTTGACCATAGGTGTGTAGGTTTATCCCTGGGCATTCTTTTTTTTTTTTTTCCTTTTACACGTTTATTGGAGTATAATTGTTTTACAATGGAGTGTTAGTTTCTGCTGTATAACAAAGTGAATCAGCTATACATATACAAATATCACCAGATCCCCTCCCTCTTGCATCTCCCTCCCACACTCCATATCCCACCCCTTTATGTGGTCACAAAGCACCGAGCTGATCTCCCTGTTCTATGTGGCTGCTTTCCAGTAGCTATCAGTGTTACATTTGGTAATGTATTTATGTCCATGCCACTCTGTCACTTCGTCTCAGCTTACCCATCCCCCTTCCAGTGTCCTCAAGTCCTTTCTCTACGTCTGTGTCCTTAATCCTGTCCTGCCACTAGGTTCTTCAAAATCTTTTTTTTTCTTCATTAGATTCCGTATATCTCTGTTAACATACAGTATTTGTTTTTCCCTTTCTGACTTACTTCACTTTGTAGGACAGATTCTAAGTCCATCCACCTCAGTACAAATAACTCAGTTTTGCTTCTTTTTATGGCTGAGTAATATTCCATTGTATATATGTGCCAGATCTTCTTTATCCATTCATCTGTTGATGGACACTTAGGTTGCTTCTATGTCCTGGCTATTGTAAATAGAGCTGCAATGAACATTTTTGTACATAACTCTTTTTGAATTATGGTTTTCGCAAGGCAAATGCCCAGTAGTTGGATTGTTGTGTCGTATGGTACCTCTATTGTTAGCTATTTAGAGGAACCTCCGGACTGTTCTCCCTAGTGCCCATATCAATTTACATTCCCACCCACAGTGCAAGTGTGTTCCCTTTTCTCCAATAAAGGCCTCTCCAGCATTTATTGTTTTGTAGATTTTTTTGGATGATTGCCACTCTGACTGCTGTGCGGTGATACCTCACGGTAGTTTTGATTTGCATTTCTCTAATGATTAGTGATGTTCAGCATCCTTTCATGTGTTTCTTGGTAATCTGTATATCTTCTTTGGAGAAATGTCTATTTAAGTCTTCTGCCCGTTTTTGGATTGGGTTGTTTGTTTTTGTGATATTGAGCTACATGTGGTGCTTGTAAAGTTTGGAGATTAATCCTTTGTCAATTGCTTCATTTGAAAATATTTTCTCCCATTCTGAGGGTTGTTTCTGCATCTTGTTTATGTTTTCCTATACTGTGTAAAAGCTTTTAAGTTTCATTAGGTCCCATTTGTTGATTTCTGTTTTTATTTCCATTTCTCTAGGAGGTGAGTCAAAAAGGATCTTGCTGTGATTTATGTCATAGAGTGTTCTGCCTATGGTTTCCTCTAAGTGTTTTATAGTGTCTGGTCTTCTATTTAGATCTCTAATCCATTTAGAGTTTATTTTTGTGTATGGTGTTATGGAGTGTTCTAATTTCATTCTTTTATGTGTAGGGGTCCAGTTTTCCCAGCACCAATTACTGAAGAGACTGTCTTTTCTCCATTGTATATCCTTAGCTCCTTTGTCATAGATGAGATAGCCATAGGTATGTAGGTTTATCTCTGGGCTTTCTGTCCTGTTCCATTGATCTGTGTTTATGCCAATCTACATACACTTGATTCCATTATGGAGACTTATAAATACATAGGTTTCAAGATTATTACCAGTCAGATATATTCCTCTTCAGTGAATAGGGTGTTTTGTGTCCAGTTCATTGAGAAAGGAGTAGGTCTTGTCTATTACATATTTGGTATATGGAATGGTATCTGTGCTAATTTCAAACTCTGCTTTTACACATCACCCCACGTCACCTTTCCCCTTAAGGAGGCATAAGTGTGTTTTCTAAATGTGTAACTCTGTTCTCTTTTGTAATTCAGTTCATGTGTAGCCATGTTTACATTCCCTCTATAAGTGATATATTACAATAAGTTTCTTTTTCTTTGAGGCTCATTTCACTTAGCATCATCGTACCTAAAGCCACTCATTATGCTGCTATTGGCCTTATGACATTGATTTTATGTCTGAGTGACATTCCATTGTATATAAGTACCACAACATCTATATCAATTTTTTTCCTTTCCTGGGATATTTAAAGTGTACCAAAGTCGAGGTTCTTGTAAACAGAGCAGCCCTAAACTTTGGGCTGGCTGTGTGTTGTGGATTTTTAGTTTTCCCAAAATACACGCCCATGAGTGGAAGTGTGCTATGCTCTGTAGCTCTGTTTTAGAAAACAACATACAGTTCTCCAGAGAGGCTGTTGGCAATTTACATCCTCTCCATCGGTGTAACCAGGCTCCCTTTTCTCCATGGCCTGTCCTGCATTTGTGGTTTTTCCACTGTTTGTGGATGGCCCTTTTGACTGGAGGTAAGGGACACTTCTATGTGGTGTGGATTTTCAATGCCTGATGGCTTGCTTGGCCAAAAAGGGCGTATGCATTTTTTCCCAATTATATTCAAGAAAATACACATAATCCCTTTTCGGTCAAGGGCAACATTGTTGAAGTTCTGTCGCTTTTCATGTGCTTTAAAGATGACTCCAGTGTACCTCTTGAAATCTGTTTCCTTCAATTCTGCCTTGCATTCAAATCCTCTTCACTGCCTTACCTCAATATATTTCTGGATGATAGTTGTCCTTTAAAACTCTGCAAGTTTGTGAATTGCTGTGTCCCTGAGCTCCATTTTTCAACTCGCCTATTTGTGAGCTGGCTGCAATACCGCAGGATGGCTTTAGGGCCTAGTCTGGTTCCAGGGCTTCAGGCTGAGCCTTTGGTTAATTCTTCTTCCTGATGGGAAACTAGAGTGACATGTGCCCATCCAAACACCTACAGCTAATCTCTCATTTGTTTCCCCTCTTCCTTTTCATCCTCTGCACAATTTGCAAACTGTGCATACAGGAGGGTAAAGGCGCTGACATTCCAAGTGAGGAGATTTTTAGTAATGCAGATGGAATGGTGAAGCCGAGCACGACGAAAGGAAAAATGAGGTACCTTTTAGAAAACTTTCCCAATCGCACAGTGTACCATCCACTGGGTGTCCCATGCATGTTTTAACTGTAGGAAGATTCCCTTAAACCTGGAGAGTTGGCACCACTAGAATGGGTAGCACACAGTATTGCTCTAAGTGGTGTTCTTTTGCTCACACAACCTCAGCAAACTTGTCAGCCCCAAGTGTCCAGTCTTATGTCTCATCCAGCTGTGGGTGTAAAGGTGGTCAATCCAGGTGGGATCACAGGCCCTGAACGTAATTTTTAAGGCTTTCTCTCTGTTTCGCTGTTTTTGCATTTTGCTTTTGAAACTTAATTTTATAAGGGGGTTTAGCTGAATTTCAGTGCTGTGTTCATGCCATTATACACACATATGATACCTTTATGGAGACATGAGAATACATATGTTTTAAAATTCTAGAGTCAGATATATTACTCTGCAATGAATAGGGGGCGTTAAGTCCAGTTCATTGTTCCGGCAGTAGGTGTTGTCTATTACATACTTGGTTTATGTAACAGTATCTGTGCTAATTTAAAACTGTGGTTTTATGCATCACCCCACCTCGCCTTTCCCCTTAAGCAGGCAGAAGATTGTTTTCTAAATGTATGACTCTATTGTGTTTGAAATTCAGTTCATGTTTACATTCACACTATGAGTGATATCTTATGATAAGATTTGTTATTCTGTTATATTTCCTAACTCAGTTCATGTGTAGCCATGTTTACAGGATTTTCATAAGTGATATCTTATGATAAGTTTCTTTTTCAGTGTGACTTATTGCACTTAGAATCATCGTACGTGAATCCACTCATTTTGCTGCTACTTGCCTTATGACATTGATTTCATGGCTAACGGATATTACATCGTACGTAAGTACCACAATTTCTTGAAATATTTTTGTCTTTCCTGGGATATATAAGGTGTACCCACGATGAGGTTCTTGTAATCAGTGCAGCCTTAAATTTTGGCATGCCTGTGTCTTATTGATGTTCAGTTTTCCAAAGATATATTCGCTAGACTGGAACACCCCATTGCTCTGTAGCTCTGTTGTTTATTTGTTTTAGGGAACACAATGCACTCCTCCAGAGAGGCAGTTAGCAATTTACATGCCACCCATTAGCCTAAAAAAGCTCCCTGTTCTCCAGGGCCTGTCTTGCCTTTCTGGTTTTTACATATTTTGTGGATGTCCCTTTTGACCGGTGGGAACTGAAACGTATTTGTAGTGCAGATTTGCATTGCCTGCTTGCTTGCTTGGCCAAAAAGGGCGTATGCGTTTTCTCCTGAATATATTCAGGAGAAAACGCATACGCCCTTTTTGGCCAAGTGCATGATTGTTGAAGTTGTGCCCCTCTTCCTGTGCTTTCAAGGCGATTCCAAGGTACCTCTTGAAATCTGTTTCCTGCTATTCTGCCTCGCTTTCAAGTCCACCTCATTGCCTTGCCTCAACAGATTTTTTGACGATACTTGTCCTTTATTACTCTGCCAGTTTGTGAATTGCTGTGCCCCTGAGCTCCATTTTTCAACTCGTTATTTGTGAGCTGAACGCAAGTCCAAAATTTTGGTTCAGGGCATATACTGGTTCCCGGTGGGTGGCTGAGACTTTGGATGATTTTTCTTCCTGCTGGGAAATTAGAGTGAAATGTGTCCGTCCAAATTCCTAACAGCTACTCTCTCATTGTTTCTCCCTCTTCCATTTCATCCTCTGCCAAATTGGCAACCTGTGCGAACCAGGAGGTTAAAGGCGCTGTCTCTCCAAGTTTGGAGGTTGATAGTAAAGCAGTTGGAAAGTCAAACTGGAGCACCAGGAGAGGGACTATTCGTTGAGTTTTAGAAACCTTTCGTATTCACAGTGTGTCCATTCTCTAGGTTTCCCATACATGTTATAGCTGTAGTAATATTCCCTTGAACCTGGAGAGTTGGGACCCATGGAATGGGGGCCATGCATTATTGCTTGAAAGGGTCTGAATTTGCTCACCCAATCTCACCAATCCTCTCAGTCCCAAGTGTCCAGCCTTATGCCACATTCAGCTGTCATTGTAGATAGGGTCTTTCCAGGTTTCCTCAGACACCCTGAAGGAATTGTAAAGAATTTCCCTGTTTTTTGGTTTTGCTTTTGAAATTCCTTTTTATAGTGGGTTTGAGCTGATTCTCGCTGCCATGTTTATGCCACTCTAGACACACTTGATTCCCTTATGGAGACATATCAATACATAGGTTTTAAGATCCTTACTAGTCAGACATATTCCTCTGCGGGAAATATGGGGTTTTGAGTCTCTTTCACTGAGGAAGGTGTCGGTCTTGTCTATTCCAAAGTTGGTATTTGGAACGGTCCGTGTGCTTATATCAAACTCTGGTTTTATGCATCACCCCACCTCTCCTTCCCCTTTATGCAGGCATAAGAGTGTTTTCTAAATGTGAGACTCTGTTCTCTTTCCTAACTCAGTTCACGTGTAGCCATGTTTACAGGATCTTCCTAAGTGATATCTTATGATAAGTTTCTTTTTCTGTGTGACTTATTTCACTTAGAATCATCGTACCTGAATCCACTCACTTTGCTGCTACTGGTCTTATGACATTGATTTCATGGCTGAGGGATATTCCATCGTACATAAGTACCACAATGTTTTGAACCATTTTTATATTTCCTGGGATATTTAAGGTGTACCCAAGTTGAGGTTCTTGTAGTCAGTGCAGCCCTAAATTTGGAGGTGGCTCTTTCTTATTGATTTTCAGTTTTCCCAAGATATATTCCCTAGACTGGAAGTGGCCTTGGCTCTGTAGCTCTATTGTTTACTTGTTTTAGGGAACACAATGCACTCCTCCAGTGAGGCAGTTGGCAATTTACATCCCGCCCATCAGCATAACAAGGCTCCCAGTTCTCCAGGGCCTGTCTTGCCTTTCTGGTTTTTACACATTTTGTGGATGTCCCTTTTGACCGGTGGGAAGTGATACTTCTTTGTAGTGCAGATTTGCATTGCCCGCTTGCTTTCTTGGCCAAAAAGGGCGTATGCGTTTTCTCCTGAATATATTCAGGAAAAAACGCATACGCCCTTTTTGGCCAAGTGTTTCATTGTCGAACTTGTGCCCCTCTTCCTGTGCTTTACTGGCGATTCCAACGTACCTCTTTAAATCTGTTTCCTGCTATTCTGCCTCGCATTAAAGTCCGCCTCGTTGCCTTCCCTCAACAGATTTTTGGACGATAGTTGTGTTTTATTACTCTGCCAGTTTGTGAATTGCTGTGCCCCTGAGCTCCATTTTTCAACTCGTTTTTAGTGAGCTGAATTCAAGTCCAAAATTTTGGTTCAGGACCTATACTGGTTCCGGGTGGGTGGCTGAGACTTTGGTTAATTCTTCTTCCTACCGGTATATTAGAGTGACACTGCCCGTCCAAATGCCTAACAGCTACTCTCTCATTGGTTCTCCCTCTTCCCTTTCATCCTCTGCCAAATTGGCAACCTGTTCGAACCAGGAGGTAAATGGCGCTGTGTCTCCAAGTTTGGAGATTGATAGTAAAGCAGTTGGAAAGTCAAACCAGAGCACCAGGAGAGGGACTATTCATTGAGATTTAGAAACATTTCATATTCACAGTGTGTCCATTCTCTAGGTTTCCTGTACCAGTTCTTGCTGTATTAATATTCCCTTCAACCTCGAGAGTTGGGACCCATCGAATGGGGGCCATGCATTCTTGCCTTAAAGGGTCTGCATTTGCTCACCCAATCTCACCAATCCTCTCAGTCCCAAGTGTCCAGCCTTATGCCATATCCAGCTGTCATTTTAGATAGGTTCATTCCACGTTTCATCAGAGACCCTGAAGGAATTGTAAAGACTTTCCCTGTTTTTTTGTTTTGTTTTTGAAATTCCTTTTTATAGTGGGTTTGAGCTGATTCTCGCTGCCATGTTTATGCCAGTCAAGACACACTTGATAACCTTATGGAGACATATCAATACATAGGTTTTAAGATTCTTACTGGTCAGATCTATTCCTCTGTGGGAAATATGTGGTTTTGAGTCCCTTTCACTGAGGAAGGTGTAGGTCTTATCTATTCCATAGTAAGTTTTTGGAACGGTCCCTGTGATTATATCAAACTCTGGTTTTATGCATTACCCCACCTCTCTTTCTCCCTTAAGCATGCATACGAGTTTTTTTCTAAATGTGAGACACTGTTCTCTTTCCTAACTCAGTTCATATGTAGCCATGTTTACAGGATCTCCAAAAGACATATCTTATGATAAGTTTCTTTTTCTGTGTGACTTATTTCACTTAGAATCATCGTACCTGAATCGACTCATTTTGCTGCTATTGGTCTTATGACATTGATTTCATGGATGAGGGATATTACATCTTTCGTATGTACCACAATTTTTTGAATCCATTTTATATTTCCTGGGATATTTAAGGTGTACCCAAGTTGAGGTTCTTGTAAGCAGTGCAGCCCTAAATTTTGGGGTGACTCTGTCTTATTGATTTTCAGTTTTCCCAAGATATATTCCCTAGACTGAAAGTGCCCTTGGCTCTGTAGCTCTGTTGTTTACTTGTTTTAGGGAACACAGTGCACTCCTCCAGAGAGGCAGTTGGCAATTTACATCCGGACCATCAGCATAAAAAGGCTCCGTGTTCTCCAGGCCCTGTCATGCCTTTCTGGTTTTTACACATTTTGTGGATGTCCCTTTTGACTGGTGGGAAGTGACACTTCTTTGTAGTGCAAATTTGCATTGCCCGCTTGCTTGCTTGGCCAAAAAGGGCGTATGCGTTTTCTCCTGAATATATTCAGGAGAAAACGCATACGCCCTTTTTGGCCAAGTGCATCATTGTCCAAGTTGTGCCTCTCTTCCTGTGCTTTAAAGGCGATTCCAACGTACCTCTTGAAATCTGTTTTCTGCTATTTGGCATCGCTTTCAAGTCCGCCTCGTTTCCTTCCCTCAACAGATTTATGGACGATAGATGTCCTGTATTACTCTGCCAGTTTGTGAATTGCTGTGCCCCTGAGCTCCATTTTACAACTCGATTTTTGTGAGCTGAACGCAAGTCCAAAATTTTGGTTCAGGATCTATACTGGTTCCCGGTGGGTGGCTGAGACTTTGGTTAATTCTTCTTCCTGTCGGGAAATTAGTATGAAATGTGCCTGTCCAAATGCCTAACAGCTACTCTCTCATTGTTTCTTCCTCTTCCCTTTCATCCTCTGCCAAATTGACAACCTGTGCGAACCAGGAGGTTAAAGGGGCTGTCTCTCCTAGTTGGTTCATTGATAGTAAAGCAGTTGGAAAGTCAAACCAGAGCAGCAGTAGAGGGACTATTCGTTGAGTTTTAGAAACCTTTCATAATCACAGTGTGTCTATTCTCTAGGTTTCACGTACATGTTATAGCTGTAGTAATATTCCCTTCAACATGAAGAGTTGGGACCCATGGAAGAGGTGGCATGCATTATTGCTTTAAAGGGACTGCCTTTGCTCACCCAATCTCACCAATTTTCTCAGTCCCAAGTGTCCAGCCTTATGCCACATCCAGCTGTCATTGTAGATAGGGTCATTCCAGGTTTCATCAGAGACCCCGAAGGAATTTTAAACAATTTCCCGGTTTTTTTGTTTTGTTTTTGTAATTCCTTTTTATTGTGTGTTTGAGCTGATTCTCGCTGCCATGTTTATGCCATTCTAGACTCAGTAGGTTCCCTTATGGATACATATCAATAAATAAGTTTTATGATTCTTACTCGTGAGAAATATTCATCTGTGGGAAATATGGGGTTTTGAGTCCCTTTCACTGAGGAAGGTGTAGGTCTTGTCTATTCCATAGTTGGTTTTTGGAATGGTACCTGTGCTTATATCAAACTCTGGTTTTATGCATCACCACACCTCTCCTTCCCCCTTAAGAAGGCATAAGAGTATTTTCTAAATGTGAGACTCTGTTCTCTTTCCTAACTCAGTTCATGTGTAGCCATGTTTACAGGATCTTCATAAGTGATATCTTATGATAAGTTTCATTTTCTGTGTGACATAATTCACTTAGAATCATCGTACCTGAATCCACTCATTTTGGTGCAACTGGTCTTATGACATTGATTTTATGCCTGAGGGATATTCCATCGTACGTAAGTACCACAATTTTTTGAACCAATTTTATATTTCCTAGGATATTTAAGGTGTACCCATGTTGAGGTTCTTGTAAGCAGTGCAGCCCTAAATTTTGGGGTGGCTTTGTCTTATTGATTTTCAGTTTTCCCAATGTATATTCCCTAGACTGGAAGCGCCCTTGGCTCTGTAGCTCTTTTGTTTACTTGTTTTAGGGAACACAATGCACTCTTCCAGAGAGGCAGTTGGCAATTTACATCCCGCCCATCAGCATAACAAGGCTCCTTGTTCTCCAGGGTCTGTCTTGCCTTTCAGGTTTTTACACATTTTGTGGATGTCCCTTTTGACCTCTGGGAAGTGATACTTCTTTGTAGTGCAGATTTTCATTGCCCGCTTGCTTGCTTGGCCAAAAAGGGCGTATTCGTTTTCTACTGAATATATTCAGGAGAAAACGCATACGCCCTTTTTGGCCAAATGCATCATTGTCCAAGTTGTGCCCCTCTTCCTGTGCTTTAAAGGCGATTCCAACGTACCTCTTGAAATCTGTTTCCTGCTATTCTGCCTCACATTCAAGTCCGCCTCGTTGCCTTCCCTCAACAGATTTTTGGACGATAGTTGTCCTTTATTACTCTGCCAGTTTGTGAATTGCTGTGCCCCTGAGCTCCATTTTTCAACTCGTTTTTTGTGAGCTGAACGCAAGTTCAAAATTTTGGTTCAGGACTTATACTGGTTCCCGGTGGGTGGGAGAGATTTTGGTTAATTCTTCTTCCTGCCGGTTAATTAGAGTGACATGTGCCCGTCCAAATGCCTAACAGCTACTCTCTCATTGGATCTCCCTCTTCCCATTCCTCCTCAGCCAAATTGGCAACCTGTGCAAACCAGGAGGTAAAAGGGGCTGTCTCTCCATGTTGGGAGATTGATAGTAAATCAGTTGGAAAGTCAAACCAGAGCACCAGGAGAGGGACAATTCATTGAGTTTTAGTAACCTTTCGTATTCCCAGTGTGTCCATTCTCTAGGTTTCCCGTACATGTTATAGCTGTCGTAATATTCACTTCAATCTGAAGAGTTGGGACCCATGGAATGCGTGCCATGCATTATTGCTTTAAAGGGTCTGCTTTTGCTCACCCAATCTCACCAGTCCTCTCAGTCCCAAGTGTCCAGCCTTATGCCACATCCAGCTGTCATTGTAGATAGAGTCATTTCAGGGTTCATCACAGACCCTGAGGGAATTATAAAGAATTTCCCTGTTTTTTTCTTTTGTTTTTGAAATTACTTTTTATAGTGGGTTTGAGCTGATTCTCGCTGCCATGTTTATGCCACTCTAGACACACTTGATTCCCTTATGCAGATATATCAATACATTGGTTTTAATATTCTTACAAGTGAAATATATTCCTCTGCGGGAAATATGGGGTTTTGATTCCCTTTCACTGAGGAAGGTGTAGGTCTTGTCTATTCAATAGTTGGTTTTCGGAACGTGGCCTGAGCTTATATCAAACTCTGGTTTTATTCAACACCCCACCTCTCCTTCCCCTTTAAGAAGGCATAAGAGTGTTTTCTAAATGTGAGACTCTGTTCTCTTTCCTAACTCAGTTCATGTGTAGCCATGTTTATAGGAGCTTCATAAGTGATATCTTATGATAGGTTTCTTTTTCTGTGTGACTTATTTCACTTAGAATCATCGTACCTGAATCCACTCACTTTGCTGCTACTGGTCTTATGACATTGATTTCATGGCTGAGGGATATTCCATCGTACGTAAGTACCACAATATTTTGAACCAATTTTATATTTCCTGGGATATTTAAGGTGTACCAAAGTTGAGGTTCTTGTAAGCCGTGCAGCCCTAAATTTTGGAGTGGCTCTGTCTTATTGATTTTCAGTTTTCCCAAAGTATATTCCCTAGACAGGAAGCGCCGTTGGCTCTGTAGCTCTGTTGTTTACTTGTTTTAGGGAACACAATGCACTCCTCCAGAGAGGCAGTTGGCAATTTACATCCTGCCCATCAGCATAACATGGCTCCGTGTTCTCCAGGGCATGTCTTGCCTTTCAGGTTTTTACACATTTTGTGGATGTCCCTTTTGACCGGTGGGAAGTGATACTTCTTTGTAGTGCAGATTTGCATTGCCCGCTTGCTTGCTTGGCCAAAAAGGGCGTATGCGTTTTCTCCTGAATATATTCAGGAGAAAACGCATACGCCCTTTTTGTCCAATTCCATCAGTGTCAAAGTTGTGCCCCTCTTCCTGTGCTTTAAAGGCGATTCCAACGTACCTCTTGAAATCTGTTTCCTGCTCTTCTGCCTCGCTTTCAAGACTGGATCGCTGCATTCCCTCAACAGATTTTTGGACGGTAGTTGTCCTTTAACATTCTGCCAGTTTGTGAATTGCTGTGCCCCTTAGCTCCATTTCTCAACTCTTTTTTTGTGAGCTGAATGCAAGTCCAAAATTTTGGATCATGTCCTATACTGGTTCCCGGTGGCTGGCTGAGACTTTGGTTAATTCTTCTTCCTGCCGGGAGAGTAGAGTGACATGTGCCCATGCAAATGCCTAAGAGCTACTCTCTCATGGGTTCTCCCTCGTCCCTTCCATCCTCTGCCAAATTGGGAACCTGTGAAAACCAGGAGGTTAAAGGGCCTGTCTCTCCAAGTTGGGAGATTGATAGTAAGGCAGTTGGAAAGTCATACTGGAGCACCAGGAGAGGGACTAATCGTTGAGTTTTAGAAACCTTTCGTATTCACCATGTGTACATTCTCTAGGTTTCCTGTACATGTTATATCTATAGTAATATTCCCTTCAACCTGGAGAGTTGGGAGCCATGGAATGTGTGCCATGAAATATTGCTTGAAAGGGTCTGCATTTGCTCACCCAATCTCACCAATCCGCTCAGTCCCAAGTGTCCAGCCTTATGCCACATTCAGCTGTCATTGTAGATAGGCTTATTCCAGGTTTCATCAGAGACCCTGAAGGAATTGTAAAGAATTTCCCTGTTTATTTGTTTTGTTTTTGAAATTCCCTTTTATAGTGGGTTTGAGCTGATTCTCGCTGCCATATTTATGCCAATCTAGACACACTTGATTCCCTTATGGAGACATATCAATACATAGGTTTTAAGATTCTTTCTAGTGTGATATATTCCTCTCCGGGAAATATGGGGTTCTGAGTACCTTTCACTGAGGAAGGTGTAGGTCTTTTCTATTCCATAGATGGTTTTTGGAAGGGTACGTGTGATTCTATCAAAGTCTAGTTTTATGCATCACCCCACCTCTCCTTTCCCCTTAAGCAGGCATAAGAATGTTTTTTAAATGTGAGACTCTGTTCTCTTTCCTAACTCAGTTCATGTGTAGCCATGTTTACAGGATCTTCATAAGTGATATTTTATGATAAGTTTCTTTTTCTGTGTGACTTATTTCACTAAGAATCATCGTACCTGAATCCATTCATTTTGCTTCTACTGGTCTTATGACATTGATTTCATGGCTGACGGATATTCCATCATACGTAAGTACCACAATAATTTGAACCAATTTTATATATCGTGGGATATTTAAGGTGTACCCACGTTGAGCTTCCTGTAAGCAGTGCAGCCCTAAATTTGGAGGTGGCTCTTTCTTATTGATTTTCAGTTTTCCCAAGATATATTCCCTAGACTGGAAGCGGCCTTGGCTCTGTAGCTCTGTTGTTTACTTGTTTTAGGGAACACAATGCACTCCTCCAGTGAGGCAGTTGGCAATTTACATCCCGCCCATCAGCATAACAAGGCTCCCAGTTCTCCAGGGCCTGTCTTGCCTTTCTGGTTTTTACACATTTTGTGGATGTTCCTTTTGACCGGTGGGAAGTGATACTTCTTTGTAGTGCAGACTTGCATTGCCCGCTTGCTTGCTTGGCCAAAAAGGGCGTATGCGTTTTCTCCTGAATATATTCAGGAAAAAACGCATACGCCCTTTTTGGCCAAGTGCATCATTGTCGAACTTGTGCCCCTCTTCCTGAGCTTTACAGGCGATTCCAACGTACCTCTTTAAATCTGTTTCTTGCTATTCTGCCTCGCATTAAAGTCCGCCTCGTTGCCTTCCCTCAACAGATTTTTGCACGATAGTTGTGTTTTATTACTCTGCCAGTTTGTGAATTGCTGTGCCCCTGAGCTCCATTTTTCAACTCGTTTTTAGTGAGCTGAACGCAAGTCCAAAATTTTGGTTCAGGACCTATACTGGTTCCCGGTGGGTGGCTGAGACTTTGGTTAATTCTTCTTCCTACCGGTATATTAGAGTGACACGTGCCCGTCCAAATGCCTAACAGCTACTCTCTCATTGGTTCTCCCTCTTCCCTTTCATCCTCTGCCAAATTGGCAACCTGTTCGAACCAGGAGGTAAATGGCGCTGTGTCTCCAAGTTTGGAGATTGATAGTAAAGCAGTTGGAAAGTCAAACCAGAGCACCAGGAGAGGGACTATTCGTTGAGATTTAGCAACATTTCATATTCACAGTGTGTCCATTCTCTAGGTTTCCTGTACCAGTTCTTGCTGTATTAATATTCCCTTCAACCTCGAGAGTTGGGACCCATGGAATGGGGGCCATGCATTCTTGCCTTAAAGGGTCTGCATTTGCTAACCCAATCTCACCAATCCTCTCAGTCCCAAGTGTCCAGCCTTATGCCATATCCAGCTGTCATTGTAGATAGGTTCATTCCACGTTTCATCAGAGACCCTGAAGGAATTGTAAAGACTTTCCCTGTTTTTTTGTTTTGTTTTTGAAATTCCTTTTTATAGTGGGTTTGAGCTGATTCTCGCTGCCATGTTTATGCCAGTCAAGACACACTTGATAACCTTATGGAGACATATCAATACATAGGTTTTAAGATTCTTACTAGTCAGATCTATTCCTCTGCGGGAAATATGTGGTTTTGAGTCCCTTTCACTGAGGAAGGTGTAGGTCTTATCTATTCCATAGTAAGTTTTTGGAACGGTCCCTGTGATTATATCAAACTCTGGTTTTATGCATTACCCCACCTCTCTTTCTCCCTTAAGCATGCATACGAGTTTTTTTCTAAATGTGAGACACTGTTCTCTTTCCTAACTCAGTTCATATGTAGCCATGTTTACAGGATCTCCAAAAGTCATATCTTATGATAAGTTTCTTTTTCTGTGTGACTTATTTCACTTAGAATCATCGTATCTGAATCGACTCATTTTGCTGCTACTGGTCTTATGACATTGATTTCATGGATGAGGGATATTACATCTTTCGTATGTACCACAATTTTTTGAATCCATTTTATATTTCCTGGGATATTTAAGGTGTACCCAAGTTGAGCTTCTTGTAAGCAGTGCAGCCCTAAATTTTGGGGTGACTCTGTCTTATTGATTTTCAGTTTTCCCAAGATATATTCCCTAGACTGAAAGTGTCCTTGGCTCTGTAGCTCTGTTGTTTACTTGTTTTAGGGAACACAGTGCACTCCTCCAGAGAGGCAGTTGGCAATTTACATCCGGACCATCAGCATAAAAAGGCTCCGTGTTCTCCAGGCTCTGTCATGCCTTTCTGGTTTTTACACATTTTGTGGATGTCCCTTTTGACCGGTGGGAAGTGACACTTCTTTGTAGTGCAGATTTGCATTGCCCGCTTGCTTGCTTGGCCAAAAAGGGCGTATGCGTTTTCTCCTGAATATATTCAGGAGAAAACGCATACGCCCTTTTTGGCCAAGTGCACCATTGTCCAAGTTGTGCCTCTCTTCCTGTGCTTTAAAGGCGATTCCAACGTACCTCTTGAAATCTGTTTCTTGCTATTCGGCATCGCTTTCAAGTCCGCCTCGTTTCCTTCCCTCAACAGATTTATTGACGATAGATGTCCTGTATCAATCTGCCAGTTTGTGAATTGCTGTGCCCCTGAGCTCCATTTCTCAACTCGATTTTTGTGAGCTGAACGCAAGTCCAAAATTTTCGTTCAGCATCTATACTGGTTCCCGGTGGGTGGCTGAGACTTTGGTTAATTCTTCTACCTGCCGGGAAATTAGTATGAAATGTGCCTGTCCAAATGCCTAACAGCTACTCTCTCATTGTTTCTTCCTCTTCCCTTTCATCCTCTGCCAAATTGACAACCTGTGCGAACCAGGAGGTTAAAGGGGCTGTCTCTCCTAGTTGGTTCATTGATAGTAAAGCAGTTGGAAAGTCAAACCAGAGCAGCAGTAGAAGGACTATTCGTTGAGTTTTAGAAACCTTTCATAATCACAGTGTGTCTATTCTCTAGGTTTCACGTACATGTTATAGCTGTAGTAATATTCCCTTCAACATGAAGAGTTGGGACCCATGGAAGAGGTGGCATGCATTATTGCTTTAAAGGGACTGCCTTTGCTCACCCAATCTCACCAATTTTCTCAGTCCCAAGTGTCCAGCCTGATGCCACATCCAGCTGTCATTGTAGATAGGGTCATTCCAGGTTTCTTCAGAGACCCCGAAGGAATTTTAAAGAATTTCCCGTTTTTTTTTGTTTTGTTTTTGTAATTCCTTTTTATTGTGTGTTTGAGCTGATTCTCGCTGCCATGTTTAAGCCATTCTAGACTCAGTAGATTCCCTTATGGATACATATCAATAAATAAGTTTTATGATTCTTACTTGTGAGAAATATTCATCTGCGGGAAATATGGGGTTTTGAGTCCATTTCACTGAGGAAGGTGTAGGTCTTTTCTATTCCATAGTTGGTTTTTGGAACGGTACCTGTGCTTATATCAAACTCTGGTTTTATGCATCACCACACCTCTCCTTCCCCCTTAAGAAGGCATAAGAGTGTTTTCTAAATGTGAGACTCTGTTCTCTTTCCTAACTCAGTTCACGTGTAGCCATGTTTACAGGATCTTCATAAGTGATATCTTATGATAAGTTTCATTTTCTGTGTGACTTATTTCACTTAGAATCATCGTACCTGAATCCACTCACTTTGCTGCTACTGGTCTTATGACATTGATTTCATGGCTGAGGGATATTCCATCGTACGTAAGAAACACAATGTTTTGAACCATTTTTATATTTCCTGGGATATTTAAGGTGTACCCAAGTTGAGGTTCTTGTAGTCAGTGCAGCCCTAAATTTGGAGGTGGCTCTTTCTTATTGATTTTCAGTTTTCCCAAGATATATTCCCTAGACTGGAAGCGGCCTTGGCTCTGTAGCTCTGTTGTTTACTTGTTTTAGGGAACACAATGCACTCCTCCAGTGAGGCAGTTGGCAATTTACATCCCGCCCATCAGCATAACAAGGCTCCCAGTTCTCCAGCGCCTGTCTTGCCTTTCTGGTTTTTACACATTTTGTGGATGTCCCTTTTGACCGGTGGGAAGTGATACTTCTTTGTAGTGCAGATTTGCATTGCCCGCTTGCTTGCTTGGCCAAAAAGGGCGTATGCGTTTTCTCCTGAATATATTCAGGAAAAAACGCATACGCCCTTTTTGGCCAAGTGCATCATTGTCGAACTTGTGCCCCTCTTCCTGTGCTTTACAGGCGATTCCAACGTACCTCTTTAAATCTGTTTCTTGCTATTCTGCCTCGCATTAAAGTGCGCCTCGCTGCCTTCCCTCAACAGATTTTTGCACGATAGTTGTGTTTTATTACTCTGCCAGTTTGTGAATTGCTGTGCCCCTGAGCTCCATTTTTCAACTCGTTTTTAGTGAGCTGAACGCAAGTCCAAAATTTTGGTTCAGGACCTATACTGGTTCCCGCTGGGTGGCTGATACTTTGGTTAATTCTTCTTCCTACCGGTATATTAGAGTGACACGTGCCCGTCCAAATGCCTAACAGCTACTCTCTCATTGGTTCTCCCTCTTCCCTTTCATCCTCTGCCAAATAGGCAACCTGTTCGAACCAGGAGGTAAATGGCGCTGTGTCTCCAAGTTTGGAGATTGATAGTAAAGCAGTTGGAAAGTCAAACCAGAGCACCAGGAGAGGGACTATTCGTTGAGATTTAGCAACATTTCATATTCACAGTGTGTCCATTCTCTAGGTTTCCTGTACCAGTTCTTGCTGTATTAATATTCCCTTCAACCTCGAGAGTTGGGACCCATGGAATGGGGGCCATGCATTCTTGCTTTAAAGGGTCTGCATTTGCTCACCCAATCTCACCAATCCTCTCAGTCCCAAGTGTCCAGCCTTATGCCATATCCAGCTGTCATTGTAGATAGGTTCATTCCACGTTTCATCAGAGACCCTGAAGGAATTGTAAAGACTTTCCCTGTTTTTTTGTTTTGTTTTTGAAATTCCTTTTTATAGTGGGTTTGAGCTGATTCTCGCTGCCATGATTATGCCAGTCAAGACACACTTGATTCCCTTATGGAGTCATATCAATACATAGGTTTTAAGATTCTTACTAGTCAGATATATTCCTCTGTGGGAAATATGGGGTTATGAGTCTCTTTCACAGAGGAAGGTGTAGGTCTTGTCTCTTCCAAAGTTGGTTTTTGAAACGGTCCCTGTGCTTATATCAAACTCTGGTTTTATGCATCACCCCACCTCTCCTTCCCCTTTATGCAGGCATAAGAGTGTTTTCTAAATGTGAGACTATGTTCTCTTTCCTAACTCAGTTCACGTGTAGCCATGTTTACAGGATCTTCCTAAGTGATATCTTATGATAAGTTTCTTTTTCTGTGTGACTTATTTCACTTAGAATCATCGTACCTGAATCCACTCACTTTGCTGCTACTGGTCTTATGACATTGATTTCATGGCTGAGGTATATTCCATCGTACGTAAGTACCACAATGTTTTGAACCATTTTTATATTTCCTGGGATATTTAAGGTGTACCCAAGTTGAGGTTCTTGTAGTCAGTGCAGCCCTAAATTTGGAGGTGGCTCTTTCTTATTGATTTTCAGTTTTCCCAAGGTATATTCCCTAGACTGGAAGTGGCCTTGGCTCTGTAGCTCTGTTGTTTACTTGTTTTAGGGAACACAATGCACTCCTCCAGTGAGGCAGTTGGCAGTTTACATCCCGCCCATCAGCATAACAAGGCTTCCAGTTCTCCAGGGCCTGTCTTGCCTTTCTGGTTTTTACACATTTTGTGGATGTCCCTTTTGACCGGTGGGAAATGATACTTCTTTGTAGTGCAGATTTGCATTGCCCGCTTGCTTGCTTGGCCAAAAAGGGCGTATGTGTTTTCTCCTGAATATATTCAGGAGAAAACGCATACGCCCTTTTTGGCCAAGTGCACCATTGTCCAAGTTGTGCCCCTCTTCCTGTGCTTTACAGGCGATTCCAAGGTACCTCTTGAAATCTGTTTCCTGCTATTTTGCCTCGCTTTCAAGTCCGCCTCGTTGACTTCCCTCAACAGATTTTTGGACGATAGTTGTCCTTTATCACTCTGCCAGTTTGTGAATTGCTGTGCCCCTGAGCTCCATTTCTCAACTCGTTTTTTTGTGAGCTGAACGCAAGTCCAAAATTTTGGATCATGTCCTATACTGGTTCCCGGTGGGTGGCTGAGACTTTGGTTCATTCTTCTTCCTGCCGGGAAATTAGAGTGACATGTGCCCGTCCAAATGCCTAACAGCTACTCTCTCATGGGTTCTCCCTCGTCCCTTCCATCCTCTGCCAAATTGGGAACCTGTGCAAACCAGGAGGTTAAAGGGCCTGTCTCTCCAAGTTGGGAGATTGATAGTAAGGCAGTTGGAAATTGAAACTGGAGCACCAGGAGAGGGACTATTCGTTGAGTTTTAGAAACCTTTCGTATTCACAGTGTGTCCATTCTCTAGGTTTCCTGTATATGTTATAGCTGTAGTAATATTCCCTTGAACCTGGAGAGTTGGGACCCATGGAATGGGGGCCATGCATTATTGCTTGAAAGGGTCTGCATTTGCTCACCCAATCTCACCAATCCTCTCAGTCCCAAGTGTCCAGCCTTATGCCACATCCAGCTGTCATTGTAGATAGGGTCTTTCCAGGTTTCCTCAGACACCCTGAAGGAATTGTAAAGAATTTCCCTGTTTTTTGGTTTTGCTTTTGAAATTCCTTTTTATAGTGGGTTTGAGCTGATTCTCGCTGCCATGTTTATGCCACTCTAGACACAGTTGATTCCCTTATGGAGTCATATCAATACATAGGTTTTAAGATTCTTACTAGTCAGATATATTCCTCTGTGGGAAATATGGGGTTATGAGTCTCTTTCACAGAGGAAGGTGTAGGTCTTGTCTCTTCCAAAGTTGGTTTTTGAAACGGTCCCTGTGCTTATATCAAACTCTGGTTTTATGCATCACCCCACCTCTCCTTCCCCTTTATGCAGGCATAAGAGTGTTTTCTAAATGTGAGACTCTGTTCTCTTTCCTAACTCAGTTCATGTGTAGCCATGTTTACCGGATCTTCCTAAGTGATATCTTATGATAAGTTTCTTTTTCTGTGTGACTTATTTCACTTAGAATCATCGTACCTGAATCCACTCACTTTGCTGCTACTGGTCTTATGACATTGATTTCATGGCTGAGGGATATTCCATCGTACGTAAGTACCACAATGTTTTGAACCATTTTTATATTTCCTGGGATATTTAAGGTGTACCCAAGTTGAGGTTCTTGTAGTCAGTGCAGCCCTAAATTTGGAGGTGGCTCTTTCTTATTGATTTTCAGTTTTCCCAAGGTATATTCCCTAGACTGGAAGTGGCCTTGGCTCTGTAGCTCTGTTGTTTACTTGTTTTAGGGAACACAATGCACTCCTCCAGTGAGGCAGTTGGCAGTTTACATCCCGCCCATCAGCATAACAAGGCTCCCAGTTCTCCAGGGCCTGTCTTGCCTTTCTGGTTTTTACACATTTTGTGGATGTCCCTTTTGACCGGTGGGAAATGATACTTCTTTGTAGTGCAGATTTGCATTGCCCGCTTGCTTGCTTGGCCAAAAAGGGCGTATGCGTTTTCTCCTGAATATATTCAGGAGAAAACGCATACGCCCTTTTTGGCCAAGTGCACCATTGTCCAAGTTGTGCCCCTCTTCCTGTGCTTTACAGGCGATTCCAAGGTACCTCTTGAAATCTGTTTCCTGCTATTTTTCCTCGCTTTCAAGTCCGCCTCGTTGACTTCCCTCAACAGATTTTTGGACGATAGTTGTCCTTTATCACTCTGCCAGTTTGTGAATTGCTGTGCCCCTGAGCTCCATTTCTCAACTCGTTTTTTGTGAGCTGAACGCAAGTCCAAAATTTTGGATCATGTCCTATACTGGTTCCCGGTGGGTGGCTGAGACTTTGGTTAATTCTTCTTCCTGCCGGGAAATTAGAGTGACATGTGCCCGTCCAAATACCTAACAGCTACTCTCTCATGGGTTCTCCCTCGTCCCTTCCATCCTCTGCCAAATTGGGAACCTGTGCAAACCAGGAGGTTAAAGGGCCTGTCTCTCCAAGTTGGGAGATTGATAGTAAGGCTGTTGGAAATTCAAACTGGAGCACCAGGAGAGGGACTATTCGTTGAGTTTTAGAAACCTTTCGTATTCACAGTGTGTCCATTCTCTAGGTTTCCTGTACATGTTAGAGCTGTAGTAATATTCCCTTGAACCTGGAGAGTTGGGACCCATGGAATGGGGGCCATGCATTATTGCTTGAAAGGGTCTGCATTTGCTCACCCAATCTCACCAATCCTCTCAGTCCCAAGTGTCCAGCCTTATGCCACATCCAGCTCTCATTGTAGATAGGGTCTTTCCAGGTTTCCTCAGACACCCTGAAGGAATTGTAAAGAATTTCCCTGTTTTTTGGTTTTGCTTTTGAAATTCCTTTTTATAGTGGGTTTGAGCTGATTCTCGCTGCCATGTTTATGCCACTCTAGACACACTTGATTCCCTTATGGAGTCATATCAATACATAGGTTTTAAGATTCTTACTAGTCAGATATATTCCTCTGTGGGAAATATGGGGTTATGAGTCTCTTTCACAGAGGAAGGTGTAGGTCTTGTCTCTTCCAAAGTTGGTTTTTGAAACGGTCCCTGTGCTTATATCAAACTCTGCTTTTATGCATCACCCCACCTCTCCTTCCCCTTTATGCAGGCATAAGAGTGTTTTCTAAATGTGAGACTCTGTTCTCTTTCCTAACTCAGTTCACGTGTAGCCATGTTTACAGGATCTTCCTAAGTGATATCTTATGATAAGTTTCTTTTTCTGTGTGACTTATTTCACTTAGAATCATCGTACCTGAATCCACTCACTTTGCTGCTACTGGTCTTATGACATTGATTTCATGGCTGAGGGATATTCCATCGTACGTAAGTACCACAATGTTTTGAACCATTTTTATATTTCCTGGGATATTTAAGGTGTACCCAAGTTGAGGTTCTTGTAGTCAGTGCAGCCCTAAATTTGGAGGTGGCTCTTTCTTATTGATTTTCAGTTTTCCCCAGGTATATTCCCTAGACTGGAAGTGGCCTTGGCTCTGTAGCTCTGTTGTTTACTTGTTTTAGGGAACACAATGCACTCCTCCAGTGAGGCAGTTGGCAATTGACATCCCACCCATCAGCATAACAAGGCTCCCAGTTCGCCAGGGCCTGTCTTGCCTTTCTGGTTTTTACACATTTTGTGGATGTCCCTTTTGACCGGTGGGAAGTGATACTTCTTTGTAGTGCAGATTTGCATTGCTCGCTTGCTTGCTTGGCCAAAAAGGGCGTATGCGTTTTCTCCTGAATATATTCAGGAGAAAACGCATACGCCCTTTTTGGCCAAGTGCACCATTGTCCAAGTTGTGCCCCTCTTCCTGTGCTTTACAGGCGATTCCAAGGTACCTCTTGAAATCTGTTTCCTGCTATTTTGCCTCGCTTTCAAGTCCACCTCGTTGACTTCCCTCAACAGATTTTTGGACGATAGTTGTCCTTTATCACTCTGCCAGTTTGTGAATTGCTGTGCCCCTGAGCTCCATTTCTCAACTCGTTTTTTGTGAGCTGAACGCAAGTCCAAAATTTTGGATCATGTCCTATACTGGTTCCCGGTGGGTGGCTGAGACTTTGGTTTATTCTTCTTCCTGCCGGGAAATTAGAGTGACATGTGCCCGTCCAAATGCCTAACAGCTACTCTCTCATGGGTTCTCCCTCGTCCCTTCCATCCTCTGCCAAATTGGGAACCTGTGCAAACCAGGAGGTTAAAGGGCCTGTCTCTCCAAGTTGGGAGATTGATAGTAAGGCAGTTGGAAAGTCAAACTGGAGCACCAGGAGAGGGACTATTCGTTGAGTTGTAGAAACCTTTCGTATTCACAGTGTGTCCATTCTCTAGGTTTCCTGTACATGTTATAGCTGTAGTAATATTCCCTTGAACCTGGAGAGTTGGGACCCATGGAATGGGGGCCATGCATTATTGCTTGAAAGGGTCTGCATTTGCTCACCCAATCTCACCAATCCTCTCAGTCCCAAGTGTCCAGCCTTATGCCACATCCAGCTGTCATTGTAGATAGGGTCTTTCCAGGTTTCCTCAGACACCCTGAAGGAATTGTAAAGAATTTCCCTGTTTTTTGGTTTTGCTTTTGAAATTCCTTTTTATAGTGGGTTTGAGCTGATTCTCGCTGCCATGTTTATGCCACTCTAGACACACTTGATTCCCTTATGGAGACATATCAATACATAGGTTTTAAGATTCTTACTAGTCAGATATATTCCTCTGTGGGAAATATGGGGTTATGAGTCTCTTTCACAGAGGAAGGTGTAGGTCTTGTCTATTCCAAAGTTGGTTTTTGGAACGGTCCCTGTGCTTATATCAAACTCTGGTTTTATGCATCACCCCACCTCTCCTTCCCCTTTATGCAGGCATAAGAGTGTTTTCTAAATGTGAGACTCTGTTCTCTTTCCTAACTCAGTTCACGTGTAGCCATGTTTACAGGATCTTCCTAAGTGATATCTTATGATAAGTTTCTTTTTCTGTGTGACTTATTTCACTTAGAATCATCGTACCTGAATCCACTCACTTTGCTGCTACTGGTCTTATGACATTGATTTCATGGCTGAGGGATATTCCATCGTACGTAAGTACCACAATGTTTTGAACCATTTTTATATTTCCTGGGATATTTAAGGTGTACCCAAGTTGAGGTTCTTGTAGTCAGTGCAGCCCTAAATTTGGAGGTGGCTCTTTCTTATTGATTTTCAGTTTTCCCAAGGTATATTTCCTAGACTGGAAGTGGCCTTGGCTCTGTAGCTCTGTTGTTTACTTGTTTTAGGGAACACAATGCACTCCTCCAGTGAGGCAGTTGGCAGTTTACATCCCGCCCATCAGCATAACAAGGCTCCCAGTTCTCCAGGGCCTGTCTTGCCTTTCTGGTTTTACACATTTTGTGGATGTCCCTTTTGACCGGTGGGAAATGCTACTTCTTTGTAGTGCAGATTTGCATTGCCCGCTTGCTTGCTTGGCCAAAAAGGGCGTATTCGTTTTCTCCTGAATATATTCAGGAGAAAACGCATACGCCCTTTTTGGCCAAGTGCATCATTGTCCAAGTTGTGCCCGTCTTCCTGTGCTTTACAGGCGATTCCAAGGTACCTCTTGAAATCTGTTTCCTGCTATTTTGCCTCGCTTTCAAGTCCGCCTCGTTGACTTCCCTCAACAGATTTTTGGACGATAGTCGTCCTTTATCACTCTGCCAGTTTGTGAATTGCTGTGCCCCTGAGCTCCATTTCTCAACTCGTTTTTTGTGAGCTGAACGCAAGTCCAAAATTTTGGATCATGTCCTATACTGGTTCCCGGTGGGTGGCTTAGACTTTGGTTCATTCTTCTTCCTGCCGGGAAATTAGAGTGACATGTGCCCGTCCAAATGCCTAACAGCTACTCTCTCATGGGTTCTCCCTCGTCCCTTCCATCCTCTGCCAAATTGGGAACCTGTGCAAACCAGGAGGTTAAAGGGCCTGTCTCTCCAAGTTGGGAGATTGATAGTAAGGCAGTTGGAAAGTCAAACTGGAGCACCAGGAGAGGGACTATTCGTTGAGTTTTAGAAACCTTTCGTATTCACAGTGTGTCCATTCTCTAGGTTTCCTGTACATGTTATAGCTGTAGTAATATTCCCTTGAACCTGGAGAGTTGGGACCCATGGAATGGGGGCCATGCATTATTGCTTGAAAGGGTCTGCATTTGCTCACCCAATCTCACCAATCCTCTCAGTCCCAAGTGTCCAGCCTTATGCCACATCCAGCTGTCATTGTAGATATGGTCTTTCCAGGTTTCCTCAGACACCCTGAAGGAATTGTAAAGAATTTCCCTGTTTTTTGGTTTTGCTTTTGAAATTCCTTTTTATAGTGGGTTTGAGCTGATTCTCGCTGCCATGTTTATGCCACTCTAGATACACTTGATTCCCTTATGGAGACATATCAATACATAGGTTTTAATATTCTTACTAGTCAGATATATTCCTCTGTGGGAAATATGGGGTTTTGAGTCTCTTTCACTGAGGAAGGTGTAGGTCTTTTCTATTCCAACGTTGGTTTTTGAAACGGTCCCTGTGCTTATATCAAACTCTGGTTTTATGCATCACCCCACCTCTCATTCCCCTTTATGCAGGCATAAGAATGTTTTCTAAATGTGAGACTCTGTTCTCTTTCCTAACTCAGTTCACGTGTAGCCATGTTTACAGGACCTTCATAAGTGATATCTTATGATAAGTTTCTTTTTCTGTGTGACTTATTTCACTTAGAATCATCGTACCTGAATCCACTCACTTTGCTGCTACTGGTCTTATGACATTGATTTCATGGCTGAGGAATATTCCATCGTACGTAAGTACCACAATGTTTTGAACCATTTTTATATTTCCTGGGATATTTAAGGTGTACCCAAGTTGAGGTTCTTGTAGTCAGTGCAGCCTTAAATTTGGAGGTGGCTCTTTCTTATTGATTTTCAGTTTTCCCAAGGTATATTCCCTAGACTGGAAGTGGCCTTGGCTCTGTAGCTCTGTTGTTTACTTGTTTTAGGGAACACAATGCACTCCTCCAGTGAGGCAGTTGGCAGTTTACATCCCGCCCATCAGCATAACAAGGCTCCCAGTTCTCCAGGGCCTGTCTTGCCTTTCTGGTTTTTACACATTTTGTGGATGTCCCTTTTGACCGGTGGGAAATGATAGTTCTTTGTAGTGCAGATTTGCATTGCCCGCTTGCTTGCTTGGCCAAAAAGGGCGTATGCGTTTTCTCCTGAATATATTCAGGAGAAAACGCATACGCCCTTTTTGGCCAAGTGCACCATTGTCCAAGTTGTGCCCCTCTTCCTGTGCTTTACAGGCGATTCCAAGGTACCTCTTGAAATCTGTTTCCTGCTATTTTGCCTCGCTTTCAAGTCCGCCTCGTTGACTTCCCTCAACAGATTTTTGGACGATAGTTGTCCTTTATCACTCTGCCAGTTTGTGAATTGCTGTGCCCCTGAGCTCCATTTCTCAACTCGTTTTTTGGGAGCTGAACACAAGTCCAAAATTTTGGAGCATGTCCTATACTGGTTCCTGGTGGGTGGCTGAGACTTTGGTTAATTCTTCTTCCTGCCGGGAAATTAGAGTGACATGTGCCCGTCCAAATGCCTAACAGCTACTCTCTCATGGGTTCTCCCTCGTCCCTTCCATCCTCTGCCAAATTGGGAACATGTGCAAACCAGGAGGTTAAAGGGCCTGTCTCTCCAAGTTGCGAGATTGATAGTAAGGCAGTTGGAAAGTCAAACTGGAGCACCAGGAGAGGGACTATTCGTTGAGTTTTAGAAACCTTTCGTATTCACAGTGTGTCCATTCTCTAGGTTTCCTGTACATGTTATAGCTGTAGTAATATTCCCTTGAACATGGAGAGTTGGGACCCATGGAATGGGGGCCATGCATTATTGCTTGAAAGGGTCTGCATTTGCTCACCCAATCTCACCAATCCTCTCAGTCCCAAGTGTCCAGCCTTATGCCACATCCAGCTGTCATTGTAGATAGGGTCTTTCCAGGTTTCCTCAGACACCCTGAAGGAATTGTAAAGAATTTCCCTGTTTTTTCGTTTTGCTTTTGAAATTCCTTTTTATAGTGGGTTTGAGCTGATTCTCGCTGCCATGTTTATGCCACTCTAGACACACTTGATTCCCTTATGAAGACATATCAATACATAGGTTTTAAGATTCTTAGTAGTCAGATATATTCCTCTGTGGGAAATATGGGGTTTTGAGTCTCTTTCACTGAGGAAGGTGTCGGTCTTGTCAATACCAAAGTTGGTTTTTGAAACGGTCCCTGTGCTTATATCAAACTCTGGTTTTATGCATCACCCCACCTCTCCTTCCCCTTTATGCAGGCATAAGAGTGTTTTCTAAATGTGAGACTCTGTTCTCTTTCCTAACTCAGTTCACGTGTAGCCATGTTTACAGGATCTTCATAAGTGATATCTTATGATAAGTTTCTTTTTCTGTGTGACTTATTTCACTTAGAATCATCGTACCTGAATCCACTCACTTTGCTGCTACTGGTCTTATGACATTGATTTCATGGCTGAGGGATATTCCATCGTACGTAAGTACCACAATGTTTTGAACCATTTTTATATTTCCTGGGATATTTAAGGTGTACCCAAGTTGAGATTCTTATAGCCAGTGCAGCCCTAAATTTGGAGGTGGCTCTTTCTTATTGATTTTCAGTTTTCCCAAGGTATATTCCCTAGACTGGAAGTGGCCTTGGCTCTGTAGCTCTGTTGTTTACTTGTTTTAGGGAACACAATGCACTCCTCCAGTGAGGCAGTTGGCAATTTACATCCCGCCCATCAGCATAACAAGGCTCCCTGTTCTGCAGGGCCTGTCTTGCCTTTCTGGTTTTTACACATTTTGTGGATGTCCCTTTTGACCGGTGGGAAGTGATACTTCTTTGTAGTGCAGATTTGCATTGCCCGCTTGCTTGCTTGGCCAAAAAGGGCCTATGCGTTTTCTCCTGAATATATTCAGGAGAAAACGCATACGCCCTTTTTGGCCAAGTGCACCATTTTGCAAGTTGTGCCCCTCTTCCTGTGCTTTACAGGCGATTCCAAGGTACCTCTTGAAATCTGTTTCCTGCTATTTTGCCTCGCTTTCAAGTCCACCTCGTTGACTTCCCTCAACAGATTTTTGGACGATAGTTGTCCTTTATCACTCTGCCAGTTTGTGAATTGCTGTGCCCCTGAGCTCCATTTCTCAACTCGTTTTTTGTGAGCTGAACGCAAGTCCAAAATTTTGGATCATGTCCTATACTGGTTCCCGGTGGGTGGCTGAGACTTTGGTTAATTCTTCTTCCTGCCGGGAAATTAGAGTGACATGTGCCCGTCCAAATGCCTAACAGCTACTCTCTCATGGGTTCTCCCTCGTCCCTTCCATCCTCTGCCAAATTGGGAACCTGTGCAAACCAGGAGGTTAAAGGGCCTGTCTCTCCAAGTTGGGAGATTGATAGTAAGGCAGTTGGAAAGTCAAACTGGAGCACCAGGAGAGGGACTATTCGTTGAGTTTTAGAAACCTTTCGTATTCACAGTGTGTCCATTCTCTAGGTTTCCTGTACATGTTATAGCTGTAGTAATATTCCCTTGAACCTGGAGAGTTGGGACCCATGGAATGGGGGCCATGCATTATTGCTTGAAAGGGTCTGCATTCGCTCACCCAATCTCACCAATCCTCTCAGTCCCAAGTGTCCAGCCTTATGCCACATCCAGCTGTCATTGTAGATAGGGTCTTTCCAGGTTTCCTCAGACACCCTGAAGGAATTGTAAAGAATTTCCCTGTTTTTTGGTTTTGCTTTTGAAATTCCTTTTTATAGTGGGTTTGAGCTGATTCTCGCTGCCATGTTTATGCCACTCTAGACACACTTGATTCCCTTATGGAGACATATCAATACATAGGTTTTAAGATTCTTACTAGTGAGATATATTCCTTTGTGGGAAATATGGGGTTTTGAGTCTCTTTCACTGAGGAAGGTGTCGGTCTTGTCAATTCCAAAGTTGGTTTTTGGAACGGTCCCTGTGCTTATATCAAACTCTGGTTTTATGCATCACCCCACCTCTCCTTCCCCTTTATGCAGGCATAAGAGTGTTTTCTAAATGTGAGACTCTGTTCTCTTTCCTAACTCAGTTCACGTGTAGCCATGTTTACAGGATCTTCCTAAGTGATATCTTATGATAAGTTTCTTTTTCTGTGTGACTTATTTTACTTAGAATCATCGTACCTGAATCCACTCACTTTGCTGCTACTGGTCTTATGACATTGATTTCATGGCTGAGGGATATTCCATCGTACGTAAGTACCACAATGTTTTGAACCATTTTTATATTTCCTGGGATATTTAAGGTGTACCCAAGTTGAGGTTCTTGTAGTCAGTGCAGCCCTAAATTTGGAGGTGGCTCTTTCTTATTGATTTTCAGTTTTCCCAAGGTATATTCCCTAGACTGGAAGTGGCCTTGGCTCTGTAGCTCTGTTGTTTACTTGTTTTAGGGAACACAATGCACTCCTCCAGTGAGGCAGTTGGCAATTTACATCCCGCCCATCAGCATAACAAGGCTCCCTGTTCTCCAGGGCCTGTCTTGCCTTTCTGGTTTTTACACATTTTGTGGATGTCCCTTTTGACCGGTGGGAAGTGATACTTCTTTGTAGTGCAGATTTGCATTGCCCGCTTGCTTGCTTGGCCAAAAAGGGCCTATGCGTTTTCTCCTGAATATATTCAGGAGAAAACGCATACGCACTTTTTGGCCAAGTGCACCATTGTCCAAGGTGTGCCCCTCTTCCTGTGCTTTACAGGCGATTCCAACGTACCTCTTGAAATCTGTTTCCTGCTATTTTGCCTCACTTTCAAGTCCGCCTCGTTGACTTCCCTCAACAGATTTTTGGACGATAGTTGTCCTTTATCACTCTGCCAGTTTGTGAATTGCTTTGCCCCTGAGCTCCATTTCTCAACTCGTTTTTTGTGAGCTGAACGCAAGTCCAAAATTTTGGATCATGTCCTATACTGGTTCCCGGTGGGTGGCTGAGACTTTGGTTAATTCTTCTTCCTGCCGGGAAATTAGAGTGACATGTGCCCGTCCAAATGCCTAACAGCTACTCTCTCATGGGTTCTCCCTCGTCCCTTCCATCCTCTGCCAAATTGGGAACCTGTGCAAACCAGGAGGTTAAAGGGCCTGTCTCTCCAAGTTGGGAGATTGATAGTAAGGCAGTTGGAAAGTCAAACTGGAGCACCAGGAGAGGGACTATTCGTTGAGTTTTAGAAACCTTTCGTATTCACAGTGTGTCCATTCTCTAGGTTTCCTGTACATGTTATAGCTGTAGTAATATTCCCTTGAACCTGGAGAGTTGGGACCCATGGAATGGGGGCCATGCATTATTGCTTGAAAGGGTCTGCATTTGCTCACCCAATCTCACCAATCCTCTCAGTCCCAAGTGTCCAGCCTTATGCCACATCCAGCTGTCATTGTAGATAGGGTCTTTCCAGGTTTCCTCAGACACCCTGAAGGAATTGTAAAGAATTTCCCTGTTTTTTGGTTTTGCTTTTGAAATTCCTTTTTATAGTGGGTTTGAGCTGATTCTCGCTGCCATGTTTATGCCACTCTAGACACACTTGATTCCCTTATGGAGTCATATCAATACATAGGTTTTAAGATTCTTACTAGTCAGATATATTCCTCTGTGGGAAATATGGGGTTTTGAGTCTCTTTCACTGAGGAAGGTGTCGGTCTTGTCAATTCCAAAGTTGGTTTTTGAAACGGTCCCTGTGCTTATATCAAACTCTGGTTTTATGCATCACCCCAACTCTCCTTCCCCTTTATGCAGGCATAAGAGTGTTTTCTAAATGTGAAACTCTGTTCTCTTTCCTAACTCAGTTCACGTGTAGCCATGTTTACAGGATCTTCCTAAGTGATATCTTATGATAAGTTTCTTTTTCTGTGTGACTTATTTCACTTAGAATCATCGTACCTGAATCCACTCACTTTGCTGCTACTGGTCTTATGACATTGATTTCATGGCTGAGGGATATTCCATCGTACGTAAGTACCACAATGTTTTGAACCATTTTTATATTTCCTGGGATATTTAACGTGTACCCAAGTTGAGGTTCTTGTAGTCAGTGCAGCCCTAAATTTGGAGGTGGCTCTTTCTTATTGATTTTCAGTTTTCCCAAGGTATATTCCCTAGACTGGAAGTGGCCTTGGCTCTGTAGCTCTGTTGTTTACTTGTTTTAGGGAACACAATGCACTCCTCCAGTGAGGCAGTTGGCAATTTACATCCCGCCCATCAGCATAACAAGGCTCCCAGTTCTCCAGCGCCTGTCTTGCCTTTCTGGTTTTTACACATTTTGTGGATGTCCCTTTTGACCGGTGGGAAGTGATACTTCTTTGTAGTGCAGATTTGCATTGCCCGCTTGCTTGCTTGGCCAAAAAGGGCGTATGCGTTTTCTCCTGAATATATTCAGGAGAAAACGCATACGCCCTTTTTGGCCAAGTGCACCATTGTCCAAGTTGTGCCCCTCTTCCTGTGCTTTACAGGCGATTCCAACGTACCTCTTGAAATCTGTTTCCTGCTATTTTGCCTCACTTTCAAGTCCGCCTCGTTGACTTCCCTCAACAGATTTTTGGACGATAGTTGTCCTTTATCACTCTGCCAGTTTGTGAATTGCTGTGCCCCTGAGCTCCATTTCTCAACTCGTTTTTTGTGAGCTGAACGCAAGTCCAAAATTTTGGATCATGTCCTATACTGGTTCCCGGTGGGTGGCTGAGACTTTGGTTAATTCTTCTTCCTGCCGGGAAATTAGAGTGACATGTGCCCGTCCAAATGCCTAACAGCTACTCTCTCATGGGTTCTCCCTCGTCCCTTCCATCCTCTGCCAAATTGGGAACCTGTGCAAACCAGGAGGTTAAAGGGCCTGTCTCTCCAAGTTGGGAGATTGATAGTAAGGCAGTTGGAAAGTCAAACTGGAGCACCAGGAGAGGGACTATTCGTTGAGTTTTAGAAACCTTTCGTATTCACAGTGTGTCCATTCTCTAGGTTTCCTGTACATGTTATAGCTGTAGTAATATTCCCTTGAACCTGGAGAGTTGGGACCCATGGAATGGGGGCCATGCATTATTGCTTGAAAGGGTCTGCATTTGCTCACCCAATCTCACCAATCCTCTCAGTCCCAAGTGTCCAGCCTTATGCCACATCCAGCTGTCATTGTAGATAGGGTCTTTCCAGGTTTCCTCAGACACCCTGAAGGAATTGTAAAGAATTTCCCTGTTTTTTGGGTTTGCTTTTGAAATTCCTTTTTATAGTGGGTTTGAGCTGATTCTCGCTGCCATGTTTATGCCACTCTAGACACACTTGATTCCCTTATGGAGACATATCAATACATAGGTTTTAAGATTCTTACTAGTCAGATATATTCCTCTGTGGGAAATATGGGGTTTTGAGTCTCTTTCACTGAGGAAGGTGTCGGTCTTGTCAATTCCAAAGTTGGTTTTTGAAACGGTCCCTGTGCTTATATCAAACTCTGGTTTTATGCATCACCCCACCTCTCCTTCCCCTTTATGCAGGCATAAGAGTGTTTTCTAAATGTGAGACTCTGTTCTCTTTCCTAACTCAGTTCACGTGTAGCCATGTTTACAGGATCTTCATAAGTGATATCTTATGATAAGTTTCTTTTTCTGTGTGACTTATTTCACTTAGAATCATCGTACCTGAATCCACTCACTTTGCTGCTACTGGTCTTATGACATTGATTTCATGGCTGAGGGATATTCCATCATACGTAAGTACCACAATGTTTTGAACCATTTTTATATTTCCTGGGATATTTAAGGTGTACCCAAGTTGAGGTTCTTGTAGTCAGTGCAGCCCTAAATTTGGAGGTGGCTCTTTCTTATTGATTTTCAGTTTTCCCCAGGTATATTCCCTAGACTGGAAGTGGCCTTGGCTCTGTAGCTCTGTTGTTTACTTGTTTTAGGGAACACAATGCACTCCTCCAGTGAGGCAGTTGGCAATTAACATCCCGCCCATCAGCATAACAAGGCTCCCTGTTCTCCAGGGCCTGTCTTGCCTTTCTGGTTTTTACACATTTTGTGGATGTCCCTTTTGACCGGTGGGAAGTGATACTTCTTTGTAGTGCAGATTTGCATTGCCCGCTTGCTTGCTTGGCCAAAAAGGGCGTATGCGTTTTCTCCTGAATATATTCAGGAGAAAACGCATACGCCCTTTTTGGCCAAGTGCACCATTGTCCAAGGTGTGCCCCTCTTCCTGTGCTTTACAGGCGATTCCAACGTACCTCTTGAAATCTGTCTCCTGCTATTTTGCCTCACTTTCAAGTCCGCCTCGTTGACTTCCCTCAACAGATTTTTGGACGATAGTTGTCCTTTATCACTCTGCCAGTTTGTGAATTGCTGTGCCCCTGAGCTCCATTTCTCAACTCATTTTTTGTGAGCTGAACGCAAGTCCAAAATTTTGGATCATGTCCTATACTGGTTCCCGGTGGGTGGCTGAGACTTTGGTTAATTCTTCTTCCTGCCGGGAAATTAGAGTGACATGTGCCCGTCCAAATGCCTAACAGCTACTCTCTCATGGGTTCTCCCTCGTCCCTTCCATCCACTGCCAAATTGGGAACCTGTGCAAACCAGGAGGTTAAAGGGCCTGTCTCTCCAAGTTGGGAGATTGATAGTAAGGCAGTTGGAAAGTCAAACTGGAGCACCAGGAGAGGGACTATTCGTTGAGTTTTAGAAACATTTCGTATTCACAGTGTGTCCATTCTCTAGGTTTCCTGTACATGTTATAGCTGTAGTAATATTCCCTTGAACCTGGAGAGTTGGGACCCATGGAATGGGGGCCATGCATTATTGCTTGAAAGGGTCTGCATTTGCTCACCCAATCTCACCAATACTCAGTCCCAAGTGTCCAGCCTTATGCCACATCCAGCTGTCATTGTAGATAGGGTCTTTCCAGATTTCCTCAGACACCCTGAAGGAATTGTAAAGAATTTCCCTGTTTTTTGGTTTTGCTTTTGAAATTCCTTTTTATAGTGGGTTTGAGCTGATTCTCGCTGCCATGTTTATGCCACTCTAGACACACTTGATTCCCTTATGGAGACATATCAATACATAGGTTTTAAGATTCTTACTAGTCAGATATATTCCTCTGTGGGAAATATGGGGTTTTGAGTCTCTTTCACTGAGGAAGGTGTCGGTCTTGTCAATTCCAAAGTTGGTTTTTGAAACGGTCCCTGTGCTTATATCAAACTCTGGTTTTATGCATCACCCCACCTCTCCTTCCCCTTTATGCAGGCATAAGAGTGTTTTCTAAATGTGAGACTCTGTTCTCTTTCCTAACTCAGTTCACGTGTAGCCATGTTTACAGGATCTTCCTAAGTGATATCTTATGATAAGTTTCTTTTTCTGTGTGACTTATTTCACTTAGAATCATCGTACCTGAATCCACTCACTTTGCTGCTACTGGTCTTATGACATTGATTTCATGGCTGAGGGATATTCCATCGTACGTAAGTACCACAATGTTTTGAACCATTTTTATATTTCCTGGGATATTTAAGGTGTACCCAAGTTGAGGTTCTTGTAGCCAGTGCAGCCCTAAATTTGGAGGTGGCTCTTTCTTATTGATTTTCAGTTTTCCCCAGGTATATTCCCTAGACTGGAAGTGGCCTTGGCTCTGTAGCTCTGTTGTTTACTTGTTTTAGGGAACACAATGCACTCCTCCAGTGAGGCAGTTGGCAATTGACATCCCGCCCATCAGCATAACAAGGCTCCCTGTTCTCCAGGGCCTGTCTTGCCTTTCTGGTTTTTACACATTTTGTGGATGTCCCTTTTGACCGGTGGGAAGTGATACTTCTTTGTAGTGCAGATTTGCATTGCCCGCTTGCTTGCTTGGCCAAAAAGGGCGTATGCGTTTTCTCCTGAATATATTCAGGAGAAAGCGCATACGCCCTTTTTGGCCAAGTGCACCATTGTCCAAGTTGTGCCCCTCTTCCTGTGCTTTACAGGCGATTCCAACGTACCTCTTGAAATCTGTTTCCTGCTATTTTGCCTCGCTTTCAAGTCCGCCTCGTTGACTTCCCTCAACAGATTTTTGGACGATAGTTGTCCTTTATCACTCTGCCAGTTTGTGAATTGCTGTGCCCCTGAGCTCCATTTCTCAACTCGTTTTTTGTGAGCTGAACGCAAGTCCAAAATTTTGGATCATGTCCTATACTGGTTCCCGGTGGGTGGCTGAGACTTTGGTTAATTCTTCTTCCTGCCGGGAAATTAGAGTGACATGTGCCCGTCCAAATGCCTAACAGCTACTCTCTCATGGGTTCTCCCTCGTCCCTTCCATCCTCTGCCAAATTGGGAACCTGTGCAAACCAGGAGGTTAAAGGGCCTGTCTCTCCAAGTTGGGAGATTGATAGTAAGGCAGTTGGAAAGTCAAACTGGAGCACCAGGAGAGGGACTATTCGTTGAGTTTTAGAAACCTTTCGTATTCACAGTGTGTCCATTCTCTAGGTTTCCTGTACATGTTATAGCTGTAGTAATATTCCCTTGAACCTGGAGAGTTGGGACCCATGGAATGGGGGCCATGCATTATTGCTTGAAAGGGTCTGCATTTGCTCACCCAATCTCACCAATCCTCTCAGTCCCAAGTGTCCAGCCTTATGCCACATCCAGCTGTCATTGTAGATAGGGTCTTTCCAGGTTTCCTCAGACACCCTGAAGGAATTGTAAAGAATTTCCCTGTTTTTTGGTTTTGCTTTTGAAATTCCTTTTTATAGTGGGTTTGAGCTGATTCTCGCTGCCATGTTTATGCCACTCTAGACACACTTGATTCCCTTATGGAGACATATCAATACATAGGTTTTAAGATTCTTACTAGTCAGATATATTCCTCTGTGGGAAATATGGGGTTTTGAGTCTCTTTCACTGAGGAAGGTGTCGGTCTTGTCAATTCCAAAGTTGGTTTTTGAAACGGTCCCTGTGCTTATATCAAACTCTGGTTTTATGCATCACCCCACCTCTCCTTCCCCTTTATGCAGGCATAAGCGTGTTTTCTAAATGTGAGACTCTGTTCTCTTTCCTAACTCAGTTCACGTGTAGCCATGTTTACAGGATCTTCCTAAGTGATATCTTATGATAAGTTTCTTTTTCTGTGTGACTTATTTCACTTAGAATCATCGTACCTGAATCCACTCACTTTGCTGCTACTGGTCTTATGACATTGATTTCATGGCTGAGGGATATTCCATCGTACGTAAGTACCACAATGTTTTGAACCATTTTTATATTTCCTGGGATATTTAAGGTGTACCCAAGTTGAGGTTCTTGTAGCCAGTGCAGCCCTAAATTTGGAGGTGGCTCTTTCTTATTGATTTTCAGTTTTCCCCAGGTATATTCCCTAGACTGGAAGTGGCCTTGGCTCTGTAGCTCTGTTGTTTACTTGTTTTAGGGAACACAATGCACTCCTCCAGTGAGGCAGTTGGCAATTTACATCCCGCCCATCAGCATAACAAGGCTCCCTGTTCTCCAGGGCCTGTCTTGCCTTTCTGGTTTTTACACATTTTGTGGATGTCCCTTTTGACCGGTGGGAAGTGATACTTCTTTGTAGTGCAGATTTGCATTGCCCGCTTGCTTGCTTGGCCAAAAAGGGCGTATGCGTTTTCTCCTGAATATATTCAGGAGAAAGCGCATACGCCCTTTTTGGCCAAGTGCACCATTGTCCAAGTTGTGCCCCTCTTCCTGTGCTTTACAGGCGATTCCAACGTACCTCTTGAAATCTGTTTCCTGCTATTTTGCCTCGCTTTCAAGTCCGCCTCGTTGACTTCCCTCAACAGATTTTTGGACGATAGTTGTCCTTTATCACTCTGCCAGTTTGTGAATTGCTGTGCCCCTGAGCTCCATTTCTCAACTCGTTTTTTGTGAGCTGAACGCAAGTCCAAAATTTTGGATCATGTCCTATACTGGTTCCCGGTGGGTGGCTGAGACTTTGGTTAATTCTTCTTCCTGCCGGGAAATTAGAGTGACATGTGCCCGTCCAAATGCCTAACAGCTACTCTCTCATGGGTTCTCCCTCGTCCCTTCCATCCTCTGCCAAATTGGGAACCTGTGCAAACCAGGAGGTTAAAGGGCCTGTCTCTCCAAGTTGGGAGATTGATAGTAAGGCAGTTGGAAAGTCAAACTGGAGCACCAGGAGAGGGACTATTCGTTGAGTTTTAGAAACCTTTCGTATTCACAGTGTGTCCATTCTCTAGGTTTCCTGTACATGTTATAGCTGTAGTAATATTCCCTTGAACCTGGAGAGTTGGGACCCATGGAATGGGGGCCATGCATTATTGCTTGAAAGGGTCTGCATTTGCTCACCCAATCTCACCAATCCTCTCAGTCCCAAGTGTCCAGCCTTATGCCACATCCAGCTGTCATTGTAGATAGGGTCTTTCCAGGTTTCCTCAGACACCCTGAAGGAATTGTAAAGAATTTCCCTGTTTTTTGGTTTTGCTTTTGAAATTCCTTTTTATAGTGGGTTTGAGCTGATTCTCGCTGCCATGTTTATGCCACTCTAGACACACTTGATTCCCTTATGGAGTCATATCAATACATAGGTTTTAAGATTCTTACTAGTCAGATATATTCCTCTGTGGGAAATATGGGGTTTTGAGTCTCTTTCACTGAGGAAGGTGTCGGTCTTGTCAATTCCAAAGTTGGTTTTTGAAACGGTCCCTGTGCTTATATCAAACTCTGGTTTTATGCATCACCCCAACTCTCCTTCCCCTTTATGCAGGCATAAGAGTGTTTTCTAAATGTGAGACTCTGTTCTCTTTCCTAACTCAGTTCACGTGTAGCCATGTTTACAGGATCTTCCTAAGTGATATCTTATGATAAGTTTCTTTTTCTGTGTGACTTATTTCACTTAGAATCATCGTACCTGAATCCACTCACTTTGCTGCTACTGGTCTTATGACATTGATTTCATGGCTGAGGGATATTCCATCGTACGTAAGTACCACAATGTTTTGAACCATTTTTATATTACCTGGGATATTTAACGTGTACCCAAGTTGAGGTTCTTGTAGTCAGTGCAGCCCTAAATTTGGAGGTGGCTCTTTCTTATTGATTTTCAGTTTTCCCAAGGTATATTCCCTAGACTGGAAGTGGCCTTGGCTCTGTAGCTCTGTTGTTTACTTGTTTTAGGGAACACAATGCACTCCTCCAGTGAGGCAGTTGGCAATTTACATCCCGCCCATCAGCATAACAAGGCTCCCAGTTCTCCAGCGCCTGTCTTGCCTTTCTGGTTTTTACACATTTTGTGGATGTCCCTTTTGACCGGTGGGAAGTGATACTTCTTTGTAGTGCAGATTTGCATTGCCCGCTTGCTTGCTTGGCCAAAAAGGGCGTATGTGTTTTCTCCTGAATATATTCAGGAGAAAACGCATACGCCCTTTTTGGCCAAGTGCACCATTGTCCAAGTTGTGCCCCTCTTCCTGTGCTTTACAGGCGATTCCAACGTACCTCTTGAAATCTGTTTCCTGCTATTTTGCCTCACTTTCAAGTCTGCCTCGTTGACTTCCCTCAACAGATTTTTGGACGATAGTTGTCCTTTATCACTCTGCCAGTTTGTGAATTGCTGTGCCCCTGAGCTCCATTTCTCAACTCGTTTTTTGTGAGCTGAACGCAAGTCCAAAATTTTGGATCATGTCCTATACTGGTTCCCGGTGGGTGGCTGAGACTTTGGTTAATTCTTCTTCCTGCCGGGAAATTAGAGTGACATGTGCCCGTCCAAATGCCTAACAGCTACTCTCTCATGGGTTCTCCCTCGTCCCTTCCATCCTCTGCCAAATTGGGAACCTGTGCAAACCAGGAGGTTAAAGGGCCTGTCTCTCCAAGTTGGGAGATTGATAGTAAGGCAGTTGGAAAGTCAAACTGGAGCACCAGGAGAGGGACTATTCGTTGAGTTTTAGAAACCTTTCGTATTCACAGTGTGTTCATTCTCTAGGTTTCCTGTACATGTTATAGCTGTAGTAATATTCCCTTGAACCTGGAGAGTTGGGACCCATGGAATGGGGGCCATGCATTATTGCTTGAAAGGGTCTGCATTTGCTCACCCAATCTCACCAATCCTCTCAGTCCCAAGTGTCCAGCCTTATGCCACATCCAGCTGTCATGGTAGATAGGGTCTTTCCAGGTTTCCTCAGACACCCTGTAGGAATTGTAAAGAATTTCCCTGTTTTTTGGTTTTGCTTTTGAAATTCCTTTTTATAGTGGGTTTGAGCTGATTCTCGCTGCCATGTTTATGCCACTCTAGACACACTTGATTCCCTTATGGAGACATATCAATACATAGGTTTTAAGATTCTTACTAGTCAGATATATTCCTCTGTGGGAAATATGGGGTTTTGAGTCTCTTTCACTGAGGAAGGTGTCGGTCTTGTCAATTCCAAAGTTGGTTTTTGAAACGGTCCCTGTGCTTATATCAAACTCTGGTTTTATGCATCACCCCACCTCTCCTTCCCCTTTATGCAGGCATAAGAGTGTTTTCTAAATGTGAGACTCTGTTCTCTTTCCTAACTCAGTTCACGTGTAGCCATGTTTACAGGATCTTCCTAAGTGATATCTTATGATAAGTTTCTTTTTCTGTGTGACTTATTTCACTTAGAATCATCGTACCTGAATCCACTCACTTTGCTGCTACTGGTCTTATGACATTGATTTCATGGCTGAGGGATATTCCATCGTACGTAAGTACCACAATGTTTTGAACCATTTTTATATTTCCTGGGATATTTAAGGTGTACCCAAGTTGAGGTTCTTGTAGCCAGTGCAGCCCTAAATTTGGAGGTGGCTCTTTCTTATTGATTTTCAGTTTTCCCCAGGTATATTCCCTAGACTGGAAGTGGCCTTGGCTCTGTAGCTCTGTTGTTTACTTGTTTTAGGGAACACAATGCACTCCTCCAGTGAGGCAGTTGGCAATTTACATCCCGCCCATCAGCATAACAAGGCTCCCTGTTCTCCAGGGCCTGTCTTGCCTTTCTGGTTTTTACACATTTTGTGGATGTCCCTTTTGACCGGTGGGAAGTGATACTTCTTTGTAGTGCAGATTTGCATTGCCCGCTTGCTTGCTTGGCCAAAAAGGGCGTATGCGTTTTCTCCTGAATATATTCAGGAGAAAGCGCATACGCCCTTTTTGGCCAAGTGCACCATTGTCCAAGTTGTGCCCCTCTTCCTGTGCTTTACAGGCGATTCCAACGTACCTCTTGAAATCTGTTTCCTGCTATTTTGCCTCGCTTTCAAGTCCGCCTCGTTGACTTCCCTCAACAGATTTTTGGACGATAGTTGTCCTTTATCACTCTGCCAGTTTGTGAATTGCTGTGCCCCTGAGCTCCATTTCTCAACTCGTTTTTTGTGAGCTGAACGCAAGTCCAAAATTTTGTATCATGTCCTATACTGGTTCCCGGTGGGTGGCTGAGACTTTGGTTAATTCTTCTTCCTGCCGGGAAATTAGAGTGACATGTGCCCGTCCAAATGCCTAACAGCTACTCTCTCATGGGTTCTCCCTCGTCCCTTCCATCCTCTGCCAAATTGGGAACCTGTGCAAACCAGGAGGTTAAAGGGCCTGTCTCTCCAAGTTGGGAGATTGATAGTAAGGCAGTTGGAAAGTCAAACTGGAGCACCAGGAGAGGGACTATTCGTTGAGTTTTAGAAACCTTTCGTATTCACAGTGTGTCCATTCTCTAGGTTTCCTGTACATGTTATAGCTGTAGTAATATTCCCTTGAACCTGGAGAGTTGGGACCCATGGAATGGGGGCCATGCATTATTGCTTGAAAGGGTCTGCATTTGCTCACCCAATCTCACCAATCCTCTCAGTCCCAAGTGTCCAGCCTTATGCCACATCCAGCTGTCATTGTAGATAGGGTCTTTCCAGGTTTCCTCAGACACCCTGAAGGAATTGTAAAGAATTTCCCTGTTTTTTGGTTTTGCTTTTGAAATTCCTTTTTATAGTGGGTTTGAGCTGATTCTCGCTGCCATGTTTATGCCACTCTAGACACACTTGATTCCCTTATGGAGTCATATCAATACATAGGTTTTAAGATTCTTACTAGTCAGATATATTCCTCTGTGGGAAATATGGGGTTTTGAGTCTCTTTCACTGAGGAAGGTGTCGGTCTTGTCAATTCCAAAGTTGGTTTTTGAAACGGTCCCTGTGCTTATATCAAACTCTGGTTTTATGCATCACCCCAACTCTCCTTCCCCTTTATGCAGGCATAAGAGTGTTTTCTAAATGTGAGACTCTGTTCTCTTTCCTAACTCAGTTCACGTGTAGCCATGTTTACAGGATCTTCCTAAGTGATATCTTATGATAAGTTTCTTTTTCTGTGTGACTTATTTCACTTAGAATCATCGTACCTGAATCCACTCACTTTGCTGCTACTGGTCTTATGACATTGATTTCATGGCTGAGGGATATTCCATCGTACGTAAGTACCACAATGTTTTGAACCATTTTTATATTACCTGGGATATTTAACGTGTACCCAAGTTGAGGTTCTTGTAGTCAGTGCAGCCCTAAATTTGGAGGTGGCTCTTTCTTATTGATTTTCAGTTTTCCCAAGGTATATTCCCTAGACTGGAAGTGGCCTTGGCTTTGTAGCTCTGTTGTTTACTTGTTTTAGGGAACACAATGCACTCCTCCAGTGAGGCAGTTGGCAATTTACATCCCGCCCATCAGCATAACAAGGCTCCCAGTTCTCCAGCGCCTGTCTTGCCTTTCTGGTTTTTACACATTTTGTGGATGTCCCTTTTGACCGGTGGGAAGTGATACTTCTTTGTAGTGCAGATTTGCATTGCCCGCTTGCTTGCTTGGCCAAAAAGGGCGTATGCGTTTTCTCCTGAATATATTCAGGAGAAAACGCATACGCCCTTTTTGGCCAAGTGCACCATTGTCCAAGTTGTGCCCCTCTTCCTGTGCTTTACAGGCGATTCCAACGTACCTCTTGAAATCTGTTTCCTGCTATTTTGCCTCACTTTCAAGTCCGCCTCGTTGACTTCCCTCAACAGATTTTTGGACGATAGTTGTCCTTTATCACTCTGCCAGTTTGTGAATTGCTGTGCCCCTGAGCTCCATTTCTCAACTCGTTTTTTGTGAGCTGAACGCAAGTCCAAAATTTTGGATCATGTCCTATACTGGTTCCCGGTGGGTGGCTGAGACTTTGGTTAATTCTTCTTCCTGCCGGGAAATTAGAGTGACATGTGCCCGTCCAAATGCCTAACAGCTACTCTCTCATGGGTTCTCCCTTGTCCCTTCCATCCTCTGCCAAATTGGGAACCTGTGCAAACCAGGAGGTTAAAGGGCCTGTCTCTCCAAGTTGGGAGATTGATAGTAAGGCAGTTGGAAAGTCAAACTGGAGCACCAGGAGAGGGACTATTCGTTGAGTTTTAGAAACATTTCGTATTCACAGTGTGTCCATTCTCTAGGTTTCCTGTACATGTTATAGCTGTAGTAATATTCCCTTGAACCTGGAGAGTTGGGACCCATGGAATGGGGGCCATGCATTATTGCTTGAAAGGGTCTGCATTTGCTCACCCAATCTCACCAATACTCAGTCCCAAGTGTCCAGCCTTATGCCACATCCAGCTGTCATTGTAGATAGGGTCTTTCCAGATTTCCTCAGACACCCTGAAGGAATTGTAAAGAATTTCCCTGTTTTTTGGTTTTGCTTTTGAAATTCCTTTTTATAGTGGGTTTGAGCTGATTCTCGCTGCCATGTTTATGCCACTCTAGACACACTTGATTCCCTTATGGAGACATATCAATACATAGGTTTTAAGATTCTTACTAGTCAGATATATTCCTCTGTGGGAAATATGGGGTTTTGAGTCTCTTTCACTGAGGAAGGTGTCGGTCTTGTCAATTCCAAAGTTGGTTTTTGAAACGGTCCCTGTGCTTATATCAAACTCTGGTTTTATGCATCACCCCACCTCTCCTTCCCCTTTATGCAGGCATAAGAGTGTTTTCTAAATGTGAGACTCTGTTCTCTTTCCTAACTCAGTTCACGTGTAGCCATGTTTACAGGATCTTCCTAAGTGATATCTTATGATAAGTTTCTTTTTCTGTGTGACTTATTTCACTTAGAATCATCGTACCTGAATCCACTCACTTTGCTGCTACTGGTCTTATGACATTGATTTCATGGCTGAGGGATATTCCATCGTACGTAAGTACCACAATGTTTTGAACCATTTTTATATTTCCTGGGATATTTAAGGTGTACCCAAGTTGAGGTTCTTGTAGCCAGTGCAGCCCTAAATTTGGAGGTGGCTCTTTCTTATTGATTTTCAGTTTTCCCCAGGTATATTCCCTAGACTGGAAGTGGCCTTGGCTCTGTAGCTCTGTTGTTTACTTGTTTTAGGGAACACAATGCACTCCTCCAGTGAGGCAGTTGGCAATTGACATCCCGCCCATCAGCATAACAAGGCTCCCTGTTCTCCAGGGCCTGTCTTGCCTTTCTGGTTTTTACACATTTTGTGGATGTCCCTTTTGACCGGTGGGAAGTGATACTTCTTTGTAGTGCAGATTTGCATTGCCCGCTTGCTTGCTTGGCCAAAAAGGGCGTATGCGTTTTCTCCTGAATATATTCAGGAGAAAGCGCATACGCCCTTTTTGGCCAAGTGCACCATTGTCCAAGTTGTGCCCCTCTTCCTGTGCTTTACAGGCGATTCCAACGTACCTCTTGAAATCTGTTTCCTGCTATTTTGCCTCGCTTTCAAGTCCGCCTCGTTGACTTCCCTCAACAGATTTTTGGACGATAGTTGTCCTTTATCACTCTGCCAGTTTGTGAATTGCTGTGCCCCTGAGCTCCATTTCTCAACTCGTTTTTTGTGAGCTGAACGCAAGTCCAAAATTTTGGATCATGTCCTATACTGGTTCCCGGTGGGTGGCTGAGACTTTGGTTAATTCTTCTTCCTGCCGGGAAATTAGAGTGACATGTGCCCGTCCAAATGCCTAACAGCTACTCTCTCATGGGTTCTCCCTCGTCCCTTCCATCCTCTGCCAAATTGGGAACCTGTGCAAACCAGGAGGTTAAAGGGCCTGTCTCTCCAAGTTGGGAGATTGATAGTAAGGCAGTTGGAAAGTCAAACTGGAGCACCAGGAGAGGGACTATTCGTTGAGTTTTAGAAACCTTTCGTATTCACAGTGTGTCCATTCTCTAGGTTTCCTGTACATGTTATAGCTGTAGTAATATTCCCTTGAACCTGGAGAGTTGGGACCCATGGAATGGGGGCCATGCATTATTGCTTGAAAGGGTCTGCATTTGCTCACCCAATCTCACCAATCCTCTCAGTCCCAAGTGTCCAGCCTTATGCCACATCCAGCTGTCATTGTAGATAGGGTCTTTCCAGGTTTCCTCAGACACCCTGAAGGAATTGTAAAGAATTTCCCTGTTTTTTGGTTTTGCTTTTGAAATTCCTTTTTATAGTGGGTTTGAGCTGATTCTCGCTGCCATGTTTATGCCACTCTAGACACACTTGATTCCCTTATGGAGTCATATCAATACATAGGTTTTAAGATTCTTACTAGTCAGATATATTCCTCTGTGGGAAATATGGGGTTTTGAGTCTCTTTCACTGAGGAAGGTGTCGGTCTTGTCAATTCCAAAGTTGGTTTTTGAAACGGTCCCTGTGCTTATATCAAACTCTGGTTTTATGCATCACCCCACCTCTCCTTCCCCTTTATGCAGGCATAAGAGTGTTTTCTAAATGTGAGACTCTGTTCTCTTTCCTAACTCAGTTCACGTGTAGCCATGTTTACAGGATCTTCCTAAGTGATATCTTATGATAAGTTTCTTTTTCTGTGTGACTTATTTCACTTAGAATCATCGTACCTGAATCCACTCACTTTGCTGCTACTGGTCTTATGACATTGATTTCATGGCTGAGGGATATTCCATCGTACGTAAGTACCACAATGTTTTGAACCATTTTTATATTTCCTGGGATATTTAAGGTGTACCCAAGTTGAGGTTCTTGTAGCCAGTGCAGCCCTAAATTTGGAGGTGGCTCTTTCTTATTGATTTTCAGTTTTCCCCAGGTATATTCCCTAGACTGGAAGTGGCCTTGGCTCTGTAGCTCTGTTGTTTACTTGTTTTAGGGAACACAATGCACTCCTCCAGTGAGGCAGTTGGCAATTTACATCCCGCCCATCAGCATAACAAGGCTCCCTGTTCTCCAGGGCCTGTCTTGCCTTTCTGGTTTTTACACATTTTGTGGATGTCCCTTTTGACCGGTGGGAAGTGATACTTCTTTGTAGTGCAGATTTGCATTGCCCGCTTGCTTGCTTGGCCAAAAAGGGCGTATGCGTTTTCTCCTGAATATATTCAGGAGAAAGCGCATACGCCCTTTTTGGCCAAGTGCACCATTGTCCAAGTTGTGCCCCTCTTCCTGTGCTTTACAGGCGATTCCAACGTACCTCTTGAAATCTGTTTCCTGCTATTTTGCCTCGCTTTCAAGTCCGCCTCGTTGACTTCCCTCAACAGATTTTTGGACGATAGTTGTCCTTTATCACTCTGCCAGTTTGTGAATTGCTGTGCCCCTGAGCTCCATTTCTCAACTCGTTTTTTGTGAGCTGAACGCAAGTCCAAAATTTTGGATCATGTCCTATACTGGTTCCCGGTGGGTGGCTGAGACTTTGGTTAATTCTTCTTCCTGCCGGGAAATTAGAGTGACATGTGCCCGTCCAAATGCCTAACAGCTACTCTCTCATGGGTTCTCCCTCGTCCCTTCCATCCTCTGCCAAATTGGGAACCTGTGCAAACCAGGAGGTTAAAGGGCCTGTCTCTCCAAGTTGGGAGATTGATAGTAAGGCAGTTGGAAAGTCAAACTGGAGCACCAGGAGAGGGACTATTCGTTGAGTTTTAGAAACCTTTCGTATTCACAGTGTGTCCATTCTCTAGGTTTCCTGTACATGTTATAGCTGTAGTAATATTCCCTTGAACCTGGAGAGTTGGGACCCATGGAATGGGGGCCATGCATTATTGCTTGAAAGGGTCTGCATTTGCTCACCCAATCTCACCAATCCTCTCAGTCCCAAGTGTCCAGCCTTATGCCACATCCAGCTGTCATTGTAGATAGGGTCTTTCCAGGTTTCCTCAGACACCCTGAAGGAATTGTAAAGAATTTCCCTGTTTTTTGGTTTTGCTTTTGAAATTCCTTTTTATAGTGGGTTTGAGCTGATTCTCGCTGCCATGTTTATGCCACTCTAGACACACTTGATTCCCTTATGGAGTCATATCAATACATAGGTTTTAAGATTCTTACTAGTCAGATATATTCCTCTGTGGGAAATATGGGGTTTTGAGTCTCTTTCACTGAGGAAGGTGTCGGTCTTGTCAATTCCAAAGTTGGTTTTTGAAACGGTCCCTGTGCTTATATCAAACTCTGGTTTTATGCATCACCCCAACTCTCCTTCCCCTTTATGCAGGCATAAGAGTGTTTTCTAAATGTGAGACTCTGTTCTCTTTCCTAACTCAGTTCACGTGTAGCCATGTTTACAGGATCTTCCTAAGTGATATCTTATGATAAGTTTCTTTTTCTGTGTGACTTATTTCACTTAGAATCATCGTACCTGAATCCACTCACTTTGCTGCTACTGGTCTTATGACATTGATTTCATGGCTGAGGGATATTCCATCGTACGTAAGTACCACAATGTTTTGAACCATTTTTATATTACCTGGGATATTTAACGTGTACCCAAGTTGAGGTTCTTGTAGTCAGTGCAGCCCTAAATTTGGAGGTGGCTCTTTCTTATTGATTTTCAGTTTTCCCAAGGTATATTCCCTAGACTGGAAGTGGCCTTGGCTTTGTAGCTCTGTTGTTTACTTGTTTTAGGGAACACAATGCACTCCTCCAGTGAGGCAGTTGGCAATTTACATCCCGCCCATCAGCATAACAAGGCTCCCAGTTCTCCAGCGCCTGTCTTGCCTTTCTGGTTTTTACACATTTTGTGGATGTCCCTTTTGACCGGTGGGAAGTGATACTTCTTTGTAGTGCAGATTTGCATTGCCCGCTTGCTTGCTTGGCCAAAAAGGGCGTATGCGTTTTCTCCTGAATATATTCAGGAGAAAACGCATACGCCCTTTTTGGCCAAGTGCACCATTGTCCAAGTTGTGCCCCTCTTCCTGTGCTTTACAGGCGATTCCAACGTACCTCTTGAAATCTGTTTCCTGCTATTTTGCCTCACTTTCAAGTCCGCCTCGTTGACTTCCCTCAACAGATTTTTGGACGATAGTTGTCCTTTATCACTCTGCCAGTTTGTGAATTGCTGTGCCCCTGAGCTCCATTTCTCAACTCGTTTTTTGTGAGCTGAACGCAAGTCCAAAATTTTGGATCATGTCCTATACTGGTTCCCGGTGGGTGGCTGAGACTTTGGTTAATTCTTCTTCCTGCCGGGAAATTAGAGTGACATGTGCCCGTCCAAATGCCTAACAGCTACTCTCTCATGGGTTCTCCCTTGTCCCTTCCATCCTCTGCCAAATTGGGAACCTGTGCAAACCAGGAGGTTAAAGGGCCTGTCTCTCCAAGTTGGGAGATTGATAGTAAGGCAGTTGGAAAGTCAAACTGGAGCACCAGGAGAGGGACTATTCGTTGAGTTTTAGAAACCTTTCGTATTCACAGTGTGTCCATTCTCTAGGTTTCCTGTACATGTTATAGCTGTAGTAATATTCCCTTGAACCTGGAGAGTTGGGACCCATGGAATGGGGGCCATGCATTATTGCTTGAAAGGGTCTGCATTTGCTCACCCAATCTCACCAATCCTCTCAGTCCCAAGTGTCCAGCCTTATGCCACATCCAGCTGTCATTGTAGATAGGGTCTTTCCAGGTTTCCTCAGACACCCTGAAGGAATTGTAAAGAATTTCCCTGTTTTTTGGTTTTGCTTTTGAAATTCCTTTTTATAGTGGGTTTGAGCTGATTCTCGCTGCCATGTTTATGCCACTCTAGACACACTTGATTCCCTTATGGAGTCATATCAATACATAGGTTTTAAGATTCTTACTAGTCAGATATATTCCTCTGTGGGAAATATGGGGTTTTGAGTCTCTTTCACTGAGGAAGGTGTCGGTCTTGTCAATTCCAAAGTTGGTTTTTGAAACGGTCCCTGTGCTTATATCAAACTCTGGTTTTATGCATCACCCCACCTCTCCTTCCCCTTTATGCAGGCATAAGAGTGTTTTCTAAATGTGAGACTCTGTTCTCTTTCCTAACTCAGTTCACGTGTAGCCATGTTTACAGGATCTTCATAAGTGATATCTTATGATAAGTTTCTTTTTCTGTGTGACTTATTTCACTTAGAATCATCGTACCTGAATCCACTCACTTTGCTGCTACTGGTCTTATGACATTGATTTCATGGCTGAGGGATATTCCATCGTACGTAAGTACCACAATGTTTTGAACCATTTTTATATTTCCTGGGATATTTAAGGTGTACCCAAGTTGAGGTTCTTGTAGTCAGTGCAGCCCTAAATTTGGAGGTGGCTCTTTCTTATTGATTTTCAGTTTTCCCAAGGTATTTTCCCTAGACTGGAAGTGGCCTTGGCTCTGTAGCTCTGTTGTTTACTTGTTTTAGGGAACACAATGCACTCCTCCAGTGAGGCAGTTGGCAATTTACATCCCGCCCATCAGCATAACAAGGCTCCCAGTTCTCCAGGGCCTGTCTTGCCTTTCTGGTTTTTACACATTTTGTGGATGTCCCTTTTGACCGGTGGGAAGTGATACTTCTTTGTAGTGCAGATTTGCATTGCCCGCTTGCTTGCTTGGCCAAAAAGGGCGTATGCGTTTTCTCCTGAATATATTCAGGAGAAAGCGCATACGCCCTTTTTGGCCAAGTGCACCATTGTCCAAGTTGTGCCCCTCTTCCTGTGCTTTACAGGCGATTCCAACGTACCTCTTGAAATCTGTTTCCTGCTATTTTGCCTCGCTTTCAAGTCCGCCTCGTTGACTTCCCTCAACAGATTTTTGGACGATAGTTGTCCTTTATCACTCTGCCAGTTTGTGAATTGCTGTGCCCCTGAGCTCCATTTCTCAACTCGTTTTTTGTGAGCTGAACGCAAGTCCAAAATTTTGGATCATGTCCTATACTGGTTCCCGGTGGGTGGCTGAGACTTTGGTTAATTCTTCTTCCTGCCGGGAAATTAGAGTGACATGTGCCCGTCCAAATGCCTAACAGCTACTCTCTCATGGGTTCTCCCTCGTCCCTTCCATCCTCTGCCAAATTGGGAACCTGTGCAAACCAGGAGGTTAAAGGGCCTGTCTCTCCAAGTTGGGAGATTGATAGTAAGGCAGTTGGAAAGTCAAACTGGAGCACCAGGAGAGGGACTATTCGTTGAGTTTTAGAAACCTTTCGTATTCACAGTGTGTCCATTCTCTAGGTTTCCTGTACATGTTATAGCTGTAGTAATATTCCCTTGAACCTGGAGAGTTGGGACCCATGGAATGGGGGCCATGCATTATTGCTTGAAAGGGTCAGCATTTGCTCACCCAATCTCACCAATCCTCTCAGTCCCAAGTGTCCAGCCTTATGCCACATCCAGCTGTCATTGTAGATAGGGTCTTTCCAGGTTTCCTCAGACACCCTGAAGGAATTGTAAAGAATTTCCCTGTTTTTAGGTTTTGCTTTTGAAATTCCTTTTTATAGTGGGTTTGAGCTGATTCTCGCTGCCATGTTTATGCCACTCTAGACACACTTGATTCCCTTATGGAGTCATATCAATACATAGGTTTTAAGATTCTTACTAGTCAGATATATTCCTCTGTGGGAAATATGGGGTTTTGAGTCTCTTTCACTGAGGAAGGTGTCGGTCTTGTCAATTCCAAAGTTGGTTTTTGAAACGGTCCCTGTGCTTATATCAAACTCTGGTTTTATGCATCACCCCACCTCTCCTTCCCCTTTATGCAGGCATAAGAGTGTTTTCTAAATGTGAGACTCTGTTCTCTTTCCTAACTCAGTTCACGTGTAGCCATGTTTACAGGATCTTCATAAGTGATATCTTATGATAAGTTTCTTTTTCTGTGTGACTTATTTCACTTAGAATCATCGTACCTGAATCCACTCACTTTGCTGCTACTGGTCTTATGACATTGATTTCATGGCTGAGGGATATTCCATCGTACGTAAGTACCACAATGTTTTGAACCATTTTTATATTTCCTGGGATATTTAAGGTGTACCCAAGTTGAGGTTCTTGTAGTCAGTGCAGCCCTAAATTTGGAGGTGGCTCTTTCTTATTGATTTTCAGTTTTCCCAAGGTATTTTCCCTAGACTGGAAGTGGCCTTGGCTCTGTAGCTCTGTTGTTTACTTGTTTTAGGGAACACAATGCACTCCTCCAGTGAGGCAGTTGGCAATTTACATCCCGCCCATCAGCATAACAAGGCTCCCAGTTCTCCAGGGCCTGTCTTGCCTTTCTGGTTTTTACACATTTTGTGGATGTCCCTTTTGACCGGTGGGAAGTGATACTTCTTTGTAGTGCAGATTTGCATTGCCCGCTTGCTTGCTTGGCCAAAAAGGGCGTATGCGTTTTCTCCTGAATATATTCAGGAGAAAGCGCATACGCCCTTTTTGGCCAAGTGCACCATTGTCCAAGTTGTGCCCCTCTTCCTGTGCTTTACAGGCGATTCCAACGTACCTCTTGAAATCTGTTTCCTGCTATTTTGCCTCGCTTTCAAGTCCGCCTCGTTGACTTCCCTCAACAGATTTTTGGACGATAGTTGTCCTTTATCACTCTGCCAGTTTGTGAATTGCTGTGCCCCTGAGCTCCATTTCTCAACTCGTTTTTTTGTGAGCTGAACGCAAGTCCAAAATTTTGGATCATGTCCTATACTGGTTCCCGGTGGGTGGCTGAGACTTTGGTTAATTCTTCTTCCTGCCGGGAAATTAGAGTGACATGTGCCCGTCCAAATGCCTAACAGCTACTCTCTCATGGGTTCTCCCTCGTCCCTTCCATCCTCTGCCAAATTGGGAACCTGTGCAAACCAGGAGGTTAAAGGGCCTGTCTCTCCAAGTTGGGAGATTGATAGTAAGGCAGTTGGAAAGTCAAACTGGAGCACCAGGAGAGGGACTATTCGTTGAGTTTTAGAAACCTTTCGTATTCACAGTGTGTCCATTCTCTAGGTTTCCTGTACATGTTATAGCTGTAGTAATATTCCCTTGAACCTGGAGAGTTGGGACCCATGGAATGGGGGCCATGCATTATTGCTTGAAAGGGTCTGCATTTGCTCACCCAATCTCACCAATCCTCTCAGTCCCAAGTGTCCAGCCTTATGCCACATCCAGCTGTCATTGTAGATAGGGTCTTTCCAGGTTTCCTCAGACACCCTGAAGGAATTGTAAAGAATTTCCCTGTTTTTAGGTTTTGCTTTTGAAATTCCTTTTTATAGTGGGTTTGAGCTGATTCTCGCTGCCATGTTTATGCCACTCTAGACACACTTGATTCCCTTATGGAGTCATATCACTACATAGGTTTTAAGATTCTTACTAGTCAGATATATTCCTCTGTGGGAAATATGGGGTTTTGAGTCTCTTTCACTGAGGAAGGTGTAGGTCTTGTCTATTCCAAAGTTGGTTTTTGGAACGGTCCCTGTGCTTATATCAAACTCTGGTTTTATGCATCACCCCACCTCTCCTTCCCCTTTATGCAGGCATAAGAGTGTTTTCTAAATGTGAGACTCTGTTCTCTTTCCTAACTCAGTTCACGTGTAGCCATGTTTACAGGATCTTCATAAGTGATATCTTATGATAAGTTTCTTTTTCTGTGTGACTTATTTCACTTAGAATCATCGTACCTGAATCCACTCACTTTGCTGCTACTGGTCTTATGACATTGATTTCATGGCTGAGGGATATTCCATCGTACGTAAGTACCACAATGTTTTGAACCATTTTTATATTTCCTGGGATATTTAAGGTGTACCCAAGTTGAGGTTCTTGTAGCCAGTGCAGCCCGAAATTTGGAGGTGGCTCTTTCTTATTGATTTTCAGTTTTCCCCAGGTATATTCCCTAGACTGGAAGTGGCCTTGGCTCTGTAGCTCTGTTGTTTACTTGTTTTAGGGAACACAATGCACTCCTCCAGTGAGGCAGTTGGCAATTTACATCCCGCCCATCAGCATAACAAGGCTCGCTGTTCTCCAGGGCCTGTCTTGCCTTTCTGGTTTTTACACATTTTGTGGATGTCCCTTTTGACCGGTGGGAAGTGATACTTCTTTGTAGTGCAGATTTGCATTGCCCGCTTGCTTGCTTGGCCAAAAAGGGCGTATGCGTTTTCTCATGAATATATTCAGGAGAAAACGCATACGCCCTTTTTGGCCAAGTGCACCATTGTCCAAGTTGTGCCCCTCTTCCTGTGCTTTACAGGCGATTCCAACGTACCTCTTGAAATCTGTTTCCTGCTATTTTGCCTCGCTTTCAAGTCCGCCTCGTTGACTTCCCTCAACAGATTTTTGGACGATAGTTGTCCTTTATCACTCTGCCAGTTTGTGAATTGCTGTGCCCCTGAGCTCCATTTCTCAACTCGTTTTTTGTGAGCTGAACGCAAGTCCAAAATTTTGGATCATGTCCTATACTGGTTCCCGGTGGGTGGCTGAGACTTTGGTTAATTCTTCTTCCTGCCGGGAAATTAGAGTGACATGTGCCCGTCCAAATGCCTAACAGCTACTCTCTCATGGGTTCTCCCTCGTCCCTTCCATCCTCTGCCAAATTGGGAACCTGTGCAAACCAGGAGGTTAAAGGGCCTGTCTCTCCAAGTTGGGAGATTGATAGTAAGGCAGTTGGAAAGTCAAACTGGAGCACCAGGAGAGGGACTATTCGTTGAGTTTTAGAAACCTTTCGTATTCACAGTGTGTCCATTCTCTAGGTTTCCTGTACATGTTATAGCTGTAGTAATATTCCCTTGAACCTGGAGAGTTGGGACCCATGGAATGGGGGCCATGCATTATTGCTTGAAAGGGTCAGCATTTGCTCACCCAATCTCACCAATCCTCTCAGTCCCAAGTGTCCAGCCTTATGCCACATCCAGCTGTCATTGTAGATAGGGTCTTTCCAGGTTTCCTCAGACACCCTGAAGGAATTGTAAAGAATTTCCCTGTTTTTAGGTTTTGCTTTTGAAATTCCTTTTTATAGTGGGTTTGAGCTGATTCTCGCTGCCATGTTTATGCCACTCTAGACACACTTGATTCCCTTATGGAGTCATATCAATACATAGGTTTTAAGATTCTTACTAGTCAGATATATTCCTCTGTGGGAAATATGGGGTTTTGAGTCTCTTTCACTGAGGAAGGTGTCGGTCTTGTCAATTCCAAAGTTGGTTTTTGAAACGGTCCCTGTGCTTATATCAAACTCTGGTTTTATGCATCACCCCACCTCTCCTTCCCCTTTATGCAGGCATAAGAGTGTTTTCTAAATGTGAGACTCTGTTCTCTTTCCTAACTCAGTTCACGTGTAGCCATGTTTACAGGATCTTCATAAGTGATATCTTATGATAAGTTTCTTTTTCTGTGTGACTTATTTCACTTAGAATCATCGTACCTGAATCCACTCACTTTGCTGCTACTGGTCTTATGACATTGATTTCATGGCTGAGGGATATTCCATCGTACGTAAGTACCACAATGTTTTGAACCATTTTTATATTTCCTGGGATATTTAAGGTGTACCCAAGTTGAGGTTCTTGTAGTCAGTGCAGCCCTAAATTTGGAGGTGGCTCTTTCTTATTGATTTTCAGTTTTCCCAAGGTATTTTCCCTAGACTGGAAGTGGCCTTGGCTCTGTAGCTCTGTTGTTTACTTGTTTTAGGGAACACAATGCACTCCTCCAGTGAGGCAGTTGGCAATTTACATCCCGCCCATCAGCATAACAAGGCTCCCAGTTCTCCAGCGCCTGTCTTGCCTTTCTGGTTTTTACACATTTTGTGGATGTCCCTTTTGACTGGTGGGAAGTGATACTTCTTTGTAGTGCAGATTTGCATTGCCCGCTTGCTTGCTTGGCCAAAAAGGGCGTATGCGTTTTCTCCTGAATATATTCAGGAGAAAACGCATACGCCCTTTTTGGCCAAGTGCACCATTGTCCAAGTTGTGCCCCTCTTCCTGTGCTTTACAGGCGATTCCAAAGTACCTCTTGAAATCTGTTTCCTGCTATTTTGCCTCGCTTTCAAGTCCGCCTCGTTGACTTCCCTCAACAGATTTTTGGACGATAGTTGTCCTTTATCACTCTGCCAGTTTGTGAATTGCTGTGCCCCTGAGCTCCATTTCTCAAGTCGTTTTTTGGGAGCTGAACGCAAGTCCAAAATTTTGGATCATGTCCTATACTGGTTCCCGGTGGGTGGCTGAGACTTTGGTTAATTCTTCTTCCTGCCGGGAAATTAGAGTGACATGTGCCCGTCCAAATGCCTAACAGCTACTCTCTCATGGGTTCTCCCTCGTCCCTTCCATCCTCTGCCAAATTGGGAACCTGTGCAAACCAGGAGGTTAAAGGGCCTGTCTCTCCAAGTTGGGAGATTGATAGTAAGGCAGTTGGAAAGTCAAACTGGAGCACCAGGAGAGGGACTATTCGTTGAGTTTTAGAAACCTTTCGTATTCACAGTGTGTCCATTCTCTAGGTTTCCTGTACATGTTATAGCTGTAGTAATATTCCCTTGAACCTGGAGAGTTGGGACCCATGGAATGGGGGCCATGCATTATTGCTTGAAAGGGTCTGCATTTGCTCACCCAATCTCACCAATCCTCTCAGTCCCAAGTGTCCAGCCTTATGCCACATCCAGCTGTCATTGTAGATAGGGTCTTTCCAGGTTTCCTCAGACACCCTGAAGGAATTGTAAAGAATTTCCCTGTTTTTAGGTTTTGCTTTTGAAATTCCTTTTTATAGTGGGTTTGAGCTGATTCTCGCTGCCATGTTTATGCCACTCTAGACACACTTGATTCCCTTATGGAGTCATATCACTACATAGGTTTTAAGATTCTTACTAGTCAGATATATTCCTCTGTGGGAAATATGGGGTTTTGAGTCTCTTTCACTGAGGAAGGTGTCGGTCTTGTCTATTCCAAAGTTGGTTTTTGGAACGGTCCCTGTGCTTATATCAAACTCTGGTTTTATGCATCACCCCACCTCTCCTTCCCCTTTATGCAGGCATAAGAGTGTTTTCTAAATGTGAGACTCTGTTCTCTTTCCTAACTCAGTTCACGTGTAGCCATGTTTACAGGATCTTCATAAGTGATATCTTATGATAAGTTTCTTTTTCTGTGTGACTTATTTCACTTAGAATCATCGTACCTGAATCCACTCACTTTGCTGCTACTGGTCTTATGACATTGATTTCATGGCTGAGGGATATTCCATCGTACGTAAGTACCACAATGTTTTGAACCATTTTTATATTTCCTGGGATATTTAAGGTGTACCCAAGTTGAGGTTCTTGTAGCCAGTGCAGCCCGAAATTTGGAGGTGGCTCTTTCTTATTGATTTTCAGTTTTCCCCAGGTATATTCCCTAGACTGGAAGTGGCCTTGGCTCTGTAGCTCTGTTGTTTACTTGTTTTAGGGAACACAATGCACTCCTCCAGTGAGGCAGTTGGCAATTTACATCCCGCCCATCAGCATAACAAGGCTCCCTGTTCTCCAGGGCCTGTCTTGCCTTTCTGGTTTTTACACATTTTGTGGATGTCCCTTTTGACCGGTGGGAAGTGATACTTCTTTGTAGTGCAGATTTGCATTGCCCGCTTGCTTGCTTGGCCAAAAAGGGCGTATGCGTTTTCTCCTGAATATATTCAGGAGAAAGCGCATACGCCCTTTTTGGCCAAGTGCACCATTGTCCAAGTTGTGCCCCTCTTCCTGTGCTTTACAGGCGATTCCAACGTACCTCTTGAAATCTGTTTCCTGCTATTTTGCCTCGCTTTCAAGTCCGCCTCGTTGACTTCCCTCAACAGATTTTTGGACGATAGTTGTCCTTTATCACTCTGCCAGTTTGTGAATTGCTGTGCCCCTGAGCTCCATTTCTCAACTCGTTTTTTGTGAGCTGAACGCAAGTCCAAAATTTTGGATCATGTCCTATACTGGTTCCCGGTGGGTGGCTGAGACTTTGGTTAATTCTTCTTCCTGCCGGGAAATTAGAGTGACATGTGCCCGTCCAAATGCCTAACAGCTACTCTCTCATGGGTTCTCCCTCGTCCCTTCCATCCTCTGCCAAATTGGGAACCTGTGCAAACCAGGAGGTTAAAGGGCCTGTCTCTCCAAGTTGGGAGATTGATAGTAAGGCAGTTGGAAAGTCAAACTGGAGCACCAGGAGAGGGACTATTCGTTGAGTTTTAGAAACCTTTCGTATTCACAGTGTGTCCATTCTCTAGGTTTCCTGTACATGTTATAGCTGTAGTAATATTCCCTTGAACCTGGAGAGTTGGGACCCATGGAATGGGGGCCATGCATTATTGCTTGAAAGGGTCTGCATTTGCTCACCCAATCTCACCAATCCTCTCAGTCCCAAGTGTCCAGCCTTATGCCACATCCAGCTGTCATTGTAGATAGGGTCTTTCCAGGTTTCCTCAGACACCCTGAAGGAATTGTAAAGAATTTCCCTGTTTTTAGGTTTTGCTTTTGAAATTCCTTTTTATAGTGGGTTTGAGCTGATTCTCGCTGCCATGTTTATGCCACTCTAGACACACTTGATTCCCTTATGGAGTCATATCACTACATAGGTTTTAAGATTCTTACTAGTCAGATATATTCCTCTGTGGGAAATATGGGGTTTTGAGTCTCTTTCACTGAGGAAGGTGTAGGTCTTGTCTATTCCAAAGTTGGTTTTTGGAACGGTCCCTGTGCTTATATCAAACTCTGGTTTTATGCATCACCCCACCTCTCCTTCCCCTTTATGCAGGCATAAGAGTGTTTTCTAAATGTGAGACTCTGTTCTCTTTCCTAACTCAGTTCACGTGTAGCCATGTTTACAGGATCTTCATAAGTGATATCTTATGATAAGTTTCTTTTTCTGTGTGACTTATTTCACTTAGAATCATCGTACCTGAATCCACTCACTTTGCTGCTACTGGTCTTATGACATTGATTTCATGGCTGAGGGATATTCCATCGTACGTAAGTACCACAATGTTTTGAACCATTTTTATATTTCCTGGGATATTTAAGGTGTACCCAAGTTGAGGTTCTTGTAGCCAGTGCAGCCCGAAATTTGGAGGTGGCTCTTTCTTATTGATTTTCAGTTTTCCCCAGGTATATTCCCTAGACTGGAAGTGGCCTTGGCTCTGTAGCTCTGTTGTTTACTTGTTTTAGGGAACACAATGCACTCCTCCAGTGAGGCAGTTGGCAATTTACATCCCGCCCATCAGCATAACAAGGCTCCCTGTTCTCCAGGGCCTGTCTTGCCTTTCTGGTTTTTACACATTTTGTGGATGTCCCTTTTGACCGGTGGGAAGTGATACTTCTTTGTAGTGCAGATTTGCATTGCCCGCTTGCTTGCTTGGCCAAAAAGGGCGTATGCGTTTTCTCATGAATATATTCAGGAGAAAACGCATACGCCCTTTTTGGCCAAGTGCACCATTGTCCAAGTTGTGCCCCTCTTCCTGTGCTTTACAGGCGATTCCAACGTACCTCTTGAAATCTGTTTCCTGCTATTTTGCCTCGCTTTCAAGTCCGCCTCGTTGACTTCCCTCAACAGATTTTTGGACGATAGTTGTCCTTTATCACTCTGCCAGTTTGTGAATTGCTGTGCCCCTGAGCTCCATTTCTCAACTCGTTTTTTGTGAGCTGAACGCAAGTCCAAAATTTTGGATCATGTCCTATACTGGTTCCCGGTGGGTGGCTGAGACTTTGGTTAATTCTTCTTCCTGCCGGGAAATTAGAGTGACATGTGCCCGTCCAAATGCCTAACAGCTACTCTCTCATGGGTTCTCCCTCGTCCCTTCCATCCTCTGCCAAATTGGGAACCTGTGCAAACCAGGAGGTTAAAGGGCCTGTCTCTCCAAGTTGGGAGATTGATAGTAAGGCAGTTGGAAAGTCAAACTGGAGCACCAGGAGAGGGACTATTCGTTGAGTTTTAGAAACCTTTCGTATTCACAGTGTGTCCATTCTCTAGGTTTCCTGTACATGTTATAGCTGTAGTAATATTCCCTTGAACCTGGAGAGTTGGGACCCATGGAATGGGGGCCATGCATTATTGCTTGAAAGGGTCTGCATTTGCTCACCCAATCTCACCAATCCTCTCAGTCCCAAGTGTCCAGCCTTATGCCACATCCAGCTGTCATTGTAGATAGGGTCTTTCCAGGTTTCCTCAGACACCCTGAAGGAATTGTAAAGAATTTCCCTGTTTTTAGGTTTTGCTTTTGAAATTCCTTTTTATAGTGGGTTTGAGCTGATTCTCGCTGCCATGTTTATGCCACTCTAGACACACTTGATTCCCTTATGGAGTCATATCACTACATAGGTTTTAAGATTCTTACTAGTCAGATATATTCCTCTGTGGGAAATATGGGGTTTTGAGTCTCTTTCACTGAGGAAGGTGTAGGTCTTGTCTATTCCAAAGTTGGTTTTTGGAACGGTCCCTGTGCTTATATCAAACTCTGGTTTTATGCATCACCCCACCTCTCCTTCCCCTTTATGCAGGCATAAGAGTGTTTTCTAAATGTGAGACTCTGTTCTCTTTCCTAACTCAGTTCACGTGTAGCCATGTTTACAGGATCTTCATAAGTGATATCTTATGATAAGTTTCTTTTTCTGTGTGACTTATTTCACTTAGAATCATCGTACCTGAATCCACTCACTTTGCTGCTACTGGTCTTATGACATTGATTTCATGGCTGAGGGATATTCCATCGTACGTAAGTACCACAATGTTTTGAACCATTTTTATATTTCCTGGGATATTTAAGGTGTACCCAAGTTGAGGTTCTTGTAGCCAGTGCAGCCCGAAATTTGGAGGTGGCTCTTTCTTATTGATTTTCAGTTTTCCCCAGGTATATTCCCTAGACTGGAAGTGGCCTTGGCTCTGTAGCTCTGTTGTTTACTTGTTTTAGGGAACACAATGCACTCCTCCATTGAGGCAGTTGGCAATTTACATCCCGCCCATCAGCATAACAAGGATCCCTGTTCTCCAGGGCCTGTCTTGCCTTTCTGGTTTTTACACATTTTGTGGATGTCCCTTTTGACCGGTGGGAAGTGATACTTCTTTGTAGTGCAGATTTGCATTGCCCGCTTGCTTGCTTGGCCAAAAAGGGCGTATGCGTTTTCTCATGAATATATTCAGGAGAAAACGCATACGCCCTTTTTGGCCAAGTGCACCATTGTCCAAGTTGTGCCCCTCTTCCTGTGCTTTACAGGCGATTCCAACGTACCTCTTGAAATCTGTTTCCTGCTATTTTGCCTCGCTTTCAAGTCCGCCTCGTTGACTTCCCTCAACAGATTTTTGGACGATAGTTGTCCTTTATCACTCTGCCAGTTTGTGAATTGCTGTGCCCCTGAGCTCCATTTCTCAACTCGTTTTTTGTGAGCTGAACGCAAGTCCAAAATTTTGGATCATGTCCTATACTGGTTCCCGGTGGGTGGCTGAGACTTTGGTTAATTCTTCTTCCTGCCGGGAAATTAGAGTGACATGTGCCCGTCCAAATGCCTAACAGCTACTCTCTCATGGGTTCTCCCTCGTCCCTTCCATCCTCTGCCAAATTGGGAACCTGTGCAAACCAGGAGGTTAAAGGGCCTGTCTCTCCAAGTTGGGAGATTGATAGTAAGGCAGTTGGAAAGTCAAACTGGAGCACCAGGAGAGGGACTATTCGTTGAGTTTTAGAAACCTTTCGTATTCACAGTGTGTCCATTCTCTAGGTTTCCTGTACATGTTATAGCTGTAGTAATATTCCCTTGAACCTGGAGAGTTGGGACCCATGGAATGGGGGCCATGCATTATTGCTTGAAAGGGTCTGCATTTGCTCACCCAATCTCACCAATCCTCTCAGTCCCAAGTGTCCAGCCTTATGCCACATCCAGCTGTCATTGTAGATAGGGTCTTTCCAGGTTTCCTCAGACACCCTGAAGGAATTGTAAAGAATTTCCCTGTTTTTAGGTTTTGCTTTTGAAATTCCTTTTTATAGTGGGTTTGAGCTGATTCTCGCTGCCATGTTTATGCCACTCTAGACACACTTGATTCCCTTATGGAGTCATATCACTACATAGGTTTTAAGATTCTTACTAGTCAGATATATTCCTCTGTGGGAAATATGGGGTTTTGAGTCTCTTTCACTGAGGAAGGTGTAGGTCTTGTCTATTCCAAAGTTGGTTTTTGGAACGGTCCCTGTGCTTATATCAAACTCTGGTTTTATGCATCACCCCACCTCTCCTTCCCCTTTATGCAGGCATAAGAGTGTTTTCTAAATGTGAGACTCTGTTCTCTTTCCTAACTCAGTTCACGTGTAGCCATGTTTACAGGATCTTCATAAGTGATATCTTATGATAAGTTTCTTTTTCTGTGTGACTTATTTCACTTAGAATCATCGTACCTGAATCCACTCACTTTGCTGCTACTGGTCTTATGACATTGATTTCATGGCTGAGGGATATTCCATCGTACGTAAGTACCACAATGTTTTGAACCATTTTTATATTTCCTGGGATATTTAAGGTGTACCCAAGTTGAGGTTCTTGTAGCCAGTGCAGCCCGAAATTTGGAGGTGGCTCTTTCTTATTGATTTTCAGTTTTCCCCAGGTATATTCCCTAGACTGGAAGTGGCCTTGGCTCTGTAGCTCTGTTGTTTACTTGTTTTAGGGAACACAATGCACTCCTCCAGTGAGGCAGTTGGCAATTTACATCCCGCCCATCAGCATAACAAGGCTCCCTGTTCTCCAGGGCCTGTCTTGCCTTTCTGGTTTTTACACATTTTGTGGATGTCCCTTTTGACCGGTGGGAAGTGATACTTCTTTGTAGTGCAGATTTGCATTGCCCGCTTGCTTGCTTGGCCAAAAAGGGCGTATGCGTTTTCTCATGAATATATTCAGGAGAAAACGCATACGCCCTTTTTGGCCAAGTGCACCATTGTCCAAGTTGTGCCCCTCTTCCTGTGCTTTACAGGCGATTCCAACGTACCTCTTGAAATCTGTTTCCTGCTATTTTGCCTCGCTTTCAAGTCCGCCTCGTTGACTTCCCTCAACAGATTTTTGGACGATAGTTGTCCTTTATCACTCTGCCAGTTTGTGAATTGCTGTGCCCCTGAGCTCCATTTCTCAACTCGTTTTTTGTGAGCTGAACGCAAGTCCAAAATTTTGGATCATGTCCTATACTGGTTCCCGGTGGGTGGCTGAGACTTTGGTTAATTCTTCTTCCTGCCGGGAAATTAGAGTGACATGTGCCCGTCCAAATGCCTAACAGCTACTCTCTCATGGGTTCTCCCTCGTCCCTTCCATCCTCTGCCAAATTGGGAACCTGTGCAAACCAGGAGGTTAAAGGGCCTGTCTCTCCAAGTTGGGAGATTGATAGTAAGGCAGTTGGAAAGTCAAACTGGAGCACCAGGAGAGGGACTATTCGTTGAGTTTTAGAAACCTTTCGTATTCACAGTGTGTCCATTCTCTAGGTTTCCTGTACATGTTATAGCTGTAGTAATATTCCCTTGAACCTGGAGAGTTGGGACCCATGGAATGGGGGCCATGCATTATTGCTTGAAAGGGTCTGCATTTGCTCACCCAATCTCACCAATCCTCTCAGTCCCAAGTGTCCAGCCTTATGCCACATCCAGCTGTCATTGTAGATAGGGTCTTTACAGGTTTCCTCAGACACGCTGAAGGAATTGTAAAAAATTTCCCTGTTTTTAGGTTTTGCTTTTGAAATTCCTTTTTATAGTGGGTTTGAGCTGATTCTCGCTGCCATGTTTATTCCACTCTAGACACACTTGATTCCCTTATGGAGACATATCAATACATAGGTTTTAAGATTCTTACTAGTCAGATATATTCCTCTGTGGGAAATATGGGGTTTTGAGTCTCTTTCACTGAGGAAGGTGTCGGTCTTGTCAATTCCAAAGTTGGTTTTTGAAACGGTCCCTGTGCTTATATCAAACTCTGGTTTTATGCATCACCCCACCTCTCCTTCCCCTTTATGCAGGCATAAGAGTGTTTTCTAAATGTGAGACTCTGTTCTCTTTCCTAACTCAGTTCACGTGTAGCCATGTTTACAGGATCTTCCTAAGTGATATCTTATGATAAGTTTCTTTTTCTGTGTGACTTATTTCACTTAGAATCATCGTACCTGAATCCACTCACTTTGCTGCTACTGGTCTTATGACATTGATTTCATGGCTGAGGGATATTCCATCGTACGTAAGTACCACAATGTTTTGAACCATTTTTATATTTCCTGGGATATTTAAGGTGTACCCAAGTTGAGGTTCTTGTAGCCAGTGCAGCCCTAAATTTGGAGGTGGCTCTTTCTTATTGATTTTCAGTTTTCCCCAGGTATATTCCCTAGACTGGAAGTGGCCTTGGCTCTGTAGCTCTGTTGTTTACTTGTTTTAGGGAACACAATGCACTCCTCCAGTGAGGCAGTTGGCAATTGACATCCCGCCCATCAGCATAACAAGGCTCCCTGTTCTCCAGGGCCTGTCTTGCCTTTCTGGTTTTTACACATTTTGTGGATGTCCCTTTTGACCGGTGGGAAGTGATACTTCTTTGTAGTGCAGATTTGCATTGCCCGCTTGCTTGCTTGGCCAAAAAGGGCGTATGCGTTTTCTCCTGAATATATTCAGGAGAAAGCGCATACGCCCTTTTTGGCCAAGTGCACCATTGTCCAAGTTGTGCCCCTCTTCCTGTGCTTTACAGGCGATTCCAACGTACCTCTTGAAATCTGTTTCCTGCTATTTTGCCTCGCTTTCAAGTCCGCCTCGTTGACTTCCCTCAACAGATTTTTGGACGATAGTTGTCCTTTATCACTCTGCCAGTTTGTGAATTGCTGTGCCCCTGAGCTCCATTTCTCAACTCGTTTTTTGTGAGCTGAACGCAAGTCCAAAATTTTGGATCATGTCCTATACTGGTTCCCGGTGGGTGGCTGAGACTTTGGTTAATTCTTCTTCCTGCCGGGAAATTAGAGTGACATGTGCCCGTCCAAATGCCTAACAGCTACTCTCTCATGGGTTCTCCCTCGTCCCTTCCATCCTCTGCCAAATTGGGAACCTGTGCAAACCAGGAGGTTAAAGGGCCTGTCTCTCCAAGTTGGGAGATTGATAGTAAGGCAGTTGGAAAGTCAAACTGGAGCACCAGGAGAGGGACTATTCGTTGAGTTTTAGAAACCTTTCGTATTCACAGTGTGTCCATTCTCTAGGTTTCCTGTACATGTTATAGCTGTAGTAATATTCCCTTGAACCTGGAGAGTTGGGACCCATGGAATGGGGGCCATGCATTATTGCTTGAAAGGGTCTGCATTTGCTCACCCAATCTCACCAATCCTCTCAGTCCCAAGTGTCCAGCCTTATGCCACATCCAGCTGTCATTGTAGATAGGGTCTTTCCAGGTTTCCTCAGACACCCTGAAGGAATTGTAAAGAATTTCCCTGTTTTTTGGTTTTGCTTTTGAAATTCCTTTTTATAGTGGGTTTGAGCTGATTCTCGCTGCCATGTTTATGCCACTCTAGACACACTTGATTCCCTTATGGAGTCATATCAATACATAGGTTTTAAGATTCTTACTAGTCAGATATATTCCTCTGTGGGAAATATGGGGTTTTGAGTCTCTTTCACTGAGGAAGGTGTCGGTCTTGTCAATTCCAAAGTTGGTTTTTGAAACGGTCCCTGTGCTTATATCAAACTCTGGTTTTATGCATCACCCCAACTCTCCTTCCCCTTTATGCAGGCATAAGAGTGTTTTCTAAATGTGAGACTCTGTTCTCTTTCCTAACTCAGTTCACGTGTAGCCATGTTTACAGGATCTTCCTAAGTGATATCTTATGATAAGTTTCTTTTTCTGTGTGACTTATTTCACTTAGAATCATCGTACCTGAATCCACTCACTTTGCTGCTACTGGTCTTATGACATTGATTTCATGGCTGAGGGATATTCCATCGTACGTAAGTACCACAATGTTTTGAACCATTTTTATATTACCTGGGATATTTAACGTGTACCCAAGTTGAGGTTCTTGTAGTCAGTGCAGCCCTAAATTTGGAGGTGGCTCTTTCTTATTGATTTTCAGTTTTCCCAAGGTATATTCCCTAGACTGGAAGTGGCCTTGGCTCTGTAGCTCTGTTGTTTACTTGTTTTAGGGAACACAATGCACTCCTCCAGTGAGGCAGTTGGCAATTTACATCCCGCCCATCAGCATAACAAGGCTCCCAGTTCTCCAGCGCCTGTCTTGCCTTTCTGGTTTTTACACATTTTGTGGATGTCCCTTTTGACCGGTGGGAAGTGATACTTCTTTGTAGTGCAGATTTGCATTGCCCGCTTGCTTGCTTGGCCAAAAAGGGCGTATGCGTTTTCTCCTGAATATATTCAGGAGAAAACGCATACGCCCTTTTTGGCCAAGTGCACCATTGTCCAAGTTGTGCCCCTCTTCCTGTGCTTTACAGGCGATTCCAACGTACCTCTTGAAATCTGTTTCCTGCTATTTTGCCTCACTTTCAAGTCTGCCTCGTTGACTTCCCTCAACAGATTTTTGGACGATAGTTGTCCTTTATCACTCTGCCAGTTTGTGAATTGCTGTGCCCCTGAGCTCCATTTCTCAACTCGTTTTTTGTGAGCTGAACGCAAGTCCAAAATTTTGGATCATGTCCTATACTGGTTCCCGGTGGGTGGCTGAGACTTTGGTTAATTCTTCTTCCTGCCGGGAAATTAGAGTGACATGTGCCCGTCCAAATGCCTAACAGCTACTCTCTCATGGGTTCTCCCTCGTCCCTTCCATCCTCTGCCAAATTGGGAACCTGTGCAAACCAGGAGGTTAAAGGGCCTGTCTCTCCAAGTTGGGAGATTGATAGTAAGGCAGTTGGAAAGTCAAACTGGAGCACCAGGAGAGGGACTATTCGTTGAGTTTTAGAAACCTTTCGTATTCACAGTGTGTTCATTCTCTAGGTTTCCTGTACATGTTATAGCTGTAGTAATATTCCCTTGAACCTGGAGAGTTGGGACCCATGGAATGGGGGCCATGCATTATTGCTTGAAAGGGTCTGCATTTGCTCACCCAATCTCACCAATCCTCTCAGTCCCAAGTGTCCAGCCTTATGCCACATCCAGCTGTCATGGTAGATAGGGTCTTTCCAGGTTTCCTCAGACACCCTGTAGGAATTGTAAAGAATTTCCCTGTTTTTTGGTTTTGCTTTTGAAATTCCTTTTTATAGTGGGTTTGAGCTGATTCTCGCTGCCATGTTTATGCCACTCTAGACACACTTGATTCCCTTATGGAGACATATCAATACATAGGTTTTAAGATTCTTACTAGTCAGATATACTCCTCTGTGGGAAATATGGGGTTTTGAGTCTCTTTCACTGAGGAAGGTGTCGGTCTTGTCAATTCCAAAGTTGGTTTTTGAAACGGTCCCTGTGCTTATATCAAACTCTGGTTTTATGCATCACCCCAACTCTCCTTCCCCTTTATGCAGGCATAAGAGTGTTTTCTAAATGTGAGACTCTGTTCTCTTTCCTAACTCAGTTCACGTGTAGCCATGTTTACAGGATCTTCCTAAGTGATATCTTATGATAAGTTTCTTTTTCTGTGTGACTTATTTCACTTAGAATCATCGTACCTGAATCCACTCACTTTGCTGCTACTGGTCTTATGACATTGATTTCATGGCTGAGGGATATTCCATCGTACGTAAGTACCACAATGTTTTGAACCATTTTTATATTACCTGGGATATTTAACGTGTACCCAAGTTGAGGTTCTTGTAGTCAGTGCAGCCCTAAATTTGGAGGTGGCTCTTTCTTATTGATTTTCAGTTTTCCCAAGGTATATTCCCTAGACTGGAAGTGGCCTTGGCTTTGTAGCTCTGTTGTTTACTTGTTTTAGGGAACACAATGCACTCCTCCAGTGAGGCAGTTGGCAATTTACATCCCGCCCATCAGCATAACAAGGCTCCCAGTTCTCCAGCGCCTGTCTTGCCTTTCTGGTTTTTACACATTTTGTGGATGTCCCTTTTGACCGGTGGGAAGTGATACTTCTTTGTAGTGCAGATTTGCATTGCCCGCTTGCTTGCTTGGCCAAAAAGGGCGTATGCGTTTTCTCCTGAATATATTCAGGAGAAAGCGCATACGCCCTTTTTGGCCAAGTGCACCATTGTCCAAGTTGTGCCCCTCTTCCTGTGCTTTACAGGCGATTCCAACGTACCTCTTGAAATCTGTTTCCTGCTATTTTGCCTCGCTTTCAAGTCCGCCTCGTTGACTTCCCTCAACAGATTTTTGGACGATAGTTGTCCTTTATCACTCTGCCAGTTTGTGAATTGCTGTGCCCCTGAGCTCCATTTCTCAACTCGTTTTTTGTGAGCTGAACGCAAGTCCAAAATTTTGGATCATGTCCTATACTGGTTCCCGGTGGGTGGCTGAGACTTTGGTTAATTCTTCTTCCTGCCGGGAAATTAGAGTGACATGTGCCCGTCCAAATGCCTAACAGCTACTCTCTCATGGGTTCTCCCTCGTCCCTTCCATCCTCTGCCAAATTGGGAACCTGTGCAAACCAGGAGGTTAAAGGGCCTGTCTCTCCAAGTTGGGAGATTGATAGTAAGGCAGTTGGAAAGTCAAACTGGAGCACCAGGAGAGGGACTATTCGTTGAGTTTTAGAAACCTTTCGTATTCACAGTGTGTCCATTCTCTAGGTTTCCTGTACATGTTATAGCTGTAGTAATATTCCCTTGAACCTGGAGAGTTGGGACCCATGGAATGGGGGCCATGCATTATTGCTTGAAAGGGTCTGCATTTGCTCACCCAATCTCACCAATCCTCTCAGTCCCAAGTGTCCAGCCTTATGCCACATCCAGCTGTCATTGTAGATAGGGTCTTTCCAGGTTTCCTCAGACACCCTGAAGGAATTGTAAAGAATTTCCCTGTTTTTTGGTTTTGCTTTTGAAATTCCTTTTTATAGTGGGTTTGAGCTGATTCTCGCTGCCATGTTTATGCCACTCTAGACACACTTGATTCCCTTATGGAGTCATATCAATACATAGGTTTTAAGATTCTTACTAGTCAGATATATTCCTCTGTGGGAAATATGGGGTTTTGAGTCTCTTTCACTGAGGAAGGTGTCGGTCTTGTCAATTCCAAAGTTGGTTTTTGAAACGGTCCCTGTGCTTATATCAAACTCTGGTTTTATGCATCACCCCAACTCTCCTTCCCCTTTATGCAGGCATAAGAGTGTTTTCTAAATGTGAGACTCTGTTCTCTTTCCTAACTCAGTTCACGTGTAGCCATGTTTACAGGATCTTCCTAAGTGATATCTTATGATAAGTTTATTTTTCTGTGTGACTTATTTCACTTAGAATCATCGTACCTGAATCCACTCACTTTGCTGCTACTGGTCTTATGACATTGATTTCATGGCTGAGGGATATTCCATCGTACGTAAGTACCACAATGTTTTGAACCATTTTTATATTACCTGGGATATTTAACGTGTACCCAAGTTGAGGTTCTTGTAGTCAGTGCAGCCCTAAATTTGGAGGTGGCTCTTTCTTATTGATTTTCAGTTTTCCCAAGGTATATTCCCTAGACTGGAAGTGGCCTTGGCTTTGTAGCTCTGTTGTTTACTTGTTTTAGGGAACACAATGCACTCCTCCAGTGAGGCAGTTGGCAATTTACATCCCGCCCATCAGCATAACAAGGCTCCCAGTTCTCCAGCGCCTGTCTTGCCTTTCTGGTTTTTACACATTTTGTGGATGTCCCTTTTGACCGGTGGGAAGTGATACTTCTTTGTAGTGCAGATTTGCATTGCCCGCTTGCTTGCTTGTCCAAAAAGGGCGTATGCGTTTTCTCCTGAATATATTCAGGAGAAAACGCATACGCCCATTTTGGCCAAGTGCACCATTGTCCAAGTTGTGCCCCTCTTCCTGTGCTTTACAGGCGATTCCAACGTACCTCTTGAAATCTGTTTCCTGCTATTTTGCCTCACTTTCAAGTCCGCCTCGTTGACTTCCCTCAACAGATTTTTGGACGATAGTTGTCCTTTATCACTCTGCCAGTTTGTGAATTGCTGTGCCCCTGAGCTCCATTTCTCAACTCGTTTTTTGTGAGCTGAACGCAAGTCCAAAATTTTGGATCATGTCCTATACTGGTTCCCGGTGGGTGGCTGAGACTTTGGTTAATTCTTCTTCCTGCCGGGAAATTAGAGTGACATGTGCCCGTCCAAATGCCTAACAGCTACTCTCTCATGGGTTCTCCCTTGTCCCTTCCATCCTCTGCCAAATTGGGAACCTGTGCAAACCAGGAGGTTAAAGGGCCTGTCTCTCCAAGTTGGGAGATTGATAGTAAGGCAGTTGGAAAGTCAAACTGGAGCACCAGGAGAGGGACTATTCGTTGAGTTTTAGAAACCTTTCGTATTCACAGTGTGTCCATTCTCTAGGTTTCCTGTACATGTTATAGCTGTAGTAATATTCCCTTGAACCTGGAGAGTTGGGACCCATGGAATGGGGGCCATGCATTATTGCTTGAAAGGGTCTGCATTTGCTCACCCAATCTCACCAATCCTCTCAGTCCCAAGTGTCCAGCCTTATGCCACATCCAGCTGTCATTGTAGATAGGGTCTTTCCAGGTTTCCTCAGACACCCTGAAGGAATTGTAAAGAATTTCCCTGTTTTTTGGTTTTGCTTTTGAAATTCCTTTTTATAGTGGGTTTGAGCTGATTCTCGCTGCCATGTTTATGCCACTCTAGACACACTTGATTCCCTTATGGAGTCATATCAATACATAGGTTTTAAGATTCTTACTAGTCAGATATATTCCTCTGTGGGAAATATGGGGTTTTGAGTCTCTTTCACTGAGGAAGGTGTCGGTCTTGTCAATTCCAAAGTTGGTTTTTGAAACGGTCCCTGTGCTTATATCAAACTCTGGTTTTATGCATCACCCCACCTCTCCTTCCCCTTTATGCAGGCATAAGAGTGTTTTCTAAATGTGAGACTCTGTTCTCTTTCCTAACTCAGTTCACGTGTAGCCATGTTTACAGGATCTTCATAAGTGATATCTTATGATAAGTTTCTTTTTCTGTGTGACTTATTTCACTTAGAATCATCGTACCTGAATCCACTCACTTTGCTGCTACTGGTCTTATGACATTGATTTCATGGCTGAGGGATATTCCATCGTACGTAAGTACCACAATGTTTTGAACCATTTTTATATTTCCTGGGATATTTAAGGTGTACCCAAGTTGAGGTTCTTGTAGTCAGTGCAGCCCTAAATTTGGAGGTGGCTCTTTCTTATTGATTTTCAGTTTTCCCAAGGTATTTTCCCTAGACTGGAAGTGGCCTTGGCTCTGTAGCTCTGTTGTTTACTTGTTTTAGGGAACACAATGCACTCCTCCAGTGAGGCAGTTGGCAATTTACATCCCGCCCATCAGCATAACAAGGCTCCCAGTTCTCCAGGGCCTGTCTTGCCTTTCTGGTTTTTACACATTTTGTGGATGTCCCTTTTGACCGGTGGGAAGTGATACTTCTTTGTAGTGCAGATTTGCATTGCCCGCTTGCTTGCTTGGCCAAAAAGGGCGTATGCGTTTTCTCCTGAATATATTCAGGAGAAAGCGCATACGCCCTTTTTGGCCAAGTGCACCATTGTCCAAGTTGTGCCCCTCTTCCTGTGCTTTACAGGCGATTCCAACGTACCTCTTGAAATCTGTTTCCTGCTATTTTGCCTCGCTTTCAAGTCCGCCTCGTTGACTTCCCTCAACAGATTTTTGGACGATAGTTGTCCTTTATCACTCTGCCAGTTTGTGAATTGCTGTGCCCCTGAGCTCCATTTCTCAACTCGTTTTTTGTGAGCTGAACGCAAGTCCAAAATTTTGGATCATGTCCTATACTGGTTCCCGGTGGGTGGCTGAGACTTTGGTTAATTCTTCTTCCTGCCGGGAAATTAGAGTGACATGTGCCCGTCCAAATGCCTAACAGCTACTCTCTCATGGGTTCTCCCTCGTCCCTTCCATCCTCTGCCAAATTGGGAACCTGTGCAAACCAGGAGGTTAAAGGGCCTGTCTCTCCAAGTTGGGAGATTGATAGTAAGGCAGTTGGAAAGTCAAACTGGAGCACCAGGAGAGGGACTATTCGTTGAGTTTTAGAAACCTTTCGTATTCACAGTGTGTCCATTCTCTAGGTTTCCTGTACATGTTATAGCTGTAGTAATATTCCCTTGAACCTGGAGAGTTGGGACCCATGGAATGGGGGCCATGCATTATTGCTTGAAAGGGTCTGCATTTGCTCACCCAATCTCACCAATCCTCTCAGTCCCAAGTGTCCAGCCTTATGCCACATCCAGCTGTCATTGTAGATAGGGTCTTTCCAGGTTTCCTCAGACACCCTGAAGGAATTGTAAAGAATTTCCCTGTTTTTAGGTTTTGCTTTTGAAATTCCTTTTTATAGTGGGTTTGAGCTGATTCTCGCTGCCATGTTTATGCCACTCTAGACACACTTGATTCCCTTATGGAGTCATATCACTACATAGGTTTTAAGATTCTTACTAGTCAGATATATTCCTCTGTGGGAAATATGGGGTTTTGAGTCTCTTTCACTGAGGAAGGTGTCGGTCTTGTCTATTCCAAAGTTGGTTTTTGGAACGGTCCCTGTGCTTATATCAAACTCTGGTTTTATGCATCACCCCACCTCTCCTTCCCCTTTATGCAGGCATAAGAGTGTTTTCTAAATGTGAGACTCTGTTCTCTTTCCTAACTCAGTTCACGTGTAGCCATGTTTACAGGATCTTCATAAGTGATATCTTATGATAAGTTTCTTTTTCTGTGTGACTTATTTCACTTAGAATCATCGTACCTGAATCCACTCACTTTGCTGCTACTGGTCTTATGACATTGATTTCATGGCTGAGGGATATTCCATCGTACGTAAGTACCACAATGTTTTGAACCATTTTTATATTTCCTGGGATATTTAAGGTGTACCCAAGTTGAGGTTCTTGTAGCCAGTGCAGCCCGAAATTTGGAGGTGGCTCTTTCTTATTGATTTTCAGTTTTCCCCAGGTATATTCCCTAGACTGGAAGTGGCCTTGGCTCTGTAGCTCTGTTGTTTACTTGTTTTAGGGAACACAATGCACTCCTCCAGTGAGGCAGTTGGCAATTTACATCCCGCCCATCAGCATAACAAGGCTCGCTGTTCTCCAGGGCCTGTCTTGCCTTTCTGGTTTTTACACATTTTGTGGATGTCCCTTTTGACCGGTGGGAAGTGATACTTCTTTGTAGTGCAGATTTGCATTGCCCGCTTGCTTGCTTGGCCAAAAAGGGCGTATGCGTTTTCTCATGAATATATTCAGGAGAAAACGCATACGCCCTTTTTGGCCAAGTGCACCATTGTCCAAGTTGTGCCCCTCTTCCTGTGCTTTACAGGCGATTCCAACGTACCTCTTGAAATCTGTTTCCTGCTATTTTGCCTCGCTTTCAAGTCCGCCTCGTTGACTTCCCTCAACAGATTTTTGGACGATAGTTGTCCTTTATCACTCTGCCAGTTTGTGAATTGCTGTGCCCCTGAGCTCCATTTCTCAACTCGTTTTTTGTGAGCTGAACGCAAGTCCAAAATTTTGGATCATGTCCTATACTGGTTCCCGGTGGGTGGCTGAGACTTTGGTTAATTCTTCTTCCTGCCGGGAAATTAGAGTGACATGTGCCCGTCCAAATGCCTAACAGCTACTCTCTCATGGGTTCTCCCTCGTCCCTTCCATCCTCTGCCAAATTGGGAACCTGTGCAAACCAGGAGGTTAAAGGGCCTGTCTCTCCAAGTTGGGAGATTGATAGTAAGGCAGTTGGAAAGTCAAACTGGAGCACCAGGAGAGGGACTATTCGTTGAGTTTTAGAAACCTTTCGTATTCACAGTGTGTCCATTCTCTAGGTTTCCTGTACATGTTATAGCTGTAGTAATATTCCCTTGAACCTGGAGAGTTGGGACCCATGGAATGGGGGCCATGCATTATTGCTTGAAAGGGTCTGCATTTGCTCACCCAATCTCACCAATCCTCTCAGTCCCAAGTGTCCAGCCTTATGCCACATCCAGCTGTCATTGTAGATAGGGTCTTTCCAGGTTTCCTCAGACACCCTGAAGGAATTGTAAAGAATTTCCCTGTTTTTAGGTTTTGCTTTTGAAATTCCTTTTTATAGTGGGTTTGAGCTGATTCTCGCTGCCATGTTTATGCCACTCTAGACACACTTGATTCCCTTATGGAGTCATATCACTACATAGGTTTTAAGATTCTTACTAGTCAGATATATTCCTCTGTGGGAAATATGGGGTTTTGAGTCTCTTTCACTGAGGAAGGTGTAGGTCTTGTCTATTCCAAAGTTGGTTTTTGGAACGGTCCCTGTGCTTATATCAAACTCTGGTTTTATGCATCACCCCACCTCTCCTTCCCCTTTATGCAGGCATAAGAGTGTTTTCTAAATGTGAGACTCTGTTCTCTTTCCTAACTCAGTTCACGTGTAGCCATGTTTACAGGATCTTCATAAGTGATATCTTATGATAAGTTTCTTTTTCTGTGTGACTTATTTCACTTAGAATCATCGTACCTGAATCCACTCACTTTGCTGCTACTGGTCTTATGACATTGATTTCATGGCTGAGGGATATTCCATCGTACGTAAGTACCACAATGTTTTGAACCATTTTTATATTTCCTGGGATATTTAAGGTGTACCCAAGTTGAGGTTCTTGTAGCCAGTGCAGCCCGAAATTTGGAGGTGGCTCTTTCTTATTGATTTTCAGTTTTCCCCAGGTATATTCCCTAGACTGGAAGTGGCCTTGGCTCTGTAGCTCTGTTGTTTACTTGTTTTAGGGAACACAATGCACTCCTCCAGTGAGGCAGTTGGCAATTTACATCCCGCCCATCAGCATAACAAGGCTCCCTGTTCTCCAGGGCCTGTCTTGCCTTTCTGGTTTTTACACATTTTGTGGATGTCCCTTTTGACCGGTGGGAAGTGATACTTCTTTGTAGTGCAGATTTGCATTGCCCGCTTGCTTGCTTGGCCAAAAAGGGCGTATGCGTTTTCTCATGAATATATTCAGGAGAAAACGCATACGCCCTTTTTGGCCAAGTGCACCATTGTCCAAGTTGTGCCCCTCTTCCTGTGCTTTACAGGCGATTCCAACGTACCTCTTGAAATCTGTTTCCTGCTATTTTGCCTCGCTTTCAAGTCCGCCTCGTTGACTTCCCTCAACAGATTTTTGGACGATAGTTGTCCTTTATCACTCTGCCAGTTTGTGAATTGCTGTGCCCCTGAGCTCCATTTCTCAACTCGTTTTTTGTGAGCTGAACGCAAGTCCAAAATTTTGGATCATGTCCTATACTGGTTCCCGGTGGGTGGCTGAGACTTTGGTTAATTCTTCTTCCTGCCGGGAAATTAGAGTGACATGTGCCCGTCCAAATGTCTAACAGCTACTCTCTCATGGGTTCTCCCTCGTCCCTTCCATCCTCTGCCAAATTGGGAACCTGTGCAAACCAGGAGGTTAAAGGGCCTGTCTCTCCAAGTTGGGAGATTGATAGTAAGGCAGTTGGAAAGTCAAACTGGAGCACCAGGAGAGGGACTATTCGTTGAGTTTTAGAAACCTTTCGTATTCACAGTGTGTCCATTCTCTAGGTTTCCTGTACATGTTATAGCTGTAGTAATATTCCCTTGAACCTGGAGAGTTGGGACCCATGGAATGGGGGCCATGCATTATTGCTTGAAAGGGTCTGCATTTGCTCACCCAATCTCACCAATCCTCTCAGTCCCAAGTGTCCAGCCTTATGCCACATCCAGCTGTCATTGTAGATAGGGTCTTTACAGGTTTCCTCAGACACGCTGAAGGAATTGTAAAAAATTTCCCTGTTTTTAGGTTTTGCTTTTGAAATTCCTTTTTATAGTGGGTTTGAGCTGATTCTCGCTGCCATGTTTATTCCACTCTAGACACACTTGATTCCCTTATGGAGACATATCAATACATAGGTTTTAAGATTCTTACTAGTCAGATATATTCCTCTGTGGGAAATATGGGGTTTTGAGTCTCTTTCACTGAGGAAGGTGTCGGTCTTGTCAATTCCAAAGTTGGTTTTTGAAACGGTCCCTGTGCTTATATCAAACTCTGGTTTTATGCATCACCCCACCTCTCCTTCCCCTTTATGCAGGCATAAGAGTGTTTTCTAAATGTGAGACTCTGTTCTCTTTCCTAACTCAGTTCACGTGTAGCCATGTTTACAGGATCTTCATAAGTGATATCTTATGATAAGTTTCTTTTTCTGTGTGACTTATTTCACTTAGAATCATCGTACCTGAATCCACTCACTTTGCTGCTACTGGTCTTATGACATTGATTTCATGGCTGAGGGATATTCCATCGTACGTAAGTACCACAATGTTTTGAACCATTTTTATATTTCCTGGGATATTTAAGGTGTACCCAAGTTGAGGTTCTTGTAGCCAGTGCAGCCCGAAATTTGGAGGTGGCTCTTTCTTATTGATTTTCAGTTTTCCCCAGGTATATTCCCTAGACTGGAAGTGGCCTTGGCTCTGTAGCTCTGTTGTTTACTTGTTTTAGGGAACACAATGCACTCCTCCAGTGAGGCAGTTGGCAATTTACATCCCGCCCATCAGCATAACAAGGCTCCCTGTTCTCCAGGGCCTGTCTTGCCTTTCTGGTTTTTACACATTTTGTGGATGTCCCTTTTGACCGGTGGGAAGTGATACTTCTTTGTAGTGCAGATTTGCATTGCCCGCTTGCTTGCTTGGCCAAAAAGGGCGTATGCGTTTTCTCCTGAATATATTCAGGAGAAAGCGCATACGCCCTTTTTGGCCAAGTGCACCATTGTCCAAGTTGTGCCCCTCTTCCTGTGCTTTACAGGCGATTCCAACGTACCTCTTGAAATCTGTTTCCTGCTATTTTGCCTCGCTTTCAAGTCCGCCTCGTTGACTTCCCTCAACAGATTTTTGGACGATAGTTGTCCTTTATCACTCTGCCAGTTTGTGAATTGCTGTGCCCCTGAGCTCCATTTCTCAACTCGTTTTTTGTGAGCTGAACGCAAGTCCAAAATTTTGGATCATGTCCTATACTGGTTCCCGGTGGGTGGCTGAGACTTTGGTTAATTCTTCTTCCTGCCGGGAAATTAGAGTGACATGTGCCCGTCCAAATGCCTAACAGCTACTCTCTCATGGGTTCTCCCTCGTCCCTTCCATCCTCTGCCAAATTGGGAACCTGTGCAAACCAGGAGGTTAAAGGGCCTGTCTCTCCAAGTTGGGAGATTGATAGTAAGGCAGTTGGAAAGTCAAACTGGAGCACCAGGAGAGGGACTATTCGTTGAGTTTTAGAAACCTTTCGTATTCACAGTGTGTCCATTCTCTAGGTTTCCTGTACATGTTATAGCTGTAGTAATATTCCCTTGAACCTGGAGAGTTGGGACCCATGGAATGGGGGCCATGCATTATTGCTTGAAAGGGTCTGCATTTGCTCACCCAATCTCACCAATCCTCTCAGTCCCAAGTGTCCAGCCTTATGCCACATCCAGCTGTCATTGTAGATAGGGTCTTTCCAGGTTTCCTCAGACACCCTGAAGGAATTGTAAAGAATTTCCCTGTTTTTTGGTTTTGCTTTTGAAATTCCTTTTTATAGTGGGTTTGAGCTGATTCTCGCTGCCATGTTTATGCCACTCTAGACACACTTGATTCCCTTATGGAGTCATATCAATACATAGGTTTTAAGATTCTTACTAGTCAGATATATTCCTCTGTGGGAAATATGGGGTTTTGAGTCTCTTTCACTGAGGAAGGTGTCGGTCTTGTCAATTCCAAAGTTGGTTTTTGAAACGGTCCCTGTGCTTATATCAAACTCTGGTTTTATGCATCACCCCAACTCTCCTTCCCCTTTATGCAGGCATAAGAGTGTTTTCTAAATGTGAGACTCTGTTCTCTTTCCTAACTCAGTTCACGTGTAGCCATGTTTACAGGATCTTCCTAAGTGATATCTTATGATAAGTTTCTTTTTCTGTGTGACTTATTTCACTTAGAATCATCGTACCTGAATCCACTCACTTTGCTGCTACTGGTCTTATGACATTGATTTCATGGCTGAGGGATATTCCATCGTACGTAAGTACCACAATGTTTTGAACCATTTTTATATTACCTGGGATATTTAACGTGTACCCAAGTTGAGGTTCTTGTAGTCAGTGCAGCCCTAAATTTGGAGGTGGCTCTTTCTTATTGATTTTCAGTTTTCCCAAGGTATATTCCCTAGACTGGAAGTGGCCTTGGCTTTGTAGCTCTGTTGTTTACTTGTTTTAGGGAACACAATGCACTCCTCCAGTGAGGCAGTTGGCAATTTACATCCCGCCCATCAGCATAACAAGGCTCCCAGTTCTCCAGCGCCTGTCTTGCCTTTCTGGTTTTTACACATTTTGTGGATGTCCCTTTTGACTGGTGGGAAGTGATACTTCTTTGTAGTGCAGATTTGCATTGCCCGCTTGCTTGCTTGGCCAAAAAGGGCGTATGCGTTTTCTCCTGAATATATTCAGGAGAAAACGCATACGCCCTTTTTGGCCAAGTGCACCATTGTCCAAGTTGTGCCCCTCTTCCTGTGCTTTACAGGCGATTCCAACGTACCTCTTGAAATCTGTTTCCTGCTATTTTGCCTCACTTTCAAGTCCGCCTCGTTGACTTCCCTCAACAGATTTTTGGACGATAGTTGTCCTTTATCACTCTGCCAGTTTGTGAATTGCTGTGCCCCTGAGCTCCATTTCTCAACTCGTTTTTTGTGAGCTGAACGCAAGTCCAAAATTTTGGATCATGTCCTATACTGGTTCCCGGTGGGTGGCTGAGACTTTGGTTAATTCTTCTTCCTGCCGGGAAATTAGAGTGACATGTGCCCGTCCAAATGCCTAACAGCTACTCTCTCATGGGTTCTCCCTCGTCCCTTCCATCCTCTGCCAAATTGGGAACCTGTGCAAACCAGGAGGTTAAAGGGCCTGTCTCTCCAAGTTGGGAGATTGATAGTAAGGCAGTTGGAAAGTCAAACTGGAGCACCAGGAGAGGGACTATTCGTTGAGTTTTAGAAACCTTTCGTATTCACAGTGTGTCCATTCTCTAGGTTTCCTGTACATGTTATAGCTGTAGTAATATTCCCTTGAACCTGGAGAGTTGGGACCCATGGAATGGGGGCCATGCATTATTGCTTGAAAGGGTCAGCATTTGCTCACCCAATCTCACCAATCCTCTCAGTCCCAAGTGTCCAGCCTTATGCCACATCCAGCTGTCATTGTAGATAGGGTCTTTCCAGGTTTCCTCAGACACCCTGAAGGAATTGTAAAGAATTTCCCTGTTTTTAGGTTTTGCTTTTGAAATTCCTTTTTATAGTGGGTTTGAGCTGATTCTCGCTGCCATGTTTATGCCACTCTAGACACACTTGATTCCCTTATGGAGTCATATCAATACATAGGTTTTAAGATTCTTACTAGTCAGATATATTCCTCTGTGGGAAATATGGGGTTTTGAGTCTCTTTCACTGAGGAAGGTGTCGGTCTTGTCAATTCCAAAGTTGGTTTTTGAAACGGTCCCTGTGCTTATATCAAACTCTGGTTTTATGCATCACCCCACCTCTCCTTCCCCTTTATGCAGGCATAAGAGTGTTTTCTAAATGTGAGACTCTGTTCTCTTTCCTAACTCAGTTCACGTGTAGCCATGTTTACAGGATCTTCATAAGTGATATCTTATGATAAGTTTCTTTTTCTGTGTGACTTATTTCACTTAGAATCATCGTACCTGAATCCACTCACTTTGCTGCTACTGGTCTTATGACATTGATTTCATGGCTGAGGGATATTCCATCGTACGTAAGTACCACAATGTTTTGAACCATTTTTATATTTCCTGGGATATTTAAGGTGTACCCAAGTTGAGGTTCTTGTAGTCAGTGCAGCCCTAAATTTGGAGGTGGCTCTTTCTTATTGATTTTCAGTTTTCCCAAGGTATTTTCCCTAGACTGGAAGTGGCCTTGGCTCTGTAGCTCTGTTGTTTACTTGTTTTAGGGAACACAATGCACTCCTCCAGTGAGGCAGTTGGCAATTTACATCCCGCCCATCAGCATAACAAGGCTCCCAGTTCTCCAGCGCCTGTCTTGCCTTTCTGGTTTTTACACATTTTGTGGATGTCCCTTTTGACTGGTGGGAAGTGATACTTCTTTGTAGTGCAGATTTGCATTGCCCGCTTGCTTGCTTGGCCAAAAAGGGCGTATGCGTTTTCTCCTGAATATATTCAGGAGAAAACGCATACGCCCTTTTTGGCCAAGTGCACCATTGTCCAAGTTGTGCCCCTCTTCCTGTGCTTTACAGGCGATTCCAAAGTACCTCTTGAAATCTGTTTCCTGCTATTTTGCCTCGCTTTCAAGTCCGCCTCGTTGACTTCCCTCAACAGATTTTTGGACGATAGTTGTCCTTTATCACTCTGCCAGTTTGTGAATTGCTGTGCCCCTGAGCTCCATTTCTCAAGTCGTTTTTTGGGAGCTGAACGCAAGTCCAAAATTTTGGATCATGTCCTATACTGGTTCCCGGTGGGTGGCTGAGACTTTGGTTAATTCTTCTTCCTGCCGGGAAATTAGAGTGACATGTGCCCGTCCAAATGCCTAACAGCTACTCTCTCATGGGTTCTCCCTCGTCCCTTCCATCCTCTGCCAAATTGGGAACCTGTGCAAACCAGGAGGTTAAAGGGCCTGTCTCTCCAAGTTGGGAGATTGATAGTAAGGCAGTTGGAAAGTCAAACTGGAGCACCAGGAGAGGGACTATTCGTTGAGTTTTAGAAACCTTTCGTATTCACAGTGTGTCCATTCTCTAGGTTTCCTGTACATGTTATAGCTGTAGTAATATTCCCTTGAACCTGGAGAGTTGGGACCCATGGAATGGGGGCCATGCATTATTGCTTGAAAGGGTCTGCATTTGCTCACCCAATCTCACCAATCCTCTCAGTCCCAAGTGTCCAGCCTTATGCCACATCCAGCTGTCATTGTAGATAGGGTCTTTCCAGGTTTCCTCAGACACCCTGAAGGAATTGTAAAGAATTTCCCTGTTTTTAGGTTTTGCTTTTGAAATTCCTTTTTATAGTGGGTTTGAGCTGATTCTCGCTGCCATGTTTATGCCACTCTAGACACACTTGATTCCCTTATGGAGTCATATCACTACATAGGTTTTAAGATTCTTACTAGTCAGATATATTCCTCTGTGGGAAATATGGGGTTTTGAGTCTCTTTCACTGAGGAAGGTGTCGGTCTTGTCTATTCCAAAGTTGGTTTTTGGAACGGTCCCTGTGCTTATATCAAACTCTGGTTTTATGCATCACCCCACCTCTCCTTCCCCTTTATGCAGGCATAAGAGTGTTTTCTAAATGTGAGACTCTGTTCTCTTTCCTAACTCAGTTCACGTGTAGCCATGTTTACAGGATCTTCATAAGTGATATCTTATGATAAGTTTCTTTTTCTGTGTGACTTATTTCACTTAGAATCATCGTACCTGAATCCACTCACTTTGCTGCTACTGGTCTTATGACATTGATTTCATGGCTGAGGGATATTCCATCGTACGTAAGTACCACAATGTTTTGAACCATTTTTATATTTCCTGGGATATTTAAGGTGTACCCAAGTTGAGGTTCTTGTAGCCAGTGCAGCCCGAAATTTGGAGGTGGCTCTTTCTTATTGATTTTCAGTTTTCCCCAGGTATATTCCCTAGACTGGAAGTGGCCTTGGCTCTGTAGCTCTGTTGTTTACTTGTTTTAGGGAACACAATGCACTCCTCCAGTGAGGCAGTTGGCAATTTACATCCCGCCCATCAGCATAACAAGGCTCCCTGTTCTCCAGGGCCTGTCTTGCCTTTCTGGTTTTTACACATTTTGTGGATGTCCCTTTTGACCGGTGGGAAGTGATACTTCTTTGTAGTGCAGATTTGCATTGCCCGCTTGCTTGCTTGGCCAAAAAGGGCGTATGCGTTTTCTCATGAATATATTCAGGAGAAAACGCATACGCCCTTTTTGGCCAAGTGCACCATTGTCCAAGTTGTGCCCCTCTTCCTGTGCTTTACAGGCGATTCCAACGTACCTCTTGAAATCTGTTTCCTGCTATTTTGCCTCGCTTTCAAGTCCGCCTCGTTGACTTCCCTCAACAGATTTTTGGACGATAGTTGTCCTTTATCACTCTGCCAGTTTGTGAATTGCTGTGCCCCTGAGCTCCATTTCTCAACTCGTTTTTTGTGAGCTGAACGCAAGTCCAAAATTTTGGATCATGTCCTATACTGGTTCCCGGTGGGTGGCTGAGACTTTGGTTAATTCTTCTTCCTGCCGGGAAATTAGAGTGACATGTGCCCGTCCAAATGCCTAACAGCTACTCTCTCATGGGTTCTCCCTCGTCCCTTCCATCCTCTGCCAAATTGGGAACCTGTGCAAACCAGGAGGTTAAAGGGCCTGTCTCTCCAAGTTGGGAGATTGATAGTAAGGCAGTTGGAAAGTCAAACTGGAGCACCAGGAGAGGGACTATTCGTTGAGTTTTAGAAACCTTTCGTATTCACAGTGTGTCCATTCTCTAGGTTTCCTGTACATGTTATAGCTGTAGTAATATTCCCTTGAACCTGGAGAGTTGGGACCCATGGAATGGGGGCCATGCATTATTGCTTGAAAGGGTCTGCATTTGCTCACCCAATCTCACCAATCCTCTCAGTCCCAAGTGTCCAGCCTTATGCCACATCCAGCTGTCATTGTAGATAGGGTCTTTACAGGTTTCCTCAGACACGCTGAAGGAATTGTAAAAAATTTCCCTGTTTTTAGGTTTTGCTTTTGAAATTCCTTTTTATAGTGGGTTTGAGCTGATTCTCGCTGCCATGTTTATTCCACTCTAGACACACTTGATTCCCTTATGGAGACATATCAATACATAGGTTTTAAGATTCTTACTAGTCAGATATATTCCTCTGTGGGAAATATGGGGTTTTGAGTCTCTTTCACTGAGGAAGGTGTCGGTCTTGTCAATTCCAAAGTTGGTTTTTGAAACGGTCCCTGTGCTTATATCAAACTCTGGTTTTATGCATCACCCCACCTCTCCTTCCCCTTTATGCAGGCATAAGAGTGTTTTCTAAATGTGAGACTCTGTTCTCTTTCCTAACTCAGTTCACGTGTAGCCATGTTTACAGGATCTTCCTAAGTGATATCTTATGATAAGTTTCTTTTTCTGTGTGACTTATTTCACTTAGAATCATCGTACCTGAATCCACTCACTTTGCTGCTACTGGTCTTATGACATTGATTTCATGGCTGAGGGATATTCCATCGTACGTAAGTACCACAATGTTTTGAACCATTTTTATATTTCCTGGGATATTTAAGGTGTACCCAAGTTGAGGTTCTTGTAGCCAGTGCAGCCCTAAATTTGGAGGTGGCTCTTTCTTATTGATTTTCAGTTTTCCCAAGGTATATTCCCTAGACTGGAAGTGGCCTTGGCTTTGTAGCTCTGTTGTTTACTTGTTTTAGGGAACACAATGCACTCCTCCAGTGAGGCAGTTGGCAATTTACATCCCGCCCATCAGCATAACAAGGCTCCCAGTTCTCCAGCGCCTGTCTTGCCTTTCTGGTTTTTACACATTTTGTGGATGTCCCTTTTGACTGGTGGGAAGTGATACTTCTTTGTAGTGCAGATTTGCATTGCCCGCTTGCTTGCTTGGCCAAAAAGGGCGTATGCGTTTTCTCCTGAATATATTCAGGAGAAAACGCATACGCCCTTTTTGGCCAAGTGCACCATTGTCCAAGTTGTGCCCCTCTTCCTGTGCTTTACAGGCGATTCCAACGTACCTCTTGAAATCTGTTTCCTGCTATTTTGCCTCACTTTCAAGTCCGCCTCGTTGACTTCCCTCAACAGATTTTTGGACGATAGTTGTCCTTTATCACTCTGCCAGTTTGTGAATTGCTGTGCCCCTGAGCTCCATTTCTCAACTCGTTTTTTGTGAGCTGAACGCAAGTCCAAAATTTTGGATCATGTCCTATACTGGTTCCCGGTGGGTGGCTGAGACTTTGGTTAATTCTTCTTCCTGCCGGGAAATTAGAGTGACATGTGCCCGTCCAAATGCCTAACAGCTACTCTCTCATGGGTTCTCCCTCGTCCCTTCCATCCTCTGCCAAATTGGGAACCTGTGCAAACCAGGAGGTTAAAGGGCCTGTCTCTCCAAGTTGGGAGATTGATAGTAAGGCAGTTGGAAAGTCAAACTGGAGCACCAGGAGAGGGACTATTCGTTGAGTTTTAGAAACCTTTCGTATTCACAGTGTGTCCATTCTCTAGGTTTCCTGTACATGTTATAGCTGTAGTAATATTCCCTTGAACCTGGAGAGTTGGGACCCATGGAATGGGGGCCATGCATTATTGCTTGAAAGGGTCAGCATTTGCTCACCCAATCTCACCAATCCTCTCAGTCCCAAGTGTCCAGCCTTATGCCACATCCAGCTGTCATTGTAGATAGGGTCTTTCCAGGTTTCCTCAGACACCCTGAAGGAATTGTAAAGAATTTCCCTGTTTTTAGGTTTTGCTTTTGAAATTCCTTTTTATAGTGGGTTTGAGCTGATTCTCGCTGCCATGTTTATGCCACTCTAGACACACTTGATTCCCTTATGGAGTCATATCAATACATAGGTTTTAAGATTCTTACTAGTCAGATATATTCCTCTGTGGGAAATATGGGGTTTTGAGTCTCTTTCACTGAGGAAGGTGTCGGTCTTGTCAATTCCAAAGTTGGTTTTTGAAACGGTCCCTGTGCTTATATCAAACTCTGGTTTTATGCATCACCCCACCTCTCCTTCCCCTTTATGCAGGCATAAGAGTGTTTTCTAAATGTGAGACTCTGTTCTCTTTCCTAACTCAGTTCACGTGTAGCCATGTTTACAGGATCTTCATAAGTGATATCTTATGATAAGTTTCTTTTTCTGTGTGACTTATTTCACTTAGAATCATCGTACCTGAATCCACTCACTTTGCTGCTACTGGTCTTATGACATTGATTTCATGGCTGAGGGATATTCCATCGTACGTAAGTACCACAATGTTTTGAACCATTTTTATATTTCCTGGGATATTTAAGGTGTACCCAAGTTGAGGTTCTTGTAGTCAGTGCAGCCCTAAATTTGGAGGTGGCTCTTTCTTATTGATTTTCAGTTTTCCCAAGGTATTTTCCCTAGACTGGAAGTGGCCTTGGCTCTGTAGCTCTGTTGTTTACTTGTTTTAGGGAACACAATGCACTCCTCCAGTGAGGCAGTTGGCAATTTACATCCCGCCCATCAGCATAACAAGGCTCCCAGTTCTCCAGCGCCTGTCTTGCCTTTCTGGTTTTTACACATTTTGTGGATGTCCCTTTTGACTGGTGGGAAGTGATACTTCTTTGTAGTGCAGATTTGCATTGCCCGCTTGCTTGCTTGGCCAAAAAGGGCGTATGCGTTTTCTCCTGAATATATTCAGGAGAAAACGCATACGCCCTTTTTGGCCAAGTGCACCATTGTCCAAGTTGTGCCCCTCTTCCTGTGCTTTACAGGCGATTCCAAAGTACCTCTTGAAATCTGTTTCCTGCTATTTTGCCTCGCTTTCAAGTCCGCCTCGTTGACTTCCCTCAACAGATTTTTGGACGATAGTTGTCCTTTATCACTCTGCCAGTTTGTGAATTGCTGTGCCCCTGAGCTCCATTTCTCAAGTCGTTTTTTGGGAGCTGAACGCAAGTCCAAAATTTTGGATCATGTCCTATACTGGTTCCCGGTGGGTGGCTGAGACTTTGGTTAATTCTTCTTCCTGCCGGGAAATTAGAGTGACATGTGCCCGTCCAAATGCCTAACAGCTACTCTCTCATGGGTTCTCCCTCGTCCCTTCCATCCTCTGCCAAATTGGGAACCTGTGCAAACCAGGAGGTTAAAGGGCCTGTCTCTCCAAGTTGGGAGATTGATAGTAAGGCAGTTGGAAAGTCAAACTGGAGCACCAGGAGAGGGACTATTCGTTGAGTTTTAGAAACCTTTCGTATTCACAGTGTGTCCATTCTCTAGGTTTCCTGTACATGTTATAGCTGTAGTAATATTCCCTTGAACCTGGAGAGTTGGGACCCATGGAATGGGGGCCATGCATTATTGCTTGAAAGGGTCTGCATTTGCTCACCCAATCTCACCAATCCTCTCAGTCCCAAGTGTCCAGCCTTATGCCACATCCAGCTGTCATTGTAGATAGGGTCTTTCCAGGTTTCCTCAGACACCCTGAAGGAATTGTAAAGAATTTCCCTGTTTTTAGGTTTTGCTTTTGAAATTCCTTTTTATAGTGGGTTTGAGCTGATTCTCGCTGCCATGTTTATGCCACTCTAGACACACTTGATTCCCTTATGGAGTCATATCACTACATAGGTTTTAAGATTCTTACTAGTCAGATATATTCCTCTGTGGGAAATATGGGGTTTTGAGTCTCTTTCACTGAGGAAGGTGTCGGTCTTGTCTATTCCAAAGTTGGTTTTTGGAACGGTCCCTGTGCTTATATCAAACTCTGGTTTTATGCATCACCCCACCTCTCCTTCCCCTTTATGCAGGCATAAGAGTGTTTTCTAAATGTGAGACTCTGTTCTCTTTCCTAACTCAGTTCACGTGTAGCCATGTTTACAGGATCTTCATAAGTGATATCTTATGATAAGTTTCTTTTTCTGTGTGACTTATTTCACTTAGAATCATCGTACCTGAATCCACTCACTTTGCTGCTACTGGTCTTATGACATTGATTTCATGGCTGAGGGATATTCCATCGTACGTAAGTACCACAATGTTTTGAACCATTTTTATATTTCCTGGGATATTTAAGGTGTACCCAAGTTGAGGTTCTTGTAGCCAGTGCAGCCCGAAATTTGGAGGTGGCTCTTTCTTATTGATTTTCAGTTTTCCCCAGGTATATTCCCTAGACTGGAAGTGGCCTTGGCTCTGTAGCTCTGTTGTTTACTTGTTTTAGGGAACACAATGCACTCCTCCAGTGAGGCAGTTGGCAATTTACATCCCGCCCATCAGCATAACAAGGCTCCCTGTTCTCCAGGGCCTGTCTTGCCTTTCTGGTTTTTACACATTTTGTGGATGTCCCTTTTGACCGGTGGGAAGTGATACTTCTTTGTAGTGCAGATTTGCATTGCCCGCTTGCTTGCTTGGCCAAAAAGGGCGTATGCGTTTTCTCCTGAATATATTCAGGAGAAAGCGCATACGCCCTTTTTGGCCAAGTGCACCATTGTCCAAGTTGTGCCCCTCTTCCTGTGCTTTACAGGCGATTCCAACGTACCTCTTGAAATCTGTTTCCTGCTATTTTGCCTCGCTTTCAAGTCCGCCTCGTTGACTTCCCTCAACAGATTTTTGGACGATAGTTGTCCTTTATCACTCTGCCAGTTTGTGAATTGCTGTGCCCCTGAGCTCCATTTCTCAACTCGTTTTTTGTGAGCTGAACGCAAGTCCAAAATTTTGGATCATGTCCTATACTGGTTCCCGGTGGGTGGCTGAGACTTTGGTTAATTCTTCTTCCTGCCGGGAAATTAGAGTGACATGTGCCCGTCCAAATGCCTAACAGCTACTCTCTCATGGGTTCTCCCTCGTCCCTTCCATCCTCTGCCAAATTGGGAACCTGTGCAAACCAGGAGGTTAAAGGGCCTGTCTCTCCAAGTTGGGAGATTGATAGTAAGGCAGTTGGAAAGTCAAACTGGAGCACCAGGAGAGGGACTATTCGTTGAGTTTTAGAAACCTTTCGTATTCACAGTGTGTCCATTCTCTAGGTTTCCTGTACATGTTATAGCTGTAGTAATATTCCCTTGAACCTGGAGAGTTGGGACCCATGGAATGGGGGCCATGCATTATTGCTTGAAAGGGTCTGCATTTGCTCACCCAATCTCACCAATCCTCTCAGTCCCAAGTGTCCAGCCTTATGCCACATCCAGCTGTCATTGTAGATAGGGTCTTTCCAGGTTTCCTCAGACACCCTGAAGGAATTGTAAAGAATTTCCCTGTTTTTAGGTTTTGCTTTTGAAATTCCTTTTTATAGTGGGTTTGAGCTGATTCTCGCTGCCATGTTTATGCCACTCTAGACACACTTGATTCCCTTATGGAGTCATATCACTACATAGGTTTTAAGATTCTTACTAGTCAGATATATTCCTCTGTGGGAAATATGGGGTTTTGAGTCTCTTTCACTGAGGAAGGTGTAGGTCTTGTCTATTCCAAAGTTGGTTTTTGGAACGGTCCCTGTGCTTATATCAAACTCTGGTTTTATGCATCACCCCACCTCTCCTTCCCCTTTATGCAGGCATAAGAGTGTTTTCTAAATGTGAGACTCTGTTCTCTTTCCTAACTCAGTTCACGTGTAGCCATGTTTACAGGATCTTCATAAGTTATATCTTATGATAAGTTTCTTTTTCTGTGTGACTTATTTCACTTAGAATCATCGTACCTGAATCCACTCACTTTGCTGCTACTGGTCTTATGACATTGATTTCATGGCTGAGGGATATTCCATCGTACGTAAGTACCACAATGTTTTGAACCATTTTTATATTTCCTGGGATATTTAAGGTGTACCCAAGTTGAGGTTCTTGTAGCCAGTGCAGCCCGAAATTTGGAGGTGGCTCTTTCTTATTGATTTTCAGTTTTCCCCAGGTATATTCCCTAGACTGGAAGTGGCCTTGGCTCTGTAGCTCTGTTGTTTACTTGTTTTAGGGAACACAATGCACTCCTCCAGTGAGGCAGTTGGCAATTTACATCCCGCCCATCAGCATAACAAGGCTCCCTGTTCTCCAGGGCCTGTCTTGCCTTTCTGGTTTTTACACATTTTGTGGATGTCCCTTTTGACCGGTGGGAAGTGATACTTCTTTGTAGTGCAGATTTGCATTGCCCGCTTGCTTGCTTGGCCAAAAAGGGCGTATGCGTTTTCTCATGAATATATTCAGGAGAAAACGCATACGCCCTTTTTGGCCAAGTGCACCATTGTCCAAGTTGTGCCCCTCTTCCTGTGCTTTACAGGCGATTCCAACGTACCTCTTGAAATCTGTTTCCTGCTATTTTGCCTCGCTTTCAAGTCCGCCTCGTTGACTTCCCTCAACAGATTTTTGGACGATAGTTGTCCTTTATCACTCTGCCAGTTTGTGAATTGCTGTGCCCCTGAGCTCCATTTCTCAACTCGTTTTTTGTGAGCTGAACGCAAGTCCAAAATTTTGGATCATGTCCTATACTGGTTCCCGGTGGGTGGCTGAGACTTTGGTTAATTCTTCTTCCTGCCGGGAAATTAGAGTGACATGTGCCCGTCCAAATGCCTAACAGCTACTCTCTCATGGGTTCTCCCTCGTCCCTTCCATCCTCTGCCAAATTGGGAACCTGTGCAAACCAGGAGGTTAAAGGGCCTGTCTCTCCAAGTTGGGAGATTGATAGTAAGGCAGTTGGAAAGTCAAACTGGAGCACCAGGAGAGGGACTATTCGTTGAGTTTTAGAAACCTTTCGTATTCACAGTGTGTCCATTCTCTAGGTTTCCTGTACATGTTATAGCTGTAGTAATATTCCCTTGAACCTGGAGAGTTGGGACCCATGGAATGGGGGCCATGCATTATTGCTTGAAAGGGTCTGCATTTGCTCACCCAATCTCACCAATCCTCTCAGTCCCAAGTGTCCAGCCTTATGCCACATCCAGCTGTCATTGTAGATAGGGTCTTTACAGGTTTCCTCAGACACGCTGAAGGAATTGTAAAAAATTTCCCTGTTTTTAGGTTTTGCTTTTGAAATTCCTTTTTATAGTGGGTTTGAGCTGATTCTCGCTGCCATGTTTATTCCACTCTAGACACACTTGATTCCCTTATGGAGACATATCAATACATAGGTTTTAAGATTCTTACTAGTCAGATATATTCCTCTGTGGGAAATATGGGGTTTTGAGTCTCTTTCACTGAGGAAGGTGTCGGTCTTGTCAATTCCAAAGTTGGTTTTTGAAACGGTCCCTGTGCTTATATCAAACTCTGGTTTTATGCATCACCCCACCTCTCCTTCCCCTTTATGCAGGCATAAGAGTGTTTTCTAAATGTGAGACTCTGTTCTCTTTCCTAACTCAGTTCACGTGTAGCCATGTTTACAGGATCTTCCTAAGTGATATCTTATGATAAGTTTCTTTTTCTGTGTGACTTATTTCACTTAGAATCATCGTACCTGAATCCACTCACTTTGCTGCTACTGGTCTTATGACATTGATTTCATGGCTGAGGGATATTCCATCGTACGTAAGTACCACAATGTTTTGAACCATTTTTATATTTCCTGGGATATTTAAGGTGTACCCAAGTTGAGGTTCTTGTAGCCAGTGCAGCCCTAAATTTGGAGGTGGCTCTTTCTTATTGATTTTCAGTTTTCCCCAGGTATATTCCCTAGACTGGAAGTGGCCTTGGCTCTGTAGCTCTGTTGTTTACTTGTTTTAGGGAACACAATGCACTCCTCCAGTGAGGCAGTTGGCAATTTACATCCCGCCCATCAGCATAACAAGGCTCCCTGTTCTCCAGGGCCTGTCTTGCCTTTCTGGTTTTTACACATTTTGTGGATGTCCCTTTTGACCGGTGGGAAGTGATACTTCTTTGTAGTGCAGATTTGCATTGCCCGCTTGCTTGCTTGGCCAAAAAGGGCGTATGCGTTTTCTCCTGAATATATTCAGGAGAAAGCGCATACGCCCTTTTTGGCCAAGTGCACCATTGTCCAAGTTGTGCCCCTCTTCCTGTGCTTTACAGGCGATTCCAACGTACCTCTTGAAATCTGTTTCCTGCTATTTTGCCTCGCTTTCAAGTCCGCCTCGTTGACTTCCCTCAACAGATTTTTGGACGATAGTTGTCCTTTATCACTCTGCCAGTTTGTGAATTGCTGTGCCCCTGAGCTCCATTTCTCAACTCGTTTTTTGTGAGCTGAACGCAAGTCCAAAATTTTGGATCATGTCCTATACTGGTTCCCGGTGGGTGGCTGAGACTTTGGTTAATTCTTCTTCCTGCCGGGAAATTAGAGTGACATGTGCCCGTCCAAATGCCTAACAGCTACTCTCTCATGGGTTCTCCCTCGTCCCTTCCATCCTCTGCCAAATTGGGAACCTGTGCAAACCAGGAGGTTAAAGGGCCTGTCTCTCCAAGTTGGGAGATTGATAGTAAGGCAGTTGGAAAGTCAAACTGGAGCACCAGGAGAGGGACTATTCGTTGAGTTTTAGAAACCTTTCGTATTCACAGTGTGTCCATTCTCTAGGTTTCCTGTACATGTTATAGCTGTAGTAATATTCCCTTGAACCTGGAGAGTTGGGACCCATGGAATGGGGGCCATGCATTATTGCTTGAAAGGGTCAGCATTTGCTCACCCAATCTCACCAATCCTCTCAGTCCCAAGTGTCCAGCCTTATGCCACATCCAGCTGTCATTGTAGATAGGGTCTTTCCAGGTTTCCTCAGACACCCTGAAGGAATTGTAAAGAATTTCCCTGTTTTTAGGTTTTGCTTTTGAAATTCCTTTTTATAGTGGGTTTGAGCTGATTCTCGCTGCCATGTTTATGCCACTCTAGACACACTTGATTCCCTTATGGAGTCATATCAATACATAGGTTTTAAGATTCTTACTAGTCAGATATATTCCTCTGTGGGAAATATGGGGTTTTGAGTCTCTTTCACTGAGGAAGGTGTCGGTCTTGTCAATTCCAAAGTTGGTTTTTGAAACGGTCCCTGTGCTTATATCAAACTCTGGTTTTATGCATCACCCCACCTCTCCTTCCCCTTTATGCAGGCATAAGAGTGTTTTCTAAATGTGAGACTCTGTTCTCTTTCCTAACTCAGTTCACGTGTAGCCATGTTTACAGGATCTTCATAAGTGATATCTTATGATAAGTTTCTTTTTCTGTGTGACTTATTTCACTTAGAATCATCGTACCTGAATCCACTCACTTTGCTGCTACTGGTCTTATGACATTGATTTCATGGCTGAGGGATATTCCATCGTACGTAAGTACCACAATGTTTTGAACCATTTTTATATTTCCTGGGATATTTAAGGTGTACCCAAGTTGAGGTTCTTGTAGTCAGTGCAGCCCTAAATTTGGAGGTGGCTCTTTCTTATTGATTTTCAGTTTTCCCAAGGTATTTTCCCTAGACTGGAAGTGGCCTTGGCTCTGTAGCTCTGTTGTTTACTTGTTTTAGGGAACACAATGCACTCCTCCAGTGAGGCAGTTGGCAATTTACATCCCGCCCATCAGCATAACAAGGCTCCCAGTTCTCCAGGGCCTGTCTTGCCTTTCTGGTTTTTACACATTTTGTGGATGTCCCTTTTGACCGGTGGGAAGTGATACTTCTTTGTAGTGCAGATTTGCATTGCCCGCTTGCTTGCTTGGCCAAAAAGGGCGTATGCGTTTTCTCCTGAATATATTCAGGAGAAAGCGCATACGCCCTTTTTGGCCAAGTGCACCATTGTCCAAGTTGTGCCCCTCTTCCTGTGCTTTACAGGCGATTCCAACGTACCTCTTGAAATCTGTTTCCTGCTATTTTGCCTCGCTTTCAAGTCCGCCTCGTTGACTTCCCTCAACAGATTTTTGGACGATAGTTGTCCTTTATCACTCTGCCAGTTTGTGAATTGCTGTGCCCCTGAGCTCCATTTCTCAACTCGTTTTTTGTGAGCTGAACGCAAGTCCAAAATTTTGGATCATGTCCTATACTGGTTCCCGGTGGGTGGCTGAGACTTTGGTTAATTCTTCTTCCTGCCGGGAAATTAGAGTGACATGTGCCCGTCCAAATGCCTAACAGCTACTCTCTCATGGGTTCTCCCTCGTCCCTTCCATCCTCTGCCAAATTGGGAACCTGTGCAAACCAGGAGGTTAAAGGGCCTGTCTCTCCAAGTTGGGAGATTGATAGTAAGGCAGTTGGAAAGTCAAACTGGAGCACCAGGAGAGGGACTATTCGTTGAGTTTTAGAAACCTTTCGTATTCACAGTGTGTCCATTCTCTAGGTTTCCTGTACATGTTATAGCTGTAGTAATATTCCCTTGAACCTGGAGAGTTGGGACCCATGGAATGGGGGCCATGCATTATTGCTTGAAAGGGTCTGCATTTGCTCACCCAATCTCACCAATCCTCTCAGTCCCAAGTGTCCAGCCTTATGCCACATCCAGCTGTCATTGTAGATAGGGTCTTTCCAGGTTTCCTCAGACACCCTGAAGGAATTGTAAAGAATTTCCCTGTTTTTAGGTTTTGCTTTTGAAATTCCTTTTTATAGTGGGTTTGAGCTGATTCTCGCTGCCATGTTTATGCCACTCTAGACACACTTGATTCCCTTATGGAGTCATATCAATACATAGGTTTTAAGATTCTTACTAGTCAGATATATTCCTCTGTGGGAAATATGGGGTTTTGAGTCTCTTTCACTGAGGAAGGTGTCGGTCTTGTCAATTCCAAAGTTGGTTTTTGAAACGGTCCCTGTGCTTATATCAAACTCTGGTTTTATGCATCACCCCAACTCTCCTTCCCCTTTATGCAGGCATAAGAGTGTTTTCTAAATGTGAGACTCTGTTCTCTTTCCTAACTCAGTTCACGTGTAGCCATGTTTACAGGATCTTCCTAAGTGATATCTTATGATAAGTTTCTTTTTCTGTGTGACTTATTTCACTTAGAATCATCGTACCTGAATCCACTCACTTTGCTGCTACTGGTCTTATGACATTGATTTCATGGCTGAGGGATATTCCATCGTACGTAAGTACCACAATGTTTTGAACCATTTTTATATTACCTGGGATATTTAACGTGTACCCAAGTTGAGGTTCTTGTAGTCAGTGCAGCCCTAAATTTGGAGGTGGCTCTTTCTTATTGATTTTCAGTTTTCCCAAGGTATATTCCCTAGACTGGAAGTGGCCTTGGCTCTGTAGCTCTGTTGTTTACTTGTTTTAGGGAACACAATGCACTCCTCCAGTGAGGCAGTTGGCAATTTACATCCCGCCCATCAGCATAACAAGGCTCCCAGTTCTCCAGGGCCTGTCTTGCCTTTCTGGTTTTTACACATTTTGTGGATGTCCCTTTTGACCGGTGGGAAGTGATACTTCTTTGTAGTGCAGATTTGCATTGCCCGCTTGCTTGCTTGGCCAAAAAGGGCGTATGCGTTTTCTCCTGAATATATTCAGGAGAAAACGCATACGCCCTTTTTGGCCAAGTGCACCATTGTCCAAGTTGTGCCCCTCTTCCTGTGCTTTACAGGCGATTCCAAGGTACCTCTTGAAATCTGTCTCCTGCTATTTTGCCTCGCTTTCAAGTCCGCCTCGTTGACTTCCCTCAACAGATTTTTGGACGATAGTTGTCCTTTATCACTCTGCCAGTTTGTGAATTGCTGTGCCCCTGAGCTCCATTTCTCAACTCGTTTTTTGTGAGCTGAACGCAAGTCCAAAATTTTGGATCATGTCCTACACTGGTTCCCGGTGGGTGGCTGAGACTTTGGTTAATTCTTCTTCCTGCCGGGAAATTAGAGTGACATGTGCCCGTCCAAATGCCTAACAGCTACTCTCTCATGGGTTCTCCCTCGTCCCTTCCATCCTCTGCCAAATTGGGAACCTGTGCAAACCAGGAGGTTAAAGGGCCTGTCTCTCCAAGTTGGGAGATTGATAGTAAGGCAGTTGGAAAGTCAAACTGGAGCACCAGGAGAGGGACTATTCGTTGAGTTTTAGAAACCTTTCGTATTCACAGTGTGTGCATTCTCTAGGTTTCCTGTACATGTTATAGCTGTAGTAATATTCCCTTGAACCTGGAGAGTTGGGACCCATGGAATGGGGGCCATGCATTATTGCTTGAAAGGGTCTGCATTTGCTCACCCAATCTCACCAATCCTCTCAGTCCCTAGTGTCCAGCCTTATGCCACATCCAGCTGTCATTGTAGATAGGGTCTTTCCAGATTTCCTCAGACACCCTGAAGGAATTGTAAAGAATTTCCCTGTTTTTTGGTTTTGCTTTTGAAATTCCTTTTTATAGTGGCTTTGAGCTGATTCTCGCTGCCATGTTTATGCCACTCTAGACACACTTGATTCCCTTATGGAGACATATCAATACATAGGTTTTAAGATTCTTACTAGTCAGATATATTCCTTTGTGGGAAATATGGTGTTTTGAGTCTCTTTCACTGAGGAAGGTGTCGGTCTTGTCAATTCCAAAGTTGGTTTTTGAAACGGTCCCTGTGCTTATATCAAACTCTGGTTTTATGCATCACCCCACCTCTCCTTCCCCTTTATGCAGGCATAAGAGTGTTTTCTAAATGTGAGACTCTGTTCTCTTTCCTAACTCAGTTCACGTGTAGCCATGTTTACAGGATCTTCATAAGTGATATCTTATGATAAGTTTCTTTTTCTGTGTGACTTATTTCACTTAGAATCATCGTACCTGAATCCACTCACTTTGCTGCTACTGGTCTTATGACATTGATTTCATGGCTGAGGGATATTCCATCGTACGTAAGTACCACAATGTTTTGAACCATTTTTATATTTCCTGGGATATTTAAGGTGTACCCAAGTTGAGGTTCTTGTAGCCAGTGCAGCCCTAAATTTGGAGGTGGCTCTTTCTTATTGATTTTCAGTTTTCCCCAGGTATATTCCCTAGACTGGAAGTGGCCTTGGCTCTGTAGCTCTGTTGTTTACTTGTTTTAGGGAACACAATGCACTCCTCCAGTGAGGCAGTTGGCAATTTACATCCCGCCCATCAGCATAACAAGGCTCCCTGTTCTCCAGGGCCTGTCTTGCCTTTCTGGTTTTTACACATTTTGTGGATGTCCCTTTTGACCGGTGGGAAGTGATACTTCTTTGTAGTGCACATTTGCATTGCACGCTTGCTTGCTTGGCCAAAAAGGGCGTATGCGTTTTCTCCTGAATATATTCAGGAGAAAACGCATACGCCCTTTTTGGCCAAGTGCACCATTGTCCAAGTTGTGCCCCTCTTCCTGTGCTTTACAGGCGATTCCAAGGTACCTCTTGAAATCTGTTTCCTGCTATTTTGCCTCGCTTTCAAGTCCGCCTCGTTGACTTCCCTCAACAGATTTTTGGACGATAGTTGTCCTTTATCACTCTGCCAGTTTGTGAATTGCTGTGCCCCTGAGCTCCATTTCTCAACTCGTTTTTTGTGAGCTGAACGCAAGTCCAAAATTTTGGATCATGTCCTATACTGGTTCCCGGTGTGTGGCTGAGACTTTGGTTAATTCTTCTTCCTGCCGGGAAATTAGAGTGACATGTGCCCGTCCAAATGCCTAACAGCTACTCTCTCATGGGTTCTCCCTCGTCCCTTCCATCCTCTGCCAAATTGGGAACCTGTGCAAACCAGGAGGTTAAAGGGCCTGTCTCTCCAAGTTGGGAGATTGATAGTAAGGCAGTTGGAAAGTCAAACTGGAGCACCAGGAGAGGGACTATTCGTTGAGTTTTAGAAACCTTTCGTATTCACAGTGTGTGCATTCTCTAGGTTTCCTGTACATGTTATAGCTGTAGTAATATTCCCTTGAACCTGGAGAGTTGGGACCCATGGAATGGGGGCCATGCATTATTGCTTGAAAGGGTCTGCATTTGCTCACCCAATCTCACCAATCCTCTCAGTCCCAAGTGTCCAGCCTTATGCCACATCCAGCTGTCATTGTAGATAGGGTCTTTCCAGGTTTCCTCAGACACCCTGAAGGAATTGTAAAGAATTTCCCTGTTTTTTGGTTTTGCTTTTGAAATTCCTTTTTATAGTGGGTTTGAGCTGATTCTCGCTGCCATGTTTATGCCACTCTAGACACACTTGATTCCCTTATGGAGTCATATCAATACATAGGTTTTAAGATTCTTACTAGTCAGATATATTCCTCTGTGGGAAATATGGGGTTTTGAGTCTCTTTCACTGAGGAAGGTGTCGGTCTTGTCAATTCCAAAGTTGGTTTTTGAAACGGTCCCTGTGCTTATATCAAACTCTGGTTTTATGCATCACCCCACCTCTCCTTCCCCTTTATGCAGGCATAAGAGTGTTTTCTAAATGTGAGACTCTGTTCTCTTTCCTAACTCAGTTCACGTGTAGCCATGTTTACAGGATCTTCCTAAGTGATATCTTATGATAAGTTTCTTTTTCTGTGTGACTTATTTCACTTAGAATCATCGTACCTGAATCCACTCACTTTGCTGCTACTGGTCTTATGACATTGATTTCATGGCTGAGGGATATTCCATCGTACGTAAGTACCACAATGTTTTGAACCATTTTTATATTTCCTGGGATATTTAAGGTGTACCCAAGTTGAGGTTCTTGTAGCCAGTGCAGCCCTAAATTTGGAGGTGGCTCTTTCTTATTGATTTTCAGTTTTCCCCAGGTATATTCCCTAGACTGGAAGTGGCCTTGGCTCTGTAGCTCTGTTGTTTACTTGTTTTAGGGAACACAATGCACTCCTCCAGTGAGGCAGTTGGCAATTTACATCCCGCCCATCAGCATAACAAGGCTCCCTGTTCTCCAGGGCCTGTCTTGCCTTTCTGGTTTTTACACATTTTGTGGATGTCCCTTTTGACCGGTGGGAAGTGATACTTCTTTGTAGTGCAGATTTGCATTGCCCGCTTGCTTGCTTGGCCAAAAAGGGCGTATGCGTTTTCTCCTGAATATATTCAGGAGAAAGCGCATACGCCCTTTTTGGCCAAGTGTACCATTGTCCAAGTTGTGCCCCTCTTCCTGTGCTTTACAGGCGATTCCAAGGTACCTCTTGAAATCTGTTTCCTGCTATTTTGCCTCGCTTTCAAGTCCGCCTCGTTGACTTCCCTCAACAGATTTTTGGACGATAGTTGTCCTTTATCACTCTGCCAGTTTGTGAATTGCTGTGCCCCTGAGCTCCATTTCTCAATTCGTTTTTTTGTGAGCTGAACGCAAGTCCAAAATTTTGGATCATGTCCTATACTGGTTCCCGGTGGGTGGCTGAGACTTTGGTTAATTCTTCTTCCTGCCGGGAAATTAGAGTGACATGTGCCCGTCCAAATGCCTAACAGCTAATCTCTCATGGGTTCTCCCTCGTCCCTTCCATCCTCTGCCAAATTGGGAACCTGTGCAAACCAGGAGGTTAAAGGGCCTGTCTCTCCAAGTTGGGAGATTGATAGTAAGGCAGTTGGAAAGTCAAACTGGAGCACCAGGAGAGGGACTATTCGTTGAGTTTTAGAAACCTTTCGTATTCACAGTGTGTCCATACTCTAGGTTTCCTGTACATGTTATAGCTGTAGTAATATTCCCTTGAACCTGGAGAGTTGGGACCCATGGAATGGGGGCCATGCATTATTGCTTGAAAGGGTCTGCATTTGCTCACCCAATCTCACCAATCCTCTCAGTCCCAAGTGTCCAGCCTTATGCCACATCCAGCTGTCATTGTAGACAGGGTCTTTCCAGGTTTCCTCAGACACCCTGAAGGAATTGTAAAGAATTTCCCTGTTTTTTGGTTTTGCTTTTGAAATTCCTTTTTATAGTGGGTTTGAGCTGATTCTCGCTGCCATGTTTATGCCACTCTAGACACACTTGATTCCCTTATGGAGTCATATCAATACATAGGTTTTAAGATTCTTACTAGTCAGATATATTCCTCTGTGGGAAATATGGGGTTTTGAGTCTCTTTCACTGAGGAAGGTGTAGGTCTTGTCTATTCCAAAGTTGGTTTTTGGAACGGTCCCTGTGCTTATATCAAACTCTGGTTTTATGCATCACCCCACCTCTCCTTCCCCTTTATGCAGGCATAAGAGTGTTTTCTAAATGTGAGACTCTGTTCTCTTTCCTAACTCAGTTCACGTGTAGCCATGTTTACAGGATCTTCATAAGTGATATCTTATGATAAGTTTCTTTTTCTGTGTGACTTATTTCACTTAGAATCATCGTACCTGAATCCACTCACTTTGCTGCTACTGGTCTTATGACATTGATTTCATGGCTGAGGGATATTCCATCGTACGTAAGTACCACAATGTTTTGAACCATTTTTATATTTCCTGGGATATTTAAGGTGTACCCAAGTTGAGGTTCTTGTAGCCAGTGCAGCCCTAAATTTGGAGGTGGCTCTTTCTTATTGATTTTCAGTTTTCCCCAGGTATATTCCCTAGACTGGAAGTGGCCTTGGCTCTGTAGCTCTGTTGTTTACTTGTTTTAGGGAACACAATGCACTCCTCCATTGAGGCAGTTGGCAATTTACATCCCGCCCATCAGCATAACAAGGATCCCTGTTCTCCAGGGCCTGTCTTGCCTTTCTGGTTTTTACACATTTTGTGGATGTCCCTTTTGACCGGTGGGAAGTGATACTTCTTTGTAGTGCAGATTTGCATTGCCCGCTTGCTTGCTTGGCCAAAAAGGGCGTATGCGTTTTCTCCTGAATATATTCAGGAGAAAACGCATACGCCCTTTTTGGCCAAGTGCACGATTGTCTTAGTTGTGCCCCTCTTCCTGTGCTTTACAGGCGATTCCAAGGTACCTCTTGAAATCTGTTTCCTGCTATTTTGCCTCGCTTTCAAGTCCGCCTCGTTGACTTCCCTCAACAGATTTTTGGACGATAGTTGTCCTTTATCACTCTGCCAGTTTGTGAATTGCTGTGCCCCTGAGCTCCATTTCTCAACTCGTTTTTTGTGAGCTGAACGCAAGTCCAAAATTTTGGATCATGTCCTATACTGGTTCCCGGTGGGTGGCTGAGACTTTGGTTAATTCTTCTTCCTGCCGGGAAATTAGAGTGACATGTGCCCGTCCAAATGCCTAACAGCTACTCTCTCATGGGTTCTCCCTCGTCCCTTCCATCCTCTGCCAAATTGGGAACCTGTGCAAACCAGGAGGTTAAAGGGCCTGTCTCTCCAAGTTGGGAGATTGATAGTAAGGCAGTTGGAAAGTCAAACTGGAGCACCAGGAGAGGGACTATTCGTTGAGTTTTAGAAACCTTTCGTATTCACAGTGTGTCCATTCTCTAGGTTTCCTGTACATATTATAGCTGTAGTAATATTCCCTTGAACCTGGAGAGTTGGGACCCATGGAATGGGGGCCATGCATTATTGCTTGAAAGGGTCTGCATTTGCTCACCCAATCTCACCAATCCTCTCAGTCCCAAGTGTCCAGCCTTATGCCACATCCAGCTGTCATTGTAGATAGGGTCTTTCCAGGTTTCCTCAGACACCCTGAAGGAATTGTAAAGAATTTCCCTGTTTTTTGGTTTTGCTTTTGAAATTCCTTTTTATAGTGGGTTTGAGCTGATTCTCGCTGCCATGTTTATGCCACTCTAGACACACTTGATTCCCTTATGGAGTCATATCAATACATAGGTTTTAAGATTCTTACTAGTCAGATATATTCCTCTGTGGGAAATATGGGGTTTTGAGTCTCTTTCACTGAGGAAGGTGTCGGTCTTGTCAATTCCAAAGTTGGTTTTTGAAACGGTCCCTGTGCTTATATCAAACTCTGGTTTTATGCATCACCCCAACTCTCCTTCCCCTTTATGCAGGCATAAGAGTGTTTTCTAAATGTGAGACTCTGTTCTCTTTCCTAACTCAGTTCACGTGTAGCCATGTTTACAGGATCTTCCTAAGTGATATCTTATGATAAGTTTCTTTTTCTGTGTGACTTATTTCACTTAGAATCATCGTACCTGAATCCACTCACTTTGCTGCTACTGGTCTTATGACATTGATTTCATGGCTGAGGGATATTCCATCGTACGTAAGTACCACAATGTTTTGAACCATTTTTATATTTCCTGGGATATTTAACGTGTACCCAAGTTGAGGTTCTTGTAGTCAGTGCAGCCCTAAATTTGGAGGTGGCTCTTTCTTATTGATTTTCAGTTTTCCCAAGGTATATTCCCTAGACTGGAAGTGGCCTTGGCTCTGTAGCTCTGTTGTTTACTTGTTTTAGGGAACACAATGCACTCCTCCAGTGAGGCAGTTGGCAATTTACATCCCGCCCATCAGCATAACAAGGCTCCCAGTTCTCCAGCGCCTGTCTTGCCTTTCTGGTTTTTACACATTTTGTGGATGTCCCTTTTGACCGGTGGGAAGTGATACTTCTTTGTAGTGCAGATTTGCATTGCCCGCTTGCTTGCTTGGCCAAAAAGGGCGTATGCGTTTTCTCCTGAATATATTCAGGAGAAAACGCATACGCCCTTTTTGGCCAAGTGCACCATTGTCCAAGGTGTGCCCCTCTTCCTGTGCTTTACAGGCGATTCCAACGTACCTCTTGAAATCTGTTTCCTGCTATTTTGCCTCACTTTCAAGTCCGCCTCGTTGACTTCCCTCAACAGATTTTTGGACGATAGTTGTCCTTTATCACTCTGCCAGTTTGTGAATTGCTGTGCCCCTGAGCTCCATTTCTCAACTCGTTTTTTGTGAGCTGAACGCAAGTCCAAAATTTTGGATCATGTCCTATACTGGTTCCCGGTGGGTGGCTGAGACTTTGGTTAATTCTTCTTCCTGCCGGGAAATTAGAGTGACATGTGCCCGTCCAAATGCCTAACAGCTACTCTCTCATGGGTTCTCCCTCGTCCCTTCCATCCTCTGCCAAATTGGGAACCTGTGCAAACCAGGAGGTTAAAGGGCCTGTCTCTCCAAGTTGGGAGATTGATAGTAAGGCAGTTGGAAAGTCAAACTGGAGCACCAGGAGAGGGACTATTCGTTGAGTTTTAGAAACCTTTCGTATTCACAGTGTGTCCATTCTCTAGGTTTCCTGTACATGTTATAGCTGTAGTAATATTCCCTTGAACCTGGAGAGTTGGGACCCATGGAATGGGGGCCATGCATTATTGCTTGAAAGGGTCTGCATTTGCTCACCCAATCTCACCAATCCTCAGTCCCAAGTGTCCAGCCTTATGCCACATCCAGCTGTCATTGTAGATAGGGTCTTTCCAGGTTTCCTCAGACACCCTGAAGGAATTGTAAAGAATTTCCCTGTTTTTTGGTTTTGCTTTTGAAATTCCTTTTTATAGTGGGTTTGAGCTGATTCTCGCTGCCATGTTTATGCCACTCTAGACACACTTGATTCCCTTATGGAGACATATCAATACATAGGTTTTAAGATTCTTACTAGTCAGATATATTCCTCTGTGGGAAATATGGGGTTTTGAGTCTCTTTCACTGAGGAAGGTGTCGGTCTTGTCAATTCCAAAGTTGGTTTTTGAAACGGTCCCTGTGCTTATATCAAACTCTGGTTTTATGCATCACCCCACCTCTCCTTCCCCTTTATGCAGGCATAAGAGTGTTTTCTAAATGTGAGACTCTGTTCTCTTTCCTAACTCAGTTCACGTGTAGCCATGTTTACAGGATCTTCATAAGTGATATCTTATGATAAGTTTCTTTTTCTGTGTGACTTATTTCACTTAGAATCATCGTACCTGAATCCACTCACTTTGCTGCTACTGGTCTTATGACATTGATTTCATGGCTGAGGGATATTCCATCGTACGTAAGTACCACAATGTTTTGAACCATTTTTATATTTCCTGGGATATTTAAGGTGTACCCAAGTTGAGGTTCTTGTAGCCAGTGCAGCCCTAAATTTGGAGGTGGCTCTTTCTTATTGATTTTCAGTTTTCCCCAGGTATATTCCCTAGACTGGAAGTGGCCTTGGCTCTGTAGCTCTGTTGTTTACTTGTTTTAGGGAACACAATGCACTCCTCCAGTGAGGCAGTTGGCAATTTACATCCCGCCCATCAGCATAACAAGGCTCCCTGTTCTCCAGGGCCTGTCTTGCCTTTCTGGTTTTTACACATTTTGTGGATGTCCCTTTTGACCGGTGGGAAGTGATACTTCTTTGTAGTGCAGATTTGCATTGCCCGCTTGCTTGCTTGGCCAAAAAGGGCGTATGCGTTTTCTCCTGAATATATTCAGGAGAAAACGCATACGCCCTTTTTGGCCAAGTGCACCATTGTCCAAGTTGTGCCCCTCTTCCTGTGCTTTACAGGCGATTCCAACGTACCTCTTGAAATCTGTTTCCTGCTATTTTGCCTCACTTTCAAGTCCGCCTCGTTGACTTCCCTCAACAGATTTTTGGACGATAGTTGTCCTTTATCACTCTGCCAGTTTGTGAATTGCTGTGCCCCTGAGCTCCATTTCTCAACTCGTTTTTTGTGAGCTGAACGCAAGTCCAAAATTTTGGATCATGTCCTATACTGGTTCCCGGTGGGTGGCTGAGACTTTGGTTAATTCTTCTTCCTGCCGGGAAATTAGAGTGACATGTGCCCGTCCAAATGCCTAACAGCTACTCTCTCATGGGTTCTCCCTCGTCCCTTCCATCCTCTGCCAAATTGGGAACCTGTGCAAACCAGGAGGTTAAAGGGCCTGTCTCTCCAAGTTGGGAGATTGATAGTAAGGCAGTTGGAAAGTCAAACTGGAGCACCAGGAGAGGGACTATTCGTTGAGTTTTAGAAACCTTTCGTATTCACAGTGTGTCCATTCTCTAGGTTTCCTGTACATGTTATAGCTGTAGTAATATTCCCTTGAACCTGGAGAGTTGGGACCCATGGAATGGGGGCCATGCATTATTGCTTGAAAGGGTCAGCATTTGCTCACCCAATCTCACCAATCCTCTCAGTCCCAAGTGTCCAGCCTTATGCCACATCCAGCTGTCATTGTAGATAGGGTCTTTCCAGGTTTCCTCAGACACCCTGAAGGAATTGTAAAGAATTTCCCTGTTTTTTGGTTTTGCTTTTGAAATTCCTTTTTATAGTGGGTTTGAGCTGATTCTCGCTGCCATGTTTATGCCACTCTAGACACACTTGATTCCCTTATGGAGTCATATCAATACATAGGTTTTAAGATTCTTACTAGTCAGATATATTCCTCTGTGGGAAATATGGGGTTTTGAGTCTCTTTCACTGAGGAAGGTGTCGGTCTTGTCAATTCCAAAGTTGGTTTTTGAAACGGTCCCTGTGCTTATATCAAACTCTGGTTTTATGCATCACCCCAACTCTCCTTCCCCTTTATGCAGGCATAAGAGTGTTTTCTAAATGTGAGACTCTGTTCTCTTTCCTAACTCAGTTCACGTGTAGCCATGTTTACAGGATCTTCCTAAGTGATATCTTATGATAAGTTTCTTTTTCTGTGTGACTTATTTCACTTAGAATCATCGTACCTGAATCCACTCACTTTGCTGCTACTGGTCTTATGACATTGATTTCATGGCTGAGGGATATTCCATCGTACGTAAGTACCACAATGTTTTGAACCATTTTTATATTTCCTGGGATATTTAACGTGTACCCAAGTTGAGGTTCTTGTAGTCAGTGCAGCCCTAAATTTGGAGGTGGCTCTTTCTTATTGATTTTCAGTTTTCCCAAGGTATATTCCCTAGACTGGAAGTGGCCTTGGCTCTGTAGCTCTGTTGTTTACTTGTTTTAGGGAACACAATGCACTCCTCCAGTGAGGCAGTTGGCAATTGACATCCCGCCCATCAGCATAACAAGGCTCCCAGTTCTCCAGCGCCTGTCTTGCCTTTCTGGTTTTTACACATTTTGTGGATGTCCCTTTTGACCGGTGGGAAGTGATACTTCTTTGTAGTGCAGATTTGCATTGCCCGCTTGCTTGCTTGGCCAAAAAGGGCGTATGCGTTTTCTCCTGAATATATTCAGGAGAAAACGCATACGCCCTTTTTGGCCAAGTGCACCATTGTCCAAGTTGTGCCCCTCTTCCTGTGCTTTACAGGCGATTCCAACGTACCTCTTGAAATCTGTTTCCTGCTATTTTGCCTCACTTTCAAGTCCGCCTCGTTGACTTCCCTCAACAGATTTTTGGACGATAGTTGTCCTTTATCACTCTGCCAGTTTGTGAATTGCTGTGCCCCTGAGCTCCATTTCTCAACTCGTTTTTTGTGAGCTGAACGCAAGTCCAAAATTTTGGATCATGTCCTATACTGGTTCCCGGTGGGTGGCTGAGACTTTGGTTAATTCTTCTTCCTGCCGGGAAATTAGAGTGACATGTGCCCGTCCAAATGCCTAACAGCTACTCTCTCATGGGTTCTCCCTCGTCCCTTCCATCCTCTGCCAAATTGGGAACCTGTGCAAACCAGGAGGTTAAAGGGCCTGTCTCTCCAAGTTGGGAGATTGATAGTAAGGCAGTTGGAAAGTCAAACTGGAGCACCAGGAGAGGGACTATTCGTTGAGTTTTAGAAACCTTTCGTATTCAAAGTGTGTCCATTCTCTAGGTTTCCTGTACATGTTATAGCTGTAGTAATATTCCCTTGAACCTGGAGAGTTGGGACCCATGGAATGGGGGCCATGCATTATTGCTTGAAAGGGTCTGCATTTGCTCACCCAATCTCACCAATCCTCTCAGTCCCAAGTGTCCAGCCTTATGCCACATCCAGCTGTCATTGTAGATAGGGTCTTTCCAGGTTTCCTCAGACACCCTGAAGGAATTGTAAAGAATTTCCCTGTTTTTTGGTTTTGCTTTTGAAATTCCTTTTTATAGTGGGTTTGAGCTGATTCTCGCTGCCATGTTTATGCCACTCTAGACACACTTGATTCCCTTATGGAGACATATCAATACATAGGTTTTAAGATTCTTACTAGTCAGATATATTCCTCTGTGGGAAATATGGGGTTTTGAGTCTCTTTCACTGAGGAAGGTGTCGGTCTTGTCAATTCCAAAGTTGGTTTTTGAAACGGTCCCTGTGCTTATATCAAACTCTGGTTTTATGCATCACCCCACCTCTCCTTCCCCTTTATGCAGGCATAAAAGTGTTTTCTAAATGTGAGACTCTGTTCTCTTTCCTAACTCAGTTCACGTGTAGCCATGTTTACAGGATCTTCATAAGTGATATCTTATGATAAGTTTCTTTTTCTGTGTGACTTATTTCACTTAGAATCATCGTACCTGAATCCACTCACTTTGCTGCTACTGGTCTTATGACATTGATTTCATGGCTGAGGGATATTCCATCATACGTAAGTACCACAATGTTTTGAACCATTTTTATATTTCCTGGGATATTTAAGGTGTACCCAAGTTGAGGTTCTTGTAGTCAGTGCAGCCCTAAATTTGGAGGTGGCTCTTTCTTATTGATTTTCAGTTTTCCCCAGGTATATTCCCTAGACTGGAAGTGGCCTTGGCTCTGTAGCTCTGTTGTTTACTTGTTTTAGGGAACACAATGCACTCCTCCATTGAGGCAGTTGGCAATTTACATCCCGCCCATCAGCATAACAAGGCTCCCTGTTCTCCAGGGCCTGTCTTGCCTTTCTGGTTTTTACACATTTTGTGGATGTCCCTTTTGACCGGTGGGAAGTGATACTTCTTTGTAGTGCAGATTTGCATTGCCTGCTTGCTTGCTTGGCCAAAAAGGGCGTATGCGTTTTCTCCTGAATATATTCAGGAGAAAACGCATACGCCCTTTTTGGCCAAGTGCACCATTGTCCAAGGTGTGCCCCTCTTCCTGTGCTTTACAGGCGATTCCAACGTACCTCTTGAAATCTGTCTCCTGCTATTTTGCCTCACTTTCAAGTCCGCCTCGTTGACTTCCCTCAACAGATTTTTGGACGATAGTTGTCCTTTATCACTCTGCCAGTTTGTGAATTGCTGTGCCCCTGAGCTCCATTTCTCAACTCATTTTTTGTGAGCTGAACGCAAGTCCAAAATTTTGGATCATGTCCTATACTGGTTCCCGGTGGGTGGCTGAGACTTTGGTTAATTCTTCTTCCTGCCGGGAAATTAGAGTGACATGTGCCCGTCCAAATGCCTAACAGCTACTCTCTCATGGGTTCTCCCTCGTCCCTTCCATCCTCTGCCAAATTGGGAACCTGTGCAAACCAGGAGGTTAAAGGGCCTGTCTCTCCAAGTTGGGAGATTGATAGTAAGGCAGTTGGAAAGTCAAACTGGAGCACCAGGAGAGGGACTATTCGTTGAGTTTTAGAAACATTTCGTATTCACAGTGTGTCCATTCTCTAGGTTTCCTGTACATGTTATAGCTGTAGTAATATTCCCTTGAACCTGGAGAGTTGGGACCCATGGAATGGGGGCCATGCATTATTGCTTGAAAGGGTCTGCATTTGCTCACCCAATCTCACCAATCCTCAGTCCCAAGTGTCCAGCCTTATGCCACATCCAGCTGTCATTGTAGATAGGGTCTTTCCAGATTTCCTCAGACACCCTGAAGGAATTGTAAAGAATTTCCCTGTTTTTTGGTTTTGCTTTTGAAATTCCTTTTTATAGTGGGTTTGAGCTGATTCTCGCTGCCATGTTTATGCCACTCTAGACACACTTGATTCCCTTATGGAGACATATCAATACATAGGTTTTAAGATTCTTACTAGTCAGATATATTCCTCTGTGGGAAATATGGGGTTTTGAGTCTCTTTCACTGAGGAAGGTGTCGGTCTTGTCAATTCCAAAGTTGGTTTTTGAAACGGTCCCTGTGCTTATATCAAACTCTGGTTTTATGCATCACCCCACCTCTCCTTCCCCTTTATGCAGGCATAAGAGTGTTTTCTAAATGTGAGACTCTGTTCTCTTTCCTAACTCAGTTCACGTGTAGCCATGTTTACAGGATCTTCATAAGTGATATCTTATGATAAGTTTCTTTTTCTGTGTGACTTATTTCACTTAGAATCATCGTACCTGAATCCACTCACTTTGCTGCTACTGGTCTTATGACATTGATTTCATGGCTGAGGGATATTCCATCGTACGTAAGTACCACAATGTTTTGAACCATTTTTATATTTCCTGGGATATTTAAGGTGTACCCAAGTTGAGGTTCTTGTAGCCAGTGCAGCCCTAAATTTGGAGGTGGCTCTTTCTTATTGATTTTCAGTTTTCCCCAGGTATATTCCCTAGACTGGAAGTGGCCTTGGCTCTGTAGCTCTGTTGTTTACTTGTTTTAGGGAACACAATGCACTCCTCCAGTGAGGCAGTTGGCAATTTACATCCCGCCCATCAGCATAACAAGGCTCCCTGTTCTCCAGGGCCTGTCTTGCCTTTCTGGTTTTTACACATTTTGTGGATGTCCCTTTTGACCGGTGGGAAGTGATACTTCTTTGTAGTGCAGATTTGCATTGCCCGCTTGCTTGCTTGGCCAAAAAGGGCGTATGCGTTTTCTCCTGAATATATTCAGGAGAAAGCGCATACGCCCTTTTTGGCCAAGTGCACCATTGTCCAAGTTGTGCCCCTCTTCCTGTGCTTTACAGGCGATTCCAACGTACCTCTTGAAATCTGTTTCCTGCTATTTTGCCTCGCTTTCAAGTCCGCCTCGTTGACTTCCCTCAACAGATTTTTGGACGATAGTTGTCCTTTATCACTCTGCCAGTTTGTGAATTGCTGTGCCCCTGAGCTCCATTTCTCAACTCGTTTTTTGTGAGCTGAACGCAAGTCCAAAATTTTGGATCATGTCCTATACTGGTTCCCGGTGGGTGGCTGAGACTTTGGTTAATTCTTCTTCCTGCCGGGAAATTAGAGTGACATGTGCCCGTCCAAATGCCTAACAGCTACTCTCTCATGGGTTCTCCCTCGTCCCTTCCATCCTCTGCCAAATTGGGAACCTGTGCAAACCAGGAGGTTAAAGGGCCTGTCTCTCCAAGTTGGGAGATTGATAGTAAGGCAGTTGGAAAGTCAAACTGGAGCACCAGGAGAGGGACTATTCGTTGAGTTTTAGAAACCTTTCGTATTCACAGTGTGTCCATTCTCTAGGTTTCCTGTACATGTTATAGCTGTAGTAATATTCCCTTGAACCTGGAGAGTTGGGACCCATGGAATGGGGGCCATGCATTATTGCTTGAAAGGGTCTGCATTTGCTCACCCAATCTCACCAATCCTCTCAGTCCCAAGTGTCCAGCCTTATGCCACATCCAGCTGTCATTGTAGATAGGGTCTTTCCAGGTTTCCTCAGACACCCTGAAGGAATTGTAAAGAATTTCCCTGTTTTTTGGTTTTGCTTTTGAAATTCCTTTTTATAGTGGGTTTGAGCTGATTCTCGCTGCCATGTTTATGCCACTCTAGACACACTTGATTCCCTTATGGAGTCATATCAATACATAGGTTTTAAGATTCTTACTAGTCAGATATATTCCTCTGTGGGAAATATGGGGTATTGAGTCTCTTTCACTGAGGAAGGTGTCGGTCTTGTCAATTCCAAAGTTGGTTTTTGAAACGGTCCCTGTGCTTATATCAAACTCTGGTTTTATGCATCACCCCAACTCTCCTTCCCCTTTATGCAGGCATAAGAGTGTTTTCTAAATGTGAGACTCTGTTCTCTTTCCTAACTCAGTTCACGTGTAGCCATGTTTACAGGATCTTCCTAAGTGATATCTTATGATAAGTTTCTTTTTCTGTGTGACTTATTTCACTTAGAATCATCGTACCTGAATCCACTCACTTTGCTGCTACTGGTCTTATGACATTGATTTCAAGGCTGAGGGATATTCCATCGTACGTAAGTACCACAATGTTTTGAACCATTTTTATATTACCTGGGATATTTAAGGTGTACCCAAGTTGAGGTTCTTGTAGCCAGTGCAGCCCTAAATTTGGAGGTGGCTCTTTCTTATTGATTTTCAGTTTTCCCCAGGTATATTCCCTAGACTGGAAGTGGCCTTGGCTCTGTAGCTCTGTTGTTTACTTGTTTTAGGGAACACAATGCACTCCTCCAGTGAGGCAGTTGGCAATTTACATCCCGCCCATCAGCATAACAAGGCTCCCTGTTCTCCAGGGCCTGTCTTGCCTTTCTGGTTTTTACACATTTTGTGGATGTCCCTTTTGACCGGTGGGAAGTGATACTTCTTTGTAGTGCAGATTTGCATTGCCCGCTTGCTTGCTTGGCCAAAAAGGGCGTATGCGTTTTCTCCTGAATATATTCAGGAGAAAGCGCATACGCCCTTTTTGGCCAAGTGTACCATTGTCCAAGTTGTGCCCCTCTTCCTGTGCTTTACAGGCGATTCCAAGGTACCTCTTGAAATCTGTTTCCTGCTATTTTGCCTCGCTTTCAAGTCCGCCTCGTTGACTTCCCTCAACAGATTTTTGGACGATAGTTGTCCTTTATCACTCTGCCAGTTTGTGAATTGCTGTGCCCCTGAGCTCCATTTCTCAATTCGTTTTTTTGTGAGCTGAACGCAAGTCCAAAATTTTGGATCATGTCCTATACTGGTTCCCGGTGGGTGGCTGAGACTTTGGTTAATTCTTCTTCCTGCCGGGAAATTAGAGTGACATGTGCCCGTCCAAATGCCTAACAGCTAATCTCTCATGGGTTCTCCCTCGTCCCTTCCATCCTCTGCCAAATTGGGAACCTGTGCAAACCAGGAGGTTAAAGGGCCTGTCTCTCCAAGTTGGGAGATTGATAGTAAGGCAGTTGGAAAGTCAAACTGGAGCACCAGGAGAGGGACTATTCGTTGAGTTTTAGAAACCTTTCGTATTCACAGTGTGTCCATACTCTAGGTTTCCTGTACATGTTATAGCTGTAGTAATATTCCCTTGAACCTGGAGAGTTGGGACCCATGGAATGGGGGCCATGCATTATTGCTTGAAAGGGTCTGCATTTGCTCACCCAATCTCACCAATCCTCTCAGTCCCAAGTGTCCAGCCTTATGCCACATCCAGCTGTCATTGTAGACAGGGTCTTTCCAGGTTTCCTCAGACACCCTGAAGGAATTGTAAAGAATTTCCCTGTTTTTTGGTTTTGCTTTTGAAATTCCTTTTTATAGTGGGTTTGAGCTGATTCTCGCTGCCATGTTTATGCCACTCTAGACACACTTGATTCCCTTATGGAGTCATATCAATACATAGGTTTTAAGATTCTTACTAGTCAGATATATTCCTCTGTGGGAAATATGGGGTTTTGAGTCTCTTTCACTGAGGAAGGTGTAGGTCTTGTCTATTCCAAAGTTGGTTTTTGGAACGGTCCCTGTGCTTATATCAAACTCTGGTTTTATGCATCACCCCACCTCTCCTTCCCCTTTATGCAGGCATAAGAGTGTTTTCTAAATGTGAGACTCTGTTCTCTTTCCTAACTCAGTTCACGTGTAGCCATGTTTACAGGATCTTCATAAGTGATATCTTATGATAAGTTTCTTTTTCTGTGTGACTTATTTCACTTAGAATCATCGTACCTGAATCCACTCACTTTGCTGCTACTGGTCTTATGACATTGATTTCATGGCTGAGGGATATTCCATCGTACGTAAGTACCACAATGTTTTGAACCATTTTTATATTTCCTGGGATATTTATGGTGTACCCAAGTTGAGGTTCTTGTAGCCAGTGCAGCCCTAAATTTGGAGGTGGCTCTTTCTTATTGATTTTCAGTTTTCCCCAGGTATATTCCCTAGACTGGAAGTGGCCTTGGCTCTGTAGCTCTGTTGTTTACTTGTTTTAGGGAACACAATGCACTCCTCCATTGAGGCAGTTGGCAATTTACATCCCGCCCATCAGCATAACAAGGCTCCCTGTTCTCCAGGGCCTGTCTTGCCTTTCTGGTTTTTACACATTTTGTGGATGTCCCTTTTGACCGGTGGGAAGTGATACTTCTTTGTAGTGCAGATTTGCATTGCCCGCTTGCTTGCTTGGCCAAAAAGGGCGTATGCGTTTTCTCCTGAATATATTCAGGAGAAAACGCATACGCCCTTTTTGGCCAAGTGCACCATTGTCCAAGTTGTGCCCCTCTTCCTGTGCTTTACAGGCGATTTCAAGGTACCTCTTGAAATCTGTTTCCTGCTATTTTGCCTCGCTTTCAAGTCCGCCTCGTTGACTTCCCTCAACAGATTTTTGGACGATAGTTGTCCTTTATCACTCTGCCAGTTTGTGAATTGCTGTGCCCCTGAGCTCCATTTCTCAACTCGTTTTTTGTGAGCTGAACGCAAGTCCAAAATTTTGGATCATGTCCTATAATGGTTCCCGGTGGGTGGCTGAGACTTTGGTTAATTCTTCTTCCTGCCGGGAAATTAGAGTGACATGTGCCCGTCCAAATGCCTAACAGCTACTCTCTCATGGGTTCTCCCTCGTCCCTTCCATCCTCTGCCAAATTGGGAACCTGTGCAAACCAGGAGGTTAAAAGGCCTGTCTCTCCAAGTTGGGAGATTGATAGTAAGGCAGTTGGAAAGTCAAACTGGAGCACCAGGAGAGGGACTATTCGTTGAGTTTTAGAAACATTTCGTATTCACAGTGTGTCCATTCTCTAGGTTTCCTGTACATGTTATAGCTGTAGTAATATTCCCTTGAACCTGGAGAGTTGGGACCCATGGAATGGGGGCCATGCATTATTGCTTGAAAGGGTCTGCATTTGCTCACCCAATCTCACCAATCCTCAGTCCCAAGTGTCCAGCCTTATGCCACATCCAGCTGTCATTGTAGATAGGGTCTTTCCAGGTTTCCTCAGACACCCTGAAGGAATTGTAAAGAATTTCCCTGTTTTTTGGTTTTGCTTTTGAAATTCCTTTTTATAGTGGGTTTGAGCTGATTCTCGCTGCCATGTTTATGCCACTCTAGACACACTTGATTCCCTTATGGAGACATATCAATACATAGGTTTTAAGATTCTTACTAGTCAGATATATTCCTCTGTGGGAAATATGGGGTTTTGAGTCTCTTTCACTGAGGAAGGTGTCGGTCTTGTCAATTCCAAAGTTGGTTTTTGAAACGGTCCCTGTGCTTATATCAAACTCTGGTTTTATGCATCACCCCACCTCTCCTTCCCCTTTATGCAGGCATAAGAGTGTTTTCTAAATGTGAGACTCTGTTCTCTTTCCTAACTCAGTTCACGTGTAGCCATGTTTACAGGATCTTCATAAGTGATATCTTATGATAAGTTTCTTTTTCTGTGTGACTTATTTCACTTAGAATCATCGTACCTGAATCCACTCACTTTGCTGCTACTGGTCTTATGACATTGATTTCATGGCTGAGGGATATTCCATCGTACGTAAGTACCACAATGTTTTGAACCATTTTTATGTTTCCTGGGATATTTAAGGTGTACCCAAGTTGAGGTTCTTGTAGTCAGTGCAGCCCTAAATTTGGAGGTGGCTCTTTCTTATTGATTTTCAGTTTTCCCAAGGTATATTCCCTAGACTGGAAGTGGCCTTGGCTCTGTAGCTCTGTTGTTTACTTGTTTTAGGGAACACAATGCACTCCTCCAGTGAGGCAGTTGGCAATTTACATCCCGCCCATCAGCATAACAAGGCTCCCAGTTCTCCAGGGCCTGTCTTGCCTTTCTGGTTTTTACACATTTTGTGGATGTCCCTTTTGACCGGTGGGACCTGATACTTCTTTGTAGTGCAGATTTGCATTGCCCGCTTGCTTGCTTGGCCAAAAAGGGCGTATGCGTTTTCTCCTGAATATATTCAGGAGAAAACGCATACGCCCTTTTTGGCCAAGTGCACCATTGTCCAAGTTGTGCCCCTCTTCCTGTGCTTTACAGGCGATTCCAACGTACCTCTTGAAATCTGTTTCCTGCTATTTTGCCTCGCTTTCAAGTCCGCCTCGTTGACTTCCCTCAACAGATTTTTGGACGATAGTTGTCCTTTATCACTCTGCCAGTTTGTGAATTGCTGTGCCCCTGAGCTCCATTTCTCAACTCGTTTTTTGTGAGCTGAACGCAAGTCCAAAATTTTGGATCATGTCCTATACTGGTTCCCGGTGGGTGGCTGAGACTTTGGTTAATTCTTCTTCCTGCCGGGAAATTAGAGTGACATGTGCCCGTCCAAATGCCTAACAGCTACTCTCTCATGGGTTCTCCCTCGTCCCTTCCATCCTCTGCCAAATTGGGAACCTGTGCAAACCAGGAGGTTAAAGGGCCTGTCTCTCCAAGTTGGGAGATTGATAGTAAGGCAGTTGGAAAGTCAAACTGGAGCACCAGGAGAGGGACTATTCGTTGAGTTTTAGAAACCTTTCGTATTCACAGTGTGTCCATTCTCTAGGTTTCCTGTACATGTTATAGCTGTAGTAATATTCCCTTGAACCTGGAGAGTTGGGACCCATGGAATGGGGGCCATGCATTATTGCTTGAAAGGGTCTGAATTTGCTCACCCAATCTCACCAATCCTCTCAGTCCCAAGTGTCCAGCCTTATGCCACATCCAGCTGTCATTGTAGATAGGGTCTTTCCAGGTTTCCTCAGACACCCTGAAGGAATTGTAAAGAATTTCCCTGTTTTTTGGTTTTGCTTTTGAAATTCCTTTTTATAGTGGGTTTGAGCTGATTCTCGCTGCCATGTTTATGCCACTCTAGACACACTTGATTCCCTTATGGAGTCATATCAATACATAGGTTTTAAGATTCTTACTAGTCAGATATATTCCTCTGTGGGAAATATGGGGTTTTGAGTCTCTTTCACTGAGGAAGGTGTCGGTCTTGTCAATTCCAAAGTTGGTTTTTGAAACGGTCCCTGTGCTTATATCAAACTCTGGTTTTATGCATCACCCCACCTCTCCTTCCCCTTTATGCAGGCATAAGAGTGTTTTCTAAATGTGAGACTCTGTTCTCTTTCCTAACTCAGTTCACGTGTAGCCATGTTTACAGGATCTTCCTAAGTGATATCTTATGATAAGTTTCTTTTTCTGTGTGACTTATTTCACTTAGAATCATCGTACCTGAATCCACTCACTTTGCTGCTACTGGTCTTATGACATTGATTTCACGGCTGAGGGATATTCCATCGTACGTAAGTACCACAATCTTTTGAACCATTTTTATATTTCCTGGGATATTTAAGGTGTACCCAAGTTGAGGTTCTTGTAGTCAGTGCAGCCCTAAATTTGGAGGTGGCTCTTTCTTATTGATTTTCAGTTTTCCCAAGGTATATTCCCTAGACTGGAAGTGGCCTTGGCTCTGTAGCTCTGTTGTTTACTTGTTTTAGGGAACACAATGCACTCCTCCAGTGAGGCAGTTGGCAATTTACATCCCGCCCATCAGCATAACAAGGCTCCCTGTTCTCCAGGGCCTGTCTTGCCTTTCTGGTTTTTACACATTTTGTGGATGTCCCTTTTGACCGGTGGGAAGTGATACTTCTTTGTAGTGCAGATTTGCATTGCCCGCTTGCTTGCTTGGCCAAAAAGGGCGTATGCGTTTTCTCCTGAATATATTCAGGAGAAAACGCATACGCCCTTTTTGGCCAAGTGCATCATTGTCCAAGTTGTGCCCCTCTTCCTGTGCTTTACAGGCGATTCCAACGTACCTCTTGAAATCTGTTTCCTGCTATTTTGCCTCGCTTTCAAGTCCACCTCGTTGACTTCCCTCAAGAGATTTTTGGATGATAGTTGTCCTTTATCACTCTGCCAGTTTGTGAATTGCTGTGCCCCTGAGCTCCATTTCTCAACTCGTTTTTTGTGAGCTGAACGCAAGTCCAAAATTTTGGATCATGTCCTATACTGGTTCCCGGTGGGTGGCTGAGACTTTGTTTAATTCTTCTTCCTGCCGGGAAATTAGAGTAACATGTGCCCGTCCAAATGCCTAACAGCTACTCTCTCATGGGTTCTCCCTCGTCCCTTCCATCCTCTGGCAAATTGGGAACCTGTGCAAACCAGGAGGTTAAAGGGCCTGTCTCTCCAAGTTGGGAGATTGATAGTAAGGCAGTTAGAAAGTCAAACTGGAGCACCAGGAGTGGGACTATTCGTTGAGTTTTAGAAACCTTTCGTATTCACAGTGTGTGCATTCTCTAGGTTTCCTGTACATGTTATAGCTGTAGTAATATTCCCTTGAACCTGGAGAGTTGGGACCCATGGAATGGGGGCCATGCATTATTGCTTGAAAGGGTCAGCATTTGCTCACCCAATCTCACCAATCCTCTCAGTCCCAAGTGTCCAGCCTTATGCCACATCCAGCTGTCATTGTAGATAGGGTCTTTCCAGGTTTCCTCAGACACCCTGAAGGAATTGTAAAGAATTTCCCTGTTTTTTGGTTTTGCTTTTGAAATTCCTTTTTATAGTGGCTTTGAGCTGATTCTCGCTGCCATGTTTATGCCACTCTAGACACACTTGATTCCCTTATGGAGACATATCAATACATAGGTTTTAAGATTCTTACTAGTCAGATATATTCCTTTGTGGGAAATATGGGGTTTTGAGTCTCTTTCACTGAGGAAGGTGTCGGTCTTGTCAATTCCAAAGTTGGTTTTTGAAACGGTCCCTGTGCTTATATCAAACTCTGGTTTTATGCATCACCCCACCTCTCCTTCCCCTTTATGCAGGCATAAGAGTGTTTTCTAAATGTGAGACTCTGTTCTCTTTCCTAACTCAGTTCACGTGTAGCCATGTTTACAGGATCTTCATAAGTGATATCTTATGATAAGTTTCTTTTTCTGTGTGACTTATTTCACTTAGAATCATCGTACCTGAATCCACTCACTTTGCTGCTACTGGTCTTATGACATTGATTTCATGGCTGAGGGATATTCCATCGTACGTAAGTACCACAATGTTTTGAACCATTTTTATATTTCCTGGGATATTTAAGGTGTACCCAAGTTGAGGTTCTTGTAGCCAGTGCAGCCCTAAATTTGGAGGTGGCTCTTTCTTATTGATTTTCAGTTTTCCCCAGGTATATTCCCTAGACTGGAAGTGGCCTTGGCTCTGTAGCTCTGTTGTTTACTTGTTTTAGGGAACACAATGCACTCCTCCAGTGAGGCAGTTGGCAATTTACATCCCGCCCATCAGCATAACAAGGCTCCCTGTTCTCCAGGGCCTGTCTTGCCTTTCTGGTTTTTACACATTTTGTGGATGTCCCTTTTGACCGGTGGGAAGTGATACTTCTTTGTAGTGCACATTTGCATTGCACGCTTGCTTGCTTGGCCAAAAAGGGCGTATGCGTTTTCTCCTGAATATATTCAGGAGAAAACGCATACGCCCTTTTTGGCCAAGTGCACCATTGTCCAAGTTGTGCCCCTCTTCCTGTGCTTTACAGGCGATTCCAAGGTACCTCTTGAAATCTGTTTCCTGCTATTTTGCCTCGCTTTCAAGTCCGCCTCGTTGACTTCCCTCAACAGATTTTTGGACGATAGTTGTCCTTTATCACTCTGCCAGTTTGTGAATTGCTGTGCCCCTGAGCTCCATTTCTCAACTCGTTTTTTGTGAGCTGAACGCAAGTCCAAAATTTTGGATCATGTCCTATACTGGTTCCCGGTGGGTGGCTGAGACTTTGGTTAATTCTTCTTCCTGCCGGGAAATTAGAGTGACATGTGCCCGTCCAAATGCCTAACAGCTACTCTCTCATGTGTTCTCCCTCGTCCCTTCCATCCTCTGCCAAATTGGGAACCTGTGCAAACCAGGAGGTTAAAGGGCCTGTCTCTCCAAGTTGGGAGATTGATAGTAAGGCAGTTGGAAAGTCAAACTGGAGCACCAGGAGAGGGACTATTCGTTGAGTTTTAGAAACCTTTCGTATTCACAGTGTGTCCATTCTCTAGGTTTCCTGTACATGTTATAGCTGTAGTAATATTCCCTTGAACCTGGAGAGTTGGGACCCATGGAATGGGGGCCATGCATTATTGCTTGAAAGGGTCTGCATTTGCTCACCCAATCTCACCAATCCTCTCAGTCCCAAGTGTCCAGCCTTATGCCACATCCAGCTGTCATTGTAGATAGGGTCTTTCCAGGTTTCCTCAGACACCCTGAAGGAATTGTAAAGAATTTCCCTGTTTTTTGGTTTTGCTTTTGAAATTCCTTTTTATAGTGGGTTTGAGCTGATTCTCGCTGCCATGTTTATGCCACTCTAGACACACTTGATTCCCTTATGGAGACATATCAATACATAGGTTTTAAGATTCTTACTAGTCAGATATATTCCTCTGTGGGAAATATGGGGTTTTGAGTCTCTTTCACTGAGGAAGGTGTCGGTCTTGTCAATTCCAAAGTTGGTTTTTGAAACGGTCCCTGTGCTTATATCAAACTCTGGTTTTATGCATCACCCCACCTCTCCTTCCCCTTTATGCAGGCATAAGAGTGTTTTCTAAATGTGAGACTCTGTTCTCTTTCCTAACTCAGTTCACGTGTAGCCATGTTTACAGGATCTTCCTAAGTGATATCTTATGATAAGTTTCTTTTTCTGTGTGACTTATTTCACTTAGAATCATCGTACCTGAATCCACTCACTTTGCTGCTACTGGTCTTATGACATTGATTTCACGGCTGAGGGATATTCCATCGTACGTAAGTACCACAATGTTTTGAACCATTTTTATATTTCCTGGGATATTTAAGGTGTACCCAAGTTGAGGTTCTTGTAGTCAGTGCAGCCCTAAATTTGGAGGTGGCTCTTTCTTATTGATTTTCAGTTTTCCCAAGGTATATTCCCTAGACTGGAAGTGGCCTTGGCTCTGTAGCTCTGTTGTTTACTTGTTTTAGGGAACACAATGCACTCCTCCAGTGAGGCAGTTGGCAATTTACATCCCGCCCATCAGCATAACAAGGCTCCCTGTTCTCCAGGGCCTGTCTTGCCTTTCTGGTTTTTACACATTTTGTGGATGTCCCTTTTGACCGGTGGGAAGTGATACTTCTTTGTAGTGCAGATTTGCATTGCCCGCTTGCTTGCTTGGCCAAAAAGGGCGTATGCGTTTTCTCCTGAATATATTCAGGAGAAAACGCATACGCCCTTTTTGGCCAAGTGCATCATTGTCCAAGTTGTGCCCCTCTTCCTGTGCTTTACAGGCGATTCCAACGTACCTCTTGAAATCTGTTTCCTGCTATTTTGCCTCGCTTTCAAGTCCACCTCGTTGACTTCCCTCAAGAGATTTTTGGATGATAGTTGTCCTTTATCACTCTGCCAGTTTGTGAATTGCTGTGCCCCTGAGCTCCATTTCTCAACTCGTTTTTTGTGAGCTGAACGCAAGTCCAAAATTTTGGATCATGTCCTATACTGGTTCCCGGTGGGTGGCTGAGACTTTGTTTAATTCTTCTTCCTGCCGGGAAATTAGAGTAACATGTGCCCGTCCAAATGCCTAACAGCTACTCTCTCATGGGTTCTCCCTCGTCCCTTCCATCCTCTGGCAAATTGGGAACCTGTGCAAACCAGGAGGTTAAAGGGCCTGTCTCTCCAAGTTGGGAGATTGATAGTAAGGCAGTTAGAAAGTCAAACTGGAGCACCAGGAGTGGGACTATTCGTTGAGTTTTAGAAACCTTTCGTATTCACAGTGTGTGCATTCTCTAGGTTTCCTGTACATGTTATAGCTGTAGTAATATTCCCTTGAACCTGGAGAGTTGGGACCCATGGAATGGGGGCCATGCATTATTGCTTGAAAGGGTCAGCATTTGCTCACCCAATCTCACCAATCCTCTCAGTCCCAAGTGTCCAGCCTTATGCCACATCCAGCTGTCATTGTAGATAGGGTCTTTCCAGGTTTCCTCAGACACCCTGAAGGAATTGTAAAGAATTTCCCTGTTTTTTGGTTTTGCTTTTGAAATTCCTTTTTATAGTGGCTTTGAGCTGATTCTCGCTGCCATGTTTATGCCACTCTAGACACACTTGATTCCCTTATGGAGACATATCAATACATAGGTTTTAAGATTCTTACTAGTCAGATATATTCCTTTGTGGGAAATATGGGGTTTTGAGTCTCTTTCACTGAGGAAGGTGTCGGTCTTGTCAATTCCAAAGTTGGTTTTTGAAACGGTCCCTGTGCTTATATCAAACTCTGGTTTTATGCATCACCCCACCTCTCCTTCCCCTTTATGCAGGCATAAGAGTGTTTTCTAAATGTGAGACTCTGTTCTCTTTCCTAACTCAGTTCACGTGTAGCCATGTTTACAGGATCTTCATAAGTGATATCTTATGATAAGTTTCTTTTTCTGTGTGACTTATTTCACTTAGAATCATCGTACCTGAATCCACTCACTTTGCTGCTACTGGTCTTATGACATTGATTTCATGGCTGAGGGATATTCCATCGTACGTAAGTACCACAATGTTTTGAACCATTTTTATATTTCCTGGGATATTTAAGGTGTACCCAAGTTGAGGTTCTTGTAGCCAGTGCAGCCCTAAATTTGGAGGTGGCTCTTTCTTATTGATTTTCAGTTTTCCCCAGGTATATTCCCTAGACTGGAAGTGGCCTTGGCTCTGTAGCTCTGTTGTTTACTTGTTTTAGGGAACACAATGCACTCCTCCAGTGAGGCAGTTGGCAATTTACATCCCGCCCATCAGCATAACAAGGCTCCCTGTTCTCCAGGGCCTGTCTTGCCTTTCTGGTTTTTACACATTTTGTGGATGTCCCTTTTGACCGGTGGGAAGTGATACTTCTTTGTAGTGCACATTTGCATTGCACGCTTGCTTGCTTGGCCAAAAAGGGCGTATGCGTTTTCTCCTGAATATATTCAGGAGAAAACGCATACGCCCTTTTTGGCCAAGTGCACCATTGTCCAAGTTGTGCCCCTCTTCCTGTGCTTTACAGGCGATTCCAAGGTACCTCTTGAAATCTGTTTCCTGCTATTTTGCCTCGCTTTCAAGTCCGCCTCGTTGACTTCCCTCAACAGATTTTTGGACGATAGTTGTCCTTTATCACTCTGCCAGTTTGTGAATTGCTGTGCCCCTGAGCTCCATTTCTCAACTCGTTTTTTGTGAGCTGAACGCAAGTCCAAAATTTTGGATCATGTCCTATACTGGTTCCCGGTGGGTGGCTGAGACTTTGGTTAATTCTTCTTCCTGCCGGGAAATTAGAGTGACATGTGCCCGTCCAAATGCCTAACAGCTACTCTCTCATGTGTTCTCCCTCGTCCCTTCCATCCTCTGCCAAATTGGGAACCTGTGCAAACCAGGAGGTTAAAGGGCCTGTCTCTCCAAGTTGGGAGATTGATAGTAAGGCAGTTGGAAAGTCAAACTGGAGCACCAGGAGAGGGACTATTCGTTGAGTTTTAGAAACCTTTCGTATTCACAGTGTGTCCATTCTCTAGGTTTCCTGTACATGTTATAGCTGTAGTAATATTCCCTTGAACCTGGAGAGTTGGGACCCATGGAATGGGGGCCATGCATTATTGCTTGAAAGGGTCTGCATTTGCTCACCCAATCTCACCAATCCTCTCAGTCCCAAGTGTCCAGCCTTATGCCACATCCAGCTGTCATTGTAGATAGGGTCTTTCCAGGTTTCCTCAGACACCCTGAAGGAATTGTAAAGAATTTCCCTGTTTTTTGGTTTTGCTTTTGAAATTCCTTTTTATAGTGGGTTTGAGCTGATTCTCGCTGCCATGTTTATGCCACTCTAGACACACTTGATTCCCTTATGGAGACATATCAATACATAGGTTTTAAGATTCTTACTAGTCAGATATATTCCTCTGTGGGAAATATGGGGTTTTGAGTCTCTTTCACTGAGGAAGGTGTCGGTCTTGTCAATTCCAAAGTTGGTTTTTGAAACGGTCCCTGTGCTTATATCAAACTCTGGTTTTATGCATCACCCCACCTCTCCTTCCCCTTTATGCAGGCATAAGAGTGTTTTCTAAATGTGAGACTCTGTTCTCTTTCCTAACTCAGTTCACGTGTAGCCATGTTTACAGGATCTTCATAAGTGATATCTTATGATAAGTTTCTTTTTCTGTGTGACTTATTTCACTTAGAATCATCGTACCTGAATCCACTCACTTTGCTGCTACTGGTCCTATGACATTGATTTCATGGCTGAGGGATATTCCATCATACGTAAGTACCACAATGTTTTGAACCATTTTTATATTTCCTGGGATATTTAAGGTGTACCCAAGTTGAGGTTCTTGTAGTCAGTGCAGCCCTAAATTTGGAGGTGGCTCTTTCTTATTGATTTTCAGTTTTCCCAAGGTATATTCCCTAGACTGGAAGTGGCTTGGCTCTGTAGCTCTGTTGTTTACTTGTTTTAGGGAACACAATGCACTCCTCCAGTGAGGCAGTTGGCAATTTACATCCCGCCCATCAGCATAACAAGGCTCCCTGTTCTCCAGGGCCTGTCTTGCCTTTCTGGTTTTTACACATTTTGTGGATGTCCCTTTTGACCGGTGGGAAGTGATACTTCTTTGTAGTGCAGATTTGCATTGCCCGCTTGCTTGCTTGGCCAAAAAGGGCGTATGCGTTTTCTCCTGAATATATTCAGGAGAAAACGCATACGCCCTTTTTGGCCAAGTGCACCATTGTCCAAGGTGTGCCCCTCTTCCTGTGCTTTACAGGCGATTCCAACGTACCTCTTGAAATCTGTCTCCTGCTATTTTGCCTCGCTTTCAAGTCCGCCTCGTTGACTTCCCTCAACAGATTTTTGGACGATAGTTGTCCTTTATCACTCTGGCAGTTTGTGAATTGCTGTGCCCCTGAGCTCCATTTCTCAACTCGTTTTTTGTGAGCTGAACGCAAGTCCAAAATTTTGGATCATGTCCTATACTGGTTCCCGGTGGGTGGCTGAGACTTTGGTTAATTCTTCTTCCTGCCGGGAAATTAGAGTGACATGTGCCCGTCCAAATGCCTAACAGCTACTCTCTCATGGGTTCTCCCTCGTCCCTTCCATCCTCTGCCAAATTGGGAACCTGTGCAAACCAGGAGGTTAAAGGGCCTGTCTCTCCAAGTTGGGAGATTGATAGTAAGGCAGTTGGAAAGTCAAACTGGAGCACCAGGAGAGGGACTATTCGTTGAGTTTTAGAAACATTTCGTATTCACAGTGTGTCCATTCTCTAGGTTTCCTGTACATGTTATAGCTGTAGTAATATTCCCTTGAACCTGGAGAGTTGGGACCCATGGAATGGGGGCCATGCATTATTGCTTGAAAGGGTCTGCATTTGCTCACCCAATCTCACCAATCCTCAGTCCCAAGTGTCCAGCCTTATGCCACATCCAGCTGTCATTGTAGATAGGGTCTTTCCAGATTTCCTCAGACACCCTGAAGGAATTGTAAAGAATTTCCCTGTTTTTTGGTTTTGCTTTTGAAATTCCTTTTTATAGTGGGTTTGAGCTGATTCTCGCTGCCATGTTTATGCCACTCTAGACACACTTGATTCCCTTATGGAGACATATCAATACATAGGTTTTAAGATTCTTACTAGTCAGATATATTCCTCTGTGGGAAATATGGGGTTTTGAGTCTCTTTCACTGAGGAAGGTGTCGGTCTTGTCAATTCCAAAGTTGGTTTTTGAAACGGTCCCTGTGCTTATATCAAACTCTGGTTTTATGCATCACCCCACCTCTCCTTCCCCTTTATGCAGACATAAGAGTGTTTTCTAAATGTGAGACTCTGTTCTCTTTCCTAACTCAGTTCACGTGTAGCCATGTTTACAGGATCTTCATAAGTGATATCTTATGATAAGTTTCTTTTTCTGTGTGACTTATTTCACTTAGAATCATCGTACCTGAATCCACTCACTTTGCTGCTACTGGTCTTATGACATTGATTTCATGGCTGAGGGATATTCCATCGTACGTAAGTACCACAATGTTTTGAACCATTTTTATATTTCCTGGGATATTTAAGGTGTACCCAAGTTGAGGTTCTTGTAGCCAGTGCAGCCCTAAATTTGGAGGTGGCTCTTTCTTATTGATTTTCAGTTTTCCCCAGGTATATTCCCTAGACTGGAAGTGGCCTTGGCTCTGTAGCTCTGTTGTTTACTTGTTTTAGGGAACACAATGCACTCCTCCAGTGAGGCAGTTGGCAATTTACATCCCGCCCATCAGCATAACAAGGCTCCCTGTTCTCCAGGGCCTGTCTTGCCTTTCTGGTTTTTACACATTTTGTGGATGTCCCTTTTGACCGGTGGGAAGTGATACTTCTTTGTAGTGCAGATTTGCATTGCCCGCTTGCTTGCTTGGCCAAAAAGGGCGTATGCGTTTTCTCCTGAATATATTCAGGAGAAAGCGCATACGCCCTTTTTGGCCAAGTGCACCATTGTCCAAGGTGTGCCCCTCTTCCTGTGCTTTACAGGCGATTCCAACGTACCTCTTGAAATCTGTTTCCTGCTATTTTGCCTCGCTTTCAAGTCCGCCTCGTTGACTTCCCTCAACAGATTTTTGGACGATAGTTGTCCTTTATCACTCTGCCAGTTTGTGAATTGCTGTGCCCCTGAGCTCCATTTCTCAACTCGTTTTTTGTGAGCTGAACGCAAGTCCAAAATTTTGGATCATGTCCTATACTGGTTCCCGGTGGGTGGCTGAGACTTTGGTTAATTCTTCTTCCTGCCGGGAAATTAGAGTGACATGTGCCCGTCCAAATGCCTAACAGCTACTCTCTCATGGGTTCTCCCTCGTCCCTTCCATCCTCTGCCAAATTGGGAACCTGTGCAAACCAGGAGGTTAAAGGGCCTGTCTCTCCAAGTTGGGAGATTGATAGTAAGGCAGTTGGAAAGTCAAACTGGAGCACCAGGAGAGGGACTATTCGTTGAGTTTTAGAAACCTTTCGTATTCACAGTGTGTCCATTCTCTAGGTTTCCTGTACATGTTATAGCTGTAGTAATATTCCCTTGAACCTGGAGAGTTGGGACCCATGGAATGGGGGCCATGCATTATTGCTTGAAAGGGTCTGCATTTGCTCACCCAATCTCACCAATCCTCTCAGTCCCAAGTGTCCAGCCTTATGCCACATCCAGCTGTCATTGTAGATAGGGTCTTTCCAGGTTTCCTCAGACACCCTGAAGGAATTGTAAAGAATTTCCCTGTTTTTTGGTTTTGCTTTTGAAATTCCTTTTTATAGTGGGTTTGAGCTGATTCTCGCTGCCATGTTTATGCCACTCTAGACACACTTGATTCCCTTATGGAGTCATATCAATACATAGGTTTTAAGATTCTTACTAGTCAGATATATTCCTCTGTGGGAAATATGGGGTTTTGAGTCTCTTTCACTGAGGAAGGTGTCGGTCTTGTCAATTCCAAAGTTGGTTTTTGAAACGGTCCCTGTGCTTATATCAAACTCTGGTTTTATGCATCACCCCAACTCTCCTTCCCCTTTATGCAGGCATAAGAGTGTTTTCTAAATGTGAGACTCTGTTCTCTTTCCTAACTCAGTTCACGTGTAGCCATGTTTACAGGATCTTCCTAAGTGATATCTTATGATAAGTTTCTTTTTCTGTGTGACTTATTTCACTTAGAATCATCGTACCTGAATCCACTCACTTTGCTGCTACTGGTCTTATGACATTGATTTCATGGCTGAGGGATATTCCATCGTACGTAAGTACCACAATGTTTTGAACCATTTTTATATTACCTGGGATATTTAACGTGTACCCAAGTTGAGGTTCTTGTAGTCAGTGCAGCCCTAAATTTGGAGGTGGCTCTTTCTTATTGATTTTCAGTTTTCCCAAGGTATATTCCCTAGACTGGAAGTGGCCTTGGCTCTGTAGCTCTGTTGTTTACTTGTTTTAGGGAACACAATGCACTCCTCCAGTGAGGCAGTTGGCAATTTACATCCCGCCCATCAGCATAACAAGGCTCCCAGTTCTCCAGCGCCTGTCTTGCCTTTCTGGTTTTTACACATTTTGTGGATGTCCCTTTTGACCGGTGGGAAGTGATACTTCTTTGTAGTGCAGATTTGCATTGCCCGCTTGCTTGCTTGGCCAAAAAGGGCGTATGCGTTTTCTCCTGAATATATTCAGGAGAAAACGCATACGCCCTTTTTGGCCAAGTGCACCATTGTCCAAGTTGTGCCCCTCTTCCTGTGCTTTACAGGCGATTCCAACGTACCTCTTGAAATCTGTTTCCTGCTATTTTGCCTCACTTTCAAGTCCGCCTCGTTGACTTCCCTCAACAGATTTTTGGACGATAGTTGTCCTTTATCACTCTGCCAGTTTGTGAATTGCTGTGCCCCTGAGCTCCATTTCTCAACTCGTTTTTTGTGAGCTGAACGCAAGTCCAAAATTTTGGATCATGTCCTATACTGGTTCCCGGTGGGTGGCTGAGACTTTGGTTAATTCTTCTTCCTGCCGGGAAATTAGAGTGACATGTGCCCGTCCAAATGCCTAACAGCTACTCTCTCATGGGTTCTCCCTCGTCCCTTCCATCCTCTGCCAAATTGGGAACCTGTGCAAACCAGGAGGTTAAAGGGCCTGTCTCTCCAAGTTGGGAGATTGATAGTAAGGCAGTTGGAAAGTCAAACTGGAGCACCAGGAGAGGGACTATTCGTTGAGTTTTAGAAACCTTTCGTATTCACAGTGTGTCCATTCTCTAGGTTTCCTGTACATGTTATAGCTGTAGTAATATTCCCTTGAACCTGGAGAGTTGGGACCCATGGAATGGGGGCCATGCATTATTGCTTGAAAGGGTCTGCATTTGCTCACCCAATCTCACCAATCCTCTCAGTCCCAAGTGTCCAGCCTTATGCCACATCCAGCTGTCATTGTAGATAGGGTCTTTCCAGGTTTCCTCAGACACCCTGAAGGAATTGTAAAGAATTTCCCTGTTTTTTGGTTTTGCTTTTGAAATTCCTTTTTATAGTGGGTTTGAGCTGATTCTCGCTGCCATGTTTATGCCACTCTAGACACACTTGATTCCCTTATGGAGTCATATCAATACATAGGTTTTAAGATTCTTACTAGTCAGATATATTCCTCTGTGGGAAATATGGGGTTTTGAGTCTCTTTCACTGAGGAAGGTGTCGGTCTTGTCAATTCCAAAGTTGGTTTTTGAAACGGTCCCTGTGCTTATATCAAACTCTGGTTTTATGCATCACCCCACCTCTCCTTCCCCTTTATGCAGGCATAAGAGTGTTTTCTAAATGTGAGACTCTGTTCTCTTTCCTAACTCAGTTCACGTGTAGCCATGTTTACAGGATCTTCATAAGTGATATCTTATGATAAGTTTCTTTTTCTGTGTGACTTATTTCACTTAGAATCATCGTACCTGAATCCACTCACTTTGCTGCTACTGGTCTTATGACATTGATTTCATGGCTGAGGGATATTCCATCGTACGTAAGTACCACAATGTTTTGAACCATTTTTATATTTCCTGGGATATTTAAGGTGTACCCAAGTTGAGGTTCTTGTAGCCAGTGCAGCCCTAAATTTGGAGGTGGCTCTTTCTTATTGATTTTCAGTTTTCCCCAGGTATATTCCCTAGACTGGAAGTGGCCTTGGCTCTGTAGCTCTGTTGTTTACTTGTTTTAGGGAACACAATGCACTCCTCCAGTGAGGCAGTTGGCAATTTACATCCCGCCCATCAGCATAACAAGGCTCCCTGTTCTCCAGGGCCTGTCTTGCCTTTCTGGTTTTTACACATTTTGTGGATGTCCCTTTTGACCGGTGGGAAGTGATACTTCTTTGTAGTGCAGATTTGCATTGCCCGCTTGCTTGCTTGGCCAAAAAGGGCGTATGCGTTTTCTCCTGAATATATTCAGGAGAAAGCGCATACGCCCTTTTTGGCCAAGTGTACCATTGTCCAAGTTGTGCCCCTCTTCCTGTGCTTTACAGGCGATTCCAAGGTACCTCTTGAAATCTGTTTCCTGCTATTTTGCCTCGCTTTCAAGTCCGCCTCGTTGACTTCCCTCAACAGATTTTTGGACGATAGTTGTCCTTTATCACTCTGCCAGTTTGTGAATTGCTGTGCCCCTGAGCTCCATTTCTCAATTCGTTTTTTTGTGAGCTGAACGCAAGTCCAAAATTTTGGATCATGTCCTATACTGGTTCCCGGTGGGTGGCTGAGACTTTGGTTAATTCTTCTTCCTGCCGGGAAATTAGAGTGACATGTGCCCGTCCAAATGCCTAACAGCTAATCTCTCATGGGTTCTCCCTCGTCCCTTCCATCCTCTGCCAAATTGGGAACCTGTGCAAACCAGGAGGTTAAAGGGCCTGTCTCTCCAAGTTGGGAGATTGATAGTAAGGCAGTTGGAAAGTCAAACTGGAGCACCAGGAGAGGGACTATTCGTTGAGTTTTAGAAACCTTTCGTATTCACAGTGTGTCCATACTCTAGGTTTCCTGTACATGTTATAGCTGTAGTAATATTCCCTTGAACCTGGAGAGTTGGGACCCATGGAATGGGGGCCATGCATTATTGCTTGAAAGGGTCTGCATTTGCTCACCCAATCTCACCAATCCTCTCAGTCCCAAGTGTCCAGCCTTATGCCACATCCAGCTGTCATTGTAGACAGGGTCTTTCCAGGTTTCCTCAGACACCCTGAAGGAATTGTAAAGAATTTCCCTGTTTTTTGGTTTTGCTTTTGAAATTCCTTTTTATAGTGGGTTTGAGCTGATTCTCGCTGCCATGTTTATGCCACTCTAGACACACTTGATTCCCTTATGGAGTCATATCAATACATAGGTTTTAAGATTCTTACTAGTCAGATATATTCCTCTGTGGGAAATATGGGGTTTTGAGTCTCTTTCACTGAGGAAGGTGTAGGTCTTGTCTATTCCAAAGTTGGTTTTTGGAACGGTCCCTGTGCTTATATCAAACTCTGGTTTTATGCATCACCCCACCTCTCCTTCCCCTTTATGCAGGCATAAGAGTGTTTTCTAAATGTGAGACTCTGTTCTCTTTCCTAACTCAGTTCACGTGTAGCCATGTTTACAGGATCTTCATAAGTGATATCTTATGATAAGTTTCTTTTTCTGTGTGACTTATTTCACTTAGAATCATCGTACCTGAATCCACTCACTTTGCTGCTACTGGTCTTATGACATTGATTTCATGGCTGAGGGATATTCCATCGTACGTAAGTACCACAATGTTTTGAACCATTTTTATATTTCCTGGGATATTTATGGTGTACCCAAGTTGAGGTTCTTGTAGCCAGTGCAGCCCTAAATTTGGAGGTGGCTCTTTCTTATTGATTTTCAGTTTTCCCCAGGTATATTCCCTAGACTGGAAGTGGCCTTGGCTCTGTAGCTCTGTTGTTTACTTGTTTTAGGGAACACAATGCACTCCTCCATTGAGGCAGTTGGCAATTTACATCCCGCCCATCAGCATAACAAGGCTCCATGTTCTCCAGGGCCTGTCTTGCCTTTCTGGTTTTTACACATTTTGTGGATGTCCCTTTTGACCGGTGGGAAGTGATACTTCTTTGTAGTGCAGATTTGCATTGCCCGCTTGCTTGCTTGGCCAAAAAGGGCGTATGCGTTTTCTCCTGAATATATTCAGGAGAAAACGCATACGCCCTTTTTGGCCAAGTGCACCATTGTCCAAGTTGTGCCCCTCTTCCTGTGCTTTACAGGCGATTTCAAGGTACCTCTTGAAATCTGTTTCCTGCTATTTTGCCTCGCTTTCAAGTCCGCCTCGTTGACTTCCCTCAACAGATTTTTGGACGATAGTTGTCCTTTATCACTCTGCCAGTTTGTGAATTGCTGTGCCCCTGAGCTCCATTTCTCAACTCGTTTTTTGTGAGCTGAACGCAAGTCCAAAATTTTGGATCATGTCCTATACTGGTTCCCGGTGGGTGGCTGAGACTTTGGTTAATTCTTCTTCCTGCCGGGAAATTAGAGTGACATGTGCCCGTCCAAATGCCTAACAGCTACTCTCTCATGGGTTCTCCCTCGTCCCTTCCATCCTCTGCCAAATTGGGAACCTGTGCAAACCAGGAGGTTAAAGGGCCTGTCTCTCCAAGTTGGGAGATTGATAGTAAGGCAGTTGGAAAGTCAAACTGGAGCACCAGGAGAGGGACTATTCGTTGAGTTTTAGAAACCTTTCGTATTCACAGTGTGTCCATTCTCTAGGTTTCCTGTACATGTTATAGCTGTAGTAATATTCCCTTGAACCTGGAGAGTTGGGACCCATGGAATGGGGGCCATGCATTATTGCTTGAAAGGGTCTGCATTTGCTCACCCAATCTCACCAATCCTCTCAGTCCCAAGTGTCCAGCCTTATGCCACATCCAGCTGTCATTGTAGATAGGGTCTTTCCAGGTTTCCTCAGACACGCTGAAGGAATTGTAAAAAATTTCCCTGTTTTTAGGTTTTGCTTTTGAAATTCCTTTTTATAGTGGGTTTGAGCTGATTCTCGCTGCCATGTTTATGCCACTCTAGACACACTTGATTCCCTTATGGATTCATATCAATACATAGGTTTTAAGATTCTTACTAGTCAGATATATTCCTCTGTGGGAAATATGGGGTTTTGAGTCTCTTTCACTGAGGAAGGTGTCGGTCTTGTCAATTCCAAAGTTGGTTTTTGAAACGGTCCCTGTGCTTATATCAAACTCTGGTTTTATGCATCACCCCACCTCTCCTTCCCCTTTATGCAGGCATAAGAGTGTTTTCTAAATGTGAGACTCTGTTCTCTTTCGTAACTCTGTTCACGTGTAGCCATGTTTACAGGATCTTCATAAGTGATATCTTATGATAAGTTTCTTTTTCTGTGTGACTTATTTCACTTAGAATCATCGTACCTGAATCCACTCACTTTGCTGCTACTGGTCTTATGACATTGATTTCATGGCTGAGGGATATTCCATCGTACGTAAGTACCACAATGTTTTGAACCATTTTTATATTTCCTGGGATATTTAAGGTGTACCCAAGTTGAGGTTCTTGTAGCCAGTGCAGCCCTAAATTTGGAGGTGGCTCTTTCTTATTGATTTTCAGTTTTCCCCAGGTATATTCCCTAGACTGGAAGTGGCCTTGGCTCTGTAGCTCTGTTGTTTACTTGTTTTAGGGAACACAATGCACTCCTCCATTGAGGCAGTTGGCAATTTACATCCCGCCCATCAGCATAACAAGGCTCCCTGTTCTCCAGGGCCTGTCTTGCCTTTCTGGTTTTTACACATTTTGTGGATGTCCCTTTTGACCGGTGGGAAGTGATACTTCTTTGTAGTGCAGATTTGCATTGCCCGCTTGCTTGCTTGGCCAAAAAGGGCGTATGCGTTTTCTCCTGAATATATTCAGGAGAAAACGCATACGCCCTTTTTGGCCAAGTGCACCATTGTCCAAGTTGTGCCCCTCTTCCTGTGCTTTACAGGCGATTCCAACGTACCTCTTGAAATCTGTTTCCTGCTATTTTGCCTCGCTTTCAAGTCCGCCTCGTTGACTTCCCTCAACAGATTTTTGGACGATAGTTGTCCTTTATCACTCTGCCAGTTTGTGAATTGCTGTGCCCCTGAGCTCCATTTCTCAACTCGTTTTTTGTGAGCTGAACGCAAGTCCAAAATTTTGGATCATGTCCTATACTGGTTCCTGGTGGGTGGCTGAGACTTTGGTTAATTCTTCTTCCTGCCGGGAAATTAGAGTGACATGTGCCCGTCCAAATGCCTAACAGCTACTCTCTCATGGGTTCTCCCTCGTCCCTTCCATCCTCTGCCAAATTGGGAACCTGTGCAAACCAGGAGGTTAAAGGGCCTGTCTCTCCAAGTTGGGAGATTGATAGTAAGGCAGTTGGAAAGTCAAACTGGAGCACCAGGAGAGGGACTATTCGTTGAGTTTTAGAAACATTTCGTATTCACAGTGTGTCCATTCTCTAGGTTTCCTGTACATGTTATAGCTGTAGTAATATTCCCTTGAACCTGGAGAGTTGGGACCCATGGAATGGGGGCCATGCATTATTGCTTGAAAGGGTCTGCATTTGCTCACCCAATCTCACCAATCCTCAGTCCCAAGTGTCCAGCCTTATGCCACATCCAGCTGTCATTGTAGATAGGGTCTTTCCAGGTTTCCTCAGACACCCTGAAGGAATTGTAAAGAATTTCCCTGTTTTTTGGTTTTGCTTTTGAAATTCCTTTTTATAGTGGGTTTGAGCTGATTCTCGCTGCCATGTTTATGCCACTCTAGACACACTTGATTCCCTTATGGAGACATATCAATACATAGGTTTTAAGATTCTTACTAGTCAGATATATTCCTCTGTGGGAAATATGGGGTTTTGAGTCTCTTTCACTGAGGAAGGTGTCGGTCTTGTCAATTCCAAAGTTGGTTTTTGAAACGGTCCCTGTGCTTATATCAAACTCTGGTTTTATGCATCACCCCACCTCTCCTTCCCCTTTATGCAGGCATAAGAGTGTTTTCTAAATGTGAGACTCTGTTCTCTTTCCTAACTCAGTTCACGTGTAGCCATGTTTACAGGATCTTCATAAGTGATATCTTATGATAAGTTTCTTTTTCTGTGTGACTTATTTCACTTAGAATCATCGTACCTGAATCCACTCACTTTGCTGCTACTGGTCTTATGACATTGATTTCATGGCTGAGGGATATTCCATCGTACGTAAGTACCACAATGTTTTGAACCATTTTTATATTTCCTGGGATATTTAAGGTGTACCCAAGTTGAGGTTCTTGTAGTCAGTGCAGCCCTAAATTTGGAGGTGGCTCTTTCTTATTGATTTTCAGTTTTCCCAAGGTATATTCCCTAGACTGGAAGTGGCCTTGGCTCTGTAGCTCTGTTGTTTACTTGTTTTAGGGAACACAATGCACTCCTCCAGTGAGGCAGTTGGCAATTTACATCCCGCCCATCAGCATAACAAGGCTCCCAGTTCTCCAGGGCCTGTCTTGCCTTTCTGGTTTTTACACATTTTGTGGATGTCCCTTTTGACCGGTGGGACCTGATACTTCTTTGTAGTGCAGATTTGCATTGCCCGCTTGCTTGCTTGGCCAAAAAGGGCGTATGCGTTTTCTCCTGAATATATTCAGGAGAAAACGCATACGCCCTTTTTGGCCAAGTGCACCATTGTCCAAGTTGTGCCCCTCTTCCTGTGCTTTACAGGCGATTCCAACGTACCTCTTGAAATCTGTTTCCTGCTATTTTGCCTCGCTTTCAAGTCCGCCTCGTTGACTTCCCTCAACAGATTTTTGGACGATAGTTGTCCTTTATCACTCTGCCAGTTTGTGAATTGCTGTGCCCCTGAGCTCCATTTCTCAACTCGTTTTTTGTGAGCTGAACGCAAGTCCAAAATTTTGGATCATGTCCTATACTGGTTCCCGGTGGGTGGCTGAGACTTTGGTTAATTCTTCTTCCTGCCGGGAAATTAGAGTGACATGTGCCCGTCCAAATGCCTAACAGCTACTCTCTCATGGGTTCTCCCTCGTCCCTTCCATCCTCTGCCAAATTGGGAACCTGTGCAAACCAGGAGGTTAAAGGGCCTGTCTCTCCAAGTTGGGAGATTGATAGTAAGGCAGTTGGAAAGTCAAACTGGAGCACCAGGAGAGGGACTATTCGTTGAGTTTTAGAAACCTTTCGTATTCACAGTGTGTCCATTCTCTAGGTTTCCTGTACATGTTATAGCTGTAGTAATATTCCCTTGAACCTGGAGAGTTGGGACCCATGGAATGGGGGCCATGCATTATTGCTTGAAAGGGTCTGCATTTGCTCACCCAATCTCACCAATCCTCTCAGTCCCAAGTGTCCAGCCTTATGCCACATCCAGCTGTCATTGTAGATAGGGTCTTTCCAGGTTTCCTCAGACACCCTGAAGGAATTGTAAAGAATTTCCCTGTTTTTTGGTTTTGCTTTTGAAATTCCTTTTTATAGTGGGTTTGAGCTGATTCTCGCTGCCATGTTTATGCCACTCTAGACACACTTGATTCCCTTATGGAGTCATATCAATACATAGGTTTTAAGATTCTTACTAGTCAGATATATTCCTCTGTGGGAAATATGGGGTTTTGAGTCTCTTTCACTGAGGAAGGTGTCGGTCTTGTCAATTCCAAAGTTGGTTTTTGAAACGGTCCCTGTGCTTATATCAAACTCTGGTTTTATGCATCACCCCACCTCTCCTTCCCCTTTATGCAGGCATAAGAGTGTTTTCTAAATGTGAGACTCTGTTCTCTTTCCTAACTCAGTTCACGTGTAGCCATGTTTACAGGATCTTCATAAGTGATATCTTATGATAAGTTTCTTTTTCTGTGTGACTTATTTCACTTAGAATCATCGTACCTGAATCCACTCACTTTGCTGCTACTGGTCTTATGACATTGATTTCACGGCTGAGGGATATTCCATCGTACGTAAGTACCACAATGTTTTGAACCATTTTTATATTTCCTGGGATATTTAAGGTGTACCCAAGTTGAGGTTCTTGTAGTCAGTGCAGCCCTAAATTTGGAGGTGGCTCTTTCTTATTGATTTTCAGTTTTCCCAAGGTATATTCCCTAGACTGGAAGTGGCCTTGGCTCTGTAGCTCTGTTGTTTACTTGTTTTAGGGAACACAATGCACTCCTCCAGTGAGGCAGTTGGCAATTTACATCCCGCCCATCAGCATAACAAGGCTCCCTGTTCTCCAGGGCCTGTCTTGCCTTTCTGGTTTTTACACATTTTGTGGATGTCCCTTTTGACCGGTGGGAAGTGATACTTCTTTGTAGTGCAGATTTGCATTGCCCGCTTGCTTGCTTGGCCAAAAAGGGCGTATGCGTTTTCTCCTGAATATATTCAGGAGAAAACGCATACGCCCTTTTTGGCCAAGTGCATCATTGTCCAAGTTGTGCCCCTCTTCCTGTGCTTTACAGGCGATTCCAACGTACCTCTTGAAATCTGTTTCCTGCTATTTTGCCTCGCTTTCAAGTCCACCTCGTTGACTTCCCTCAAGAGATTTTTGGATGATAGTTGTCCTTTATCACTCTGCCAGTTTGTGAATTGCTGTGCCCCTGAGCTCCATTTCTCAACTCGTTTTTTGTGAGCTGAACGCAAGTCCAAAATTTTGGATCATGTCCTATACTGGTTCCCGGTGGGTGGCTGAGACTTTGTTTAATTCTTCTTCCTGCCGGGAAATTAGAGTGACATGTGCCCGTCCAAATGCCTAACAGCTACTCTCTCATGGGTTCTCCCTCGTCCCTTCCATCCTCTGGCAAATTGGGAACCTGTGCAAACCAGGAGGTTAAAGGGCCTGTCTCTCCAAGTTGGGAGATTGATAGTAAGGCAGTTAGAAAGTCAAACTGGAGCACCAGGAGAGGGACTATTCGTTGAGTTTTAGAAACCTTTCGTATTCACAGTGTGTGCATTCTCTAGGTTTCCTGTACATGTTATAGCTGTAGTAATATTCCCTTGAACCTGGAGAGTTGGGACCCATGGAATGGGGGCCATGCATTATTGCTTGAAAGGGTCAGCATTTGCTCACCCAATCTCACCAATCCTCTCAGTCCCAAGTGTCCAGCCTTATGCCACATCCAGCTGTCATTGTAGATAGGGTCTTTCCAGGTTTCCTCAGACACCCTGAAGGAATTGTAAAGAATTTCCCTGTTTTTTGGTTTTGCTTTTGAAATTCCTTTTTATAGTGGCTTTGAGCTGATTCTCGCTGCCATGTTTATGCCACTCTAGACACACTTGATTCCCTTATGGAGACATATCAATACATAGGTTTTAAGATTCTTACTAGTCAGATATATTCCTTTGTGGGAAATATGGGGTTTTGAGTCTCTTTCACTGAGGAATGTGTCGGTCTTGTCAATTCCAAAGTTGGTTTTTGAAACGGTCCCTGTGCTTATATCAAACTCTGGTTTTATGCATCACCCCACCTCTCCTTCCCCTTTATGCAGGCATAAGAGTGTTTTCTAAATGTGAGACTCTGTTCTCTTTCCTAACTCAGTTCACGTGTAGCCATGTTTACAGGATCTTCATAAGTGATATCTTATGATAAGTTTCTTTTTCTGTGTGACTTATTTCACTTAGAATCATCGTACCTGAATCCACTCACTTTGCTGCTACTGGTCTTATGACATTGATTTCATGGCTGAGGGATATTCCATCGTACGTAAGTACCACAATGTTTTGAACCATTTTTATATTTCCTGGGATATTTAAGGTGTACCCAAGTTGAGGTTCTTGTAGCCAGTGCAGCCCTAAATTTGGAGGTGGCTCTTTCTTATTGATTTTCAGTTTTCCCCAGGTATATTCCCTAGACTGGAAGTGGCCTTGGCTCTGTAGCTCTGTTGTTTACTTGTTTTAGGGAACACAATGCACTCCTCCAGTGAGGCAGTTGGCAATTTACATCCCGCCCATCAGCATAACAAGGCTCCCTGTTCTCCAGGGCCTGTCTTGCCTTTCTGGTTTTTACACATTTTGTGGATGTCCCTTTTGACCGGTGGGAAGTGATACTTCTTTGTAGTGCACATTTGCATTGCACGCTTGCTTGCTTGGCCAAAAAGGGCGTATGCGTTTTCTCCTGAATATATTCAGGAGAAAACGCATACGCCCTTTTTGGCCAAGTGCACCATTGTCCAAGTTGTGCCCCTCTTCCTGTGCTTTACAGGCGATTCCAAGGTACCTCTTGAAATCTGTTTCCTGCTATTTTGCCTCGCTTTCAAGTCCGCCTCGTTGACTTCCCTCAACAGATTTTTGGACGATAGTTGTCCTTTATCACTCTGCCAGTTTGTGAATTGCTGTGCCCCTGAGCTCCATTTCTCAACTCGTTTTTTGTGAGCTGAACGCAAGTCCAAAATTTTGGATCATGTCCTATACTGGTTCCCGGTGGGTGGCTGAGACTTTGGTTAATTCTTCTTCCTGCCGGGAAATTAGAGTGACATGTGCCCGTCCAAATGCCTAACAGCTACTCTCTCATGGGTTCTCCCTCGTCCCTTCCATCCTCTGCCAAATTGGGAACCTGTGCAAACCAGGAGGTTAAAGGGCCTGTCTCTCCAAGTTGGGAGATTGATAGTAAGGCAGTTGGAAAGTCAAACTGGAGCACCAGGAGAGGGACTATTCGTTGAGTTTTAGAAACCTTTCGTATTCACAGTGTGTCCATTCTCTAGGTTTCCTGTACATGTTATAGCTGTAGTAATATTCCCTTGAACCTGGAGAGTTGGGACCCATGGAATGGGGGCCATGCATTATTGCTTGAAAGGGTCTGCATTCGCTCACCCAAGCTCACCAATCCTCTCAGTCCCAAGTGTCCAGCCTTATGCCACATCCAGCTGTCATTGTAGATAGGGTCTTTCCAGGTTTCCTCAGACACCCTGAAGGAATTGTAAAGAATTTCCCTGTTTTTTGGTTTTGCTTTTGAAATTCCTTTTTATAGTGGGTTTGAGCTGATTCTCGCTGCCATGTTTATGCCACTCTAGACACACTTGATTCCCTTATGGAGTCATATCAATACATAGGTTTTAAGATTCTTACTAGTCAGATATATTCCTCTGTGGGAAATATGGGGTTTTGAGTCTCTTTCACTGAGGAAGGTGTCGGTCTTGTCAATTCCAAAGTTGGTTTTTGAAACGGTCCCTGTGCTTATATCAAACTCTGGTTTTATGCATCACCCCACCTCTCCTTCCCCTTTATGCAGGCATAAGAGTGTTTTCTAAATGTGAGACTCTGTTCTCTTTCCTAACTCAGTTCACGTGTAGCCATGTTTACAGGATCTTCCTAAGTGATATCTTATGATAAGTTTCTTTTTCTGTGTGACTTATTTCACTTAGAATCATCGTACCTGAATCCACTCACTTTGCTGCTACTGGTCTTATGACATTGATTTCATGGCTGAGGGATATTCCATCGTACGTAAGTACCACAATGTTTTGAACCATTTTTATATTTCCTGGGATATTTAAGGTGTACCGAAGTTGAGGTTCTTGTAGCCAGTGCAGCCCTAAATTTGGAGGTGGCTCTTTCTTATTGATTTTCAGTTTTCCCCAGGTATATTCCCTAGACTGGAAGTGGCCTTGGCTCTGTAGCTCTGTTGTTTACTTGTTTTAGGGAACACAATGCACTCATCCAGTGAGGCAGTTGGCAATTTACATCCTGCCCATCAGCATAACAAGGCTCCCTGATCTCCAGGGCCTGTCTTGCCTTTCTGGTTTTTACACATTTTGTGGATGTCCCTTTTGACCGGTGGGAAGTGATACTTCTTTGTAGTGCAGATTTGCATTGCCCGCTTGCTTGCTTGGCCAAAAAGGGCGTATGCGTTTTCTCCTGAATATATTCAGGAGAAAACGCATACGCCCTTTTTGGCCAAGTGCACCATTGTCCAAGTTGTGCCCCTCTTCCTGTGCTTTACAGGCGATTCCAACGTACCTCTTGAAATCTGTTTCCTGCTATTTTGCCTCGCTTTCAAGTCCGCCTCGTTGACTTCCCTCAACAGATTTTTGGACGATAGTTGTCCTTTATCACTCTGCTAGTTTGTGAATTGCTGTGCCCCTGAGCTCCATTTCTCAACTCGTTTTTTGTGAGCTGAACGCAAGTCCAAAATTTTGGATCATGTCCTATACTGGTTCCCGGTGGGTGGCTGAGACTTTGGTTAATTCTTCTTCCTGCCGGGAAATTAGAGTGACATGTGCCCGTCCAAATGCCTAACAGCTACTCTCTCATGGGTTCTCCCTCGTCCCTTCCATCCTCTGCCAAATTGGGAACCTGTGCAAACCAGGAGGTTAAAGGGCCTGTCTCTCCAAGTTGGGAGATTGATAGTAAGGCAGTTGGAAAGTCAAACTGGAGCACCAGGAGAGGGACTATTCGTTGAGTTTTAGAAACCTTTCGTATTCACAGTGTGTCCATTCTCTAGGTTTCCTGTACATGTTATAGCTGTAGTAATATTCCCTTGAACCTGGAGAGTTGGGACCCATGGAATGGGGGCCATGCATTATTACTTGAAAGGGTCTGCATTTGCTCACCCAATCTCACCAATCCTCTCAGTCCCAAGTGTCCAGCCTTATGCCACATCCAGCTGTCATTGTAGATAGGGTCTTTCCAGGTTTCCTCAGACACCCTGAAGGAATTGTAAAGAATTTCCCTGTTTTTTGGTTTTGCTTTTGAAATTCCTTTTTATAGTGGGTTTGAGCTGATTCTCGCTGCCATGTTTATGCCACTCTAGACACACTTGATTCCCTTATGGAGACATATCAATACATAGGTTTTAAGATTCTTACTAGTCAGATATATTCCTCTGTGGGAAATATGGGGTTTTGAGTCTCTTTCACTGAGGAAGGTGTCGGTCTTGTCAATTCCAAAGTTGGTTTTTGAAACGGTCCCTGTGCTTATATCAAACTCTGGTTTTATGCATCACCCCACCTCTCCTTCCCCTTTATGCAGGCATAAGAGTGTTTTCTAAATGTGAGACTCTGTTCTCTTTCCTAATTCAGTTCACGTGTAGCCATGATTACAGGATCTTCCTAAGTGATATCTTATGATAAGTTTCTTTTTCTGTGTGACTTATTTCACTTAGAATCATCGTACCTGAATCCACTCACTTTGCTGCTACTGGTCTTATGACATTGATTTCATGGCTGAGGGATATTCCATCGTACGTAAGTACCACAATGTTTTGAACCATTTTTATATTTCCTGGGATATTTAGGGTGTACCCAAGTTGAGGTTCTTGTAGCCAGTGCAGCCCTAAATTTGGAGGTGGCTCTTTCTTATTGATTTTCAGTTTTCCCAAGGTATATTCCCTAGACTGGAAGTGGCCTTGGCTCTGTAGCTCTGTTGTTTACTTGTTTTAGGGAACACAATGCACTCCTCCAGTGAGGCAGTTGGCAATTTACATCCCGCCCATCAGCATAACAAGGCTCCCAGTTCTCCAGGGCCTGTCTTGCCTTTCTGGTATTTACACATTTTGTGGATGTCCCATTTGACCGGTGGGAAGTGATACTTCTTTGTAGTGCAGATTTGCATTGCCCGCTTGCTTGCTTGGCCAAAAAGGGCGTATGCGTTTTCTCCTGAATATATTCAGGAGAAAACGCATACGCCCTTTTTGGCCAAGTGCACCATTGTCCAAGTTGTGCCCCTCTTCCTGTGCTTTACAGGCGATTCCAAGGTACCTCTTGAAATCTGTTTCCTGCTATTTTGCCTCGCTTTAAAGTCCGCCTCGTTGACTTCCCTCAACAGATTTTTGGACGATAGTTGTCCTTTATCACTCTGCCAGTTTGTGAATTGCTGTGCCCCTGAGCTCCATTTCTCAACTCGTTTTTTGTGAGCTGAACGCAAGTCCAAAATTTTGGATCATGTCCTATACTAGTTCCCGGTGGGTGGCTGAGACTTTGGTTAATTCTTCTTCCTGCCGGGAAATTAGAGTGACATGTGCCCGTCCAAATGCCTAACAGCTACTCTCTCATGGGTTCTCCCTCGTCCCTTCCATCCTCTGCCAAATTGGGAACCTGTGCAAACCAGGAGGTTAAAGGGCCTGTCTCTCCAAGTTGGGAGATTGATAGTAAGGCAGTTGGAAAGTCAAACTGGAGCACCAGGAGAGGGACTATTCGTTGAGTTTTAGAAACCTTTCGTATTCACAGTGTGTCCATTCTCTAGGTTTCCTGTACATGTTATAGCTGTAGTAATATTCCCTTGAACCTGGAGAGTTGGGACCCATGGAATGGGGGCCATGCATTATTGCTTGAAAGGGTCTGCATTCGCTCACCCAATCTCACCAATCCTCTCAGTCCCAAGTGTCCAGCCTTATGCCACATCCAGCTGTCATTGTAGATAGGGTCTTTCCAGGTTTCCTCAGACACCCTGAAGGAATTGTAAAGAATTTCCCTGTTTTTTGGTTTTGCTTTTGAAATTCCTTTTTATAGTGGGTTTGAGCTGATTCTCGCTGCCATGTTTATGCCACTCTAGACACACTTGATTCCCTTATGGAGACATATCAATACATAGGTTTTAAGATTCTTACTAGTCAGATATATTCCTCTGTGGGAAATATGGGGTTTTGAGTCTCTTTCACTGAGGAAGGTGTCGGTCTTGTCAATTCCAAAGTTGGTTTTTGAAACGGTCCCTGTGCTTATATCAAACTCTGGTTTTATGCATCACCCCACCTCTCCTTCCCCTTTATGCAGGCATAAGAGTGTTTTCTAAATGTGAGACTCTGTTCTCTTTCCTAACTCAGTTCACGTGTAGCCATGTTTACAGGATCTTCCTAAGTGATATCTTATGATAAGTTTCTTTTTCTGTGTGACTTATTTCACTTAGAATCATCGTACCTGAATCCACTCACTTTGCTGCTACTGGTCTTATGACATTGATTTCATGGCTGAGGGATATTCCATCGTACGTAAGTACCACAATGTTTTGAACCATTTTTATATTTCCTGGGATATTTAGGGTGTACCCAAGTTGAGGTTCTTGTAGCCAGTGCAGCCCTAAATTTGGAGGTGGCTCTTTCTTATTGATTTTCAGTTTTCCCAAGGTATATTCCCTAGACTGGAAGTGGCCTTGGCTCTGTAGCTCTGTTGTTTACTTGTTTTAGGGAACACAATGCACTCCTCCAGTGAGGCAGTTGGCAATTTACATCCCGCCCATCAGCATAACAAGGCTCCCAGTTCTCCAGGGCCTGTCTTGCCTTTCTGGTTTTTACACATTTTGTGGATGTCCCTTTTGACCGGTGGGAATTGATACTTCTTTGTAGTGCAGATTTGCATTGCCCGCTTGCTTGCTTGGCCAAAAAGGGCGTATGCGTTTTCTCCTGAATATATTCAGGAGAAAACGCATACGCCCTTTTTGGCCAAGTGCACCATTGTCCAAGTTGTGCCCCTCTTCCTGTGCTTTACAGGCGATTCCAAGGTACCTCTTGAAATCTGTTTCCTGCTATTTTGCCTCGCTTTAAAGTCCGCCTCGTTGACTTCCCTCAACAGATTTTTGGACGATAGTTGTCCTTTATCACTCTGCCAGTTTGTGAATTGCTGTGCCCCTGAGCTCCATTTCTCAACTCGTTTTTTGTGAGCTGAACGCAAGTCCAAAATTTTGGATCATGTCCTATACTGGTTCCCGGTGGGTGGCTGAGACTTTGGTTAATTCTTCTTCCTGCCGGGAAATTAGAGTGACATGTGCCCGTCCAAATGCCTAACAGCTACTCTCTCATGGGTTCTCCCTCGTCCCTTCCATCCTCTGCCAAATTGGGAACCTGTGCAAACCAGGAGGTTAAAGGGCCTGTCTCTCCAAGTTGGGAGATTGATAGTAAGGCAGTTGGAAAGTCAAACTGGAGCACCAGGAGAGGGACTATTCGTTGAGTTTTAGAAACCTTTCGTATTCACAGTGTGTCCATTCTCTAGGGTTCCTGTACATGTTATAGCTGTAGTAATATTCCCTTGAACCTGGAGAGTTGGGACCCATGGAATGGGGGCCATGCATTATTGCTTGAAAGGGTCTGCATTTGCTCACCCAATCTCACCAATCCTCTCAGTCCCAAGTGTCCAGCCTTATGCCACATCCAGCTGTCATTGTAGACAGGGTCTTTCCAGGTTTCCTCAGACACCCTGAAGGAATTGTAAAGAATTTCCCTGTTTTTTGGTTTTGCATTTGAAATTCATTTTTATAGTGGGTTTGAGCTGATTCTCGCTGCCATGTTTATGCCACTCTAGACACACTTGATTCCCTTATGGAGTCATATCAATACATAGGATTTAAGATTCTTACTAGTCAGATATATTCCTCTGCGGGAAATATGGGGTTTTGAGTCTCTTTCACTGAGGAAGGTGTAGGTCTTGTCTATTCCAAAGTTGGTTTTTGGAACGGTCCCTGTGCTTATATCAAACTCTGGTTTTATGCATCACCCCACCTCTCCTTCCCCTTTATGCAGGCATAAGAGTGTTTTCTAAATGTGAGACTCTGTTCTCTTTCCTAACTCAGTTCACGTGTAGCCATGTTTACAGGATCTTCATAAGTGATATCTTATGATAAGTTTCTTTTTCTGTGTGACTTATTTCACTTAGAATCATCGTACCTGAATCCACTCACTTTGCTGCTACTGGTCTTATGACATTGATTTCATGGCTGAGGGATATTCCATCGTACGTAAGTACCACAATGTTTTGAACCATTTTTATATTTCCTGGGATATTTAAGGTGTACCCAAGTTGAGGTTCTTGTAGCCAGTGCAGCCCTAAATTTGGAGGTGGCTCTTTCTTATTGATTTTCAGTTTTCCCCAGGTATATTCCCTAGACTGGAAGTGGCCTTGGCTCTGTAGCTCTGTTGTTTACTTGTTTTAGGGAACACAATGCACTCCTCCATTGAGGCAGTTGGCAATTTACATCCCGCCCATCAGCATAACAAGGCTCCCTGTTCTCCAGGGCCTGTCTTGCCTTTCTGGTTTTTACACATTTTGTGGATGTCCCTTTTGACCGGTGGGAAGTGATACTTCTTTGTAGTGCAGATTTGCATTGCCCGCTTGCTTGCTTGGCCAAAAAGGGCGTATGCGTTTTCTCCTGAATATATTCAGGAGAAAACGCATACGCCCTTTTTGGCCAAGTGCACGATTGTCTTAGTTGTGCCCCTCTTCCTGTGCTTTACAGGCGATTCCAAGGTACCTCTTGAAATCTGTTTCCTGCTATTTTGCCTCGCTTTCAAGTCCGCCTCGTTGACTTCCCTCAACAGATTTTTGGACGATAGTTGTCCTTTATCACTCTGCCAGTTTGTGAATTGCTGTGCCCCTGAGCTCCATTTCTCAACTCGTTTTTTTGTGAGCTGAACGCAAGTCCAAAATTTTGGATCATGTCCTATACTGGTTCCCGGTGGGTGGCTGAGACTTTGGTTAATTCTTCTTCCTGCCGGGAAATTAGAGTGACATGTGCCCGTCCAAATGCCTAACAGCTACTCTCTCATGGGTTCTCCCTCGTCCCTTCCATCCTCTGCCAAATTGGGAACCTGTGCAAACCAGGAGGTTAAAGGGCCTGTCTCTCCAAGTTGGGAGATTGATAGTAAGGCAGTTGGAAAGTCAAACTGGAGCACCAGGAGAGGGACTATTCGTTGAGTTTTAGAAACCTTTCGTATTCACAGTGTGTCCATTCTCTAGGTTTCCTGTACATGTTATAGCTGTAGTAATATTCCCTTGAACCTGGAGAGTTGGGACCTATGGAATGGGGGCCATGCATTATTGCTTGAAAGGGTCTGCATTTGCTCACCCAATCTCACCAATCCTCAGTCCCAAGTGTCCAGCCTTATGCCACATCCAGCTGTCATTGTAGATAGGGTCTTTCCAGGTTTCCTCAGACACCCTGAAGGAATTGTAAAGAATTTCCCTGTTTTTTGGTTTTGCTTTTGAAATTCCTTTTTATAGTGGGTTTGAGCTGATTCTCGCTGCCATGTTTATGCCACTCTAGACACACTTGATTCCCTTATGGAGTCATATCAATACATAGGTTTTAAGATTCTTACTAGTCAGATATATTCCTCTGTGGGAAATATGGGGTTTTGAGTCTCTTTCACTGAGGAAGGTGTCGGTCTTGTCAATTCCAAGGTTGGTTTTTGAAACGGTCCCTGTGCTTATATCAAACTCTGGTTTTATGCATCACCCCACCTCTCCTTCCCCTTTATGCAGGCATAAGAGTGTTTTCTAAATGTGAGACTCTGTTCTCTTTCCTAACTCAGTTCACGTGTAGCCATGTTTACAGGATCTTCATAAGTGATATCTTATGATAAGTTTCTTTTTCTGTGTGACTTATTTCACTTAGAATCATCGTACCTGAATCCACTCACTTTGCTGCTACTGGTCTTATGACATTGATTTCATGGCTGAGGGATATTCCATCGTACGTAAGTACCACAATGTTTTGAACCATTTTTATATTTCCTGGGATATTTAAGGTGTACCCAAGTTGAGGTTCTTGTAGCCAGTGCAGCCCTAAATTTGGAGGTGGCTCTTTCTTATTGATTTTCAGTTTTCCCCAGGTATATTCCCTAGACTGGAAGTGGCCTTGGCTCTGTAGCTCTGTTGTTTACTTGTTTTAGGGAACACAATGCACTCCTCCAGTGAGGCAGTTGGCAATTTACATCCCGCCCATCAGCATAACAAGGCTCCCAGTTCTCCAGGGCCTGTCTTGCCTTTCTGGTTTTTACACATTTTGTGGATGTCCCTTTTGACCGGTGGGAAGTGATACTTCTTTGTAGTGCAGATTTGCATTGCCCGCTTGCTTGCTTGGCCAAAAAGGGCGTATGCGTTTTCTCCTGAATATATTCAGGAGAAAACGCATACGCCCTTTTTGGCCAAGTGCACCATTGTCCAAGTTGTGCCCCTCTTCCTGTGCTTTACAGGCGATTCCAACGTACCTCTTGAAATCTGTTTCCTGCTATTTTGCCTCACTTTCAAGTCCGCCTCGTTGACTTCCCTCAACAGAGTTTTGGACGATAGTTGTCCTTTATCACTCTGCCAGTTTGTGAATTGCTGTGCCCCTGAGCTCCATTTCTCAACTCGTTTTTTGTGAGCTGAACGCAAGTCCAAAATTTTGGATCATGTCCTATACTGGTTCCCGGTGGGTGGCTGAGACTTTGGTTAATTCTTCTTCCTGCCAGGAAATTAGAGTGACATGTGCCCGTCCAAATGCCTAACAGCTACTCTCTCATGGGTTCTCCCTCGTCCCTTCCATCCTCTGCCAAATTGGGAACCTGTGCAAACCAGGAGGTTAAAGGGCCTGTCTCTCCAAGTTGGGAGATTGATAGTAAGGCAGTTGGAAAGTCAAACTGGAGCACCAGGAGAGGGACTATTCGTTGAGTTTTAGAAAGCTTTCGTATTCACAGTGTGTCCATTCTCTAGGTTTCCTGTACATGTTATAGCTGTAGTAATATTCCCTTGAACCTGGAGAGTTGGGACCCATGGAATGGGGGCCATGCATTATTGCTTGAAAGGGTCTGCATTTGCTCACCCAATCTCACCAATCCTCTCAGTCCCAAGTGTCCAGCCTTATGCCACATCCAGCTGTCATTGTAGATAGGGTCTTTCCAGGTTTCCTCAGACACCCTGAAGGAATTGTAAAGAATTTCCCTGTTTTTAGGTTTTGCTTTTGAAATTCCTTTTTATAGTGGGTTTGAGCTGATTCTCGCTGCCATGTTTATGCCACTCTAGACACACTTGATTCCCTTATGGAGTCATATCAATACATAGGTTTTAAGATTCTTACTAGTCAGATATATTCCTCTGTGGGAAATATGGGGTTTTGAGTCTCTTTCACTGAGGAAGGTGTCGGTCTTGTCAATTCCAAAGTTGGTTTTTGAAACGGTCCCTGTGCTTATATCAAACTCTGGGTTTATGCATCACCCCACCTCTCCTTCCCCTTTATGGAGGCATAAGAGTGTTTTCTAAATGTGAGACTCTGTTCTCCTTTGTAACTCAGTTCACGTGTAGCCATGTTTACAGGATCTTCATAAGTGATATCTTATGATAAGTTTCTTTTTCTGTGTGACTTATTTCACTTAGAATCATCGTACCTGAATCCACTCACTTTGCTGCTACTGGTCTTATGACATTGATTTCATGGCTGAGGGATATTCCATCGTACGTAAGTACCACAATGTTTTGAACCATTTTTATATTTCCTGGGATATTTAGGGTGTACCCAAGTTGAGGTTCTTGTAGCCAGTGCAGCCCTAAATTTGGAGGTGGCTCTTTCTTATTGATTTTCAGTTTTCCCAAGGTATATTCCCTAGACTGGAAGTGGCCTTGGCTCTGTAGCTCTGTTGTTTACTTGTTTTAGGGAACACAATGCACTCCTCCAGTGAGGCAGTTGGCAATTTACATCCCGCCCATCAGCATAACAAGGCTCCCAGTTCTCCAGGGCCTGTCTTGCCTTTCTGGTTTTTACACATTTTGTGGATGTCCCTTTTGACCGGTGGGAAGTGATACTTCTTTGTAGTGCAGATTTGCATTGCCCGCTTGCTTGCTTGGCCAAAAAGGGCGTATGCGTTTTCTCCTGAATATATTCAGGAGAAAACGCATACGCCCTTTTTGGCCAAGTGCACCATTGTCCAAGTTTTGCCCCTCTTCCTGTGCTTTACAGGCGATTCCAAGGTACCTCTTGAAATCTGTTTCCTGCTATTTTGCCTCGCTTTCAAGTCCGCCTCGTTGACTTCCCTCAACAGATTTTTGGACGATAGTTGTCCTTTATCACTCTGCCAGTTTGTGAATTGCTGTGCCCCTGAGCTCCATTTCTCAACTCGTTTTTTGTGAGCTGAACGCAAGTCCAAAATTTTGGATCATGTCCTATACTGGTTCCCGGTGGGTGGCTGAGACTTTGGTTAATTCTTCTTCCTGCCGGGAAATTAGAGTGACATGTGCCCGTCCAAATGCCTAACAGCTACTCTCTCATGGGTTCTCCCTCGTCCCTTCCATCCTCTGCCAAATTGGGAACCTGTGCAAACCAGGAGGTTAAAGGGCCTGTCTCTCCAAGTTGGGAGATTGATAGTAAGGCAGTTGGAAAGTCAAACTGGAGCACCAGGAGAGGGACTATTCGTTGAGTTTTAGAAACCTTTCGTATTCACAGTGTGTCCATTCTCTAGGTTTCCTGTACATGTTATAGCTGTAGTAATATTCCCTTGAACCTGGAGAGTTGGGACCCATGGAATGGGGGCCATGCATTATTGCTTGAAAGGGTCTGCATTTGCTCACCCAATCTCACCAATCCTCTCAGTCCCAAGTGTCCAGCCTTATGCCACATCCAGCTGTCATTGTAGATAGGGTCTTTCCAGGTTTCCTCAGACACCCTGAAGGAATTGTAAAGAATTTCCCTGTTTTTTGGTTTTGCTTTTGAAATTCCTTTTTATAGTGGGTTTGAGCTGATTCTCGCTGCCATGTTTATGCCACTCTAGACACACTTGATTCCCTTATGGTGTCATATCAATACATAGGTTTTAAGATTCTTACTAGTCAGATATATTCCTCTGTGGGAAATATGGGGTTTTGAGTCTCTTTCACTGAGGAAGGTGTCGGTCTTGTCAATTCCAAAGTTGGTTTTTGAAACGGTCCCTGTGCTTATATCAAACTCTGGTTTTATGCATCACCCCACCTCTCCTTCCCCTTTATGCAGGCATAAGAGTGTTTTCTAAATGTGAGACTCTGTTCTCTTTCGTAACTCAGTTCACGTGTAGCCATGTTTACAGGATCTTCATAAGTGATATCTTATGATAAGTTTCTTTTTCTGTGTGACTTATTTCACTTAGAATCATCGTACCTGAATCCACTCACTTTGCTGCTACTGGTCTTATGACATTGATTTCATGGCTGAGGGATATTCCATCGTACGTAAGTACCACAATGTTTTGAACCATTTTTATATTTCCTGGGATATTTAAGGTGTACCCAAGTTGAGGTTCTTGTAGCCAGTGCAGCCCTAAATTTGGAGGTGGCTCTTTCTTATTGATTTTCAGTTTTCCCCAGGTATATTCCCTAGACTGGAAGTGGCCTTGGCTCTGTATCTCTGTTGTTTACTTGTTTTAGGGAACACAATGCACTCCTCCAGTGAGGCAGTTGGCAATTTACATCCCGCCCATCAGCATAACAAGGCTCCCTGTTCTCCAGGGCCTGTCTTGCCTTTCTGGTTTTTACACATTTTGTGGATGTCCCTTTTGACCGGTGGGAAGTGATACTTCTTTGTAGTGCAGATTTGCATTGCCCGCTTGCTTGCTTTGCCAAAAAGGGCGTATGCGTTTTCTCCTGAATATATTCAGGAGAAAGCGCATACGCCCTTTTTGGCCAAGTGTACCATTGTCCAAGTTGTACCCCTCTTCCTGTGCTTTACAGGCGATTCCAAGGTACCTCTTGAAATCTGTTTCCTGCTATTTTGCCTCGCTTTCAAGTCCGCCTCGTTGACTTCCCTCAACAGATTTTTGGACGATAGTTGTCCTTTATCACTCTGCCAGTTTGTGAATTGCTGTGCCCCTGAGCTCCATTTCTCAACTCGTTTTTTGTGAGCTGAACGCAAGTCCAAAATTTTGGATCATGTCCTATACTTGTTCCCGGTGGGTGGCTGAGACTTTGGTTAATTCTTCTTCCTGCCGGGAAATTAGAGTGACATGTGCCCGTCCAAATGCCTAACAGCTACTCTCTCATGGATTCTCCCTCGTCCCTTCCATCCTCTGCCAAATTGGGAACCTGTGCAAACCAGGAGGTTAAAGGGCCTGTCTCTCCAAGTTGGGAGATTGATAGTAAGGCAGTTGGAAAGTCAAACTGGAGCACCAGGAGAGGGACTATTCGTTGAGTTTTAGAAACCTTTCGTATTCACAGTGTGTCCATTCTCTAGGTTTCCTGTACATGTTATAGCTGTAGTAATATTCCCTTGAACCTGGAGAGTTGGGACCCATGGAATGGGGGCCATGCATTATTGCTTGAAAGGGTCTGCATTTGCTCACCCAATCTCACCAATCCTCTCAGTCCCAAGTGTCCAGCCTTATGCCACATCCAGCTGTCATTGTAGATAGGGTCTTTCCAGGTTTCCTCAGACACCCTGAAGGAATTGTAAAGAATTTCCCTGTTTTTTGGTTTTGCTTTTGAAATTCCTTTTTATAGTGGGTTTGAGCTGATTCTCGCTGCCATGTTTATGCCACTCTAGACACACTTGATTCCCTTATGGAGACATATCAATACATAGGTTTTAAGATTCTTCCTAGTGAGATATATTCCTTTGTGGGAAATATGGGGTTTTGAGTCTCTTTCACTGAGGAAGGTGTCGGTCTTGTCAATTCCAAAGTTGGTTTTTGGAACGGTCCCTGTGCTTATATCAAACTCTGGTTTTATGCATCACCCCACCTCTCCTTCCCCTTTATGCAGGCATAAGAGTGTTTTCTAAATGTGAGACTCTGTTCTCTTTCCTAACTCAGTTCACGTGTAGCCATGTTTACAGGATCTTCATAAGTGATATCTTATGATAAGTTTCTTTTTCTGTGTGACTTATTTCACTTAGAATCATCGTACCTGAATCCACTCACTTTGCTGCTACTGGTCTTATGACATTGATTTCATGGCTGAGGGATATTCCATCGTACGTAAGTACCACAATGTTTTGAACCATTTTTATATTTCCTGGGATATTTAAGGTGTACCCAAGTTGAGGTTCTTGTAGCCAGTGCAGCCCTAAATTTGGAGGTGGCTCTTTCTTATTGATTTTCAGTTTTCCCCAGGTATATTCCCTAGACTGGAAGTGGCCTTGGCTCTGTAGCTCTGTTGTTTACTTGTTTTAGGGAACACAATGCACTCCTCCATTGAGGCAGTTGGCAATTTACATCCCGCCCATCAGCATAACAAGGCTCCCTGTTCTCCAGGGCCTGTCTTGCCTTTCTGGTTTTTACACATTTTGTGGATGTCCCTTTTGACCGGTGGGAAGTGATACTTCTTTGTAGTGCAGATTTGCATTGCCCGCTTGCTTGCTTGGCCAAAAAGGGCGTATGCGTTTTCTCCTGAATATATTCAGGAGAAAACGCATACGCCCTTTTTGGCCAAGTGCACCATTGTCCAAGTTGTGCCCCTCTTCCTGTGCTTTACAGGCGATTCCAAGGTACCTCTTGAAATCTGTTTCCTGCTATTTTGCCTCACTTTCAAGTCTGCCTCGTTGACTTCCCTCAACAGATTTTTGGACGATAGTTGTCCTTTATCACTCTGCCAGTTTGTGAATTGCTGTGCCCCTGAGCTCCATTTCTCAACTCGTTTTTTGTGAGCTGAACGCAAGTCCAAAATTTTGGATCATGTCCTATACTGGTTCCCGGTGGGTGGCTGAGACTTTGGTTAATTCTTCTTCCTGCCGGGAAATTAGAGTGACATGTGCCCGTCCAAATGCCTAACAGCTACTCTCTCATGGGTTCTCCCTCGTCCCTTCCATCCTCTGCCAAATTGGGAACCTGTGCAAACCAGGAGGTTAAAGGGCCTGTCTCTCCAAGTTGGGAGCTTGATAGTAAGGCAGTTGGAAAGTCAAACTGGAGCACCAGGAGAGGGACTATTCGTTGAGTTTTAGAAACCTTTCGTATTCACAGTGTGTCCATTCTCTAGGTTTCCTGTACATATTATAGCTGTAGTAATATTCCCTTGAACCTGGAGAGTTGGGACCCATGGAATGGGGGCCATGCATTATTGCTTGAAAGGGTCTGCATTTGCTCACCCAATCTCACCAATCCTCTCAGTCCCAAGTGTCCAGCCTTATGCCACATCCAGCTGTCATTGTAGATAGGGTCTTTCCAGGTTTCCTCAGACACCCTGAAGGAATTGTAAAGAATTTCCCTTTTTTTTGGTTTTGCTTTTGAAATTCCTTTTTATAGTGGGTTTGAGCTGATTCTCGCTGCCATGTTTATGCCACTCTAGACACACTTGATTCCCTTATGGAGACATATCAATACATAGGTTTTAAGATTCTTACTAGTGAGATATATTCCTTTGTGGGAAATATGGGGTTTTGAGTCTCTTTCACTGAGGAAGGTGTCGGTCTTGTCAATTCCAAAGTTGGTTTTTGAAACGGTCCCTGTGCTTATATCAAACTCTGGTTTTATGCATCACCCCACCTCTCCTTCCCCTTTATGCAGGCATAAGAGTGTTTTCTAAATGTGAGACTCTGTTCTCTTTCCTAACTCAGTTCACGTGTAGCCATGTTTACAGGATCTTCATAAGTGATATCTTATGATAAGTTTCTTTTTCTGTGTGACTTATTTCACTTAGAATCATCGTACCTGAATCCACTCACTTTGCTGCTACTGGTCTTATGACATTGATTTCATGGCTGAGGGATATTCCATCGTACGTAAGTACCACAATGTTTTGAACCATTTTTATATTTCCTGGGATATTTAAGGTGTACCCAAGTTGAGGTTCTTGTAGCCAGTGCAGCCCTAAATTTGGAGGTGGCTCTTTCTTATTGATTTTCAGTTTTCCCCAGGTATATTCCCTAGACTGGAAGTGGCCTTGGCTCTGTATCTCTGTTGTTTACTTGTTTTAGGGAACACAATGCACTCCTCCAGTGAGGCAGTTGGCAATTTACATCCCGCCCATCAGCATAACAAGGCTCCCTGTTCTCCAGGGCCTGTCTTGCCTTTCTGGTTTTTACACATTTTGTGGATGTCCCTTTTGACCGGTGGGAAGTGATACTTCTTTGTAGTGCAGATTTGCATTGCCCGCTTGCTTGCTTGGCCAAAAAGGGCGTATGCGTTTTCTCCTGAATATATTCAGGAGAAAACGCATACGCCCTTTTTGGCCAAGTGCACCATTGTCCAAGTTGTGCCCCTCTTCCTGTGCTTTACAGGCGATTCCAAGGTACCTCTTGAAATCTGTTTCCTGCTATTTTGCCTCACTTTCAAGTCCGCCTCGTTGACTTCCCTCAACAGATTTTTGGACGATAGTTGTCCTTTATCACTCTGCCAGTTTGTGAATTGCTGTGCCCCTGAGCTCCATTTCTCAACTCGTTTTTTGTGAGCTGAACGCAAGTCCAAAATTTTGGATCATGTCCTATACTGGTTCCCGGTGGGTGGCTGAGACTTTGGTTAATTCTTCTTCCTGCCGGGAAATTAGAGTGACATGTGCCCGTCCAAATGCCTAACAGCTACTCTCTCATGGGTTCTCCCTCGTCCCTTCCATCCTCTGCCAAATTGGGAACCTGTGCAAACCAGGAGGTTAAAGGGCCTGTCTCTCCAAGTTGGGAGCTTGATAGTAAGGCAGTTGGAAAGTCAAACTGGAGCACCAGGAGAGGGACTATTCGTTGAGTTTTAGAAACCTTTCGTATTCACAGTGTGTCCATTCTCTAGGTTTCCTGTACATATTATAGCTGTAGTAATATTCCCTTGAACCTGGAGAGTTGGGACCCATGGAATGGGGGCCATGCATTATTGCTTGAAAGGGTCTGCATTTGCTCACCCAATCTCACCAATCCTCTCAGTCCCAAGTGTCCAGCCTTATGCCACATCCAGCTGTCATTGTAGATAGGGTCTTTCCAGGTTTCCTCAGACACCCTGAAGGAATTGTAAAGAATTTCCCTGTTTTTTGGTTTTGCTTTTGAAATTCCTTTTTATAGTGGGTTTGAGCTGATTCTCGCTGCCATGTTTATGCCACTCTAGACACACTTGATTCCCTTATGGAGACATATCAATACATAGGTTTTAAGATTCTTACTAGTGAGATATATTCCTTTGTGGGAAATATGGGGTTTTGAGTCTCTTTCACTGAGGAAGGTGTCGGTCTTGTCAATTCCAAAGTTGGTTTTTGAAACGGTCCCTGTGCTTATATCAAACTCTGGTTTTATGCATCACCCCACCTCTCCTTCCCCTTTATGCAGGCATAAGAGTGTTTTCTAAATGTGAGACTCTGTTCTCTTTCCTAACTCAGTTCACGTGTAGCCATGTTTACAGGATCTTCATAAGTGATATCTTATGATAAGTTTCTTTTTCTGTGTGACTTATTTCACTTAGAATCATCGTACCTGAATCCACTCACTTTGCTGCTACTGGTCTTATGACATTGATTTCATGGCTGAGGGATATTCCATCGTACGTAAGTACCACAATGTTTTGAACCATTTTTATATTTCCTGGGATATTTAGGGTGTACCCAAGTTGAGGTTCTTGTAGCCAGTGCAGCCCTAAATTTGGAGGTGGCTCTTTCTTATTGATTTTCAGTTTTCCCAAGGTATATTCCCTAGACTGGAAGTGGCCTTGGCTCTGTAGCTCTGTTGTTTACTTGTTTTAGGGAACACAATGCACTCCTCCAGTGAGGCAGTTGGCAATTTACATCCCGCCCATCAGCATAACAAGGCTCCCAGTTCTCCAGGGCCTGTCTTGCCTTTCTGGTTTTTACACATTTTGTGGATGTCCCTTTTGACCGGTGGGAAGTGATACTTCTTTGTAGTGCAGATTTGCATTGCCCGCTTGCTTGCTTGGCCAAAAAGGGCGTATGCGTTTTCTCCTGAATATATTCAGGAGAAAACGCATACGCCCTTTTTGGCCAAGTGCACCATTGTCCAAGTTTTGCCCCTCTTCCTGTGCTTTACAGGCGATTCCAAGGTACCTCTTGAAATCTGTTTCCTGCTATTTTGCCTCGCTTTCAAGTCCGCCTCGTTGACTTCCCTCAACAGATTTTTGGACGATAGTTGTCCTTTATCACTCTGCCAGTTTGTGAATTGCTGTGCCCCTGAGCTCCATTTCTCAACTCGTTTTTTGTGAGCTGAACGCAAGTCCAAAATTTTGGATCATGTCCTATACTGGTTCCCGGTGGGTGGCTGAGACTTTGGTTAATTCTTCTTCCTGCCGGGAAATTAGAGTGACATGTGCCCGTCCAAATGCCTAACAGCTACTCTCTCATGGGTTCTCCCTCGTCCCTTCCATCCTCTGCCAAATTGGGAACCTGTGCAAACCAGGAGGTTAAAGGGCCTGTCTCTCCAAGTTGGGAGATTGATAGTAAGGCAGTTGGAAAGTCAAACTGGAGCACCAGGAGAGGGACTATTCGTTGAGTTTTAGAAACCTTTCGTATTCACAGTGTGTCCATTCTCTAGGTTTCCTGTACATGTTATAGCTGTAGTAATATTCCCTTGAACCTGGAGAGTTGGGACCCATGGAATGGGGGCCATGCATTATTGCTTGAAAGGGTCTGCATTTGCTCACCCAATCTCACCAATCCTCTCAGTCCCAAGTGTCCAGCCTTATGCCACATCCAGCTGTCATTGTAGATAGGGTCTTTCCAGGTTTCCTCAGACACCCTGAAGGAATTGTAAAGAATTTCCCTGTTTTTTGGTTTTGCTTTTGAAATTCCTTTTTATAGTGGGTTTGAGCTGATTCTCGCTGCCATGTTTATGCCACTCTAGACACACTTGATTCCCTTATGGTGTCATATCAATACATAGGTTTTAAGATTCTTACTAGTCAGATATATTCCTCTGTGGGAAATATCGGGTTTTGAGTCTCTTTCACTGAGGAAGGTGTCGGTCTTGTCAATTCCAAAGTTGGTTTTTGAAACGGTCCCTGTGCTTATATCAAACTCTGGTTTTATGCATCACCCCACCTCTCCTTCCCCTTTATGCAGGCATAAGAGTGTTTTCTAAATGTGAGACTCTGTTCTCTTTCCTAACTCAGTTCACGTGTAGCCATGTTTACAGGATCTTCATAAGTGATATCTTATGATAAGTTTCTTTTTCTGTGTGACTTATTTCACTTAGAATCATCGTACCTGAATCCACTCACTTTGCTGCTACTGGTCTTATGACATTGATTTCATGGCTGAGGGATATTCCATCGTACGTAAGTACCACAATGTTTTGAACCATTTTTATATTTCCTGGGATATTTAAGGTGTACCCAAGTTGAGGTTCTTGTAGCCAGTGCAGCCCTAAATTTGGAGGTGGCTCTTTCTTATTGATTTTCAGTTTTCCCCAGGTATATTCCCTAGACTGGAAGTGGCCTTGGCTCTGTAGCTCTGTTGTTTACTTGTTTTAGGGAACACAATGCACTCCTCCAGTGAGGCAGTTGGCAATTTACATCCCGCCCATCAGCATAACAAGGCTCCCTGTTCTCCAGGGCCTGTCTTGCCTTTCTGGTTTTTACACATTTTGTGGATGTCCCTTTTGACCGGTGGGAAGTGATACTTCTTTGTAGTGCAGATTTGCATTGCCCGCTTGCTTGCTTTGCCAAAAAGGGCGTATGCGTTTTCTCCTGAATATATTCAGGAGAAAGCGCATACGCCCTTTTTGGCCAAGTGTACCATTGTCCAAGTTGTACCCCTCTTCCTGTGCTTTACAGGCGATTCCAAGGTACCTCTTGAAATCTGTTTCCTGCTATTTTGCCTCGCTTTCAAGTCCGCCTCGTTGACTTCCCTCAACAGATTTTTGGAAGATAGTTGTCCTTTATCACTCTGCCAGTTTGTGAATTGCTGTGCCCCTGAGCTCCATTTCTCAACTCGTTTTTTGTGAGCTGAACGCAAGTCCAAAATTTTGGATCATGTCCTATACTTGTTCCCGGTGGGTGGCTGAGACTTTGGTTAATTCTTCTTCCTGCCGGGTAATTAGAGTGACATGTGCCCGTCCAAATGCCTAACAGCTACTCTCTCATGGATTCTCCCTCGTCCCTTCCATCCTCTGCCAAATTGGGAACCTGTGCAAACCAGGAGGTTAAAGGGCCTGTCTCTCCAAGTTGGGAGATTGATAGTAAGGCAGTTGGAAAGTCAAACTGGAGCACCAGGAGAGGGACTATTCGTTGAGTTTTAGAAACCTTTCGTATTCACAGTGTGTCCATTCTCTAGGTTTCCTGTACATGTTATAGCTGTAGTAATATTCCCTTGAACCTGGAGAGTTGGGACCCATGGAATGGGGGCCATGCATTATTGCTTGAAAGGGTCTGCATTTGCTCACCCAATCTCACCAATCCTCTCAGTCCCAAGTGTCCAGCCTTATGCCACATCCAGCTGTCATTGTAGATAGGGTCTTTCCAGGTTTCCTCAGACACCCTGAAGGAATTGTAAATAATTTCCCTGTTTTTTGGTTTTGCTTTTGAAATTCCTTTTTATAGTGGGTTTGAGCTGATTCTCGCTGCCATGTTTATGCCACTCTAGACACACTTGATTCCCTTATGGAGACATATCAATACATAGGTTTTAAGATTCTTACTAGTGAGATATATTCCTTTGTGGGAAATATGGGGTTTTGAGTCTCTTTCACTGAGGAAGGTGTCGGTCTTGTCAATTCCAAAGTTGGTTTTTGGAACGGTCCCTGTGCTTATATCAAACTCTGGTTTTATGCATCACCCCACCTCTCCTTCCCCTTTATGCAGGCATAAGAGTGTTTTCTAAATGTGAGACTCTGTTCTCTTTCCTAACTCAGTTCACGTGTAGCCATGTTTACAGGATCTTCATAAGTGATATCTTATGATAAGTTTCTTTTTCTGTGTGACTTATTTCACTTAGAATCATCGTACCTGAATCCACTCACTTTGCTGCTACTGGTCTTATGACATTGATTTCATGGCTGAGGGATATTCCATCGTACGTAAGTACCACAATGTTTTGAACCATTTTTATATTTCCTGGGATATTTAAGGTGTACCCAAGTTGAGGTTCTTGTAGCCAGTGCAGCCCTAAATTTGGAGGTGGCTCTTTCTTATTGATTTTCAGTTTTCCCCAGGTATATTCCCTAGACTGGAAGTGGCCTTGGCTCTGTAGCTCTGTTGTTTACTTGTTTTAGGGAACACAATGCACTCCTCCATTGAGGCAGTTGGCAATTTACATCCCGCCCATCAGCATAACAAGGCTCCCTGTTCTCCAGGGCCTGTCTTGCCTTTCTGGTTTTTACACATTTTGTGGATGTCCCTTTTGACCGGTGGGAAGTGATACTTCTTTGTAGTGCAGATTTGCATTGCCCGCTTGCTTGCTTGGCCAAAAAGGGCGTATGCGTTTTCTCCTGAATATATTCAGGAGAAAACGCATACGCCCTTTTTGGCCAAGTGCACCATTGTCCAAGTTGTGCCCCTCTTCCTGTGCTTTACAGGCGATTCCAACGTACCTCTTGAAATCTGTTTCCTGCTATTTTGCCTCACTTTCAAGTCCGCCTCGTTGACTTCCCTCAACAGATTTTTGGACGATAGTTGTCCTTTATCACTCTGCCAGTTTGTGAATTGCTGTGCCCCTGAGCTCCATTTCTCAACTCGTTTTTTGTGAGCTGAACGCAAGTCCAAAATTTTGGATCATGTCCTATACTGGTTCCCGGTGGGTGGCTGAGACTTTGGTTAATTCTTCTTCCTGCCGGGAAATTAGAGTGACATGTGCCCGTCCAAATGCCTAACAGCTACTCTCTCATGGGTTCTCCCTCGTCCCTTCCATCCTCTGCCAAATTGGGAACCTGTGCAAACCAGGAGGTTAAAGGGCCTGTCTCTCCAAGTTGGGAGATTGATAGTAAGGCAGTTGGAAAGTCAAACTGGAGCACCAGGAGAGGGACTATTCGTTGAGTTTTAGAAACCTTTCGTATTCACAGTGTGTCCATTCTCTAGGTTTCCTGTACATATTATAGCTGTAGTAATATTCCCTTGAACCTGGAGAGTTGGGACCCATGGAATGGGGGCCATGCATTATTGCTTGAAAGGGTCTGCATTTGCTCACCCAATCTCACCAATCCTCTCAGTCCCAAGTGTCCAGCTTTATGCCACATCCAGCTGTCATTGTAGATAGGGTCTTTCCAGGTTTCCTCAGACACCCTGAAGGAATTGTAAAGAATTTCCCTGTTTTTTGGTTTTGCTTTTGAAATTCCTTTTTATACTGGGTTTGAGCTGATTCTCGCTGCCATGTTTATGCCACTCTAGACACACTTGATTACCTTATGGAGACATATCAATACATAGGTTTTAAGATTCTTACTAGTGAGATATATTCCTTTGTGGGAAATATGGGGTTTTGAGTCTCTTTCACTGAGGAAGGTGTCGGTCTTGTCAATTCCAAAGTTGGTTTTTGAAACGGTCCCTGTGCTTATATCAAACTCTGGTTTTATGCATCACCCCACCTCTCCTTCCCCTTTATGCAGGCATAAGAGTGTTTTCTAAATGTGAGACTCTGTTCTCTTTCCTAACTCAGTTCACGTGTAGCCATGTTTACAGGATCTTCCTAAGTGATATCTTATGATAAGTTTCTTTTTCTGTGTGACTTATTTCACTTAGAATCATCGTACCTGAATCCACTCACTTTGCTGCTACTGGTCTTATGACATTGATTTCATGGCTGAGGGATATTCCATCGTACGTAAGTACCACAATGTTTTGAACCATTTTTATATTTCCTGGGATATTTAAGGTGTACCCAAGTTGAGGTTCTTGTAGCCAGTGCAGCCCTAAATTTGGAGGTGGCTCTTTCTTATTGATTTTCAGTTTTCCCCAGGTATATTCCCTAGACTGGAAGTGGCCTTGGCTCTGTAGCTCTGTTGTTTACTTGTTTTAGGGAACACAATGCACTCCTCCAGTGAGGCAGTTGGCAATTTACATCCCGCCCATCAGCATAACAAGGCTCCCTGTTCTCCAGGGCCTGTCTTGCCTTTCTGGTTTTTACACATTTTGTGGATGTCCCTTTTGACCGGTGGGAAGTGATACTTCTTTGTAGTGCAGATTTGCATTGCCTGCTTGCTTGCTTGGCCAAAAAGGGCGTATGCGTTTTCTCCTGAATATATTCAGGAGAAAACGCATACGCCCTTTTTGGCCAAGTGCACCATTGTCCAAGTTGTGCCCCTCTTCCTGTGCTTTACAGGCGATTCCAACGTACCTCTTGAAATCTGTTTCCTGCTATTTTGCCTCACTTTCAAGTCTGCCTCGTTGACTTCCCTCAACAGATTTTTGGACGATAGTTGTCCTTTATCACTCTGCCAGTTTGTGAATTGCTGTGCCCCTGAGCTCCATTTCTCAACTCGTTTTTTGTGAGCTGAACGCAAGTCCAAAATTTTGGATCATGTCCTATACTGGTTCCCGGTGGGTGGCTGAGACTTTGGTTAATTCTTCTTCCTGCCGGGAAATTAGAGTGACATGTGCCCGTCCAAATGCCTAACAGCTACTCTCTCATGGGTTCTCCCTCGTCCCTTCCATCCTCTGCCAAATTGGGAACCTGTGCAAACCAGGAGGTTAAAGGGCCTGTCTCTCCAAGTTGGGAGCTTGATAGTAAGGCAGTTGGAAAGTCAAACTGGAGCACCAGGAGAGGGACTATTCGTTGAGTTTTAGAAACCTTTCGTATTCACAGTGTGTCCATTCTCTAGGTTTCCTGTACATATTATAGCTGTAGTAATATTCCCTTGAACCTGGAGAGTTGGGACCCATGGAATGGGGGCCATGCATTATTGCTTGAAAGGGTCTGCATTTGCTCACCCAATCTCACCAATCCTCTCAGTCCCAAGTGTCCAGCCTTATGCCACATCCAGCTGTCATTGTAGATAGGGTCTTTCCAGGTTTCCTCAGACACCCTGAAGGAATTGTAAAGAATTTCCCTGTTTTTTGGTTTTGCTTTTGAAATTCCTTTTTATAGTGGGTTTGAGCTGATTCTCGCTGCCATGTTTATGCCACTCTAGACACACTTGATTCCCTTATGGAGACATATCAATACATAGGTTTTAAGATTCTTACTAGTGAGATATATTCCTTTGTGGGAAATATGGGGTTTTGAGTCTCTTTCACTGAGGAAGGTGTCGGTCTTGTCAATTCCAAAGTTGGTTTTTGAAACGGTCCCTGTGCTTATATCAAACTCTGGTTTTATGCATCACCCCACCTCTCCTTCCCCTTTATGCAGGCATAAGAGTGTTTTCTAAATGTGAGACTCTGTTCTCTTTCCTAACTCAGTTCACGTGTAGCCATGTTTACAGGATCTTCATAAGTGATATCTTATGATAAGTTTCTTTTTCTGTGTGACTTATTTCACTTAGAATCATCGTACCTGAATCCACTCACTTTGCTGCTACTGGTCTTATGACATTGATTTCATGGCTGAGGGATATTCCATCGTACGTAAGTACCACAATGTTTTGAACCATTTTTATATTTCCTGGGATATTTAAGGTGTACCCAAGTTGAGGTTCTTGTAGCCAGTGCAGCCCTAAATTTGGAGGTGGCTCTTTCTTATTGATTTTCAGTTTTCCCCAGGTATATTCCCTAGACTGGAAGTGGCCTTGGCTCTGTATCTCTGTTGTTTACTTGTTTTAGGGAACACAATGCACTCCTCCAGTGAGGCAGTTGGCAATTTACATCCCGCCCATCAGCATAACAAGGCTCCCTGTTCTCCAGGGCCTGTCTTGCCTTTCTGGTTTTTACACATTTTGTGGATGTCCCTTTTGACCGGTGGGAAGTGATACTTCTTTGTAGTGCAGATTTGCATTGCCCGCTTGCTTGCTTGGCCAAAAAGGGCGTATGCGTTTTCTCCTGAATATATTCAGGAGAAAACGCATACGCCCTTTTTGGCCAAGTGCACCATTGTCCAAGTTGTGCCCCTCTTCCTGTGCTTTACAGGCGATTCCAACGTACCTCTTGAAATCTGTTTCCTGCTATTTTGCCTCACTTTCAAGTCCGCCTCGTTGACTTCCCTCAACAGATTTTTGGACGATAGTTGTCCTTTATCACTCTGCCAGTTTGTGAATTGCTGTGCCCCTGAGCTCCATTTCTCAACTCGTTTTTTGTGAGCTGAACGCAAGTCCAAAATTTTGGATCATGTCCTATACTTGTTCCCGGTGGGTGGCTGAGACTTTGGTTAATTCTTCTTCCTGCCGGGAAATTAGAGTGACATGTGCCCGTCCAAATGCCTAACAGCTACTCTCTCATGGGTTCTCCCTCGTCCCTTCCATCCTCTGCCAAATTGGGAACCTGTGCAAACCAGGAGGTTAAAGGGCCTGTCTCTCCAAGTTGGGAGATTGATAGTAAGGCAGTTGGAAAGTCAAACTGGAGCACCAGGAGAGGGACTATTCGTTGAGTTTTAGAAACCTTTCGTATTCACAGTGTGTCCATTCTCTAGGTTTCCTGTACATATTATAGCTGTAGTAATATTCCCTTGAACCTGGAGAGTTGGGACCCATGGAATGGGGGCCATGCATTATTGCTTGAAAGGGTCTGCATTTGCTCACCCAATCTCACCAATCCTCTCAGTCCCAAGTGTCCAGCCTTATGCCACATCCAGCTGTCATTGTAGATAGGGTCTTTCCAGGTTTCCTCAGACACCCTGAAGGAATTGTAAAGAATTTGCCTGTTTTTTGGTTTTGCTTTTGAAATTCCTTTTTATAGTGGGTTTGAGCTGATTCTCGCTGCCATGTTTATGCCACTCTAGACACACTTGATTCCCTTATGGAGACATATCAATACATAGGTTTTAAGATTCTTACTAGTGAGATATATTCCTTTGTGGGAAATATGGGGTTTTGAGTCTCTTTCACTGAGGAAGGTGTCGGTCTTGTCAATTCCAAAGTTGGTTTTTGAAACGGTCCCTGTGCTTATATCAAACTCTGGTTTTATGCATCACCCCACCTCTCCTTCCCCTTTATGCAGGCATAAGAGTGTTTTCTAAATGTGAGACTCTGTTCTCTTTCCTAACTCAGTTCACGTGTAGCCATGTTTACAGGATCTTCATAAGTGATATCTTATGATAAGTTTCTTTTTCTGTGTGACTTATTTCACTTAGAATCATCGTACCTGAATCCACTCACTTTGCTGCTACTGGTCTTATGACATTGATTTCATGGCTGAGGGATATTCCATCGTACGTAAGTACCACAATGTTTTGAACCATTTTTATATTTCCTGGGATATTTAAGGTGTACCCAAGTTGAGGTTCTTGTAGCCAGTGCAGCCCTAAATTTGGAGGTGGCTCTTTCTTATTGATTTTCAGTTTTCCCCAGGTATATTCCCTAGACTGGAAGTGGCCTTGGCTCTGTATCTCTGTTGTTTACTTGTTTTAGGGAACACAATGCACTCCTCCAGTGAGGCAGTTGGCAATTTACATCCCGCCCATCAGCATAACAAGGCTCCCTGTTCTCCAGGGCCTGTCTTGCCTTTCTGGTTTTTACACATTTTGTGGATGTCCCTTTTGACCGGTGGGAAGTGATACTTCTTTGTAGTGCAGATTTGCATTGCCCGCTTGCTTGCTTGGCCAAAAAGGGCGTATGCGTTTTCTCCTGAATATATTCAGGAGAAAACGCATACGCCCTTTTTGGCCAAGTGCACCATTGTCCAAGTTGTGCCCCTCTTCCTGTGCTTTACAGGCGATTCCAAGGTACCTCTTGAAATCTGTTTCCTGCTATTTTGCCTCACTTTCAAGTCCGCCTCGTTGACTTCCCTCAACAGATTTTTGGACGATAGTTGTCCTTTATCACTCTGCCAGTTTGTGAATTGCTGTGCCCCTGAGCTCCATTTCTCAACTCGTTTTTTGTGAGCTGAACGCAAGTCCAAAATTTTGGATCATGTCCTATACTGGTTCCCGGTGGGTGGCTGAGACTTTGGTTAATTCTTCTTCCTGCCGGGAAATTAGAGTGACATGTGCCCGTCCAAATGCCTAACAGCTACTCTCTCATGGGTTCTCCCTCGTCCCTTCCATCCTCTGCCAAATTGGGAACCTGTGCAAACCAGGAGGTTAAAGGGCCTGTCTCTCCAAGTTGGGAGATTGATAGTAAGGCAGTTGGAAAGTCAAACTGGAGCACCAGGAGAGGGACTATTCGTTGAGTTTTAGAAACCTTTCGTATTCACAGTGTGTCCATTCTCTAGGTTTCCTGTACATATTATAGCTGTAGTAATATTCCCTTGAACCTGGAGAGTTGGGACCCATGGAATGGGGGCCATGCATTATTGCTTGAAAGGGTCTGCATTTGCTCACCCAATCTCACCAATCCTCTCAGTCCCAAGTGTCCAGCCTTATGCCACATCCAGCTGTCATTGTAGATAGGGTCTTTCCAGGTTTCCTCAGACACCCTGAAGGAATTGTAAAGAATTTCCCTGTTTTTTGGTTTTGCTTTTGAAATTCCTTTTTATAGTGGGTTTGAGCTGATTCTCGCTGCCATGTTTATGCCACTCTAGACACACTTGATTCCCTTATGGAGACATATCAATACATAGGTTTTAAGATTCTTACTAGTGAGATATATTCCTTTGTGGGAAATATGGGGTTTTGAGTCTCTTTCACTGAGGAAGGTGTCGGTCTTGTCAATTCCAAAGTTGGTTTTTGAAACGGTCCCTGTGCTTATATCAAACTCTGGTTTTATGCATCACCCCACCTCTCCTTCCCCTTTATGCAGGCATAAGAGTGTTTTCTAAATATGAGACTCTGTTCTCTTTCCTAACTCAGTTCACGTGTAGCCATGTTTACAGGATCTTCCTAAGTGATATCTTATGATAAGTTTCTTTTTCTGTGTGACTTATTTCACTTAGAATCATCGTACCTGAATCCACTCACTTTGCTGCTACTGGTCTTATGACATTGATTTCATGGCTGAGGGATATTCCATCGTACGTAAGTACCACAATGTTTTGAACCATTTTTATATTTCCTGGGATATTTAAGGTGTACCCAAGTTGAGGTTCTTGTAGCCAGTGCAGCCCTAAATTTGGAGGTGGCTCTTTCTTATTGATTTTCAGTTTTCCCCAGGTATATTCCCTAGACTGGAAGTGGCCTTGGCTCTGTAGCTCTGTTGTTTACTTGTTTTAGGGAACACAATGCACTCCTCCAGTGAGGCAGTTGGCAATTTACATCCCGCCCATCAGCATAACAAGGCTCCCTGTTCTCCAGGGCCTGTCTTGCCTTTCTGGTTTTTACACATTTTGTGGATGTCCCTTTTGACCGGTGGGAAGTGATACTTCTTTGTAGTGCAGATTTGCATTGCCCGCTTGCTTGCTTGGCCAAAAAGGGCGTATGCGTTTTCTCCTGAATATATTCAGGAGAAAGCGCATATGCCCTTTTTGGCCAAGTGCACCATTGTCCAAGTTGTGCCCCTCTTCCTGTGCTTTACAGGCGATTCCAAGGTACCTCTTGAAATCTGTTTCCTGCTATTTTGCCTCACTTTCAAGTCCGCCTCGTTGACTTCCCTCAACAGATTTTTGGACGATAGTTGTCCTTTATCACTCTGCCAGTTTGTGAATTGCTGTGCCCCTGAGCTCCATTTCTCAACTCGTTTTTTGTGAGCTGAACGCAAGTCCAAAATTTTGGATCATGTCCTATACTGGTTCCCGGTGGGTGGCTGAGACTTTGGTTAATTCTTCTTCCTGCCGGGAAATTAGAGTGACATGTGCCCGTCCAAATGCCTAACAGCTACTCTCTCATGGGTTCTCCCTCGTCCCTTCCATCCTCTGCCAAATTGGGAACCTGTGCAAACCAGGAGGTTAAAGGGCCTGTCTCTCCAAGTTGGGAGATTGATAGTAAGGCAGTTGGAAAGTCAAACTGGAGCACCAGGAGAGGGACTATTCGTTGAGTTTTAGAAACCTTTCGTATTCACAGTGTGTCCATTCTCTAGGTTTCCTGTACATATTATAGCTGTAGTAATATTCCCTTGAACCTGGAGAGTTGGGACCCATGGAATGGGGGCCATGCATTATTGCTTGAAAGGGTCTGCATTTGCTCACCCAATCTCACCAATCCTCTCAGTCCCAAGTGTCCAGCCTTATGCCACATCCAGCTGTCATTGTAGATAGGGTCTTTCCAGGTTTCCTCAGACACCCTGAAGGAATTGTAAAGAATTTCCCTGTTTTTTGGTTTTGCTTTTGAAATTCCTTTTTATAGTGGGTTTGAGCTGATTCTCGCTGCCATGTTTATGCCACTCTAGACACACTTGATTCCCTTATGGAGACATATCAATACATAGGTTTTAAGATTCTTACTAGTGAGATATATTCCTTTGTGGGAAATATGGGGTTTTGAGTCTCTTTCACTGAGGAAGGTGTCGGTCTTGTCAATTCCAAAGTTGGTTTTTGAAACGGTCCCTGTGCTTATATCAAACTCTGGTTTTATGCATCACCCCACCTCTCCTTCCCCTTTATGCAGGCATAAGAGTGTTTTCTAAATATGAGACTCTGTTCTCTTTCCTAACTCAGTTCACGTGTAGCCATGTTTACAGGATCTTCCTAAGTGATATCTTATGATAAGTTTCTTTTTCTGTGTGACTTATTTCACTTAGAATCATCGTACCTGAATCCACTCACTTTGCTGCTACTGGTCTTATGACATTGATTTCATGGCTGAGGGATATTCCATCGTACGTAAGTACCACAATGTTTTGAACCATTTTTATATTTCCTGGGATATTTAAGGTGTACCCAAGTTGAGGTTCTTGTAGCCAGTGCAGCCCTAAATTTGGAGGTGGCTCTTTCTTATTGATTTTCAGTTTTCCCCAGGTATATTCCCTAGACTGGAAGTGGCCTTGGCTCTGTAGCTCTGTTGTTTACTTGTTTTAGGGAACACAATGCACTCCTCCAGTGAGGCAGTTGGCAATTTACATCCCGCCCATCAGCATAACAAGGCTCCCTGTTCTCCAGGGCCTGTCTTGCCTTTCTGGTTTTTACACATTTTGTGGATGTCCCTTTTGACCGGTGGGAAGTGATACTTCTTTGTAGTGCAGATTTGCATTGCCCGCTTGCTTGCTTGGCCAAAAAGGGCGTATGCGTTTTCTCCTGAATATATTCAGGAGAAAGCGCATATGCCCTTTTTGGCCAAGTGCACCATTGTCCAAGTTGTGCCCCTCTTCCTGTGCTTTACAGGCGATTCCAAGGTACCTCTTGAAATCTGTTTCCTGCTATTTTGCCTCGCTTTCAAGTCCGCCTCGTTGACTTCCCTCAACAGATTTTTGGACGATAGTTGTCCTTTATCACTCTGCCAGTTTGTGAATTGCTGTGCCCCTGAGCTCCATTTCTCAACTCGTTTTTTGTGAGCTGAACGCAAGTCCAAAATTTTGGATCATGTCCTATACTGGTTCCCGGTGGGTGGCTGAGACTTTGGTTAATTCTTCTTCCTGCCGGGAAATTAGAGTGACATGTGCCCGTCCAAATGCCTAACAGCTACTCTCTCATGGGTTCTCCCTCGTCCCTTCCATCCTCTGCAAAATTGGGAACCTGTGCAAACCAGGAGGTTAAAGGGCCTGTCTCTCCAAGTTGGGAGATTGATAGTAAGGCAGTTGGAAAGTCAAACTGGAGCACCAGGAGAGGGACTATTCGTTGAGTTTTAGAAACCTTTCGTATTCACAGTGTGTCCATTCTCTAGGTTTCCTGTACATATTATAGCTGTAGTAATATTCCCTTGAACCTGGAGAGTTGGGACCCATGGAATGGGGGCCATGCATTATTGCTTGAAAGGGTCTGCATTTGCTCACCCAATCTCACCAATCCTCTCAGTCCCAAGTGTCCAGCCTTATGCCACATCCAGCTGTCATTGTAGATAGGGTCTTTCCAGGTTTCCTCAGACACCCTGAAGGAATTGTAAAGAATTTCCCTGTTTTTTGGTTTTGCTTTTGAAATTCCTTTTTATAGTGGGTTTGAGCTGATTCTCGCTGCCATGTTTATGCCACTCTAGACACACTTGATTCCCTTATGGAGACATATCAATACATAGGTTTTAAGATTCTTACTAGTGAGATATATTCCTTTGTGGGAAATATGGGGTTTTGAGTCTCTTTCACTGAGGAAGGTGTCGGTCTTGTCAATTCCAAAGTTGGTTTTTGAAACGGTCCCTGTGCTTATATCAAACTCTGGTTTTATGCATCACCCCACCTCTCCTTCCCCTTTATGCAGGCATAAGAGTGTTTTCTAAATGTGAGACTCTGTTCTCTTTCCTAACTCAGTTCACGTGTAGCCATGTTTACAGGATCTTCATAAGTGATATCTTATGATAAGTTTCTTTTTCTGTGTGACTTATTTCACTTAGAATCATCGTACCTGAATCCACTCACTTTGCTGCTACTGGTCTTATGACATTGATTTCATGGCTGAGGGATATTCCATCGTACGTAAGTACCACAATGTTTTGAACCATTTTTATATTTCCTGGGATATTTAAGGTGTACCCAAGTTGAGGTTCTTGTAGCCAGTGCAGCCCTAAATTTGGAGGTGGCTCTTTCTTATTGATTTTCAGTTTTCCCCAGGTATATTCCCTAGACTGGAAGTGGCCTTGGCTCTGTAGCTCTGTTGTTTACTTGTTTTAGGGAACACAATGCACTCCTCCAGTGAGGCAGTTGGCAATTTACATCCCGCCCATCAGCATAACAAGGCTCCCTGTTCTCCAGGGCCTGTCTTGCCTTTCTGGTTTTTACACATTTTGTGGATGTCCCTTTTGACCGGTGGGAAGTGATACTTCTTTGTAGTGCAGATTTGCATTGCCCGCTTGCTTGCTTGGCCAAAAAGGGCGTATGCGTTTTCTCCTGAATATATTCAGGAGAAAGCGCATATGCCCTTTTTGGCCAAGTGCACCATTGTCCAAGTTGTGCCCCTCTTCCTGTGCTTTACAGGCGATTCCAAGGTACCTCTTGAAATCTGTTTCCTGCTATTTTGCCTCGCTTTCAAGTCCGCCTCGTTGACTTCCCTCAACAGATTTTTGGACGATAGTTGTCCTTTATCACTCTGCCAGTTTGTGAATTGCTGTGCCCCTGAGCTCCATTTCTCAACTCGTTTTTTGTGAGCTGAACGCAAGTCCAAAATTTTGGATCATGTCCTATACTGGTTCCCGGTGGGTGGCTGAGACTTTGGTTAATTCTTCTTCCTGCCGGGAAATTAGAGTGACATGTGCCCGTCCAAATGCCTAACAGCTACTCTCTCATGGGTTCTCCCTCGTCCCTTCCATCCTCTGCCAAATTGGGAACCTGTGCAAACCAGGAGGTTAAAGGGCCTGTCTCTCCAAGTTGGGAGATTGATAGTAAGGCAGTTGGAAAGTCAAACTGGAGCACCAGGAGAGGGACTATTCGTTGAGTTTTAGAAACCTTTCGTATTCACAGTGTGTCCATTCTCTAGGTTTCCTGTACATATTATAGCTGTAGTAATATTCCCTTGAACCTGGAGAGTTGGGACCCATGGAATGGGGGACATGCATTATTGCTTGAAAGGGTCTGCATTTGCTCACCCAATCTCACCAATCCTCTCAGTCCCAAGTGTCCAGCCTTATGCCACATCCAGCTGTCATTGTAGATAGGGTCTTTCCAGGTATCCTCAGACACCCTGAAGGAATTGTAAAGAATTTCCCTGTTTTTTGGTTTTGCTCTTGAAATTCCTTTTTATAGTGGGTTTGAGCTGATTCTCGCTGCCATGTTTATGCCACTCTAGACACACTTGATTCCCTTATGGCGACATATCAATACATAGGTTTTAAGATTCTTACTAGTCAGATATATTCCTTTGTGGGAAATATGGGGTTTTGAGTCTCTTTCACTGAGGAAGGTGTCGGTCTTGTCAATTCCAAAGTTGGTTTTTGAAACGGTCCCTGTGCTTATATCAAACTCTGGTTTTATGCATCACCCCACCTCTCCTTCCCCTTTATGCAGGCATAAGAGTGTTTTCTAAATGTGAGACTCTGTTCTTTTTCCTAACTCAGTTCACGTGTAGCCATGTTTACAGGATCTTCATAAGTGATATCTTATGATAAGTTTCTTTTTCTGTGTGACTTATTTCACTTAGAATCATCGTACCTGAATCCACTCACTTTGCTGCTACTGGTCTTATGACATTGATTTCATGGCTGAGGGATATTCCATCGTACGTAAGTACCACAATGTTTTGAACCATTTTTATATTTCCTGGGATATTTAAGGTGTACCCAAGTTGAGGTTCTTGTAGCCAGTGCAGCCCTAAATTTGGAGGTGGCTCTTTCTTATTGATTTTCAGTTTTCCCCAGGTATATTCCCTAGACTGGAAGTGGCCTTGGCTCTGTAGCTCTGTTGTTTACTTGTTTTAGGGAACACAATGCACTCCTCCAGTGAGGCAGTTGGCAATTTACATCCCGCCCATCAGCATAACAAGGCTGCCTGTTCTCCAGGGCCTGTCTTGCCTTTCTGGTTTTTACACATTTTGTGGATGTCCCTTTTGACCGGTGGGAAGTGATACTTCTTTGTAGTGCAGATTTGCATTGCCCGCTTGCTTGCTTGGCCAAAAAGGGCGTATGCGTTTTCTCCTGAATATATTCAGGAGAAAGCGCATACGCCCTTTTTGGCCAAGTGCACCATTGTCCAAGTTGTGCCCCTCTTCCTGTGCTTTACAGGCGATTCCAAGGTACCTCTTGAAATCTGTTTCCTGCTATTTTGCCTCACTTTCAATTCCGCCTCGTTGACATCCCTCAACAGATTTTTGGACGATAGTTGTCCTTTATCACTCTGCCAGTTTGTGAATTGCTGTGCCCCTGAGCTCCATTTCTCAACTCGTTTTTTGTGAGCTGAACGCAAGTCCAAAATTTTGGATCCTGTCCTATACTGGTTCCCGGTGGGTGGCTGAGACTTTGGTTAATTCTTCTTCCTGCCGGGAAATTAGAGTGACATGTGCCCGTCCAAATGCCTAACAGCTACTCTCTCATGGGTTCTCCCTCGTCCCTTCCATCCTCTGCCAAATTGGGAACCTGTGCAAACCAGGAGGTTAAAGGGCCTGTCTCTCCAAGTTGGGAGATTGATAGTAAGGCAGTTGGAAAGTCAAACTGGAGCACCAGGAGAGGGACTATTCGTTGAGTTTTAGAAACCTTTCGTATTCACAGTGTGTCCATTCTCTAGGTTTCCTGTACATGTTATAGCTGTAGTAATATTCCCTTGAACATGGAGAGTTGGGACCCATGGAATGGGGGCCATGCATTATTGCTTGAAAGGGTCTGCATTTGCTCACCCAATCTCACCAATCCTCTCAGTCCCAAGTGTCCAGCCTTATGCCACATCCAGCTGTCATTGTAGATAGGGTCTTTCCAGGTTTCCTCAGACACCCTGAAGGAATTGTAAAGAATTTCCCTGTTTTTTGGTTTTGCTTTTGAAATTCCTTTTTATAGTGGGTTTGAGCTGATACTCGCTGCCATGTTTATGCCACTCTAGACACACTTGATTCCCTTATGGAGACATATCAATACATAGGTTTTAAGATTCTTACTAGTCAGATATATTCCTCTGTGGGAAATATGGGGTTTTGAGTCTCTTTCACTGAGGAAGGTGTCGGTCTTGTCAATTCCAAAGTTGGTTTTTGAAACGGTCCCTGTGCTTATATCAAACTCTGGTTTTATGCATCACCCCACCTCTCCTTCCCCTTTATGCAGGCATAAGAGTGTTTTCTAAATGTGAGACTCTGTTCTCTTTCCTAACTCAGTTCACGTGTAGCCATGTTTACAGGATCTTCATAAGTGATATCTTATGATAAGTTTCTTTTTCTGTGTGACTTATTTCACTTAGAATCATCGTACCTGAATCCACTCACTTTGCTGCTACTGGTCTTATGACATTGATTTCATGGCTGAGGGATATTCCATCGTACGTAAGTACCACAATGTTTTGAACCATTTTTATATTTCCTGGGATATTTAAGGTGTAACCAAGTTGAGGTTCTTGTAGCCAGTGCAGCCCTAAATTTGGAGGTGGCTCTTTCTTATTGATTTTCAGTTTTCCCCAGGTATATTCCCTAGACTGGAAGTGGCCTTGGCTCTGTAGCTCTGTTGTTTACTTGTTTTAGGGAACACAATGCACTCCTCCAGTGAGGCAGTTGGCAATTTACATCCCGCCCATCAGCATAACAAGGCTCCCTGTTCTCCAGGGCCTGTCTTGCCTTTCTGGTTTTTACACATTTTGTGGATGTCCCTTTTGACCGGTGGGAAGTGATACTACTTTGTAGTGCAGATTTGCATTGCCTGCTTGCTTGCTTGGCCAAAAAGGGCGTATGCGTTTTCTCCTGAATATATTCAGGAGAAAACGCATACGCCCTTTTTGGCCAAGTGCACCATTGTCCAAGTTGTGCCCCTCTTCCTGTGCTTTACAGGCGATTCCAACGTACCTCTTGAAATCTGTTTCCTGCTATTTTGCCTCACTTTCAAGTCCGCCTCGTTGACTTCCCTCAACAGATTTTTGGACGATAGTTGTCCTTTATCACTCTGCCAGTTTGTGAATTGCTGTGCCCCTGAGCTCCATTTCTCAACTCGTTTTTTGTGAGCTGAACGCAAGTCCAAAATTTTGGATCCTGTCCTATACTGGTTCCCGGTGGGTGGCTGAGACTTTGGTTAATTCTTCTTCCTGCCGGGAAATTAGAGTGACATGTGCCCGTCCAAATGCCTAACAGCTACTCTCTCATGGGTTCTCCCTCGTCCCTTCCATCCTCTGCCAAATTGGGAACCTGTGCAAACCAGGAGGTTAAAGGGCCTGTCTCTCCAAGTTGGGAGATTGATAGTAAGGCAGTTGGAAAGTCAAACTGGAGCACCAGGAGAGGGACTATTCGTTGAGTTTTAGAAACCTTTCGTATTCACAGTGTGTCCATTCTCTAGGTTTCCTGTACATGTTATAGCTGTAGTAATATTCCCTTGAACCTGGAGAGTTGGGACCCATGGAATGGGGGCCATGCATTATTGCTTGAAAGGGTCTGCATTTGCTCACCCAATCTCACCAATCCTCTCAGTCCCAAGTGTCCAGCCTTATGCCACATCCAGCTGTCATTGTAGATAGGGTCTTTCCAGGTTTCTTCAGACACCCTGAAGGAATTGTAAAGAATTTCCCTGTTTTTTGGTTTTGCTTTTGAAATTCCTTTTTATAGTGGGTTTGAGCTGATTCTCGCTGCCATGTTTATGCCACTCTAGACACACTTGATTCCCTCATGGAGACATATCAATACATAGGTTTTAAGATTCTTACTAGTCAGATATATTCCTCTGTGGTAAATATGGGGTTTTGAGTCTCTTTCACTGAGGAAGGTGTCGGTTTTGTCAATTCCAAAGTTGGTTTTTGAAACGGTCCCTGTGCTTATATCAAACTCTGGTTTTATGCATCACCCCACCTCTCCTTCCCCTTTATGCAGGCATAAGAGTGTTTTCTAAATGTGAGACTCTGTTCTCTTTCCTAACTCAGTTCACGTGTAGCCATGTTTACAGGATCTTCATAAGTGATATCTTATGATAAGTTTCTTTTTCTGTGTGACTTATTTCACTTAGAATCATCGTACCTGAATCCACTCACTTTGCTGCTACTGGTCGTATGACATTGATTTCATGGCTGAGGGATATTCCATCGTACGTAAGTACCACAATGTTTTGAACCATTTTTATATTTCCTGGGATATTTAAGGTGTACCCAAGTTGAGGTTCTTGTAGCCAGTGCAGCCCTAAATTTGGAGGTGGCTCTTTCTTATTGATTTTCAGTTTTCCCCAGGTATATTCCCTAGACTGGAAGTGGCCTTGGCTCTGTAGCTCTGTTGTTTACTTGTTTTAGGGAACACAATGCACTCCTCCAGTGAGGCAGTTGGCAATTGACATCCCGCCCATCAGCATAACAAGGCTCCCTGTTCTCCAGGGCCTGTCTTGCCTTTCTGGTTTTTACACATTTTGTGGATGTCCCTTTTGACCGGTGGGAAGTGATACTTCTTTGTAGTGCAGATTTGCATTGCCCGCTTGCTTGCTTGGCCAAAAAGGGCGTATGCGTTTTCTCCTGAATATATTCAGGAGAAAACGCATACGCCCTTTTTGGCCAAGTGCACCATTGTCCAAGTTGTGCCCGTCTTCCTGTGCTTTACAGGCGATTCCAACGTACCTCTTGAAATCTGTTTCCTGCTATTTTGCCTCACTTTCAAGTCCGCCTCGTTGACTTCCCTCAACAGATTTTTGGACGATAGTTGTCCTTTATCACTCTGCCAGTTTGTGAATTGCTGTGCCCCTGAGCTCCATTTCTCAACTCGTTTTTTGTGAGCTGAACGCAAGTCCAAAATTTTGGATCATGTCCTATACTGGTTCCCGGTGGGTGGCTGAGACTTTGGTTAATTCTTCTTCCTGCCGGGAAATTAGAGTGACATGTGCCCGTCCAAATGCCTAACAGCTACTCTCTCATGGGTTCTCCCTCGTCCCTTCCATCCTCTGCCAAATTGGGAACCTGTGCAAACCAGGAGGTTAAAGGGCCTGTCTCTCCAAGTTGGGAGATTGATAGTAAGGCAGTTGGAAAGTCAAACTGGAGCACCAGGAGAGGGACTATTCGTTGAGTTTTAGAAACCTTTCGTATTCACAGTGTGTCCATTCTCTAGGTTTCCTGTACATATTATAGCTGTAGTAATATTCCCTTGAACCTGGAGAGTTGGGACCCATGGAATGGGGGCCATGCATTATTGCTTGAAAGGGTCTGCATTTGCTCACCCAATCTCACCAATCCTCTCAGTCCCAAGTGTCCAGCCTTATGCCACATCCAGCTGTCATTGTAGATAGGGTCTTTCCAGGTTTCCTCAGACACCCTGAAGGAATTGTAAAGAATTTCCCTGTTTTTTGGTTTTGCTTTTGAAATTCCTTTTTATAGTGGGTTTGAGCTGATTCTCGCTGCCATGTTTATGCCACTCTAGACACACTTGATTCCCTTATGGAGACATATCAATACATAGGTTTTAAGATTCTTACTAGTCAGATATATTCCTTTGTGGGAAATATGGGGTTTTGAGTCTCTTTCACTGAGGAAGGTGTCGGTCTTGTCAGTTCCAAAGTTGGTTTTTGAAACGGTCCCTGTGCTTATATCAAACTCTGGTTTTATGCATCACCCCACCTCTCCTTCCCCTTTATGCAGGCATAAGAGTGTTTTCTAAATGTGAGACTCTGTTCTCTTTCCTAACTCAGTTCACGTGTAGCCATGTTTACAGGATCTTCCTAAGTGATATCTTATGATAAGTTTCTTTTTCTGTGTGACTTATTTCACTTAGAATCATCGTACCTGAATCCACTCACTTTGCTGCTACTGGTCTTATGACATTGATTTCATGGCTGAGGGATATTCCATCGTACGTAAGTACCACAATGTTTTGAACCATTTTTATATTTCCTGGGATATTTAAGGTGTACCCAAGTTGAGGTTCTTGTAGCCAGTGCAGCCCTAAATTTGGAGGTGGCTCTTTCTTATTGATTTTCAGTTTTCCCCAGGTATATTCCCTAGACTGGAAGTGGCCTTGGCTCTGTAGCTCTGTTGTTTACTTGTTTTAGGGAACACAATGCACTACTCCATTGAGGCAGTTGGCAATTTACATCCCGCCCAGCAGCATAACAAGGCTCACTGTTCTCCAGGGCCTGTCTTGCCTTTCTGGTTTTTACACATTTTGTGGATGTCCCTTTTGACCGGTGGGAAGTGATACTTCTTTGTAGTGCAGATTTGCATTGCCCGCTTGCTTGCTTGGCCAAAAAGGGCGTATGCGTTTTCTCCTGAATATATTCAGGAGAAAACGCATACGCCCTTTTTGGCCAAGTGCACCATTGTCCAAGTTGTGCCCCTCTTCCTGTGCTTTACAGGCGATTCCAACGTACCTCTTGAAATCTGTTTCCTGCTATTTTGCCTCACTTTCAAGTCCGCCTCGTTGACTTCCCTCAACAGATTTTTGGACGATAGTTGTCCTTTATCACTCTGCCAGTTTGTGAATTGCTGTGCCCCTGAGCTCCATTTCTCAACTCATTTTTTGTGAGCTGAACGCAAGTCCAAAATTTTGGATCATGTCTTATACTGGTTCCCGGTGGGTGGCTGAGACTTTGGTTAATTCTTCTTCCTGCCGGGAAATTAGAGTGACATGTGCCCGTCCAAATGCCTAACAGCTACTCTCTCATGGGTTCTCCCTCGTCCCTTCCATCCTCTACCAAATTGGGAACCTGTGCAAACCAGGAGGTTAAAGGGCCTGTCTCTCCAAGTTGGGAGATTGATAGTAAGGCAGTTGGAAAGTCAAACTGGAGCACCAGGAGAGGGACTATTCGTTGAGTTTTAGAAACCTTTCGTATTCACAGTGTGTCAATTCTCTAGGTTTCCTGTACATATTATAGGTGTAGTAATATTCCCTTGAACCTGGAGAGTTGGGACCCATGGAATGGGGGCCATGCATTATTGCTTGAAAGGGTCTGCATTTGCTCACCCAATCTCACCAATCCTCTCAGTCCCAAGTGTCCAGCCTTATGCCACATCCAGCTGTCATTGTAGATAGGGTCTTTCCAGGTTTCCTCAGACACCCTGAAGGAATTGTAAAGAATTTCCCTGTTTTTTGGTTTTGCTTTTGAAATTCCTTTTTATAGTGGGTTTGAGCTGATTCTCGCTGCCATGTTTATGCCACTCTAGACACACTTGATTCCCTTATGGAGACATATCAATACATAGGTTTTAAGATTCTTACTAGTCAGATATATTCCTTTGTGGGAAATATGGGGTTTTGAGTCTCTTTCACTGAGGAAGGTGTCGGTCTTGTCAATTCCAAAGTTGGTTTTTGAAACGGTCCCTGTGCTTATATCAAACTCTGGTTTTATGCATCACCCCACCTATCCTTCCCCTTTATGCAGGCATAAGAGTGTTTTCTAAATGTGAGACTCTGTTCTCTTTCCTAACTCAGTTCACGTGTAGCCATGTTTACAGGATCTTCATAAGTGATATCTTATGATAAGTTTCTTTTTCTGTGTGACTTATTTCACTTAGAATCATCGTACCTGAATCCACTCACTTTGTTGCTACTGGTCTTATGACATTGATTTCATGGCTGAGGGATATTCCATCGTACGTAAGTACCACAATGTTTTGAACCATTTTTATATTTCCTGGGATATTTAAGGTGTACCCAAGTTGAGGTTCTTGTAGCCAGTGCAGTCCTAAATTTGGAGGTGGCTCTTTCTTATTGATTTTCAGTTTTCCCAAGGTATATTCCCTAGACTGGAAGTGGCCTTGGCTCTGTAGCTCTGTTGTTTACTTGTTTTAGGGAACACAATGCACTCCTCCAGTGAGGCAGTTGGCAATTTACATCCCGCCCATCAGCATAACAAGGCTCCCTGTTCTCCAGGGCCTGTCTTGCCTTTCTGGTTTTTACACATTTTGTGGATGTCCCTTTTGACCGGTGGGAAGTGATACTTCTTTGTAGTGCAGATTTGCATTGCCCGCTTGCTTGCTTGGCCAAAAAGGGCGTATGCGTTTTCTCCTGAATATATTCAGGAGAAAACGCATACGCCCTTTTTGGCCAAATGCACCATTGTCCAAGTTGTGCCCCTCTTCCTGTGCTTTACAGGCGATTCCAACGTACCTCTTGAAATCTGTTTCCTGCTATTTTGCCTCACTTTCAAGTCCGCCTCGTTGACTTCCCTCAACAGATTTTTGGACGATAGTTGTCCTTTATCACTCTGCCAGTTTGTGAATTGCTGTGCCCCTGAGCTCCATTTCTCAACTCGTTTTTTGTGAGCTGAACGCAAGTCCAAAATTTTGGATCCTGTCCTATACTGGTTCCCGGTGGGTGGCTGAGACTTTGGTTAATTCTTCTTCCTGCCGGGAAATTAGAGTGACATGTGACCGTCCAAATGCCTAACAGCTACTCTCTCATGGGTTCTCCCTCGTCCCTTCCATCCTCTGCCAAATTGGGAACCTGTGCAAACCAGGAGGTTAAAGGGCCTGTCTCTCCAAGTTGGGAGATTGATAGTAAGGCAGTTGGAAAGTCAAACTGGAGCACCAGGAGAGGGACTATTCGTTGAGTTTTAGAAACCTTTCGTATTCACAGTGTGTCCATTCTCTAGGTTTCCTGTACATATTATAGCTGTAGTAATATTCCCTTGAACCTGGAGAGTTGGGACCCATGGAATGGGGGCCATGCATTATTGCTTGAAAGGGTCTGCATTTGCTCACCCAATCTCACCAATCCTCTCAGTCCCAAGTGTCCAGCCTTATGCCACATCCAGCTGTCATTGTAGATAGGGTCTTTCCAGGTTTCCTCAGACACCCTGAAGGAATTGTAAAGAATTTCCCTATTTTTTGGTTTTGCTTTTGAAATTCCTTTTTATAGTGGGTTTGAGCTGATTCTCGCTGCCATGTTTATGCCACTCTAGACACACTTGATTCCCTCATGGAGACATATCAATACATAGGTTTTAAGATTCTTACTAGTCAGATATATTCCTCTGTGGTAAATATGGGGTTTTGAGTCTCTTTCAGTGAGGAAGGTGTCGGTTTTGTCAATTCCAAAGTTGGTTTTTGAAACGGTCCCTGTGCTTATATCAAACTCTGGTTTTATGCATCACCCCACCTCTCCTTCCCCTTTATGCAGGCATAAGAGTGTTTTCTAAATGTGAGACTCTGTTCTCTTTCCTAACTCAGTTCACGTGTAGCCATGTTTACAGGATCTTCATAAGTGATATCTTATGATAAGTTTCTTTTTCTGTGTGACTTATTTCACTTAGAATCATCGTACCTGAATCCACTCACTTTGCTGCTACTGGTCGTATGACATTGATTTCATGGCTGAGGGATATTCCATCGTACGTAAGTACCACAATGTTTTGAACCATTTTTATATTTCCTGGGATATTTAAGGTGTACCCAAGTTGAGGTTCTTGTAGCCAGTGCAGCCCTAAATTTGGAGGTGGCTCTTTCTTATTGATTTTCAGTTTTCCCCAGGTATATTCCCTAGACTGGAAGTGGCCTTGGCTCTGTAGCTCTGTTGTTTACTTGTTTTAGGGAACACAATGCACTCCTCCATTGAGGCAGTTGGCAATTTACATCCCGCCCATCAGCATAACAAGGCTCACTGTTCTCCAGGGCCTGTCTTGCCTTTCTGGTTTTTACACATTTTGTGGATGTCCCTTTTGACCGGTGGGAAGTGATACTTCTTTGTAGTGCAGATTTGCATTGCCCTCTTGCTTGCTTGGCCAAAAAGGGCGTATGCGTTTTCTCCTGAATATATTCAGGAGAAAACGCATACGCCCTTTTTGGCCAAGTGCACCATTGTCCAAGTTGTGCCCCTCTTCCTGTGCTTTACAGGCGATTCCAACGTACCTCTTGAAATCTGTTTCCTGCTATTTTGCCTCACTTTCAAGTCCGCCTCGTTGACTTCCCTCAACAGATTTTTGGACGATAGTTGTCCTTTATCACTCTGCCAGTTTGTGAATTGCTGTGCCCCTGAGCTCCATTTCTCAACTCGTTTTTTGTGAGCTGAACGCAAGTCCAAAATTTTGGATCATGTCCTATACTGGTTCCCGGTGGGTGGCTGAGACTTTGGTTAATTCTTCTTCCTGCCGGGAAATTAGAGTGACATGTGCCCGTCCAAATGCCTAACAGCTACTCTCTCATGGGTTCTCCCTCGTCCCTTCCATCCTCTACCAAATTGGGAACCTGTGCAAACCAGGAGGTTAAAGGGCCTGTCTCTCCAAGTTGGGAGATTGATAGTAAGGCAGTTGGAAAGTCAAACTGGAGCACCAGGAGAGGGACTATTCGTTGAGTTTTAGAAACCTTTCGTATTCACAGTGTGTCCATTCTCTAGGTTTCCTGTACATATTATAGCTGTAGTAATATTCCCTTGAACCTGGAGAGTTGGGACCCATGGAATGGGGGCCATGCATTATTGCTTGAAAGGGTCTGCATTTGCTCACCCAATCTCACCAATCCTCTCAGTCCCAAGTGTCCAGCCTTATGCCACATCCAGCTGTCATTGTAGATAGGGTCTTTCCAGGTTTCCTCAGACACCCTGAAGGAATTGTAAAGAATTTCCCTGTTTTTTGGTTTTGCTTTTGAAATTCCTTTTTATAGTGGGTTTGAGCTGATTCTCGCTGCCATGTTTATGCCACTCTAGACACACTTGATTCCCTTATGGAGACATATCAATACATAGGTTTTAAGATTCTTACTAGTCAGATATATTCCTTTGTGGGAAATATGGGGTTTTGAGTCTCTTTCACTGAGGAAGGTGTCGGTCTTGTCAATTCCAAAGTTGGTTTTTGAAACGGTCCCTGTGCTTATATCAAACTCTGGTTTTATGCATCACCCCACCTATCCTTCCCCTTTATGCAGGCATAAGAGTGTTTTCTAAATGTGAGACTCTGTTCTCTTTCCTAACTCAGTTCACGTGTAGCCATGTTTACAGGATCTTCATAAGTGATATCTTATGATAAGTTTCTTTTTCTGTGTGACTTATTTCACTTAGAATCATCGTACCTGAATCCACTCACTTTGCTGCTACTGGTCGTATGACATTGATTTCATGGCTGAGGGATATTCCATCGTACGTAAGTACCACAATGTTTTGAACCATTTTTATATTTCCTGGGATATTTAAGGTGTACCCAAGTTGAGGTTCTTGTAGCCAGTGCAGCCCTAAATTTGGAGGTGGCTCTTTCTTATTGATTTTCAGTTTTCCCCAGGTATATTCCCTAGACTGGAAGTGGCCTTGGCTCTGTAGCTCTGTTGTTTACTTGTTTTAGGGAACACAATGCACTCCTCCATTGAGGCAGTTGGCAATTTACATCCCGCCCATCAGCATAACAAGGCTCACTGTTCTCCAGGGCCTGTCTTGCCTTTCTGGTTTTTACACATTTTGTGGATGTCCCTTTTGACCGGTGGGAAGTGATACTTCTTTGTAGTGCAGATTTGCATTGCCCTCTTGCTTGCTTGGCCAAAAAGGGCGTATGCGTTTTCTCCTGAATATATTCAGGAGAAAACGCATACGCCCTTTTTGGCCAAGTGCACCCTTGTCCAAGTTGTGCCCCTCTTCCTGTGCTTTACAGGCGATTCCAACGTACCTCTTGAAATCTGTTTCCTGCTATTTTGCCTCACTTTCAAGTCCGCCTCGTTGACTTCCCTCAACAGATTTTTGGACGATAGTTGTCCTTTATCACTCTGCCAGTTTGTGAATTGCTGTGCCCCTGAGCTCCATTTCTCAACTCGTTTTTTGTGAGCTGAACGCAAGTCCAAAATTTTGGATCATGTCCTATACTGGTTCCCGGTGGGTGGCTGAGACTTTGGTTAATTCTTCTTCCTGCCGGGAAATTAGAGTGACATGTGCCCGTCCAAATGCCTAACAGCTACTCTCTCATGGGTTCTCCCTCGTCCCTTCCATCCTCTGCCAAATTGGGAACCTGTGCAAACCAGGAGGTTAAAGGGCCTGTCTCTCCAAGTTGGGAGATTGATAGTAAGGCAGTTGGAAAGTCAAACTGGAGCACCAGGAGAGGGACTATTCGTTGAGTTTTAGAAACCTTTCGTATTCACAGTGTGTCCATTCTCTAGGTTTCCTGTACATGTTATAGCTGTAGTAATATTCCCTTGAACCTGGAGAGTTGGGACCCATGGAATGGGGGCCATGCATTATTGCTTGAAAGGGTCTGCATTTGCTCACCCAATCTCACCAATCCTCTCAGTCCCAAGTGTCCAGCCTTATGCCACATCCAGCTGTCATTGTAGATAGGGTCTTTCCAGGTTTCCTCAGACACCCTGAAGGAATTGTAAAGAATTTCCCTGTTTTTTGGTTTTGCTTTTGAAATTCCTTTTTATAGTGGGTTTGAGCTGATTCTCGCTGCCATGTTTATGCCACTCTAGACACACTTGATTCCCTTATGGAGACATATCAATACATAGGTTTTAAGATTCTTACTAGTCAGATATATTCCTTTGTGGGAAATATGGGGTTTTGAGTCTCTTTCACTGAGGAAGGTGTCGGTCTTGTCAATTCCAAAGTTGGTTTTTGAAACGGTCCCTGTGATTATATCAAACTCTGGTTTTATGCATCACCCCACCTCTCCTTCCCCTTTATGCAGGCATAAGAGTGTTTTCTAAATGTGAGACTCTGTTCTCTTTCCTAACTCAGTTCACGTGTAGCCATGTTTACAGGATCTTCATAAGTGATATCTTATGATAAGTTTCTTTTTCTGTGTGACTTATTTCACTTAGAATCATCGTACCTGAATCCACTCACTTTGCTGCTACTGGTCTTATGACATTGATTTCATGGCTGAGGGATATTCCATCGTACGTAAGTACCACAATGTTTTGAACCATTTTTATATTTCCTGGGATATTTAAGGTGTACCCAAGTTGAGGTTCTTGTAGTCAGTGCAGCCCTAAATTTGGAGGTGGCTCTTTCTTATTGATTTTCAGTTTTCCCAAGGTATATTCCCTAGACTGGAAGTGGCCTTGGCTCTGTAGCTCTGTTGTTTACTTGTTTTAGGGAACACAGTGCACTCCTCCAGTGAGGCAGTTGGCAGTTTACATCCCGCCCATCAGCATAACAAGGCTCCCAGTTCTCCAGGGCCTGTCTTGCCTTTCTGGTTTTTACACATTTTGTGGATGTCCCTTTTGACCGGTGGGATGTGATACTTCTTTGTAGTGCAGATTTGCATTGCCCGCTTGCTTGCTTGGCCAAAAAGGGCGTATGCGTTTTCTCCTGAATATATTCAGGAGAAAACGCATACGCCCTTTTTGGCCAAGTGCACCATTGTCCAAGTTGTGCCCCTCTTCCTGTGCTTTACAGGCGATTCCAACGTACCTCTTGAAATCTATTTCCTGCTATTTTGCTTCGCTTTCAAGTCCGCCTCGTTGACTTCCCTCAACAGATTTTTGGACGATAGTTGTCCTTTATCACTCTGCCAGTTTGTGAATTGCTGTGCCCCTGAGCTCCATTTCTCAACTCGTTTTTTGTGAGCTGAACGCAAGTCCAAAATTTTGGATCATGTCCTATACTGGTTCCCGGTGGGTGGCTGAGACTTTGGTTAATTCTTCTTCCTGCCGGGAAATTAGAGTGACATGTGCCCGTCCAAATGCCTAACAGCTACTCTCTCATGGGTTCTCCCTCGTCCCTTCCATCCTCTGCCAAATTGGGAACCTGTGCAAACCAGGAGGTTAAAGGGCCTGTCTCTCCAAGTTGGGAGATTGATAGTAAGGCAGTTGGAAAGTCAAACTGGAGCACCAGGAGAGGGACTATTCGTTGAGTTTTAGAAACCTTTCGTATTCACAGTGTGTCCATTCTCTAGGTTTCCTGTACATGTTATAGCTGTAGTAATATTCCCTTGAACCTGGAGAGTTGGGACCCATGGAATGGGGGCCATGCATTATTGCTTGAAAGGGTCTGCATTTGCTCACCCAATCTCACCAATCCTCTCAGTCCCAAGTGTCCAGCCTTATGCCACATCCAGCTGTCATTGTAGATAGGGTCTTTCCAGGTTTCCTCAGACACCCTGAAGGAATTGTAAAGAATTTCCCTGTTTTTTGGTTTTGCTTTTGAAATTCCTTTTTATAGTGGGTTTGAGCTGATTCTCGCTGCCATGTTTATGCCACTCTAGACACACTTGATTCCCTTATGGTGTCATATCAATACATAGGTTTTAAGATTCTTACTAGTCAGATATATTCCTCTGTGGGAAATATCGGGTTTTGAGTCTCTTTCACTGAGGAAGGTGTCGGTCTTGTCAATTCCAAAGTTGGTTTTTGAAACGGTCCCTGTGCTTATATCAAACTCTGGTTTTATGCATCACCCCACCTCTCCTTCCCCTTTATGCAGGCATAAGAGTGTTTTCTAAATGTGAGACTCTGTTCTCTTTCCTAACTCAGTTCACGTGTAGCCATGTTTACAGGATCTTCATAAGTGATATCTTATGATAAGTTTCTTTTTCTGTGTGACTTATTTCACTTAGAATCATCGTACCTGAATCCACTCACTTTGCTGCTACTGGTCTTATGACATTGATTTCATGGCTGAGGGATATTCCATCGTACGTAAGTACCACAATGTTTTGAACCATTTTTATATTTCCTGGGATATTTAAGGTGTACCCAAGTTGAGGTTCTTGTAGCCAGTGCAGCCCTAAATTTGGAGGTGGCTCTTTCTTATTGATTTTCAGTTTTCCCCAGGTATATTCCCTAGACTGGAAGTGGCCTTGGCTCTGTAGCTCTGTTGTTTACTTGTTTTAGGGAACACAATGCACTCCTCCAGTGAGGCAGTTGGCAATTTACATCCCGCCCATCAGCATAACAAGGCTCCCTGTTCTCCAGGGCCTGTCTTGCCTTTCTGGTTTTTACACATTTTGTGGATGTCCCTTTTGACCGGTGGGAAGTGATACTTCTTTGTAGTGCAGATTTGCATTGCCCGCTTGCTTGCTTTGCCAAAAAGGGCGTATGCGTTTTCTCCTGAATATATTCAGGAGAAAGCGCATACGCCCTTTTTGGCCAAGTGTACCATTGTCCAAGTTGTACCCCTCTTCCTGTGCTTTACAGGCGATTCCAAGGTACCTCTTGAAATCTGTTTCCTGCTATTTTGCCTCGCTTTCAAGTCCGCCTCGTTGACTTCCCTCAACAGATTTTTGGAAGATAGTTGTCCTTTATCACTCTGCCAGTTTGTGAATTGCTGTGCCCCTGAGCTCCATTTCTCAACTCGTTTTTTGTGAGCTGAATGCAAGTCCAAAATTTTGGATCATGTCCTATACTTGTTCCCGGTGGGTGGCTGAGACTTTGGTTAATTCTTCTTCCTGCCGGGAAATTAGAGTGACATGTGCCCGTCCAAATGCCTAACAGCTACTCTCTCATGGATTCTCCCTCGTCCCTTCCATCCTCTGCCAAATTGGGAACCTGTGCAAACCAGGAGGTTAAAGGGCCTGTCTCTCCAAGTTGGGAGATTGATAGTAAGGCAGTTGGAAAGTCAAACTGGAGCACCAGGAGAGGGACTATTCGTTGAGTTTTAGAAACCTTTCGTATTCACAGTGTGTCCATTCTCTAGGTTTCCTGTACATGTTATAGCTGTAGTAATATTCCCTTGAACCTGGAGAGTTGGGACCCATGGAATGGGGGCCATGCATTATTGCTTGAAAGGGTCTGCATTTGCTCACCCAATCTCACCAATCCTCTCAGTCCCAAGTGTCCAGCCTTATGCCACATCCAGCTGTCATTGTAGATAGGGTCTTTCCAGGTTTCCTCAGACACCCTGAAGGAATTGTAAATAATTTCCCTGTTTTTTGGTTTTGCTTTTGAAATTCCTTTTTATAGTGGGTTTGAGCTGATTCTCGCTGCCATGTTTATGCCACTCTAGACACACTTGATTCCCTTATGGAGACATATCAATACATAGGTTTTAAGATTCTTCCTAGTGAGATATATTCCTTTGTGGGAAATATGGGGTTTTGAGTCTCTTTCACTGAGGAAGGTGTCGGTCTTGTCAATTCCAAAGTTGGTTTTTGGAACGGTCCCTGTGCTTATATCAAACTCTGGTTTTATGCATCACCCCACCTCTCCTTCCCCTTTATGCAGGCATAAGAGTGTTTTCTAAATGTGAGACTCTGTTCTCTTTCCTAACTCAGTTCACGTGTAGCCATGTTTACAGGATCTTCATAAGTGATATCTTATGATAAGTTTCTTTTTCTGTGTGACTTATTTCACTTAGAATCATCGTACCTGAATCCACTCACTTTGCTGCTACTGGTCTTATGACATTGATTTCATGGCTGAGGGATATTCCATCGTACGTAAGTACCACAATGTTTTGAACCATTTTTATATTTCCTGGGATATTTAAGGTGTACCCAAGTTGAGGTTCTTGTAGCCAGTGCAGCCCTAAATTTGGAGGTGGCTCTTTCTTATTGATTTTCAGTTTTCCCCAGGTATATTCCCTAGACTGGAAGTGGCCTTGGCTCTGTAGCTCTGTTGTTTACTTGTTTTAGGGAACACAATGCACTCCTCCATTGAGGCAGTTGGCAATTTACATCCCGCCCATCAGCATAACAAGGCTCCCTGTTCTCCAGGGCCTGTCTTGCCTTTCTGGTTTTTACACATTTTGTGGATGTCCCTTTTGACCGGTGGGAAGTGATACTTCTTTGTAGTGCAGATTTGCATTGCCCGCTTGCTTGCTTGGCCAAAAAGGGCGTATGCGTTTTCTCCTGAATATATTCAGGAGAAAACGCATACGCCCTTTTTGGCCAAGTGCACCATTGTCCAAGTTGTGCCCCTCTTCCTGTGCTTTACAGGCGATTCCAACGTACCTCTTGAAATCTGTTTCCTGCTATTTTGCCTCACTTTCAAGTCCGCCTCGTTGACTTCCCTCAACAGATTTTTGGACGATAGTTGTCCTTTATCACTCTGCCAGTTTGTGAATTGCTGTGCCCCTGAGCTCCATTTCTCAACTCGTTTTTTGTGAGCTGAACGCAAGTCCAAAATTTTGGATCATGTCCTATACTGGTTCCCGGTGGGTGGCTGAGACTTTGGTTAATTCTTCTTCCTGCCGGGAAATTAGAGTGACATGTGCCCGTCCAAATGCCTAACAGCTACTCTCTCATGGGTTCTCCCTCGTCCCTTCCATCCTCTGCCAAATTGGGAACCTGTGCAAACCAGGAGGTTAAAGGGCCTGTCTCTCCAAGTTGGGAGATTGATAGTAAGGCAGTTGGAAAGTCAAACTGGAGCACCAGGAGAGGGACTATTCGTTGAGTTTTAGAAACCTTTCGTATTCACAGTGTGTCCATTCTCTAGGTTTCCTGTACATATTATAGCTGTAGTAATATTCCCTTGAACCTGGAGAGTTGGGACCCATGGAATGGGGGCCATGCATTATTGCTTGAAAGGGTCTGCATTTGCTCACCCAATCTCACCAATCCTCTCAGTCCCAAGTGTCCAGCTTTATGCCACATCCAGCTGTCATTGTAGATAGGGTCTTTCCAGGTTTCCTCAGACACCCTGAAGGAATTGTAAAGAATTTCCCTGTTTTTTGGTTTTGCTTTTGAAATTCCTTTTTATACTGGGTTTGAGCTGATTCTCGCTGCCATGTTTATGCCACTCTAGACACACTTGATTACCTTATGGAGACATATCAATACATAGGTTTTAAGATTCTTACTAGTGAGATATATTCCTTTGTGGGAAATATGGGGTTTTGAGTCTCTTTCACTGAGGAAGGTGTCGGTCTTGTCAATTCCAAAGTTGGTTTTTGAAACGGTCCCTGTGCTTATATCAAACTCTGGTTTTATGCATCACCCCACCTCTCCTTCCCCTTTATGCAGGCATAAGAGTGTTTTCTAAATGTGAGACTCTGTTCTCTTTCCTAACTCAGTTCACGTGTAGCCATGTTTACAGGATCTTCCTAAGTGATATCTTATGATAAGTTTCTTTTTCTGTGTGACTTATTTCACTTAGAATCATCGTACCTGAATCCACTCACTTTGCTGCTACTGGTCTTATGACATTGATTTCATGGCTGAGGGATATTCCATCGTACGTAAGTACCACAATGTTTTGAACCATTTTTATATTTCCTGGGATATTTAAGGTGTACCCAAGTTGAGGTTCTTGTAGCCAGTGCAGCCCTAAATTTGGAGGTGGCTCTTTCTTATTGATTTTCAGTTTTCCCCAGGTATATTCCCTAGACTGGAAGTGGCCTTGGCTCTGTAGCTCTGTTGTTTACTTGTTTTAGGGAACACAATGCACTCCTCCAGTGAGGCAGTTGGCAATTTACATCCCGCCCATCAGCATAACAAGGCTCCCTGTTCTCCAGGGCCTGTCTTGCCTTTCTGGTTTTTACACATTTTGTGGATGTCCCTTTTGACCGGTGGGAAGTGATACTTCTTTGTAGTGCAGATTTGCATTGCCTGCTTGCTTGCTTGGCCAAAAAGGGCGTATGCGTTTTCTCCTGAATATATTCAGGAGAAAACGCATACGCCCTTTTTGGCCAAGTGCACCATTGTCCAAGTTGTGCCCCTCTTCCTGTGCTTTACAGGCGATTCCAACGTACCTCTTGAAATCTGTTTCCTGCTATTTTGCCTCACTTTCAAGTCTGCCTCGTTGACTTCCCTCAACAGATTTTTGGACGATAGTTGTCCTTTATCACTCTGCCAGTTTGTGAATTGCTGTGCCCCTGAGCTCCATTTCTCAACTCGTTTTTTGTGAGCTGAACGCAAGTCCAAAATTTTGGATCATGTCCTATACTGGTTCCCGGTGGGTGGCTGAGACTTTGGTTAATTCTTCTTCCTGCCGGGAAATTAGAGTGACATGTGCCCGTCCAAATGCCTAACAGCTACTCTCTCATGGGTTCTCCCTCGTCCCTTCCATCCTCTGCCAAATTGGGAACCTGTGCAAACCAGGAGGTTAAAGGGCCTGTCTCTCCAAGTTGGGAGCTTGATAGTAAGGCAGTTGGAAAGTCAAACTGGAGCACCAGGAGAGGGACTATTCGTTGAGTTTTAGAAACCTTTCGTATTCACAGTGTGTCCATTCTCTAGGTTTCCTGTACATATTATAGCTGTAGTAATATTCCCTTGAACCTGGAGAGTTGGGACCCATGGAATGGGGGCCATGCATTATTGCTTGAAAGGGTCTGCATTTGCTCACCCAATCTCACCAATCCTCTCAGTCCCAAGTGTCCAGCCTTATGCCACATCCAGCTGTCATTGTAGATAGGGTCTTTCCAGGTTTCCTCAGACACCCTGAAGGAATTGTAAAGAATTTCCCTGTTTTTTGGTTTTGCTTTTGAAATTCCTTTTTATAGTGGGTTTGAGCTGATTCTCGCTGCCATGTTTATGCCACTCTAGACACACTTGATTCCCTTATGGAGACATATCAATACATAGGTTTTAAGATTCTTACTAGTGAGATATATTCCTTTGTGGGAAATATGGGGTTTTGAGTCTCTTTCACTGAGGAAGGTGTCGGTCTTGTCAATTCCAAAGTTGGTTTTTGAAACGGTCCCTGTGCTTATATCAAACTCTGGTTTTATGCATCACCCCACCTCTCCTTCCCCTTTATGCAGGCATAAGAGTGTTTTCTAAATGTGAGACTCTGTTCTCTTTCCTAACTCAGTTCACGTGTAGCCATGTTTACAGGATCTTCATAAGTGATATCTTATGATAAGTTTCTTTTTCTGTGTGACTTATTTCACTTAGAATCATCGTACCTGAATCCACTCACTTTGCTGCTACTGGTCTTATGACATTGATTTCATGGCTGAGGGATATTCCATCGTACGTAAGTACCACAATGTTTTGAACCATTTTTATATTTCCTGGGATATTTAAGGTGTACCCAAGTTGAGGTTCTTGTAGCCAGTGCAGCCCTAAATTTGGAGGTGGCTCTTTCTTATTGATTTTCAGTTTTCCCCAGGTATATTCCCTAGACTGGAAGTGGCCTTGGCTCTGTATCTCTGTTGTTTACTTGTTTTAGGGAACACAATGCACTCCTCCAGTGAGGCAGTTGGCAATTTACATCCCGCCCATCAGCATAACAAGGCTCCCTGTTCTCCAGGGCCTGTCTTGCCTTTCTGGTTTTTACACATTTTGTGGATGTCCCTTTTGACCGGTGGGAAGTGATACTTCTTTGTAGTGCAGATTTGCATTGCCCGCTTGCTTGCTTTGCCAAAAAGGGCGTATGCGTTTTCTCCTGAATATATTCAGGAGAAAACGCATACGCCCTTTTTGGCCAAGTGCACCATTGTCCAAGTTGTGCCCCTCTTCCTGTGCTTTACAGGCGATTCCAACGTACCTCTTGAAATCTGTTTCCTGCTATTTTGCCTCACTTTCAAGTCCGCCTCGTTGACTTCCCTCAACAGATTTTTGGACGATAGTTGTCCTTTATCACTCTGCCAGTTTGTGAATTGCTGTGCCCCTGAGCTCCATTTCTCAACTCGTTTTTTGTGAGCTGAACGCAAGTCCAAAATTTTGGATCATGTCCTATACTTGTTCCCGGTGGGTGGCTGAGACTTTGGTTAATTCTTCTTCCTGCCGGGAAATTAGAGTGACATGTGCCCGTCCAAATGCCTAACAGCTACTCTCTCATGGGTTCTCCCTCGTCCCTTCCATCCTCTGCCAAATTGGGAACCTGTGCAAACCAGGAGGTTAAAGGGCCTGTCTCTCCAAGTTGGGAGATTGATAGTAAGGCAGTTGGAAAGTCAAACTGGAGCACCAGGAGAGGGACTATTCGTTGAGTTTTAGAAACCTTTCGTATTCACAGTGTGTCCATTCTCTAGGTTTCCTGTACATATTATAGCTGTAGTAATATTCCCTTGAACCTGGAGAGTTGGGACCCATGGAATGGGGGCCATGCATTATTGCTTGAAAGGGTCTGCATTTGCTCACCCAATCTCACCAATCCTCTCAGTCCCAAGTGTCCAGCCTTATGCCACATCCAGCTGTCATTGTAGATAGGGTCTTTCCAGGTTTCCTCAGACACCCTGAAGGAATTGGAAAGAATTTGCCTGTTTTTTGGTTTTGCTTTTGAAATTCCTTTTTATAGTGGGTTTGAGCTGATTCTCGCTGCCATGTTTATGCCACTCTAGACACACTTGATTCCCTTATGGAGACATATCAATACATAGGTTTTAAGATTCTTACTAGTGAGATATATTCCTTTGTGGGAAATATGGGGTTTTGAGTCTCTTTCACTGAGGAAGGTGTCGGTCTTGTCAATTCCAAAGTTGGTTTTTGAAACGGTCCCTGTGCTTATATCAAACTCTGGTTTTATGCATCACCCCACCTCTCCTTCCCCTTTATGCAGGCATAAGAGTGTTTTCTAAATGTGAGACTCTGTTCTCTTTCCTAACTCAGTTCACGTGTAGCCATGTTTACAGGATCTTCATAAGTGATATCTTATGATAAGTTTCTTTTTCTGTGTGACTTATTTCACTTAGAATCATCGTACCTGAATCCACTCACTTTGCTGCTACTGGTCTTATGACATTGATTTCATGGCTGAGGGATATTCCATCGTACGTAAGTACCACAATGTTTTGAACCATTTTTATATTTCCTGGGATATTTAAGGTGTACCCAAGTTGAGGTTCTTGTAGCCAGTGCAGCCCTAAATTTGGAGGTGGCTCTTTCTTATTGATTTTCAGTTTTCCCCAGGTATATTCCCTAGACTGGAAGTGGCCTTGGCTCTGTATCTCTGTTGTTTACTTGTTTTAGGGAACACAATGCACTCCTCCAGTGAGGCAGTTGGCAATTTACATCCCGCCCATCAGCATAACAAGGCTCCCTGTTCTCCAGGGCCTGTCTTGCCTTTCTGGTTTTTACACATTTTGTGGATGTCCCTTTTGACCGGTGGGAAGTGATACTTCTTTGTAGTGCAGATTTGCATTGCCCGCTTGCTTGCTTGGCCAAAAAGGGCGTATGCGTTTTCTCCTGAATATATTCAGGAGAAAACGCATACGCCCTTTTTGGCCAAGTGCACCATTGTCCAAGTTGTGCCCCTCTTCCTGTGCTTTACAGGCGATTCCAAGGTACCTCTTGAAATCTGTTTCCTGCTATTTTGCCTCACTTTCAAGTCCGCCTCGTTGACTTCCCTCAACAGATTTTTGGACGATAGTTGTCCTTTATCACTCTGCCAGTTTGTGAATTGCTGTGCCCCTGAGCTCCATTTCTCAACTCGTTTTTTGTGAGCTGAACGCAAGTCCAAAATTTTGGATCATGTCCTATACTGGTTCCCGGTGGGTGGCTGAGACTTTGGTTAATTCTTCTTCCTGCCGGGAAATTAGAGTGACATGTGCCCGTCCAAATGCCTAACAGCTACTCTCTCATGGGTTCTCCCTCGTCCCTTCCATCCTCTGCCAAATTGGGAACCTGTGCAAACCAGGAGGTTAAAGGGCCTGTCTCTCCAAGTTGGGAGATTGATAGTAAGGCAGTTGGAAAGTCAAACTGGAGCACCAGGAGAGGGACTATTCGTTGAGTTTTAGAAACCTTTCGTATTCACAGTGTGTCCATTCTCTAGGTTTCCTGTACATATTATAGCTGTAGTAATATTCCCTTGAACCTGGAGAGTTGGGACCCATGGAATGGGGGCCATGCATTATTGCTTGAAAGGGTCTGCATTTGCTCACCCAATCTCACCAATCCTCTCAGTCCCAAGTGTCCAGCCTTATGCCACATCCAGCTGTCATTGTAGATAGGGTCTTTCCAGGTTTCCTCAGACACCCTGAAGGAATTGTAAAGAATTTCCCTGTTTTTTGGTTTTGCTTTTGAAATTCCTTTTTATAGTGGGTTTGAGCTGATTCTCGCTGCCATGTTTATGCCACTCTAGACACACTTGATTCCCTTATGGAGACATATCAATACATAGGTTTTAAGATTCTTACTAGTGAGATATATTCCTTTGTGGGAAATATGGGGTTTTGAGTCTCTTTCACTGAGGAAGGTGTCGGTCTTGTCAATTCCAAAGTTGGTTTTTGAAACGGTCCCTGTGCTTATATCAAACTCTGGTTTTATGCATCACCCCACCTCTCCTTCCCCTTTATGCAGGCATAAGAGTGTTTTCTAAATATGAGACTCTGTTCTCTTTCCTAACTCAGTTCACGTGTAGCCATGTTTACAGGATCTTCCTAAGTGATATCTTATGATAAGTTTCTTTTTCTGTGTGACTTATTTCACTTAGAATCATCGTACCTGAATCCACTCACTTTGCTGCTACTGGTCTTATGACATTGATTTCATGGCTGAGGGATATTCCATCGTACGTAAGTACCACAATGTTTTGAACCATTTTTATATTTCCTGGGATATTTAAGGTGTACCCAAGTTGAGGTTCTTGTAGCCAGTGCAGCCCTAAATTTGGAGGTGGCTCTTTCTTATTGATTTTCAGTTTTCCCCAGGTATATTCCCTAGACTGGAAGTGGCCTTGGCTCTGTAGCTCTGTTGTTTACTTGTTTTAGGGAACACAATGCACTCCTCCAGTGAGGCAGTTGGCAATTTACATCCCGCCCATCAGCATAACAAGGCTCCCTGTTCTCCAGGGCCTGTCTTGCCTTTCTGGTTTTTACACATTTTGTGGATGTCCCTTTTGACCGGTGGGAAGTGATACTTCTTTGTAGTGCAGATTTGCATTGCCCGCTTGCTTGCTTGGCCAAAAAGGGCGTATGCGTTTTCTCCTGAATATATTCAGGAGAAAGCGCATATGCCCTTTTTGGCCAAGTGCACCATTGTCCAAGTTGTGCCCCTCTTCCTGTGCTTTACAGGCGATTCCAAGGTACCTCTTGAAATCTGTTTCCTGCTATTTTGCCTCACTTTCAAGTCCGCCTCGTTGACTTCCCTCAACAGATTTTTGGACGATAGTTGTCCTTTATCACTCTGCCAGTTTGTGAATTGCTGTGCCCCTGAGCTCCATTTCTCAACTCGTTTTTTGTGAGCTGAACGCAAGTCCAAAATTTTGGATCATGTCCTATACTGGTTCCCGGTGGGTGGCTGAGACTTTGGTTAATTCTTCTTCCTGCCGGGAAATTAGAGTGACATGTGCCCGTCCAAATGCCTAACAGCTACTCTCTCATGGGTTCTCCCTCGTCCCTTCCATCCTCTGCCAAATTGGGAACCTGTGCAAACCAGGAGGTTAAAGGGCCTGTCTCTCCAAGTTGGGAGATTGATAGTAAGGCAGTTGGAAAGTCAAACTGGAGCACCAGGAGAGGGACTATTCGTTGAGTTTTAGAAACCTTTCGTATTCACAGTGTGTCCATTCTCTAGGTTTCCTGTACATATTATAGCTGTAGTAATATTCCCTTGAACCTGGAGAGTTGGGACCCATGGAATGGGGGCCATGCATTATTGCTTGAAAGGGTCTGCATTTGCTCACCCAATCTCACCAATCCTCTCAGTCCCAAGTGTCCAGCCTTATGCCACATCCAGCTGTCATTGTAGATAGGGTCTTTCCAGGTTTCCTCAGACACCCTGAAGGAATTGTAAAGAATTTCCCTGTTTTTTGGTTTTGCTTTTGAAATTCCTTTTTATAGTGGGTTTGAGCTGATTCTCGCTGCCATGTTTATGCCACTCTAGACACACTTGATTCCCTTATGGAGACATATCAATACATAGGTTTTAAGATTCTTACTAGTGAGATATATTCCTTTGTGGGAAATATGGGGTTTTGAGTCTCTTTCACTGAGGAAGGTGTCGGTCTTGTCAATTCCAAAGTTGGTTTTTGAAACGGTCCCTGTGCTTATATCAAACTCTGGTTTTATGCATCACCCCACCTCTCCTTCCCCTTTATGCAGGCATAAGAGTGTTTTCTAAATATGAGACTCTGTTCTCTTTCCTAACTCAGTTCACGTGTAGCCATGTTTACAGGATCTTCCTAAGTGATATCTTATGATAAGTTTCTTTTTCTGTGTGACTTATTTCACTTAGAATCATCGTACCTGAATCCACTCACTTTGCTGCTACTGGTCTTATGACATTGATTTCATGGCTGAGGGATATTCCATCGTACGTAAGTACCACAATGTTTTGAACCATTTTTATATTTCCTGGGATATTTAAGGTGTACCCAAGTTGAGGTTCTTGTAGCCAGTGCAGCCCTAAATTTGGAGGTGGCTCTTTCTTATTGATTTTCAGTTTTCCCCAGGTATATTCCCTAGACTGGAAGTGGCCTTGGCTCTGTAGCTCTGTTGTTTACTTGTTTTAGGGAACACAATGCACTCCTCCAGTGAGGCAGTTGGCAATTTACATCCCGCCCATCAGCATAACAAGGCTCCCTGTTCTCCAGGGCCTGTCTTGCCTTTCTGGTTTTTACACATTTTGTGGATGTCCCTTTTGACCGGTGGGAAGTGATACTTCTTTGTAGTGCAGATTTGCATTGCCCGCTTGCTTGCTTGGCCAAAAAGGGCGTATGCGTTTTCTCCTGAATATATTCAGGAGAAAGCGCATATGCCCTTTTTGGCCAAGTGCACCATTGTCCAAGTTGTGCCCCTCTTCCTGTGCTTTACAGGCGATTCCAAGGTACCTCTTGAAATCTGTTTCCTGCTATTTTGCCTCGCTTTCAAGTCCGCCTCGTTGACTTCCCTCAACAGATTTTTGGACGATAGTTGTCCTTTATCACTCTGCCAGTTTGTGAATTGCTGTGCCCCTGAGCTCCATTTCTCAACTCGTTTTTTGTGAGCTGAACGCAAGTCCAAAATTTTGGATCATGTCCTATACTGGTTCCCGGTGGGTGGCTGAGACTTTGGTTAATTCTTCTTCCTGCCGGGAAATTAGAGTGACATGTGCCCGTCCAAATGCCTAACAGCTACTCTCTCATGGGTTCTCCCTCGTCCCTTCCATCCTCTGCCAAATTGGGAACCTGTGCAAACCAGGAGGTTAAAGGGCCTGTCTCTCCAAGTTGGGAGATTGATAGTAAGGCAGTTGGAAAGTCAAACTGGAGCACCAGGAGAGGGACTATTCGTTGAGTTTTAGAAACCTTTCGTATTCACAGTGTGTCCATTCTCTAGGTTTCCTGTACATATTATAGCTGTAGTAATATTCCCTTGAACCTGGAGAGTTGGGACCCATGGAATGGGGGCCATGCATTATTGCTTGAAAGGGTCTGCATTTGCTCACCCAATCTCACCAATCCTCTCAGTCCCAAGTGTCCAGCCTTATGCCACATCCAGCTGTCATTGTAGATAGGGTCTTTCCAGGTTTCCTCAGACACCCTGAAGGAATTGTAAAGAATTTCCCTGTTTTTTGGTTTTGCTTTTGAAATTCCTTTTTATAGTGGGTTTGAGCTGATTCTCGCTGCCATGTTTATGCCACTCTAGACACACTTGATTCCCTTATGGAGACATATCAATACATAGGTTTTAAGATTCTTACTAGTGAGATATATTCCTTTGTGGGAAATATGGGGTTTTGAGTCTCTTTCACTGAGGAAGGTGTCGGTCTTGTCAATTCCAAAGTTGGTTTTTGAAACGGTCCCTGTGCTTATATCAAACTCTGGTTTAATGCATCACCCCACCTCTCCTTCCCCTTTATGCAGGCATAAGAGTGTTTTCTAAATGTGAGACTCTGTTCTCTTTCCTAACTCAGTTCACGTGTAGCCATGTTTACAGGATCTTCATAAGTGATATCTTATGATAAGTTTCTTTTTCTGTGTGACTTATTTCACTTAGAATCATCGTACCTGAATCCACTCACTTTGCTGCTACTGGTCTTATGACATTGATTTCATGGCTGAGGGATATTCCATCGTACGTAAGTACCACAATGTTTTGAACCATTTTTATATTTCCTGGGATATTTAAGGTGTACCCAAGTTGAGGTTCTTGTAGCCAGTGCAGCCCTAAATTTGGAGGTGGCTCTTTCTTATTGATTTTCAGTTTTCCCCAGGTATATTCCCTAGACTGGAAGTGGCCTTGGCTCTGTAGCTCTGTTGTTTACTTGTTTTAGGGAACACAATGCACTCCTCCAGTGAGGCAGTTGGCAATTTACATCCCGCCCATCAGCATAACAAGGCTCCCTGTTCTCCAGGGCCTGTCTTGCCTTTCTGGTTTTTACACATTTTGTGGATGTCCCTTTTGACCGGTGGGAAGTGATACTTCTTTGTAGTGCAGATTTGCATTGCCCGCTTGCTTGCTTGGCCAAAAAGGGCGTATGCGTTTTCTCCTGAATATATTCAGGAGAAAGCGCATATGCCCTTTTTGGCCAAGTGCACCATTGTCCAAGTTGTGCCCCTCTTCCTGTGCTTTACAGGCGATTCCAAGGTACCTCTTGAAATCTGTTTCCTGCTATTTTGCCTCGCTTTCAAGTCCGCCTCGTTGACTTCCCTCAACAGATTTTTGGACGATAGTTGTCCTTTATCACTCTGCCAGTTTGTGAATTGCTGTGCCCCTGAGCTCCATTTCTCAACTCGTTTTTTGTGAGCTGAACGCAAGTCCAAAATTTTGGATCATGTCCTATACTGGTTCCCGGTGGGTGGCTGAGACTTTGGTTAATTCTTCTTCCTGCCGGGAAATTAGAGTGACATGTGCCCGTCCAAATGCCTAACAGCTACTCTCTCATGGGTTCTCCCTCGTCCCTTCCATCCTCTGCCAAATTGGGAACCTGTGCAAACCAGGAGGTTAAAGGGCCTGTCTCTCCAAGTTGGGAGATTGATAGTAAGGCAGTTGGAAAGTCAAACTGGAGCACCAGGAGAGGGACTATTCGTTGAGTTTTAGAAACCTTTCGTATTCACAGTGTGTCCATTCTCTAGGTTTCCTGTACATATTATAGCTGTAGTAATATTCCCTTGAACCTGGAGAGTTGGGACCCATGGAATGGGGGCCATGCATTATTGCTTGAAAGGGTCTGCATTTGCTCACCCAATCTCACCAATCCTCTCAGTCCCAAGTGTCCAGCCTTATGCCACATCCAGCTGTCATTGTAGATAGGGTCTTTCCAGGTTTCCTCAGACACCCTGAAGGAATTGTAAAGAATTTCCCTGTTTTTTGGTTTTGCTTTTGAAATTCCTTTTTATAGTGGGTTTGAGCTGATTCTCGCTGCCATGTTTATGCCACTCTAGACACACTTGATTCCCTTATGGAGACATATCAATACATAGGTTTTAAGATTCTTACTAGTGAGATATATTCCTTTGTGGGAAATATGGGGTTTTGAGTCTCTTTCACTGAGGAAGGTGTCGGTCTTGTCAATTCCAAAGTTGGTTTTTGAAACGGTCCCTGTGCTTATATCAAACTCTGGTTTTATGCATCACCCCACCTCTCCTTCCCCTTTATGCAGGCATAAGAGTGTTTTCTAAATGTGAGACTCTGTTCTCTTTCCTAACTCAGTTCACGTGTAGCCATGTTTACAGGATCTTCATAAGTGATATCTTATGATAAGTTTCTTTTTCTGTGTGACTTATTTCACTTAGAATCATCGTACCTGAATCCACTCACTTTGCTGCTACTGGTCTTATGACATTGATTTCATGGCTGAGGGATATTCCATCGTACGTAAGTACCACAATGTTTTGAACCATTTTTATATTTCCTGGGATATTTAAGGTGTACCCAAGTTGAGGTTCTTGTAGCCAGTGCAGCCCTAAATTTGGAGGTGGCTCTTTCTTATTGATTTTCAGTTTTCCCCAGGTATATTCCCTAGACTGGAAGTGGCCTTGGCTCTGTAGCTCTGTTGTTTACTTGTTTTAGGGAACACAATGCACTCCTCCAGTGAGGCAGTTGGCAATTTACATCCCGCCCATCAGCATAACAAGGCTCCCTGTTCTCCAGGGCCTGTCTTGCCTTTCTGGTTTTTACACATTTTGTGGATGTCCCTTTTGACCGGTGGGAAGTGATACTTCTTTGTAGTGCAGATTTGCATTGCCCGCTTGCTTGCTTGGCCAAAAAGGGCGTATGCGTTTTCTCCTGAATATATTCAGGAGAAAGCGCATATGCCCTTTTTGGCCAAGTGCACCATTGTCCAAGTTGTGCCCCTCTTCCTGTGCTTTACAGGCGATTCCAAGGTACCTCTTGAAATCTGTTTCCTGCTATTTTGCCTCGCTTTCAAGTCCGCCTCGTTGACTTCCCTCAACAGATTTTTGGACGATAGTTGTCCTTTATCACTCTGCCAGTTTGTGAATTGCTGTGCCCCTGAGCTCCATTTCTCAACTCGTTTTTTGTGAGCTGAACGCAAGTCCAAAATTTTGGATCATGTCCTATACTGGTTCCCGGTGGGTGGCTGAGACTTTGGTTAATTCTTCTTCCTGCCGGGAAATTAGAGTGACATGTGCCCGTCCAAATGCCTAACAGCTACTCTCTCATGGGTTCTCCCTCGTCCCTTCCATCCTCTGCCAAATTGGGAACCTGTGCAAACCAGGAGGTTAAAGGGCCTGTCTCTCCAAGTTGGGAGATTGATAGTAAGGCAGTTGGAAAGTCAAACTGGAGCACCAGGAGAGGGACTATTCGTTGAGTTTTAGAAACCTTTCGTATTCACAGTGTGTCCATTCTCTAGGTTTCCTGTACATATTATAGCTGTAGTAATATTCCCTTGAACCTGGAGAGTTGGGACCCATGGAATGGGGGCCATGCATTATTGCTTGAAAGGGTCTGCATTTGCTCACCCAATCTCACCAATCCTCTCAGTCCCAAGTGTCCAGCCTTATGCCACATCCAGCTGTCATTGTAGATAGGGTCTTTCCAGGTTTCCTCAGACACCCTGAAGGAATTGTAAAGAATTTCCCTGTTTTTTGGTTTTGCTTTTGAAATTCCTTTTTATAGTGGGTTTGAGCTGATTCTCGCTGCCATGTTTATGCCACTCTAGACACACTTGATTCCCTTATGGAGACATATCAATACATAGGTTTTAAGATTCTTACTAGTGAGATATATTCCTTTGTGGGAAATATGGGGTTTTGAGTCTCTTTCACTGAGGAAGGTGTCGGTCTTGTCAATTCCAAAGTTGGTTTTTGAAACGGTCCCTGTGCTTATATCAAACTCTGGTTTTATGCATCACCCCACCTCTCCTTCCCCTTTATGCAGGCATAAGAGTGTTTTCTAAATATGAGACTCTGTTCTCTTTCCTAACTCAGTTCACGTGTAGCCATGTTTACAGGATCTTCCTAAGTGATATCTTATGATAAGTTTCTTTTCTGTGTGACTTATTTCACTTAGAATCATCGTACCTGAATCCACTCACTTTGCTGCTACTGGTCTTATGACATTGATTTCATGGCTGAGGGATATTCCATCGTACGTAAGTACCACAATGTTTTGAACCATTTTTATATTTCCTGGGATATTTAAGGTGTACCCAAGTTGAGGTTCTTGTAGCCAGTGCAGCCCTAAATTTGGAGGTGGCTCTTTCTTATTGATTTTCAGTTTTCCCCAGGTATATTCCCTAGACTGGAAGTGGCCTTGGCTCTGTAGCTCTGTTGTTTACTTGTTTTAGGGAACACAATGCACTCCTCCAGTGAGGCAGTTGGCAATTTACATCCCGCCCATCAGCATAACAAGGCTCCCTGTTCTCCAGGGCCTGTCTTGCCTTTCTGGTTTTTACACATTTTGTGGATGTCCCTTTTGACCGGTGGGAAGTGATACTTCTTTGTAGTGCAGATTTGCATTGCCCGCTTGCTTGCTTGGCCAAAAAGGGCGTATGCGTTTTCTCCTGAATATATTCAGGAGAAAGCGCATATGCCCTTTTTGGCCAAGTGCACCATTGTCCAAGTTGTGCCCCTCTTCCTGTGCTTTACAGGCGATTCCAAGGTACCTCTTGAAATCTGTTTCCTGCTATTTTGCCTCGCTTTCAAGTCCGCCTCGTTGACTTCCCTCAACAGATTTTTGGACGATAGTTGTCCTTTATCACTCTGCCAGTTTGTGAATTGCTGTGCCCCTGAGCTCCATTTCTCAACTCGTTTTTTGTGAGCTGAACGCAAGTCCAAAATTTTGGATCATGTCCTATACTGGTTCCCGGTGGGTGGCTGAGACTTTGGTTAATTCTTCTTCCTGCCGGGAAATTAGAGTGACATGTGCCCGTCCAAATGCCTAACAGCTACTCTCTCATGGGTTCTCCCTCGTCCCTTCCATCCTCTGCCAAATTGGGAACCTGTGCAAACCAGGAGGTTAAAGGGCCTGTCTCTCCAAGTTGGGAGATTGATAGTAAGGCAGTTGGAAAGTCAAACTGGAGCACCAGGAGAGGGACTATTCGTTGAGTTTTAGAAACCTTTCGTATTCACAGTGTGTCCATTCTCTAGGTTTCCTGTACATATTATAGCTGTAGTAATATTCCCTTGAACCTGGAGAGTTGGGACCCATGGAATGGGGGCCATGCATTATTGCTTGAAAGGGTCTGCATTTGCTCACCCAATCTCACCAATCCTCTCAGTCCCAAGTGTCCAGCCTTATGCCACATCCAGCTGTCATTGTAGATAGGGTCTTTCCAGGTTTCCTCAGACACCCTGAAGGAATTGTAAAGAATTTCCCTGTTTTTTGGTTTTGCTTTTGAAATTCCTTTTTATAGTGGGTTTGAGCTGATTCTCGCTGCCATGTTTATGCCACTCTAGACACACTTGATTCCCTTATGGAGACATATCAATACATAGGTTTTAAGATTCTTACTAGTGAGATATATTCCTTTGTGGGAAATATGGGGTTTTGAGTCTCTTTCACTGAGGAAGGTGTCGGTCTTGTCAATTCCAAAGTTGGTTTTTGAAACGGTCCCTGTGCTTATATCAAACTCTGGTTTAATGCATCACCCCACCTCTCCTTCCCCTTTATGCAGGCATAAGAGTGTTTTCTAAATGTGAGACTCTGTTCTCTTTCCTAACTCAGTTCACGTGTAGCCATGTTTACAGGATCTTCATAAGTGATATCTTATGATAAGTTTCTTTTTCTGTGTGACTTATTTCACTTAGAATCATCGTACCTGAATCCACTCACTTTGCTGCTACTGGTCTTATGACATTGATTTCATGGCTGAGGGATATTCCATCGTACGTAAGTACCACAATGTTTTGAACCATTTTTATATTTCCTGGGATATTTAAGGTGTACCCAAGTTGAGGTTCTTGTAGCCAGTGCAGCCCTAAATTTGGAGGTGGCTCTTTCTTATTGATTTTCAGTTTTCCCCAGGTATATTCCCTAGACTGGAAGTGGCCTTGGCTCTGTAGCTCTGTTGTTTACTTGTTTTAGGGAACACAATGCACTCCTCCAGTGAGGCAGTTGGCAATTTACATCCCGCCCATCAGCATAACAAGGCTCCCTGTTCTCCAGGGCCTGTCTTGCCTTTCTGGTTTTTACACATTTTGTGGATGTCCCTTTTGACCGGTGGGAAGTGATACTTCTTTGTAGTGCAGATTTGCATTGCCCGCTTGCTTGCTTGGCCAAAAAGGGCGTATGCGTTTTCTCCTGAATATATTCAGGAGAAAGCGCATATGCCCTTTTTGGCCAAGTGCACCATTGTCCAAGTTGTGCCCCTCTTCCTGTGCTTTACAGGCGATTCCAAGGTACCTCTTGAAATCTGTTTCCTGCTATTTTGCCTCGCTTTCAAGTCCGCCTCGTTGACTTCCCTCAACAGATTTTTGGACGATAGTTGTCCTTTATCACTCTGCCAGTTTGTGAATTGCTGTGCCCCTGAGCTCCATTTCTCAACTCGTTTTTTGTGAGCTGAACGCAAGTCCAAAATTTTGGATCATGTCCTATACTGGTTCCCGGTGGGTGGCTGAGACTTTGGTTAATTCTTCTTCCTGCCGGGAAATTAGAGTGACATGTGCCCGTCCAAATGCCTAACAGCTACTCTCTCATGGGTTCTCCCTCGTCCCTTCCATCCTCTGCCAAATTGGGAACCTGTGCAAACCAGGAGGTTAAAGGGCCTGTCTCTCCAAGTTGGGAGATTGATAGTAAGGCAGTTGGAAAGTCAAACTGGAGCACCAGGAGAGGGACTATTCGTTGAGTTTTAGAAACCTTTCGTATTCACAGTGTGTCCATTCTCTAGGTTTCCTGTACATATTATAGCTGTAGTAATATTCCCTTGAACCTGGAGAGTTGGGACCCATGGAATGGGGGACATGCATTATTGCTTGAAAGGGTCTGCATTTGCTCACCCAATCTCACCAATCCTCTCAGTCCCAAGTGTCCAGCCTTATGCCACATCCAGCTGTCATTGTAGATAGGGTCTTTCCAGGTATCCTCAGACACCCTGAAGGAATTGTAAAGAATTTCCCTGTTTTTTGGTTTTGCTCTTGAAATTCCTTTTTATAGTGGGTTTGAGCTGATTCTCGCTGCCATGTTTATGCCACTCTAGACACACTTGATTCCCTTATGGCGACATATCAATACATAGGTTTTAAGATTCTTACTAGTCAGATATATTCCTTTGTGGGAAATATGGGGTTTTGAGTCTCTTTCACTGAGGAAGGTGTCGGTCTTGTCAATTCCAAAGTTGGTTTTTGAAACGGTCCCTGTGCTTATATCAAACTCTGGTTTTATGCATCACCCCACCTCTCCTTCCCCTTTATGCAGGCATAAGAGTGTTTTCTAAATGTGAGACTCTGTTCTTTTTCCTAACTCAGTTCACGTGTAGCCATGTTTACAGGATCTTCATAAGTGATATCTTATGATAAGTTTCTTTTTCTGTGTGACTTATTTCACTTAGAATCATCGTACCTGAATCCACTCACTTTGCTGCTACTGGTCTTATGACATTGATTTCATGGCTGAGGGATATTCCATCGTACGTAAGTACCACAATGTTTTGAACCATTTTTATATTTCCTGGGATATTTAAGGTGTACCCAAGTTGAGGTTCTTGTAGCCAGTGCAGCCCTAAATTTGGAGGTGGCTCTTTCTTATTGATTTTCAGTTTTCCCCAGGTATATTCCCTAGACTGGAAGTGGCCTTGGCTCTGTAGCTCTGTTGTTTACTTGTTTTAGGGAACACAATGCACTCCTCCAGTGAGGCAGTTGGCAATTTACATCCCGCCCATCAGCATAACAAGGCTGCCTGTTCTCCAGGGCCTGTCTTGCCTTTCTGGTTTTTACACATTTTGTGGATGTCCCTTTTGACCGGTGGGAAGTGATACTTCTTTGTAGTGCAGATTTGCATTGCCCGCTTGCTTGCTTGGCCAAAAAGGGCGTATGCGTTTTCTCCTGAATATATTCAGGAGAAAGCGCATACGCCCTTTTTGGCCAAGTGCACCATTGTCCAAGTTGTGCCCCTCTTCCTGTGCTTTACAGGCGATTCCAAGGTACCTCTTGAAATCTGTTTCCTGCTATTTTGCCTCACTTTCAATTCCGCCTCGTTGACATCCCTCAACAGATTTTTGGACGATAGTTGTCCTTTATCACTCTGCCAGTTTGTGAATTGCTGTGCCCCTGAGCTCCATTTCTCAACTCGTTTTTTGTGAGCTGAACGCAAGTCCAAAATTTTGGATCCTGTCCTATACTGGTTCCCGGTGGGTGGCTGAGACTTTGGTTAATTCTTCTTCCTGCCGGGAAATTAGAGTGACATGTGCCCGTCCAAATGCCTAACAGCTACTCTCTCATGGGTTCTCCCTCGTCCCTTCCATCCTCTGCCAAATTGGGAACCTGTGCAAACCAGGAGGTTAAAGGGCCTGTCTCTCCAAGTTGGGAGATTGATAGTAAGGCAGTTGGAAAGTCAAACTGGAGCACCAGGAGAGGGACTATTCGTTGAGTTTTAGAAACCTTTCGTATTCACAGTGTGTCCATTCTCTAGGTTTCCTGTACATGTTATAGCTGTAGTAATATTCCCTTGAACCTGGAGAGTTGGGACCCATGGAATGGGGGCCATGCATTATTGCTTGAAAGGGTCTGCATTTGCTCACCCAATCTCACCAATCCTCTCAGTCCCAAGTGTCCAGCCTTATGCCACATCCAGCTGTCATTGTAGATAGGGTCTTTCCAGGTTTCCTCAGACACCCTGAAGGAATTGTAAAGAATTTCCCTGTTTTTTGGTTTTGCTTTTGAAATTCCTTTTTATAGTGGGTTTGAGCTGATTCTCGCTGCCATGTTTATGCCACTCTAGACACACTTGATTCCCTTATGGAGACATATCAATACATAGGTTTTAAGATTCTTACTAGTCAGATATATTCCTTTGTGGGAAATATGGGGTTTTGAGTCTCTTTCACTGAGGAAGGTGTCGGTCTTGTCAGTTCCAAAGTTGGTTTTTGAAACGGTCCCTGTGCTTATATCAAACTCTGGTTTTATGCATCACCCCACCTCTCCTTCCCCTTTATGCAGGCATAAGAGTGTTTTCTAAATGTGAGACTCTGTTCTCTTTCCTAACTCAGTTCACGTGTAGCCATGTTTACAGGATCTTCATAAGTGATATCTTATGATAAGTTTCTTTTTCTGTGTGACTTATTTCACTTAGAATCATCGTACCTGAATCCACTCACTTTGCTGCTACTGGTCTTATGACATTGATTTCATGGCTGAGGGATATTCCATCGTACGTAAGTACCACAATGTTTTGAACCATTTTTATATTTCCTGGGATATTTAAGGTGTACCCAAGTTGAGGTTCTTGTAGCCAGTGCAGCCCTAAATTTGGAGGTGGCTCTTTCTTATTGATTTTCAGTTTTCCCCAGGTATATTCCCTAGACTGGAAGTGGCCTTGGCTCTGTAGCTCTGTTGTTTACTTGTTTTAGGGAACACAATGCACTACTCCATTGAGGCAGTTGGCAATTTACATCCCGCCCAGCAGCATAACAAGGCTCACTGTTCTCCAGGGCCTGTCTTGCCTTTCTGGTTTTTACACATTTTGTGGATGTCCCTTTTGACCGGTGGGAAGTGATACTTCTTTGTAGTGCAGATTTGCATTGCCCGCTTGCTTGCTTGGCCAAAAAGGGCGTATGCGTTTTCTCCTGAATATATTCAGGAGAAAACGCATACGCCCTTTTTGGCCAAGTGCACCATTGTCCAAGTTGTGCCCCTCTTCCTGTGCTTTACAGGCGATTCCAACGTACCTCTTGAAATCTGTTTCCTGCTATTTTGCCTCACTTTCAAGTCCGCCTCGTTGACTTCCCTCAACAGATTTTTGGACGATAGTTGTCCTTTATCACTCTGCCAGTTTGTGAATTGCTGTGCCCCTGAGCTCCATTTCTCAACTCATTTTTTGTGAGCTGAACGCAAGTCCAAAATTTTGGATCATGTCTTATACTGGTTCCCGGTGGGTGGCTGAGACTTTGGTTAATTCTTCTTCCTGCCGGGAAATTAGAGTGACATGTGCCCGTCCAAATGCCTAACAGCTACTCTCTCATGGGTTCTCCCTCGTCCCTTCCATCCTCTACCAAATTGGGACCCTGTGCAAACCAGGAGGTTAAAGGGCCTGTCTCTCCAAGTTGGGAGATTGATAGTAAGGCAGTTGGAAAGTCAAACTGGAGCACCAGGAGAGGGACTATTCGTTGAGTTTTAGAAACCTTTCGTATTCACAGTGTGTCCATTCTCTAGGTTTCCTGTACATATTATAGCTGTAGTAATATTCCCTTGAACCTGCAGAGTTGGGACCCATGGAATGGGGGCCATGCATTATTGCTTGAAAGGGTCTGCATTTGCTCACCCAATCTCACCAATCCTCTCAGTCCCAAGTGTCCAGCCTTATGCCACATCCAGCTGTCATTGTAGATAGGGTCTTTCCAGGTTTCCTCAGACACCCTGAAGGAATTGTAAAGAATTTCCCTGTTTTTTGGTTTTGCTTTTGAAATTCCTTTTTATAGTGGGTTTGAGCTGATTCTCGCTGCCATGTTTATGCCACTCTAGACACACTTGATTCCCTTATGGAGACATATCAATACATAGGTTTTAAGATTCTTACTAGTCAGATATATTCCTTTGTGGGAAATATGGGGTTTTGAGTCTCTTTCACTGAGGAAGGTGTCGGTCTTGTCAATTCCAAAGTTGGTTTTTGAAACGGTCCCTGTGCTTATATCAAACTCTGGTTTAATGCATCACCCCACCTCTCCTTCCCCTTTATGCAGGCATAAGAGTGTTTTCTAAATGTGAGACTCTGTTCTCTTTCCTAACTCAGTTCACGTGTAGCCATGTTTACAGGATCTTCATAAGTGATATCTTATGATAAGTTTCTTTTTCTGTGTGACTTATTTCACTTAGAATCATCGTACCTGAATCCACTCACTTTGTTGCTACTGGTCTTATGACATTGATTTCATGGCTGAGGGATATTCCATCGTACGTAAGTACCACAATGTTTTGAACCATTTTTATATTTCCTGGGATATTTAAGGTGTACCCAAGTTGAGGTTCTTGTAGCCAGTGCAGCCCTAAATTTGGAGGTGGCTCTTTCTTATTGATTTTCAGTTTTCCCAAGGTATATTCCCTAGACTGGAAGTGGCCTTGGCTCTGTAGCTCTGTTGTTTACTTGTTTTAGGGAACACAATGCACTCCTCCAGTGAGGCAGTTGGCAATTTACATCCCGCCCATCAGCATAACAAGGCTCCCTGTTCTCCAGGGCCTGTCTTGCCTTTCTGGTTTTTACACATTTTGTGGATGTCCCTTTTGACCGGTGGGAAGTGATACTTCTTTGTAGTGCAGATTTGCATTGCCCGCTTGCTTGCTTGGCCAAAAAGGGCGTATGCGTTTTCTCCTGAATATATTCAGGAGAAAACGCATACGCCCTTTTTGGCCAAATGCACCATTGTCCAAGTTGTGCCCCTCTTCCTGTGCTTTACAGGCGATTCCAACGTACCTCTTGAAATCTGTTTCCTGCTATTTTGCCTCACTTTCAAGTCCGCCTCGTTGACTTCCCTCAACAGATTTTTGGACGATAGTTGTCCTTTATCACTCTGCCAGTTTGTGAATTGCTGTGCCCCTGAGCTCCATTTCTCAACTCGTTTTTTGTGAGCTGAACGCAAGTCCAAAATTTTGGATCCTGTCCTATACTGGTTCCCGGTGGGTGGCTGAGACTTTGGTTAATTCTTCTTCCTGCCGGGAAATTAGAGTGACATGTGACCGTCCAAATGCCTAACAGCTACTCTCTCATGGGTTCTCCCTCGTCCCTTCCATCCTCTGCCAAATTGGGAACCTGTGCAAACCAGGAGGTTAAAGGGCCTGTCTCTCCAAGTTGGGAGATTGATAGTAAGGCAGTTGGAAAGTCAAACTGGAGCACCAGGAGAGGGACTATTCGTTGAGTTTTAGAAACCTTTCGTATTCACAGTGTGTCCATTCTCTAGGTTTCCTGTACATATTATAGCTGTAGTAATATTCCCTTGAACCTGGAGAGTTGGGACCCATGGAATGGGGGCCATGCATTATTGCTTGAAAGGGTCTGCATTTGCTCACCCAATCTCACCAATCCTCTCAGTCCCAAGTGTCCAGCCTTATGCCACATCCAGCTGTCATTGTAGATAGGGTCTTTCCAGGTTTCCTCAGACACCCTGAAGGAATTGTAAAGAATTTCCCTATTTTTTGGTTTTGCTTTTGAAATTCCTTTTTATAGTGGGTTTGAGCTGATTCTCGCTGCCATGTTTATGCCACTCTAGACACACTTGATTCCCTCATGGAGACATATCAATACATAGGTTTTAAGATTCTTACTAGTCAGATATATTCCTCTGTGGTAAATATGGGGTTTTGAGTCTCTTTCAGTGAGGAAGGTGTCGGTTTTGTCAATTCCAAAGTTGGTTTTTGAAACGGTCCCTGTGCTTATATCAAACTCTGGTTTTATGCATCACCCCACCTCTCCTTCCCCTTTATGCAGGCATAAGAGTGTTTTCTAAATGTGAGACTCTGTTCTCTTTCCTAACTCAGTTCACGTGTAGCCATGTTTACAGGATCTTCATAAGTGATATCTTATGATAAGTTTCTTTTTCTGTGTGACTTATTTCACTTAGAATCATCGTACCTGAATCCACTCACTTTGCTGCTACTGGTCGTATGACATTGATTTCATGGCTGAGGGATATTCCATCGTACGTAAGTACCACAATGTTTTGAACCATTTTTATATTTCCTGGGATATTTAAGGTGTACCCAAGTTGAGGTTCTTGTAGCCAGTGCAGCCCTAAATTTGGAGGTGGCTCTTTCTTATTGATTTTCAGTTTTCCCCAGGTATATTCCCTAGACTGGAAGTGGCCTTGGCTCTGTAGCTCTGTTGTTTACTTGTTTTAGGGAACACAATGCACTCCTCCATTGAGGCAGTTGGCAATTTACATCCCGCCCATCAGCATAACAAGGCTCACTGTTCTCCAGGGCCTGTCTTGCCTTTCTGGTTTTTACACATTTTGTGGATGTCCCTTTTGACCGGTGGGAAGTGATACTTCTTTGTAGTGCAGATTTGCATTGCCCTCTTGCTTGCTTGGCCAAAAAGGGCGTATGCGTTTTCTCCTGAATATATTCAGGAGAAAACGCATACGCCCTTTTTGGCCAAGTGCACCATTGTCCAAGTTGTGCCCCTCTTCCTGTGCTTTACAGGCGATTCCAACGTACCTCTTGAAATCTGTTTCCTGCTATTTTGCCTCACTTTCAAGTCCGCCTCGTTGACTTCCCTCAACAGATTTTTGGACGATAGTTGTCCTTTATCACTCTGCCAGTTTGTGAATTGCTGTGCCCCTGAGCTCCATTTCTCAACTCGTTTTTTGTGAGCTGAACGCAAGTCCAAAATTTTGGATCATGTCCTATACTGGTTCCCGGTGGGTGGCTGAGACTTTGGTTAATTCTTCTTCCTGCCGGGAAATTAGAGTGACATGTGCCCGTCCAAATGCCTAACAGCTACTCTCTCATGGGTTCTCCCTCGTCCCTTCCATCCTCTACCAAATTGGGAACCTGTGCAAACCAGGAGGTTAAAGGGCCTGTCTCTCCAAGTTGGGAGATTGATAGTAAGGCAGTTGGAAAGTCAAACTGGAGCACCAGGAGAGGGACTATTCGTTGAGTTTTAGAAACCTTTCGTATTCACAGTGTGTCCATTCTCTAGGTTTCCTGTACATATTATAGCTGTAGTAATATTCCCTTGAACCTGGAGAGTTGGGACCCATGGAATGGGGGCCATGCATTATTGCTTGAAAGGGTCTGCATTTGCTCACCCAATCTCACCAATCCTCTCAGTCCCAAGTGTCCAGCCTTATGCCACATCCAGCTGTCATTGTAGATAGGGTCTTTCCAGGTTTCCTCAGACACCCTGAAGGAATTGTAAAGAATTTCCCTGTTTTTTGGTTTTGCTTTTGAAATTCCTTTTTATAGTGGGTTTGAGCTGATTCTCGCTGCCATGTTTATGCCACTCTAGACACACTTGATTCCCTTATGGAGACATATCAATACATAGGTTTTAAGATTCTTACTAGTCAGATATATTCCTTTGTGGGAAATATGGGGTTTTGAGTCTCTTTCACTGAGGAAGGTGTCGGTCTTGTCAATTCCAAAGTTGGTTTTTGAAACGGTCCCTGTGCTTATATCAAACTCTGGTTTTATGCATCACCCCACCTATCCTTCCCCTTTATGCAGGCATAAGAGTGTTTTCTAAATGTGAGACTCTGTTCTCTTTCCTAACTCAGTTCACGTGTAGCCATGTTTACAGGATCTTCATAAGTGATATCTTATGATAAGTTTCTTTTTCTGTGTGACTTATTTCACTTAGAATCATCGTACCTGAATCCACTCACTTTGCTGCTACTGGTCGTATGACATTGATTTCATGGCTGAGGGATATTCCATCGTACGTAAGTACCACAATGTTTTGAACCATTTTTATATTTCCTGGGATATTTAAGGTGTACCCAAGTTGAGGTTCTTGTAGCCAGTGCAGCCCTAAATTTGGAGGTGGCTCTTTCTTATTGATTTTCAGTTTTCCCCAGGTATATTCCCTAGACTGGAAGTGGCCTTGGCTCTGTAGCTCTGTTGTTTACTTGTTTTAGGGAACACAATGCACTCCTCCATTGAGGCAGTTGGCAATTTACATCCCGCCCATCAGCATAACAAGGCTCACTGTTCTCCAGGGCCTGTCTTGCCTTTCTGGTTTTTACACATTTTGTGGATGTCCCTTTTGACCGGTGGGAAGTGATACTTCTTTGTAGTGCAGATTTGCATTGCCCTCTTGCTTGCTTGGCCAAAAAGGGCGTATGCGTTTTCTCCTGAATATATTCAGGAGAAAACGCATACGCCCTTTTTGGCCAAGTGCACCCTTGTCCAAGTTGTGCCCCTCTTCCTGTGCTTTACAGGCGATTCCAACGTACCTCTTGAAATCTGTTTCCTGCTATTTTGCCTCACTTTCAAGTCCGCCTCGTTGACTTCCCTCAACAGATTTTTGGACGATAGTTGTCCTTTATCACTCTGCCAGTTTGTGAATTGCTGTGCCCCTGAGCTCCATTTCTCAACTCGTTTTTTGTGAGCTGAACGCAAGTCCAAAATTTTGGATCATGTCCTATACTGGTTCCCGGTGGGTGGCTGAGACTTTGGTTAATTCTTCTTCCTGCCGGGAAATTAGAGTGACATGTGCCCGTCCAAATGCCTAACAGCTACTCTCTCATGGGTTCTCCCTCGTCCCTTCCATCCTCTGCCAAATTGGGAACCTGTGCAAACCAGGAGGTTAAAGGGCCTGTCTCTCCAAGTTGGGAGATTGATAGTAAGGCAGTTGGAAAGTCAAACTGGAGCACCAGGAGAGGGACTATTCGTTGAGTTTTAGAAACCTTTCGTATTCACAGTGTGTCCATTCTCTAGGTTTCCTGTACATGTTATAGCTGTAGTAATATTCCCTTGAACCTGGAGAGTTGGGACCCATGGAATGGGGGCCATGCATTATTGCTTGAAAGGGTCTGCATTTGCTCACCCAATCTCACCAATCCTCTCAGTCCCAAGTGTCCAGCCTTATGCCACATCCAGCTGTCATTGTAGATAGGGTCTTTCCAGGTTTCCTCAGACACCCTGAAGGAATTGTAAAGAATTTCCCTGTTTTTTGGTTTTGCTTTTGAAATTCCTTTTTATAGTGGGTTTGAGCTGATTCTCGCTGCCATGTTTATGCCACTCTAGACACACTTGATTCCCTTATGGAGACATATCAATACATAGGTTTTAAGATTCTTACTAGTCAGATATATTCCTTTGTGGGAAATATGGGGTTTTGAGTCTCTTTCACTGAGGAAGGTGTCGGTCTTGTCAATTCCAAAGTTGGTTTTTGAAACGGTCCCTGTGATTATATCAAACTCTGGTTTTATGCATCACCCCACCTCTCCTTCCCCTTTATGCAGGCATAAGAGTGTTTTCTAAATGTGAGACTCTGTTCTCTTTCCTAACTCAGTTCACGTGTAGCCATGTTTACAGGATCTTCATAAGTGATATCTTATGATAAGTTTCTTTTTCTGTGTGACTTATTTCACTTAGAATCATCGTACCTGAATCCACTCACTTTGCTGCTACTGGTCTTATGACATTGATTTCATGGCTGAGGGATATTCCATCGTACGTAAGTACCACAATGTTTTGAACCATTTTTATATTTCCTGGGATATTTAAGGTGTACCCAAGTTGAGGTTCTTGTAGTCAGTGCAGCCCTAAATTTGGAGGTGGCTCTTTCTTATTGATTTTCAGTTTTCCCAAGGTATATTCCCTAGACTGGAAGTGGCCTTGGCTCTGTAGCTCTGTTGTTTACTTGTTTTAGGGAACACAGTGCACTCCTCCAGTGAGGCAGTTGGCAGTTTACATCCCGCCCATCAGCATAACAAGGCTCCCAGTTCTCCAGGGCCTGTCTTGCCTTTCTGGTTTTTACACATTTTGTGGATGTCCCTTTTGACCGGTGGGATGTGATACTTCTTTGTAGTGCAGATTTGCATTGCCCGCTTGCTTGCTTGGCCAAAAAGGGCGTATGCGTTTTCTCCTGAATATATTCAGGAGAAAACGCATACGCCCTTTTTGGCCAAGTGCACCATTGTCCAAGTTGTGCCCCTCTTCCTGTGCTTTACAGGCGATTCCAACGTACCTCTTGAAATCTATTTCCTGCTATTTTGCTTCGCTTTCAAGTCCGCCTCGTTGACTTCCCTCAACAGATTTTTGGACGATAGTTGTCCTTTATCACTCTGCCAGTTTGTGAATTGCTGTGCCCCTGAGCTCCATTTCTCAACTCGTTTTTTGTGAGCTGAACGCAAGTCCAAAATTTTGGATCATGTCCTATACTGGTTCCCGGTGGGTAGCTGAGACTTTGGTTAATTCTTCTTCCTGCCGGGAAATTAGAGTGACATGTGCCCGTCCAAATGCCTAACAGCTACTCTCTCATGGGTTCTCCCTCGTCCCTTCCATCCTCTGCCAAATTGGGAACCTGTGCAAACCAGGAGGTTAAAGGGCCTGTCTCTCCAAGTTGGGAGATTGATAGTAAGGCAGTTGGAAAGTCAAACTGGAGCACCAGGAGAGGGACTATTCGTTGAGTTTTAGAAACCTTTCGTATTCACAGTGTGTCCATTCTCTAGGTTTCCTGTACATGTTATAGCTGTAGTAATATTCCCTTGAACATGGAGAGTTGGGACCCATGGAATGGGGGCCATGCATTATTACTTGAAAGGGTCTGCATTCGCTCACCCAATCTCACCAATCCTCTCAGTCCCAAGTGTCCAGCCTTATGCCACATCCAGCTGTCATTGTAGATAGGGTCTTTCCAGGTTTCCTCAGACACCCTGAAGGAATTGTAAAGAATTTCCCTGTTTTTTGGTTTTGCTTTTGAAATTCCTTTTTATAGTGGGTTTGAGCTGATACTCGCTGCCATGTTTATGCCACTCTAGACACACTTGATTCCCTTATGGAGACATATCAATACATAGGTTTTAAGATTCTTACTAGTCAGATATATTCCTCTGTGGGAAATATGGGGTTTTGAGTCTCTTTCACTGAGGAAGGTGTCGGTCTTGTCAGTTCCAAAGTTGGTTTTTGAAACGGTCCCTGTGCTTATATCAAACTCTGGTTTTATGCATCACCCCACCTCTCCTTCCCCTTTATGCAGGCATAAGAGTGTTTTCTAAATGTGAGACTCTGTTCTCTTTCCTAACTCAGTTCACGTGTAGCCATGTTTACAGGATCTTCCTAAGTGATATCTTATGATAAGTTTCTTTTTCTGTGTGACTTATTTCACTTAGAATCATCGTACCTGAATCCACTCACTTTGCTGCTACTGGTCTTATGACATTGATTTCATGGCTGAGGGATATTCCATCGTACGTAAGTACCACAATGTTCTGAACCATTTTTATATTTCCTGGGATATTTAAGGTGTACCCAAGTTGAGGTTCTTGTAGTCAGTGCAGCCCTAAATTTGGAGGTGGCTCTTTCTTATTGATTTTCAGTTTTCCCAAGGTATATTCCCTAGACTGGAAGTGGCCTTGGCTCTGTAGCTCTGTTGTTTACTTGTTTTAGGGAACACAATGCACTCCTCCAGTGAGGCAGTTGGCAATTTACATCCCGCCCATCAGCATAACAAGGCTCCCTGTTCTCCAGGGCCTGTCTTGCCTTTCTGGTTTTTACACATTTTGTGGATGTCCCTTTTGACCGGTGGGAAGTGATACTTCTTTGTAGTGCAGATTTGCATTGCCCGCTTGCTTGCTTGGCCAAAAAGGGCGTATGCGTTTTCTCCTGAATATATTCAGGAGAAAACGCATACGCCCTTTTTGGCCAAGTGCACCATTGTCCAAGTTGTGCCCCTCTTCCTGTGCTTTACAGGCGATTCCAAGGTACCTCTTGAAATCTGTTTCCTGCTACTTTGCCTCGCTTTCAAGTCCGCCTCGTTGACTTCCCTCAACAGATTTTTGGACGATAGTTCTCCTTTATCACTCTGCCAGTTTGTGAATTGCTGTGCCCCTGAGCTCCATTTCTCAACTCGTTTTTTGTGAGCTGAACGCAAGTCCAAAATTTTGGATCATGTCCTATACTGGTTCCCGGTGGGTGGCTGAGACTTTGGTTAATTCTTCTTCCTGCCGGGAAATTAGAGTGACATGTGCCCGTCCAAATGCCTAACAGCTACTCTCTCATGGGTTCTCCCTCGTCCCTTCCATCCTCTGCCAAATTGGGAACCTGTGCAAACCAGGAGGTTAAAGGGCCTGTCTCTCCAAGTTGGGAGATTGATAGTAAGGCAGTTGGAAAGTCAAACTGGAGCACAAGGAGAGGGACTATTCGTTGAGTTTTAGAAACCTTTCATATTCACAGTGTGTCCATTCTCTAGGTTTCCTGTACATGTTATAGCTGTAGTAATATTCCCTTGAACCTGGAGAGTTGGGACCCATGGAATGGGGGCCATGCATTATTGCTTGAAAGGGTCTGCATTTGCTCACCCAATCTCACCAATCCTCTCAGTCCCAAGTGTCCAGCCTTATGCCACATCCAGCTGTCATTGTAGATAGGGTCATTCCAGGTTTCCTCAGACACCCTGAAGGAATTGTAAAGAATTTCCCTGTTTTTTGGTTTTCCTTTTGAAATTCCTTTTTATAGTGGGTTTGAGCTGATTCTCGCTGCCATGTTTATGCCACTCTAGACACACTTGATTCCCTTATGGAGACATATCAATACATAGGATTTAAGATTCTTACTAGTCAGATATATTCCTCTGCGGGAAATATGGGCTTTTGAGTCTCTTTCACTGAGGAAGGTGTAGGTCTTGTCTATTCCAAAGTTGGGTTTTGGAACGGTCCCTGTGCTTATATCAAACTCTGGTTTTATGCATCACCCCACCTCTCCTTCCACTTTATGCAGGCATAAGAGTGTTTTCTAAATGTGAGACTCTGTTCTCTTTCCTAACTCAGTTCACGTGTAGCCATGTTTACAGGATCTTCATAAGTGATATCTTATGATAAGTTTCTTTTTCTGTGTGACTTATTTCACTTAGAATCATCGTACCTGAATCCACTCACTTTGCTGCTACTGGTCTTATGACATTGATTTCATCGCTGAGGGATATTCCATCATACGTAAGTACCACAATGTTTTGAACCATTTTTATATTTCCTGGGATATTTAAGGTGTACCCAAGTTGAGGTTCTTGTAGTCAGTGCAGCCCTAAATTTGGAGGTGGCTCTTTCTTATTGATTTTCAGTTTTCCCAAGGTATATTCCCTAGACTGGAAGTGGCCTTGGCTCTGTAGCTCTGTTGTTTACTTGTTTTAGGGAACACAATGCACTCCTCCAGTGAGGCAGTTGGCAGTTTACATCCCGCCCATCAGCATAACAAGGCTCCCAGTTCTCCAGGGCCTGTCTTGCCTTTCTGGTTTTTACACATTTTGTGGATGTCCCTTTTGACCGGTGGGATGTGATACTTCTTTGTAGTGCAGATTTGCATTGCCCGCTTGCTTGCTTGGCCAAAATGGGCGTATGCGTTTTCTCCTGAATATATTCAGGAGAAAACGCATACGCCCTTTTTGGCCAAGTGCACCATTGTCCAAGTTGTGCCCCTCTTCCTGTGCTTTAAAGGCGATTCCAACGTACCTCTTGAAATCTATTTCCTGCTATTTTGCCTCGCTTTCAAGTCCGCCTCGTTGACTTCCCTCAACAGATTTTTGGACGATAGTTGTCCTTTATCACTCTGCCAGGTTGTGAATTGCTGTGCCCCTGAGCTCCATTACTCAACTCGTTTTTTGTGAGCTGAACGCAAGTCCAAAATTTTGGATCATGTCCTATACTGGTTCCCGGTGGGTGGCTGAGACTTTGGTTAATTCTTCTTCCTGCCGGGAAATTAGAGTGACATGTGCCCGTCCAAATGCCTAACACCTACTCTCTCATGGGTTCTCCCTCGTCCCTTCCATCCTCTGCCAAATTGGGAACCTGTGCAAACCAGGAGGTTAAAGGGCCTGTCTCTCCAAGTTGGGAGATTGATAGTAAGGCAGTTGGAAAGTCAAACTGGAGCACCAGGAGAGGGACTATTCGTTGAGTTTTAGAAACCTTTCGTATTCACAGTGTGTCCATTCTCTAGGTTTCCTGTACATGTTATAGCTGTAGTAATATTCCCTTGAACATGGAGAGTTGGGACCCATGGAATGGGGGCCATGCATTATTACTTGAAAGGGTCTGCATTCGCTCACCCAATCTCACCAATCCTCTCAGTCCCAAGTGTCCAGCCTTATGCCACATCCAGCTGTCATTGTAGATAGGGTCTTTCCAGGTTTCCTCAGACACCCTGAAGGAATTGTAAAGAATTTCCCTGTTTTTTGGTTTTGCTTTTGAAATTCCTTTTTATAGTGGGTTTGAGCTGATACTCGCTGCCATGTTTATGCCACTCTAGACACACTTGATTCCCTTATGGAGACATATCAATACATAGGTTTTAAGATTCTTACTAGTCAGATATATTCCTCTGTGGGAAATATGGGGTTTTGAGTCTCTTTCACTGAGGAAGGTGTCGGTCTTGTCAGTTCCAAAGTTGGTTTTTGAAACGGTCCCTGTGCTTATATCAAACTCTGGTTTTATGCATCACCCCACCTCTCCTTCCCCTTTATGCAGGCATAAGAGTGTTTTCTAAATGTGAGACTCTGTTCTCTTTCCTAACTCAGTTCACGTGTAGCCATGTTTACAGGATCTTCCTAAGTGATATCTTATGATAAGTTTCTTTTTCTGTGTGACTTATTTCACTTAGAATCATCGTACCTGAATCCACTCACTTTGCTGCTACTGGTCTTATGACATTGATTTCATGGCTGAGGGATATTCCATCGTACGTAAGTACCACAATGTTCTGAACCATTTTTATATTTCCTGGGATATTTAAGGTGTACCCAAGTTGAGGTTCTTGTAGTCAGTGCAGCCCTAAATTTGGAGGTGGCTCTTTCTTATTGATTTTCAGTTTTCCCAAGGTATATTCCCTAGATTGGAAGTGGCCTTGGCTCTGTAGCTCTGTTGTTTACTTGTTTTAGGGAACACAATGCACTCCTCCAGTGAGGCAGTTGGCAATTTACATCCCGCCCATCAGCATAACAAGGCTCCCTGTTCTCCAGGGCCTGTCTTGCCTTTCTGGTTTTTACACATTTTGTGGATGTCCCTTTTGACCGGTGGGAAGTGATACTTCTTTGTAGTGCAGATTTGCATTGCCCGCTTGCTTGCTTGGCCAAAAAGGGCGTATGCGTTTTCTCCTGAATATATTCAGGAGAAAACGCATACGCCCTTTTTGGCCAAGTGCACCATTGTCCAAGTTGTGCCCCTCTTCCTGTGCCTTACAGGCGATTCCAAGGTACCTCTTGAAATCTGTTTCCTGCTACTTTGCCTCGCTTTCAAGTCCGCCTCGTTGACTTCCCTCAACAGATTTTTGGACGATAGTTGTCCTTTATCACTCTGCCAGTTTGTGAATTGCTGTGCCCCTGAGCTCCATTTCTCAACTCGTTTTTTGTGAGCTGAACGCAAGTCGAAAATTTTGGATCATGTCCTATACTGGTTCCCGGTGGGTGGATGAGACTTTGGTTAATTCTTCTTCCTGCCCGGAAATTAGAGTGACATGTGCCCGTCGAAATGCCTAACAGCTACTCTCTCATGGGTTCTCCCTCGTCCCTTCCATCCTCTGCCAAATTGGGAACCTGTGCAAACCAGGAGGTTAAAGGGCCTGTCTCTCCAAGTTGGGAGATTGATAGTAAGGCAGTTGGAAAGTCAAACTGGAGCATCAGGAGAGGACTATTCGTTGAGTTTTAGAAACCTTTCGTATTCACAGTGTGTCCATTCTCTAGGTTTCCTGTACATGTTATAGCTGTAGTAATATTCCCTTGAACATGGAGAGTTGGGACCCATGGAATGGGGGCCATGCATTATTGCTTGAAAGGGTCGGCATTCGCTCACCCAATCTCACCAATCCTCTCAGTCCCAAGTGTCCAGCCTTATGCCACATCCAGCTGTCATTGTAGATACGGTCTTTCCAGGTTTCCTCAGACACCCTGAAGGAATTGTAAAGAATTTCCCTGTTTTTTGGTTTTGCTTTTGAAATTCCTTTTTATACTGGATTTGAGCTGATTCTCGCTGCCATGTTTATGCCACTCTAGACACACTTGATTCCCTTATGGAGACATATCAATACATAGGTTTTAAGATTCTTACTAGTCAGATATATTCCTCTGTGGGAAATATGGGGATTTGAGTCTCTTTCACTAAGGAAGGTGTCGGTCTTGTCAATTCCAAAGTTGGTTTTTGAAACGGTCCCTGTGCTTATATCAAACTCTGGTTTTTTGCATCACCCCACCTCTCCTTCCCCTTTATGCAGGCATAAGAGTGTTTTCTAAATGTGAGACTCTGTTCTCTTTCCTAACTCAGTTCACGTGTAGCCATGTTTACAGGATCTTCATAAGTGATATCTTATGATAAGTTTCTTTTTCTGTGTGACTTATTTCACTTAGAATCATCGTACCTGAATCCACTCACTTTGTTGCTACTGGAATTATGACATTGATTTCATGGCTGAGGGATATTCCATCGTACGTAAGTACCACAATGTTTTGAACCATTTTTATATTTCCTGGGATATTTAAGGTGTACCCAAGTTGAGGTTCTTGTAGTCAGTGCAGCCCTAAATTTGGAGGTGGCTCTTTCTTATTGATTTTCAGTTTTCCCAAGGTATATTCCCTAGACTGGAAGTGGCCTTGGCTCTGTAGCTCTGTTGTTTACTTGTTTTAGGGAACACAATGCACTCCTCCAGTGAGGCAGTTGGCAATTTACATCCCACCCATCAGCATAACAAGGCTCCCAGTTCCTCAGGGCCTTTCTGGTTTTTACACATTTTGTGGATGTCCCTATTGACCGGTGGGAAATGATACTTCTTTGTAGTGCAGATTTGCATTGCCCGCTTGCTTGCTTGGCCAAAAAGGGCGTATGCGTTTTCTCCTGAATATATTCAGGAGAAAACGCATACGCCCTTTTTGGCCAAGTGCACCATTGTCCAAGTTGTGCCCCTCTTCCTGTACTTTACAGGCGATTCCAACGTACCTCTTGAAATCTGTTTCCTGCTATTTTGCCTCACTTTCAAGTCCGCCTCGTTGACTTCCCTCAACAGATTTTTGGACGATAGTTGTCCTTTATCACTCTGCCAGTTTGTGAATTGCTGTGCCCCTGAGCTCCATTTCTCAACTCGTTTTTTGTGAGCTGAACGCAAGTCCAAAATTTTGGATCATGTCCTATACTGGTTCCCGGTGGGTGGCTGAGACTTTGGTTAATTCTTCTTCCTGCCGGGAAATTAGAGTGACATGTGCCCGTCCAAATGCCTAACAGCTACTCTCTCATGGGTTCTCCCTCGTCCCTTCCATCCTCTGCCAAATTGGGAACCTGTGCAAACCAGGAGGTTAAAGGGCCTGTCTCTCCAAGTTGGGAGATTGATAGTAAGGCAGTTGGAAAGTCAAACTGGAGCACCAGGAGAGGGACTATTCGTTGAGTTTTAGAAACCTTTCGTATTCACAGTGTGTACATTCTCTAGGTTTCCTGTACATGTTATAGCTGAAGTAATATTCCCTTGAACATGGAGAGTTGGGACCCATGGAATGGGGGCCATGCATTATTGCTTGAAAGGGTCTGCATTTGCTCACCCAATCTCTCCAATCCTCTCAGTCCCAAGTGTCCAGCCTTATGCCACATCCAGCTGTCATTGTAGATAGGGTCTTTCCAGGTTTCCTCAGACACCCTGAAGGAATTGTAAAGAATTTCCCTGTTTTTTGGTTTTGCTTTTGAAATTCCTTTTTATACTGGGTTTGAGCTGATTCTCGCTGCCATGTTTATGCCACTCAAGACACACTTGATTCCCTTATGGAGACATATCAATACATAGGTTTTAAGATTCTTACTAGTCAGATATATTCCTCTGTGGGAAATATGGGGTTTTGAGTCTCTTTCACTGAGGAAGGTGTCGGTCTTGTCAATTCCAAAGTTGGTTTTTGAAACGGTCCCTGTGCTTATATCAAACTCTGGTTTTATGCATCACCCCACCTCTCCTTCCCCTTTATGCAGGCATAAGAGTGTTTTCTAAATGTGAGACTCTGTTCTCTTTCCTAACTCAGTTCACGTGTAGCCATGTTTACAGGATCTTCATAAGTGATATCTTATGATAAGTTTCTTTTTCTGTGTGACTTATTTCACTTAGAATCATCGTACCTGAATCCACTCACTTTGTTGCTACTGGTCTTATGACATTGATTTCATGGCTGAGGGATATTCCATCGTACGTAAGTACCACAATGTTTTGAACCATTTTTATATTTCCTGGGATATTTAAGGTGTACCCAAGTTGAGGTTCTTGTAGTCAGTGCAGCCCTAAATTTGGAGGTGGCTCTTTCTTATTGATTTTCAGTTTTCCCAAGGTATATTCCCTAGACTGGAAGTGGCCTTGGCTCTGTAGCTCTGTTGTTTACTTGTTTTAGGGAACACAATGCACTCCTCCAGTGAGGCAGTTGGCAATTTACATCCCACCCATCAGCATAACAAGGCTCCCAGTTCCTCAGGGCCTGTCTTGCCTTTCTGTTTTTTACACATTTTGTGGATGTCCCTTTTGACCGGTGGGAAATGATACTTCTTTGTAGTGCAGATTTGCATTGCCCGCTTGCTTGCTTGGCCAAAAAGGGCGTATGTGTTTTCTCCTGAATATATTCAGGAGAAAACACATACGCCCTTTTTGGCCAAGTGCACCATTGTCCAAGTTGTGCCCCTCTTCCTGTGCTTTACAGGCGATTCCAACGTACCTCTTGAAATCTGTTTCCTGCTATTTTGCCTCACTTTCAAGTCCGCCTCGTTGACTTCCCTCAACAGATTTTTGGACGATAGTTGTCCTTTATCACTCTGCCAGTTTGTGAATTGCTGTGCCCCTGAGCTCCATTTCTCAACTCGTTTTTTTGTGAGCTGAACGCAAGTCCAAAATTTTGGATCATGTCCTATACTGGTTCCCGGTGGGTGGCTGAGACTTTGGTTAATTCTTCTTCCTGCCGGGAAATTAGAGTGACATGTGCCCGTCCAAATGCCTAACAGCTACTCTCTCTTGGGTTCTCCCTCGTCCCTTCCATCCTCTGCCAAATTGGGAACCTATGCAAACCAGGAGGATAAAGGGCCTGTCTCTCCAAGTTGGGAGATTGATAGTAAGGTAGTTGGAAAGTCAAACTGGAGCACCAGGAGAGGGACTATTCGTTGAGTTTTAGAAACCTTTCGTATTCACAGTGTGTCCATTCTCTAGGTTTCCTGTACATGTTATAGCTGTAGTAATATTCCCTTGAACCTGGAGAGTTGGGACCCATGGAATGGGGGCCATGCATTATTGCTTGAAAGGGTCTGCATTTGCTCACCCAATCTCTCCAATCCTCTCAGTCCCAAGTGTCCAGCCTTATGCCACATCCAGCTGTCATTGTAGATACGGTCTTTCCAGGTTTCCTCAGACACCCTGAAGGAATTGTAAAGAATTTCCCTGTTTTTTGGTTTTGCTTTTGAAATTCCTTTTTATACTGGGTTTGAGCTGATTCTCGCTGCCATGTTTATGCCACTCTAGACGCACTTGATTCCCTTATGGAGACATATCAATACATAGGTTTTAAGATTCTTACTAGTCAGATATATTCCTCTGTGGGAAATATGGGGTTTTGAGTCTCTTTCACTGAGGAAGGTGTCGGTCTTGTCAATTCCAAAGTTGGTTTTTGAAACGGTCCCTGTGCTTATATCAAACTCTGGTTTTATGCATCACCCCACCTCTCCTTCCCCTTTATGCAGGCATAAGAGTGTTTTCTAAATGTGAGACTCTGTTCCCTTTCCTAACTCAATTCACGTGTAGCCATGTTTACAGGATCTTCATAAGTGATATCTTATGATAAGTTTCTTTTTCTGTGTGACTTATTTCACTTAGAATCATCGTACCTGAATCCACTCACTTTGCTGCTATTGGTCTTATGACATTGATTTCATGGCTGAGGGATATTCCATCGTACGTAAGTACCACAATGTTTTGAACCATTTTTATATTTCCTGGGATATTTAAGGTGTACCCAAGTTGAGGTTCTTGTAGTCAGTGCAGCCCTAAATTTGGAGGTGGCTCTTTCTTATTGATTTTCAGTTTTCCCAAGGTATATTCCCTAGACTGGAAGTGGCCTTGGCTCTGTAGCTCTGTTGTTTACTTGTTTTAGGGAACACAATGCACTCCTCCAGTGAGGCAGTTGGCAATTTACATCCCGCCCATCAGCATAACAAGGCTCCCAGTTCTCCAGGGCCTGTCTTGCCTTTCTGGTTTTTACACATTTTGTGGATGTCCCTTTTGACCGGTGGGAAGTGATACTTCTTTGTAGTGCAGATTTGCATTGCCCGCTTGCTTGCTTGGCCAAAAAGGGCGTATGCGTTTTCTCCTGAATATATTCAGGAGAAAACGCATACGCCCTTTTTGGCCAAGTGCACCATTGTCCAAGTTGTGCCCCTCTTCCTGTGCTTTACAGGCGATTCCAAGGTACCTCTTGAAATCTGTTTCCTGCTATTTTGCCTCGCTTTCAAGTCCGCCTCGTTGACTTCCCTCAACAGATTTTTGGACGATAGTTGTCCTTTATCACTCTGCCAGTTTGTGAATTGCTGTGCCCCTGAGCTCCATTTCTCAACTCGTTTTTTGTGAGCTGAACACAAGTCCAGAATTTTGGATCATGTCCTATACTGGTTCCCGGTGGGTGGCTGAGACTTTGGTTAATTCTTCTTCCTGCCGGGAAATTAGAGTGACATGTGCCCGTCCAAATGCCTAACAGCTACTCTCTCATGGGTTCTCCCTCGTCCCTTCCATCCTCTGCCAAATTGGGAACCTGTGCAAACCAGGAGGTTAAAGGGCCTGTCTCTCCAAGTTGGGAGATTGATAGTAAGGCAGTTGGAAAGTCAAACTGGAGCACCAGGAGAGGGACTATTCGTTGAGTTTTAGAAACCTTTCGTATTCACAGTGTGTACATTCTCTAGGTTTCCTGTACATGTTATAGCTGTAGTAATATTCCCTTGAACATGGAGAGTTGGGACCCATGGAATGGGGGCCATGCATTATTGCTTGAAAGGGTCTGCATTCGCTCACCCAATCTCACCAATCCTCTCAGTCCCAAGTGTCCAGCCTTATGCCACATCCAGCTGTCATTGTAGATAGGGTCTTTCCAGGTTTCCTCAGACACCCTGAAGGAATTGTAAAGAATTTCCCTGTTTTTTGGTTTTGCTTTTGAAATTCCTTTTTATAGTGGGTTTGAGCTGATACTCGCTGCCATGTTTATGCCACTCTAGACACACTTGATTCCCTTATGGAGACATATCAATACATAGGTTTTAAGATTCTTACTAGTGAGATATATTCCTCTGTGGGAAATATGGGGTTTTGAGTCTCTTTCACTGAGGAAGGTGTCGGTCTTTTCAGTTCCAAAGTTGGTTTTTGAAACGGTCCCTGTGCTTATATCAAACTCTGGTTTTATGCATCACCCCACCTCTCCTTCCCCTTTATGCAGGCATAAGAGTGTTTTCTAAATGTGAGACTCTGTTCTCTTTCCTAACTCAGTTCACGTGTAGCCATGTTTACAGGATCTTCCTAAGTGATATCTTATGATAAGTTTCTTTTTCTGTGTGACTTACTTCACTTAGAATCATCGTACCTGAATCCACTCACTTTGCTGCTACTGGTCTTATGACATTGATTTCATGGCTGAGGGATATTCCATCGTACGTAAGTACCACAATGTTTTGAACCATTTTTATATTTCCTGGGATATTTAAGTTGTACCCAAGTTGAGGTTCTTGTAGTCAGTGCAGCCCTAAATTTGGAGGTGGCTCTTTCTTATTGATTTTCAGTTTTCCCAAGGTATATTCCCTAGACTGGAAGTGGCCTTGGCTCTGTAGCTCTGTTGTTTACTTGTTTTAGGGAACACAATGCACTCCTCCAGTGAGGCAGTTGGCAATTTACATCCCGCCCATCAGCATAACAAGGCTCCCAGTTCTCCAGGGCCTGTCTTGCCTTTCTGGTTTTTACACATTTTGTGGATGTCCCTTTTGACCGGTGGGAAATGATACTTCTTTGTAGTGCAGATTTGCATTGCCCGCTTGCTGGCTTGGCCAAAAAGGGCGTATGCGTTTTCTCCTGAATATATTCAGGAGAAAACGCATACGCCCTTTTTGGCCAAGTGCACCATTGTCCAAGTTGTGCCCCTCTTCCTGTGCTTTACAGGCGATTCCAAGGTACCTCTTGAAATCTGTTTCCTGCTATTTTGCCTCGCTTTCAAGTCCGCCTCGTTGACTTCCCTCAACAGATTTTTGGACGATAGTTGTCCTTTATCACTCTGCCTGTTTGTGAATTGCTGTGCCCCTGAGCTCCATTTCTCAACTCGTTTTTTGTGAGCTGAACGCAAGTCCAAAATTTTGGATCATGTCCTATACTGGTTCCCGGTGGGTGGCTGAGACTTTGGTTAATTCTTCTTCCTGCCGGGAAATTAGAGTGACATGTGCCCGTCCAAATGCCTAACAGCTACTCTCTCATGGGTTCTCCCTCGTCCCTTCCATCCTCTGCCAAATTGGGAACCTGTGCAAACCAGGAGGTTAAAGGGCCTGTCTCTCCAAGTTGGGAGATTGATAGTAAGGCAGTTGGAAAGTCAAACTGGAGCACCAGGAGAGGGACTATTCGTTGAGTTTTAGAAACCTTTCGTATTCACAGTGTGTCCATTCTCTAGGTTTCCTGTACATGTTATAGCTGTAGTAATATTCCCTTGAACCTGGAGAGTTGGGACCCATGGAATGGGGGCCATGCATTATTGCTTGAAAGGGTCTGCATTTGCTCACCCAATCTCTCCAATCCTCTCAGTCCCAAGTGTCCAGCCTTATGCCACATCCAGCTGTCATTGTAGATACGGTCTTTCCAGGTTTCCTCAGACACCCTGAAGGAATTGTAAAGAATTTCCCTGTTTTTTGGTTTTGCTTTTGAAATTCCTTTTTATACTGGATTTGAGCTGATTCTCGCTGCCATGTTTATGCCACTCTAGACACACTTGATTCCCTTATGGAGACATATCAATACATAGGTTTTAAGATTCTTACTAGTCAGATATATTCCTCTGTGGGAAATATGGGGTTTTGAGTCTCTTTCACTGAGGAAGGTGTCGGTCTTGTCAATTCCAAAGTTGGTTTTTGAAACGGTCCCTGTGCTTATATCAAACTCTGGTTTTATGCATCACCCCACCTCTCCTTCCCCTTTATGCAGGCATAAGAGTGTTTTCTAAATGTGAGACTCTGTTCTCTTTCCTAACTCAGTTCACGTGTAGCCATGTTTACAGGATCTTCATAAGTGATATCTTATGATAAGTTTCTTTTTCTGTGTGACTTATTTCACTTAGAATCATCGTACCTGAATCCACTCACTTTGTTGCTACTGGTCTTATGACATTGATTTCATGGCTGAGGGATATTCCATCGTACGTAAGTACCACAATGTTTTGAACCATTTTTATATTTCCTGGGATATTTAAGGTGTACCCAAGTTGAGGTTCTTGTAGTCAGTGCAGCCCTAAATTTGGAGGTGGCTCTTTCTTATTGATTTTCAGTTTTCCCAAGGTATATTCCCTAGACTGGAAGTGGCCTTGGCTCTGTAGCTCTGTTGTTTACTTGTTTTAGGGAACACAATGCACTCCTCCAGTGAGGCAGTTGGCAATTTACATCCCACCCATCAGCATAACAAGGCTCCCAGTTCCTCAGGGCCTGTCTTGCCTTTGTGGTTTTTACACATTTTGTGGATGTCCCTTTTGACCGGTGGGAAATGATACTTCTTTGTAGTGCAGATTTGCATTGCCCGCTTGCTTGCTTGGCCAAAAAGGGCGTATGTGTTTTCTCCTGAATATATTCAGGAGAAAACGCATACGCCCTTTTTGGCCAAGTGCACCATTGTCCAAGTTGTGCCCCTCTTCCTGTGCTTTACAGGCGATTCCAACGTACCTCTTGAAATCTGTTTCCTGCTATTTTGCCTCACTTTCAAGTCCGCCTCGTTGACTTCCCTCAACAGATTTTTGGACGATAGTTGTCCTTTATCACTCTGCCAGTTTGTGAATTGCTGTGCCCCTGAGCTCCATTTCTCAACTCGTTTTTTGTGAGCTGAACGCAAGTCCAAAATTTTGGATCATGTCCTATACTGGTTCCCGGTGGGTGGCTGAGACTTTGGTTAATTCTTCTTCCTGCTGGGAAATTAGAGTGACATGTGCCCGTCCAAATGCCTAACAGCTACTCTCTCATGGGTTCTCCCTCGTCCCTTCCATCCTCTGCCAAATTGGGAACCTGTGCAAACCAGGAGGTTAAAGGGCCTGTCTCTCCAAGTTGGGAGATTGATAGTAAGGCAGTTGGAAAGTCAAACTGGAGCACCAGGAGAGGGACTATTCGTTGAGTTTTAGAAACCTTTCGTATTCACAGTGTGTCCATTCTCTAGGTTTCCTGTACATGTTATAGCTGTAGTAATATTCCCTTGAACCTGGAGAGTTGGGACCCATGGAATGGGGGCCATGCATTATTGCTTGAAAGGGTCTGCATTTGCTCACCCAATCTCTCCAATCCTCTCAGTCCCAAGTGTCCAGCCTTATGCCACATCCAGCTGTCATTGTAGATACGGTCTTTCCAGGTTTCCTCAGACACCCTGAAGGAATTGTAAAGAATTTCCCTGTTTTTTGGTTTTGCTTTTGAAATTCCTTTTTATACTGGGTTTGAGCTGATTCTCGCTGCCATGTTTATGCCACTCTAGACACACTTGATTCCCTTATGGAGACATATCAATACATAGGTTTTAAGATTCTTACTAGTCAGATATATTCCTCTGTGGGAAATATGGGGTTTTGAGTCTCTTTCACTGAGGAAGGTGTCGGTCTTGTCAATTCCAAAGTTGGTTTTTGAAACGGTCCCTGTGCTTATATCAAACTCTGGTTTTATGCATCACCCCACCTCTCCTTCCCCTTTATGCAGGCATAAGAGTGTTTTCTAAATGTGAGACTCTGTTCCCTTTCCTAACTCAATTCACGTGTAGCCATGTTTACAGGATCTTCATAAGTGATATCTTATGATAAGTTTCTTTTTCTGTGTGACTTATTTCACTTAGAATCATCGTACCTGAATCCACTCACTTTGCTGCTACTGGTCTTATGACATTGATTTCATGGCTGAGGGATATTCCATCGTACGTAAGTACCACAATGTTTTGAACCATTTTTATATTTCCTGGGATATTTAAGGTGTACCCAAGTTGAGGTTCTTGTAGTCAGTGCAGCCCTAAATTTGGAGGTGGCTCTTTCTTATTGATTTTCAGTTTTCCCAAGGTATATTCCCTAGACTGGAAGTGGCCTTGGCTCTGTAGCTCTGTTGTTTACTTGTTTTAGGGAACACAATGCACTCCTCCAGTGAGGCATTTGGCAATTTACATCCCGCCCATCATCATAACAAGGCTCCCAGTTCTCCAGGGCCTGTCTTGCCTTTCTGGTATTTACACATTTTGTGGATGTCCCTTTTGACTGGTGGGAAGTGATACTTCTTTGTAGTGCAGATTTGCATTGCCCGCTTGCTTGCTTGGCCAAAAAGGGCGTATGCGTTTTCTCCTGAATATATTCAGGAGAAAACGCATACGCCCTTTTTGGCCAAGTGCACCATTGTCCAAGTTGTGCCCCTCTTCCTGTGCTTTACAGGCGATTCCAAGGTACCTCTTGAAATCTGTTTCCTGCTATTTTGCCTCGCATTCAAGTCCGCCTCGTTGACTTCCCTCAACAGATTTTTGGACGATAGTTGTCCTTTATCACTCTGCCAGTTTGTGAATTGCTGTGCCCCTGAGCTCCATTTCTCAACTCGTTTTTTGTGAGCTGAACACAAGTCCAAAATTTTGGATCATGTCCTATACTGGTTCCCGGTGGGTGGCTGAGACTTTGGTTAATTCTTCTTCCTGCCGGGAAATTAGAGTGACATGTGCCCGTCCAAATGCCTAACAGCTACTCTCTCATGGGTTCTCCCTTGTCCCTTCCATCCTCTGCCAAATTGGGAACCTGTGCAAACCAGGAGGTTAAAGGGCCTGTCTCTCCAAGTTGGGAGATTGATAGTAAGGCAGTTGGAAAGTCAAACTGGAGCACCAGGAGAGGGACTATTCGTTGAGTTTTACAAACCTTTCATATTCACAGTGTGTCCATTCTCTAGGTTTCCTGTACATGTTATAGCTGTAGTAATATTCCCTTGAACCTGGAGAGTTGGGACCCATGGAATGGGGGCCATGCATTATTGCTTGAAAGGGTCAGCATTCGCTCACCCAATCTCACCAATCCTCTCAGTCCCAAGTGTCCAGCCTTATGCCACATCCAGCTGTCATTGTAGATAGGGTCTTTCCAGGTTTCCTCAGACACCCTGAAGGAATTGTAAAGAATTTCCCTGTTTTTTGGTTTTCCTTTTGAAATTCCTTTTTATAGTGGGTTTGAGCTGCTTCTCGCTGCCATGTTTATGCCACTCTAGACACACTTGATTCCCTTATGGAGACATATCAATACATAGGATTTAAGATTCTTACTAGTCAGATATATTCCTCTGCGGGAAATATGGGGTGTTGAGTCTCTTTCACTGAGGAAGGTGTAGGTCTTGTCTATTCCAAAGTTGGTTTTTGGAACGGTCCCTGTGCTTATATCAAACTCTGGTTTTATGCATCACCCCACCTCTCCTTCCCCTTTATGCAGGCATAAGAGTGTTTTCTAAATGTGAGACTCTGTTCTCTTTCCTAACTCAGTTCACGTGTAGCCATGTTTACAGGATCTTCATAAGTGATATCTTATGATAAGTTTCTTTTTCTGTGTGACTTATTTCACTTAGAATCATCGTACCTGAATCCACTCACTTTGCTGCTACTGGTCTTATGACATTGATTTCATCGCTGAGGGATATTCCATCATACGTAAGTACCACAATGTTTTGAACCATTTTTATATTTCCTGGGATATTTAAGGTGTACCCAAGTTGAGGTTCTTGTAGTCAGTGCAGCCCTAAATTTGGAGGTGGCTCTTTCTTATTGATTTTCAGTTTTCCCAAGGTATATTCCCTAGACTGGAAGAGGCCTTGGCTCTGTAGCTCTGTTGTTTACTTGTTTTAGGGAACACAATGCACTCCTCCAGTGAGGCAGTTGGCAGTTTACATCCCGACCATCAGCATAACAAGGCTCCCAGTTCTCCAGGGCCTGTCTTGCCTTTCTGGTTTTTACACATTTTGTGGATGTCCCTTTTGACCGGTGGGAAGTGATACTTCTTTGTAGTGCAGATTTGCATTGCCCGCTTGCTTGCTTGGCCAAAAAGGCCGTATGCGTTTTCTCCTGAATATATTCAGGAGAAAACGCATACGCCCTTTTTGGCCAAGTGCACCATTGTCCAAGTTGTGCCCCTCTTCCTGTGCTTTACAGGCGATTCCAACGTACCTCTTGAAATCTATTTCCTGCTATTTTGCCTCGCTTTCAAGTCCGCCTCGTTGACTTCCCTCAACAGATTTTTGGACGATAGTTGTCCTTTATCACTCTGCCAGTTTGTGAATTGCTGTGCCCCTGAGCTCCATTTCTCAACTCGTTTTTTGTGAGCTGAACGCAAGTCCAAAATTTTGGATCATGTCCTATACTGGTTCCCGGTGGGTGGCTGAGACTTTGGTTAATTCTTCTTCCTGCCGGGAAATTAGAGTGACATGTGCCCGTCCAAATGCCTAACAGCTACTCTCTCATGGGTTCTCCCTCGTCCCTTCCATCCTCTGCCAAATTGGGAACCTGTGCAAACCAGGAGGTTAAAGGGCCTGTCTCTCCAAGTTGGGAGATTGATAGTAAGGCAGTTGGAAAGTCAAACTGGAGCACCAGGAGAGGGACTATTCGTTGAGTTTTAGAAACCTTTCGTATTCACAGTGTGTACATTCTCTAGGTTTCCTGTACATGTTATAGCTGTAGTAATATTCCCTTGAACCTGGAGAGTTGGGACCCATGGAATGGGGGCCATGCATTATTGCTTGAAAGGGTCTGCATTCGCTCACCCAATCTCACCAATCCTCTCAGTCCCAAGTGTCCAGCCTTATGCCACATCCAGCTGTCATTGTAGATAGGGTCTTTCCAGGTTTCCTCAGACACCCTGAAGGAATTGTAAAGAATTTCCCTGTTTTTTGGTTTTCCTTTTGAAATTCCTTTTTATAGTGGGTTTGAGCTGCTTCTCGCTGCCATGTTTATGCCACTCTAGACACACTTGATTCCCTTATGGAGACATATCAATACATAGGATTTAAGATTCTTACTAGTCCGATATATTCCTCTGCGGGAAATATGGGGTGTTGAGTCTCTTTCACTGAGGAAGGTGTAGGTCTTGTCTATTCCAAAGTTGGTTTTTGGAACGGTCCCTGTGCTTATATCAAACTCTGGTTTTATGCATCACCCCACCTCTCCTTCCCCTTTATGCAGGCATAAGAGTGTTTTCTAAATGTGAGACACTGTTCTCTTTCCTAACTCAGTTCACGTGTAGCCATGTTTACAGGATCTTCATAAGTGATATCTTATGAAAAGTTTCTTTTTCTGTGTGACTTATTTCACTTAGAATCATCGTACCTGAATCCACTCACTTTGCTGCTACTGGTCTTATGACATTGATTTCATGGCTGAGGGATATTCCATCGTACGTAAGTACCACAATGTTTTGAACCATTTTTATATTTCCTGGGATATTTAAGGTGTACCCAAGTTGAGGTTCTTGTAGTCAGTGCAGCCCTAAATTTGGAGGTGGCTCTTTCTTATTGATTTTCAGTTTTCCCAAGGTATATTCCCTAGACTGGAAGTGGCCTTGGCTCTGTAGCTCTGTTGTTTACTTGTTTTAGGGAACACAATGCACTCCTCCAGTGAGGCAGTTGGCAATTTACATCCCGCCCATCAGCATAACAAGGCTCCCAGTTCTCCAGGGCCTGTCTTGCCTTTCTGGTTTTTACACATTTTGTGGATGTCCCTTTTGACTGGTGGGAAGTGATACTTCTTTGTAGTGCAGATTTGCATTGCCCGCTTGCTTGCTTGGCCAAAAAGGGCGTATGCGTTTTCTCCTGAATATATTCAGGAGAAAACGCATACGCCCTTTTTGGCCAAGTGCACCATTGTCCAAGTTGTGCCCCTCTTCCTGTGCTTTACAGGCGATTCCAAGGTACCTCTTGAAATCTGTTTCCTGCTATTTTGCCTCGCTTTCAAGTCCGCCTCGTTGACTTCCCTCAACAGATTTTTGGACGATAGTTGTCCTTTATCACTCTGCCAGTTTGTGAATTGCTGTGCCCCTGAGCTCCATTTCTCAACTCGTTTTTTGTGAGCTGAACACAAGTCCAAAATTTTGGATCATGTCCTATACTGGTTCCCGGTGGGTGGCTGAGACTTTGGTTAATTGTTCTTCCTGCCGGGAAATTAGAGTGACATGTGCCCGTCCAAATGCCTAACAGCTACTCTCTCATGGGTTCTCCCTCGTCCCTTCCATCCTCTGCCAAATTGGGAACCTGTGCAAACCAGGAGGTTAAAGGGCCTGTCTCTCCAAGTTGGGAGATTGATAGTAAGGCAGTTGGAAAGTCAAACTGGAGCACCAGGAGAGGGACTATTCGTTGAGTTTTACAAACCTTTCATATTCACAGTGTGTCCATTCTCTAGGTTTCCTGTACATGTTATAGCTGTAGTAATATTCCCTTGAACCTGGAGAGTTGGGACCCATGGAATGGGGGCCATGCATTATTGCTTGAAAGGGTCAGCATTCGCTCACCCAATCTCACCAATCCTCTCAGTCCCAAGTGTCCAGCCTTATGCCACATCCAGCTGTCATTGTAGATAGGGTCTTTCCAGGTTTCCTCAGACACCCTGAAGGAATTGTAAAGAATTTCCCTGTTTTTTGGTTTTACTTTTGAAATTCCTTTTTATAGTGGGTTTGAGCTGCTTCTCGCTGCCATGTTTATGCCACTCTAGACACACTTGATTCCCTTATGGAGACATATCAATACATAGGATTTAAGATTCTTACTAGTCAGATATATTCCTCTGCGGGAAATATGGGGTTTTGAGTCTCTTTCACTGAGGAAGGTGTAGGTCTTGTCTATTCCAAAGTTGGTTTTTGGAACGGTCCCTGTGCTTATATCAAACTCTGGTTTTATGCATCACCCCACCTCTCCTTCCCCTTTATGCAGGCATAAGAGTGTTTTCTAAATGTGAGACTCTGTTCTCTTTCCTAACTCAGTTCACGTGTAGCCATGTTTACAGGATCTTCCTAAGTGATATCTTATGATAAGTTTCTTTTTCTGTGTGACTTATTTCACTTAGAATCATCGTACCTGAATCCACTCACTTTGCTGCTACTGGTCTTATGACATTGATTTCATCGCTGAGGGATATTCCATCATACGTAAGTACCACAATGTTTTGAACCATTTTTATATTTCCTGGGATATTTAAGGTGTACCCAAGTTGAGGTTCTTGTAGTCAGTGCAGCCCTAAATTTGGAGGTGGCTCTTTCTTATTGATTTTCAGTTTTCCCAAGGTATATTCCCTAGACTGGAAGAGGCCTTGGCTCTGTAGCTCTGTTGTTTACTTGTTTTAGGGAACACAATGCACTCCTCCAGTGAGGCAGTTGGCAGTTTACATCCCGACCATCAGCATAACAAGGCTCCCAGTTCTCCAGGGCCTGTCTTGCCTTTCTGGTTTTTACACATTTTGTGGATGTCCCTTTTGACCGGTGGGAAGTGATACTTCTTTGTAGTGCAGATTTGCATTGCCCGCTTGCTTGCTTGGCCAAAAAGGGCGTATGCGTTTTCTCCTGAATATATTCAGGAGAAAACGCATACGCCCTTTTTGGCCAAGTGCACCATTGTCCAAGTTGTGCCCCTCTTCCTGTGCTTTACAGGCGATTCCAACGTACCTCTTGAAATCTGTTTCCTGCTATTTTGCCTCGCTTTCAAGTCCGCCTCGTTGACTTCCCTCAACAGATTTTTGGACGATAGTTGTCCTTTATCACTCTGCCAGTTTGTGAATTGCTGTGCCCCTGAGCTCCATTTCTCAACTCGTTTTTTGTGAGCTGAACGCAAGTCCAAAATTTTGGATCATGTCCTATACTGGTTCCCGGTGGGTGGCTGAGACTTTGGTTAATTCTTCTTCCTGCCGGGAAATTAGAGTGACATGTGCCCGTCCAAATGCCTAACAGCTACTCTCTCATGGGTTCTCCCTCGTCCCTTCCATCCTCTGCCAAATTGGGAACCTGTGCAAACCAGGAGGTTAAAGGGCCTGTCTCTCCAAGTTGGGAGATTGATAGTAAGGCAGTTGGAAAGTCAAACTGGAGCACCAGGAGAGGGACTATTCGTTGAGTTTTAGAAACCTTTCGTATTCACAGTGTGTACATTCTCTAGGTTTCCTGTACATGTTATAGCTGTAGTAATATTCCCTTGAACCTGGAGAGTTGGGACCCATGGAATGGGGGCCATGCATTATTGCTTGAAAGGGTCTGCATTCGCTCACCCAATCTCACCAATCCTCTCAGTCCCAAGTGTCCAGCCTTATGCCACATCCAGCTGTCATTGTAGATAGGGTCTTTCCAGGTTTCCTCAGACACCCTGAAGGAATTGTAAAGAATTTCCCTGTTTTTGGTTTTCCTTTTGAAATTCCTTTTTATAGTGGGTTTGAGCTCATACTCGCTGCCATGTTTATGCCAGTCTAGACACACTTGATTCCCTTATGGAGACATATCAATACATAGGATTTAAGATTCTTACTAGTCAGATATATTCCTCTGCGGGAAATATGGGGTGTTGAGTCTCTTTCACTGAGGAAGGTGTAGGTCTTGTCTATTCCAAAGTTGGTTTTTGGAACGGTCCCTGTGCTTATATCAAACTCTGGTTTTATGCATCACCCCACCTCTCCTTCCCCTTTATGCAGGCATAAGAGTGTTTTCTAAATGTGAGACTCTGTTCTCTTTCCTAACTCAGTTCACGTGTAGCCATGTTTACAGGATCTTCATAAGTGATATCTTATGAAAAGTTTCTTTTTCTGTGTGACTTATTTCACTTAGAATCATCGTACCTGAATCCACTCACTTTGCTGCTACTGGTCTTATGACATTGATTTCATGGCTGAGGGATATTCCATCGTACGTAAGTACCACAATGTTTTGAACCATTTTTATATTTCCTGGGATATTTAAGGTGTACCCAAGTTGAGGTTCTTGTAGTCAGTGCAGCCCTAAATTTGGAGGTGGCTCTTTCTTATTGATTTTCAGTTTTCCCAAGGTATATTCCCTAGACTGGAAGTGGCCTTGGCTCTGTAGCTCTGTTGTTTACTTGTTTTAGGGAACACAATGCACTCCTCCAGTGAGGCAGTTGGCAATTTACATCCCGCCCATCAGCATAACAAGGCTCCCAGTTCTCCAGGGCCTGTCTTGCCTTTCTGGTTTTTACACATTTTGTGGATGTCCCTTTTGACTGGTGGGAAGTGATACTTCTTTGTAGTGCAGATTTGCATTGCCCGCTTGCTTGCTTGGCCAAAAAGGGCGTATGCGTTTTCTCCTGAATATATTCAGGAGAAAACGCATACGCCCTTTTTGGCCAAGTGCACCATTGTCCAAGTTGTGCCCCTCTTCCTGTGCTTTACAGGCGATTCCAAGGTACCTCTTGAAATCTGTTTCCTGCTATTTTGCCTCGCTTTCAAGTCCGCCTCGTTGACTTCCCTCAACAGATTTTTGGACGATAGTTGTCCTTTATCACTCTGCCAGTTTGTGAATTGCTGTGCCCCTGAGCTCCATTTCTCAACTCGTTTTTTTGTGAGCTGAACACAAGTCCAAAATTTTGGATCATGTCCTATACTGGTTCCCGGTGGGTGGCTGAGACTTTGGTTAATTCTTCTTCCTGCCGGGAAATTAGAGTGACATGTGCCCGTCCAAATGCCTAACAGCTACTCTCTCATGGGTTCTCCCTCGTCCCTTCCATCCTCTGCCAAATTGGGAACCTGTGCAAACCAGGAGGTTAAAGGGCCTGTCTCTCCAAGTTGGGAGATTGATAGTAAGGCAGTTGGAAAGTCAAACTGGAGCACCAGGAGAGGGACTATTCGTTGAGTTTTACAAACCTTTCATATTCACAGTGTGTCCATTCTCTAGGTTTCCTGTACATGTTATAGCTGTAGTAATATTCCCTTGAACCTGGAGAGTTGGGACCCATGGAATGGGGGCCATGCATTATTGCTTGAAAGGGTCAGCATTCGCTCACCCAATCTCACCAATCCTCTCAGTCCCAAGTGTCCAGCCTTATGCCACATCCAGCTGTCATTGTAGATAGGGTCTTTCCAGGTTTCCTCAGACACCCTGAAGGAATTGTAAAGAATTTCCCTATTTTTTGGTTTTCCTTTTGAAATTCCTTTTTATAGTGGGTTTGAGCTGCTTCTCGCTGCCATGTTTATGCCACTCTAGACACACTTGATTCCCTTATGGAGACATATCAATACATAGGATTTAAGATTCTTACTAGTCAGATATATTCCTCTGCGGGAAATATGGGGTGTTGAGTCTCTTTCACTGAGGAAGGTGTAGGTCTTGTCTATTCCAAAGTTGGTTTTTGGAACGGTCCCTGTGCTTATATCAAACTCTGGTTTTATGCATCACCCCACCTCTCCTTCCCCTTTATGCAGGCATAAGAGTGTTTTCTAAATGTGAGACTCTGTTCTCTTTCCTAACTCAGTTCACGTGTAGCCATGTTTACAGGATCTTCCTAAGTGATATCTTATGATAAGTTTCTTTTTCTGTGTGACTTATTTCACTTAGAATCATCGTACCTGAATCCACTCACTTTGCTGCTACTGGTCTTATGACATTGATTTCATCGCTGAGGGATATTCCATCATACGTAAGTACCACAATGTTTTGAACCATTTTTATATTTCCTGGGATATTTAAGGTGTACCCAAGTTGAGGTTCTTGTAGTCAGTGCAGCCCTAAATTTGGAGGTGGCTCTTTCTTATTGATTTTCAGTTTTCCCAAGGTATATTCCCTAGACTGGAAGAGGCCTTGGCTCTGTAGCTCTGTTGTTTACTTGTTTTAGGGAACACAATGCACTCCTCCAGTGAGGCAGTTGGCAGTTTACATCCCGACCATCAGCATAACAAGGCTCCCAGTTCTCCAGGGCCTGTCTTGCCTTTCTGGTTTTTACACATTTTGTGGATGTCCCTTTTGACCGGTGGGAAGTGATACTTCTTTGTAGTGCAGATTTGCATTGCCCGCTTGCTTGCTTGGCCAAAAAGGGCGTATGCGTTTTCTCCTGAATATATTCAGGAGAAAACGCATACGCCCTTTTTGGCCAAGTGCACCATTGTCCAAGTTGTGCCCCTCTTCCTGTGCTTTACAGGCGATTCCAACGTACCTCTTGAAATCTATTTCCTGCTATTTTGCCTCGCTTTCAATTCCGCCTCGTTGACTTCCCTCAACAGATTTTTGGACGATAGTTGTCCTTTATCACTCTGCCAGTTTGTGAATTGCTGTGCCCCTGAGCTCCATTTCTCAACTCGTTTTTTGTGAGCTGAACGCAAGTCCAAAATTTTGGATCATGTCCTATACTGGTTCCCGGTGGGTGGCTGAGACTTTGGTTAATTCTTCTTCCTGCCAGGAAATTAGAGTGACATGTGCCCGTCCAAATGCCTAACAGCTACTCTCTCATGGGTTCTCCCTCGTCCCTTCCATCCTCTGCCAAATTGGGAACCTGTGCAAACCAGGAGGTTAAAGGGCCTGTCTCTCCAAGTTGGGAGATTGATAGTAAGGCAGTTGGAAAGTCAAACTGGAGCACCAGGAGAGGGACTATTCGTTGAGTTTTAGAAACCTTTCGTATTCACAGTGTGTCCATTCTCTAGGTTTCCTGTACATGTTATAGCTGAAGTAATATTCCCTTGAAAATGGAGAGTTGGGACCCATGGAATGGGGGCCATGCATTATTGCTTGAAAGGGTCTGCATTCGCTCACCCAATCTCACCAATCCTCTCAGTCCCAAGTGTCCAGCCTTATGCCACATCCAGCTGTCATTGTAGATAGGGTCTTTCCATGTTTCCTCAGACACCCTGAAGGAATTGTAAAGAATTTCCCTGTTTTTTGGTTTTGCTTTTGAAATTCCTTTTTATAGTGGGTTTGAGCTCATACTCGCTGCCATGTTTATGCCACTCTAGACACACTTGATTCCCTTATGGAGACATATCAATACATAGGTTTTAAGATTCTTACTAGTCAGATATATTCCTCTGCAGGAAATATGGGGTTTTGAGTCTCTTTCACTGAGGAAGGTGTCGGTCTTGTCAGTTCCAAAGTTGGTTTTTGAAACGGTCCCTGTGCTTATATCAAACTCTGGTTTTATGCATCACCCCACCTCTCCTTCCCCTTTATGCAGGCATAAGAGTGTTTTCTAAATGTGAGACTCTGTTCTCTTTCCTAACTCAGTTCACGTGTAGCCATGTTTACAGGATCTTCATAAGTGATATCTTATGATAAGTTTCTTTTTCTGTGTGACTTATTTCACTTAGAATCATCGTACCTGAATCCACTCACTTTGCTGCTACTGGTCTTATGACATTGATTTCATGGCTGAGGGATATTCCATCGTACGTAAGTACCACAATGTTTTGAACCATTTTTATATTTCCTGGGATATTTAAGGTGTACCCAAGTTGAGGTTCTTGTAGTCAGTGCAGCCCTAAATTTGGAGGTGGCTCTTTCTTATTGATTTTCAGTTTTCCCAAGGTATATTCCCTAGATTGGAAGTGGCCTTGGCTCTGTAGCTCTGTTGTTTACTTGTTTTAGGGAACACAATGCACTCTTCCAGTGAGGCAGTTGGCAATTTACATCCCGCCCATCAGCATAACAAGGCTCCCAGTTCTCCAGGGCCTGTCTTGCCTTTCTGGTTTTTACACATTTTGTGGATGTCCCTTTTGACCGGTGGGAAGTGATACTTCTTTGTAGTGCAGATTTGCATTGCCCGCTTGCTTGCTTGGCCAAAAAGGGCGTATGCGTTTTCTCCTGAATATATTCAGGAGAAAACGCATACGCCCTTTTTGGCCAAGTGCACCATTGTCCAAGTTGTGCCCCTCTTCCTGTGCTTTACAGGCGATTCCAAGGTACCTCTTGAAATCTGTTTCCTGTTATTTTGCCTCGCTTTCAAGTCCCCCTCGTTGACTTCCCTCAACAGATTTTTGGACGATAGTTGTTCTTTATCACTCTGCCAGTTTGTGAATTGCTGTGCCCCTGAGCTCCATTTCTCAACTCGTTTTTTGTGAGCTGAACACAAGTCCAAAATTTTGGATCATGTCCTATACTGGTTCCCGGTGGGTGGCTGAGACTTTGGTTAATTCTTCTTCCTGCCGGGAAATTAGAGTGACATGTGCCCGTCCAAATGCCTAACAGCTACTCTCTCATGGGTTCTCCCTTGTCCCTTCCATCCTCTGCCAAATTGGGAACCTGTGCAAACCAGGAGGTTAAAGGGCCTGTCTCTCCAAGTTGGGAGATTGATAGTAAGGCAGTTGGAAAGTCAAACTGGAGCACCAGGAGAGGGACTATTCGTTGAGTTTTACAAACCTTTCATATTCACAGTGTGTCCATTCTCTAGGTTTCCTGTACATGTTATAGCTGTAGTAATATTCCCTTGAACCTGGAGAGTTGGGACCCATGGAATGGGGGCCATGCATTATTGCTTGAAAGGGTCAGCATTTGCTCACCCAATCTCACCAATCCTCTCAGTCCCAAGTGTCCAGCCTTATGCCACATCCAGCTGTCATTGTAGATAGGGTCTTTCCAGGTTTCCTCAGACACCCTGAAGGAATTGAAAATAATTTCCCTGTTTTTTGGTTTTCCTTTTGAAATTCCTTTTTATAGTGGGTTTGAGCTGCTTCTCGCTGCCATGTTTATGCCACTCTAGACACACTTGATTCCCTTATGGAGACATATCAATACATAGGATTTAAGATTCTTACTAGTCAGATATATTCCTCTGCGGGAAATATGGGGTGTTGAGTCTCTTTCACTGAGGAAGGTGTAGGTCTTGTCTATTCCAAAGTTGGTTTTTGGAACGGTCCCTATGCTTATATCAAACTCTGGTTTTATGCATCACCCCACCTCTCCTTCCCCTTTATGCAGGCATAAGAGTGTTTTCTAAATGTGAGACTCTGTTCTCTTTCCTAACTCAGTTCACGTGTAGCCATGTTTACAGGATCTTCATAAGTGATATCTTATGATAAGTTTCTTTTTCTGTGTGACTTATTTCACTTAGAATCATCGTACCTGAATCCACTCACTTTGCTGCTACTGGTCTTATGACATTGATTTCATCGCTGAGGGATATTCCATCGTACGTAAGTACCACAATGTTTTGAACCATTTTTATATTTCCTGGGATATTTAAGGTGTACCCAAGTTGAGGTTCTTGTAGTCAGTGCAGCCCTAAATTTGGAAGTGGCTCTTTCTTATTGATTTTCAGTTTTCCCAAGGTATATTCCCTAGACTGGAAGAGGCCTTGGCTCTGTAGCTCTGTTGTTTACTTGTTTTAGGGAACACAATGCACTCCTCCAGTGAGGTAGTTGGCAGTTTACATCCCGCCCATCAGCATAACAAGGCTCCCAGTTCTCCAGGGCCTGTCTTGCCTTTCTGGTTTTTACACATTTTGTGGATGTCCCTTTTGACCGGTGGGAAGTGATACTTCTTTGTAGTGCAGATTTGCATTGCCCGCTTGCTTGCTTGGCCAAAAAGGGCGTATGCGTTTTCTCCTGAATATATTCAGGAGAAAACGCATACGCCCTTTTTGGCCAAGTGCACCATTGTCCAAGTTGTGCCCCTCTTCCTGTGCTTTACAGGCGATTCCAACGTACCTCTTGAAATCTGTTTCCTGCTATTTTGCCTCACTTTCAAGTCCGCCTCGTTGACTTCCCTCAACAGATTTTTGGACGATAGTTGTCCTTTATCACTCTGCCAGTTTGTGAATTGCTGTGCCCCTGAGCTCCATTTCTCAACTCGCTTTTTGTGAGCTGAACGCAAGTCCAAAATTTTGGATCATGTCCTATACTGGTTCCCGGTGGGTGGCTGAGACTTTGGTTAATTCTTCTTCCTGCCGGGAAATTAGAGTGACATGTGCCCGTCCAAATGCCTAACAGCTACTCTCTCATGGGTTCTCCCTCGTCCCTTCCATCCTCTGCCAAATTGGGAACCTGTGCAAACCAGGAGGTTAAAGGGCCTGTCTCTCCAAGTTGGGAGATTGATAGTAAGGCAGTTGGAAAGTCAAACTGGAGCCCCAGGAGAGGGACTATTCGTTGAGTTTTAGAAACCTTTCGTATTCACAGTGTGTCCATTCTCTAGGTTTCCTGTACATGTTATAGCTGTAGTAATATTCCCTTGAACCTGGAGAGTTGGGACCCATGGAATGGGGGCCATGCATTATTGCTTGAAAGGGTCTGCATTTGCTCACCCAATCTCAAAAATCCTCTCAGTCCCAAGTGTCCAGCCTTATGCCACATCCAGCTGTCATTGTAGATAGGGTCTTTCCAGGTTTCCTCAGACACCCTGAAGGAATTGTAAAGAATTTCCCTGTTTTTTGGTTTTGCTTTTGAAATTCCTTTTTATAGTGGGTTTGAGCTGATTCTCGCTGCCATGTTTATGCCACTCTAGACACACTTGATTCCCTTATGTAGACATATCAATACATAGGATTTAAGATTCTTACTAGTCAGATATATTCCTCTGCAGGAAATATGGGGTTTTGAGTCTCTTTCACTGAGGAAGGTGTAGGTCTTGTCTATTCCAAAGTTGGTTTTTGGAACGGTCCCTGTGCTTATATCAAACTCTGGTTTTATGCATCACCCCACCTCTCCTTCCCCTTTATGCAGGCATAAGAGTGTTTTCTAAATGTGAGACTCTGTTCTCTTTCCTAACTCAGTTCACGTGTAGCCATGTTTACAGGATCTTCATAAGTGATATCTTATGATAAGTTTCTTTTTCTGTGTGACTTATTTCACTTAGAATCATCGTACCTGAATCCACTCACTTTGCTGCTACTGGTCTTATGACATTGATTTCATGGCTGAGGGATATTCCATCGTACGTAAGTACCACAATGTTTTGAACCATTTTTATATTTCCTGGGATATTTAAGGTGTACCCAAGTTGAGGTTCTTGTAGCCAGTGCAGCCCTAAATTTGGAGGTGGCTCTTTCTTATTGATTTTCAGTTTTCCCCAGGTATATTCCCTAGACTGGAAGTGGCCTTGGCTCTGTAGCTCTGTTGTTTACTTGTTTTACGGAACACAATGCACTCCTCCAGTGAGGCAGTTGGCAATTTACATCCCGCCCATCAGCATAACAAGGCTCCCTGTTCTACAGGGCCTGTCTTGCCTTTCTGGTTTTTACACATTTTGTGGATGTCCCTTTTGACCGGTGGGAAGTGATACTTCTTTGTAGTGCAGATTTGCATTGCCCGCTTGCTTGCTTGGCCAAAAAGGGCGTATGCGTTTTCTCCTGAATATATTCAGGAGAAAACGCATACGCCCTTTTTGGCCAAGTGCACCATTGTCCAAGTTGTGCCCCTCTTCCTGTGCTTTACAGGCGATTCCAAGGTACCTCTTGAAATCTGTTTCCTGCTATTTTGCCTCGCTTTCAAGTCCGCCTCGTTGACTTCCCTCAACAGATTTTTGGACGATAGTTGTCCTTTATCACTCTGCCAGTTTGTGAATTGCTGTGCCCCTGAGCTCCATTTCTCAACTCGTTTCTTGTGAGCTGAACACAAGTCCAAAATTTTGGATCATGTCCTATACTGGTTCCCGGTGGGTGGCCGAGACTTTGGTTAATTCTTCTTCCTGCCGGGAAATTAGAGTGACATGTGCCCGTCCAAATGCCTAACAGCTACTCTCTCATGGGTTCTCCCTCGTCCCTTCCATCCTCTGCCAAATTGGGAACCTGTGCAAACCAGGAGGTTAAAGGGCCTGTCTCTCCAAGTTGGGTGATTGATAGTAAGGCAGTTGGAAAGTCAAACTGGAGCACCAGGAGAGGGACTATTCGTTGAGTTTTAGAAACCTTTCGTATTCACAGTGTGTCCATTCTCTAGGTTTCCTGTACATGCTATAGCTGTAGTAATATTCCCTTGAACCTGGAGAGTTGGGACCCATGGAATGGGGGCCATGCATTATTGCTTGAAAGGGTCTGCATTTGCTCACCCAATCTCACCAATCCTCTCAGTCCCAAGTGTCCAGCCTTATGCCACATCCAGCTGTCATTGTAGATAGGGTCT